>NW_024369485.1:3720326-4320326 GCF_014805655.1 Passer montanus
CTGCTTGGGTTACCCTCAGCTGTTCCTCTCTCTTTCATGGGCCCCTTTGCCTCAGTTAAATTCTCTATGAGCAAAGGAAAGATAAAGAAACTCTCTGAAGTTTCAGGACTATTTTCTTTGGGATTTATGCCTTTTTCCCCTACCTCTTAGCACTGCAGTACTTACTGGTATGATACGTTGCTTGACTTACTTTTATCCATTCTTTTTCTGGGTTTTTTTCCCTTTCTTTCCATACCCTCAACAAACTCAATCAGCATATTCGTGCAGTCTGTATTTACTAGCCTAATGTATGCATAGCCTCTGTAGTAAAACTATTAATTAATTTGCATAGAATAACTGCCTAAATACAAATGCATTTCCTTTTACTGCAGGTATGTGTGGCACTGTACTAAACCCTCTGTAGTTTCTGCCTAAATGAGGCAAGGCCAAAGATGACTGCTCCAAATGAGAGAAGATATTCAAAGAAAAAATCATTCAAAAGCTTTTAGAAAGTGAAGGAAAAGAATGAGTGGGAGACAAGTAATTAGACTCAATAGGATGTTGAAGGAGGGGTTTTTTGTCTCCAAGGTGTCTGAGCATTGGGAAGGAGGAACTCATACTGAAAAACGGTATCATCCAGGAAGGCTAAATCATATCTCTCCCAACACAGAGGTAATGGAGAAGCCAGGTTTTAAACAAAGAGTTTGTGGGAGATGCATATAACCTCTTTAACTAGAGGTGTAGCTGTTTCATGAGTCAAGTGGCTGTTTCTGCTTTTACTACCACCATCATAAAAAAATCTTTTTGCTGTCATTTCACAGAAGCAAAAGGAAAATGAGTTATTCTTAGATCTCAAAACTCAGATACCTACTATAAGTAAATCCCTACTGCACTACAATATCCTTATAAATGTCATGATTTTGGGACACCTTTTGAACATTTGGGTTCAGCAGTATGGTTCTGCTGGTCTGGGTGTACCTCTACATAACAGTTTTATGGCTTGTGTCCTGAGCTGACTTCCTTGATAATCTTGTTTTTACAATGACATAGTCTAGGTTTCCACTTTACTCAGTTGCTTATCACTTTGTGAAACAAAGAATATTTTTCCTCAAAGCTACTATATCCAGTACTGGCAGGGCTCTCAGAGCAAAGGGCTCCTGGAGGCTCAGCAGCAGCTGGGAAATGAGTTCATATGAGTTTTCCCCACTTCTTTCTTCCCTTCCATGACCAATGTTTCTATTCTCCTTCTATTCTCCTCTGCTCTTCTAACTGCTGACTACACACAGGAGCAGGAATGGCTGGTGTTTCCTTCAACACAAGGAAAAGCAAGGAAAAAATAATGTAAAGGGGTTGAGGTGAGTCACTTCTTACCAGGTGAGGTGGGCATCCCCTGCCACCCTGCTCTGCTCTCTCATCAAACCTCTGCCATGAAGCGTCACAGATCAGGGAGAGCTGGCTTTGAGTTCCTCTCGCAAATCCTGCTCTCAGACACTCAGCACAGGCCCGTGGTGTGTGATGTTACAGACCCAATGCCTCAGACACTCAGCTGAGGGTGACTTAAGCTCAGGGACAGCGCATCAGTTGTGTTCTCCTCTGTATCCGTTTTCTGTCCACTAGAGAGCACTCAAATACCACCTATGGACGTGGGAAGGACACTGGTGCTGACTGCAATCCCCAGCTGTGTCTCATCGTGCTGGTTTGCATGCAGTAGAGTTAATTTTGTTCATAGCATCTGCTAAACCACGGCACTCTCCCTTTGGGAGCCCACTGCCCAGCTCCTGTTTGGCACCATTCACTCGCACACACATCCCACCAACTCCCGTGTAACCCTCAGCTCGTGCTCAAAACCTGACTCTGGGACCAGTCACACTGGCATTTTCTACAGAGCTAAAGTCACTCAGTGATGTGTTTGCAGTTAGGACTGATGTTTGGATTTACTTTTGATACACAATTTACTCCCAACAGTTAACTTTCACTGACACATAGCCCAGAGGGGTTTTCTCAGCCACCTGCCTCACGTGGATGCAGGGCACTGAGTGGTATGAAGAAGGGGAATAATCACCACCTGTGCTCAAGGACTGTTCACCAGCCATCTCCAGCAGGCACTGAGGTCCCACAAAGGGTTAAAGCGAGGAAGAAAAACCTCTCAGAGCCTGTTAAAATATTGAGTGATTTGTGGCTGGGGTCTGTTCATTCTGTTCCATGCTAACGGACTGCAGCCCTACAGTTTAATCCCTCTCTGCTCTTCACAGGGGCACGGGGAGATGAAGGGTCTCCATCAGGGTCAAGGTGTGACCCCATGAACTCATCCCAGGGTCATGTCTGTCTCCTGTACACTGAGCAGGGACCAGCTCTTGCAGCACTGCATCCCTGCCTGGGTGTGATTCTTGGCAGCTCATGGATTTGCTTTTCATCTCCTTAAAGCAGCAGGAGAACAACAGTGAGTTTATAAGCCCAGAGGAAATTGTCCACCAAGTTTTGAATCCCTGGCAGAGGACTCTAGCTGTAATCATGGCAGGATGAGGGGAAATCAGAGCCCTTCTTAGGGTATAGTAAATAAAATGTGGGGGGAAAAAGCAAGGGCAAAGGGACATATTTAAAAACAAAATAAATCAGCTATGGAAACACAGTTTAAAAGCTGAACATGGAACTTTTTTCCAGCCTTGATTTTGGAGAGATGCAATATAATTTTATTACTGAAAAAGGCTGCACTAAGAGTCCAGTGAGATGGTCACTCACTTATCACTCCTAAGACTATTTGTTTTCAGATGACAATTACAAAACCCAGATGTGAACCACTAGGAGATTTTATATTAGAACTGGGCTTCGCAGTGAGTTTCAAAGGTAGCCAAAATGGTAGATTTAAAGTTCGCTCTTGTTATATGATGTGGTAAGGTTGTTGATAGCCTGTCATGACAGTCTTTTAATCTACACACCTCCTAAACTTGGTATAGATTTATTCCGGAGAGAAGGGAGCACAGCTATAGAGCTGTTATTCATTATGCCTCATGCTTTCCTCCCTGCTTTAAACATTTAACCTGTAATATGATGAGCCACATGTCAGGAATAATCTAGTATAAACCATAGGTAATCCCTGCTGAAAGATAAGCCTGGCTCTTGACCTGCTGCAGCCCTGGAATTAAAATTCCACCTCTCTTAAATTTGGGCGTCCTAGGTAAATCTCAGATGAGTTTCATGGCAGCCAGTGAGGAAGAAAAGATGAGATTTTCTGGTTTGCCTCAGTTTAATTAAACCCAACTAAAAAGTAGAAAATTATCTGTATTATTAAAAAATCACATCTACAGTAGATAGATGCAGTGATTTTATTTTTTCCCCCCAAAGAAATCATAGTTTTTGGGTAGTTAAGTCTTTACATAGCAGCAATGGAAAGTATTTCCCCGGTCCAGGAAAAGTGAAGGAACAGTCAATAACTGCACAAGTTTCCACCTAAATATGTTGCCAAGTTTTCCAAGTCCGTCTTCACCACAAGCCTGACCGAAGCTGGTGCCCAAGGATTTTACCATCACTTCCCTTACTCCCACCAAATAAGCTCTGGAGGTGTTATGTTTTTGCTAAGTTATTTAGTTGGAGATGAGCAAGAGCCCAAGGCCTGCTGGGTTTTGGTGCTGGCTCTGGATTGCTCATTACCATGTGAAAGTGTGGAAGTGACTCCCTTTATGCAGATTCCTGACTGTAAGTGTAAAGGCTGAGAGTGATGGAGACCCAGGCTTCTCTGCTGAACTGCCCACCAGAGCACAGTGTGAAGCATCCTGGTTAGAGCTGGCCAGGTTTTGTTCCTAGATTTCCTTTTAAAATTAGGAAATATTTCAGGGTCATTGTTGGAACAATTCCTCCATTTTATGAGTGATTCTGGACTTGATTGAAATTCTCCCAAAAAGAAAAATTTCAACTTTCAGAATTAGCAAGAAAAAGAAAAAGGGCTGGGAGATGAAGGGGTGTTAGTATGTTATTCTTCAGCACCTCTTCCTACATAAAGTGTGTGCCATTGCTCTGTCTGTTGCTCCATTTATCTGCCAATCTCTGTGGCTGCTCCCCACTGAAAAACACTGAAGTAACTCAATGACCCATTTTAACCAAGCACAACAGAGGAGGAAATGGCTGGACAACTTTCAGCTCCTCCAACCACTGTAAAAACCTGGCAGCTCAGTAGGTGAGAGGCCAGGATTTGTGTCCCTCTAAGGGAAAAGCTGAGGCATAAACTCAGCAGATACCTGTTTGATTTGGCTCACCAGCCACTTCTCGTATACCTCCAGCGTGTGATGGAAATAAAAGGCAAGTACAATGCAGGCTTTTTGGTAAACTGAGTCACATTGGTTCTGCTGCATTTTTTTCAATCCAAAATAACTAATTTGGCAGATGCCACGAGAGCCATTTCAATGGCCCAGCCTTTTCTAGGTGACAGCAAGCCAGGATAGGGTGATGCAGTTGTCCAAGGAGATCTGCAAGATGCCTCTGTCTCATAGCACAATCAGTACAACCCATCTCATCAACCAGTCATTCATACACAGCTGTGGTAGGAAGGTGAACATCTTTCCAGGTCATTGCTGTTTCTTTCTGGAGCTGAGTTTAGCTCACACATGTTTTACAACAAGCATTTTGAGTCAGATGCTCTGATGCTTGCCTAGAAAGTGGCTAACAGATTCTGGGTCTCCCCAGGTCATGGACATGGTGTTTACATTCATGGGTTTTTAATTAAGATATTTGTGGCTGCAATTGTAAAGGTGTTATGAAGCAGTAACTGCTTGCCTATCTAGTGTCACACAGGGAGATTGTTCTTGCTTTAAATTAGATTTTGACCTGCTCAGCATCTTGCTCTGTGCTGACCTGGTAAACTGGCTTTGTAGGAAGGAAAAATTCTGGTCCAAAGAGTGACACAGCTGATGTGTGTCTTACAAATCTCATGTTGTAGATCAAGTGAAATGAATCTACCCTAAATACTTCTTTATCACATTCCTCCAAAACAGTGAATACTAAAGTGGCACTATATGGGTGTTGGAGATTGTAGAGAAGTGGGTGATTGTGCTCCAGAAAGACAGAGGAAAAAACATCCCCAGAGAGAGATGTAACCTTGTATGGTACAGTGGTGTAGCAAGCATTTTGGATATTTTTCTCATGAGTCAAATTTTCAGCTTTCTGTAGTGCAAGAAGCAACCACCACCTGGTGAGAGAAACAATCAGCCTGAGGAGAATGGAAATGAAGTCTCCTTGGGAGACCACATTGTTCAAGCTGGTCCTACAACCAGCTGTTTTTATTCCTGGTTCATATGACTGGAGCCTAAGCTGGAATCAGTCACTGGGGCGTTCAAAGCTACAATTACAAAACCAGAATGGTAATTGCTACCTGAGCACTACACAGGCAGGGGAAGTGGTCTGGGCAGTGCTGAACTGGGAAGTAAAAAGGGAAATGCAGGAGTTGAGAAAAAGCTGTTTGCATGGAAGATGCTCTTCCTTCCTGACACTGCACCTCCAATCCTGTGCAAGGTTGTAAATACAACTTTAGTATTTCCTTAATCCTTTTCCCAAGAGCAGTCTGTTGCAAAAGAGAGGGAAAAACTAAGATGGGAAGGAGTGTGCCTGTCCCAGGGTCCCAGCCAGCCCCGGCTGAGCTCCCTTCCCAAGGCAGTGTTCTTCACTCCTCTTGCTGCCAGCTTCTCAGCTCCCCACCAAATACCAAGGGCCCAGACCTTTCTTCCAACAAGAAAAGCCACTGTTTCTTGGCTGGCTAAGGTTCAGCCCAGCCATGCTGGAATAAGCTTTTGAAGGAATTAAGGCAGGGCCACAGACAATCCTGACAGTGACCTAGATTTTCTACACACAAGCCCATCAGGTACCCTGCCCTGATCTTCAGGGTCTCCAGCATTTCATTTACCCAAGAAAATTAAATAATGCCAGGGAGCCAGGTCAGCATTGTCACAGAGTTAAGAGGGTTTCTGATGTGTTTTTGTACTCAGACCCTGATGAACAGTTCATGGGGCAGTTCAGTTGTAAACACAGGCTGGAGACCTTTCTCAGCTGACAGCTTGTACATGACCATCATTCTTGGAGATGATGGGAGTTTATCCATGTGGACATAGGCTGATCCACAACACTTGACCTTGGTACCAATGAGTGTTCCTACAAACATTTCATGTACATGTATAGATGTAGCCCAAGTGGCTACTTCTGCTTACACAATTATGTCTGCCTGAAGAGCTCATGAGTCTTTATGTTCACAACCTGTCTTATAAATATTGTATTCACAAGCCAGAACTGTACAGAGGGAATAACTGTGGAAAAGATTCAGAGGTGAAAGCTGCAGAGAAGATTCAGATCTGGATTCATTTGCAGTTTCCACAGCGCTAATTCATCAAGGCCCAGGACAACCTTTAACTGTCCTTTTGCCTTTGACTCATAAAAACTGTCAGCCAAGACTGAATCTGCATGCAGGGTGAGGCCCTACAGAAAGGACAGAGGCAGAATTTAACACCTCCTTGTTCCAAGTGTAAAGTTAGGAAATCAGCAGCTGCCCTCCCAGCAATCATTTCATTTCATTGCATTGCATTTCATTTCATTGCATTGCATTGCATTTCATTTCATACATGTCTCAGTCATAATAAGTATTTTGAGCTGTACTTTTCTTCTGGACACAGATGAAGGAGCCCAAAATGGCATATTTTGTCTTACTAACCCAGTGAGATTGTTGTGTGAATCACAGAAATAGGCAGAGCTCCCTGTACACTGCTGAAGTGACCCACACACGGTGCTGTGCTCTTCTAGGATTTCTTCAGTATCAGAAAGTCCCATTTTTTTTTTTTCCTACTAAATTCTGATGATCTTCTCAAAAGGTCATGTGCTCAGGTGCTAAAATAGGTACCTGGGGTTTCTCTGTAGGATACTCAGGAGACCCCTGTAGACTCACAGAATCATTTAGGTTGGAAAAGGTCTATAGACATTGTGCTGGTCAATGAGGCAGAAGATTAGAAGGTCCCCCCTCTATTCTGAGGCAGCAGCTGGAGGTCTGGATGTCTCAGGTAGCACCATATATTCACATTAAAGAATCTGATATTGTCTCAGGTGCCTGAACCTGTGCATAAGTGTTCTAGTGGGTAAGGACAGACAAGTGCGCAAGACAAAGCAAGTGTGTTGCTTGCATTAAATATAAATCATGGAATCATAAAAAGGCCTGGGTTGGAAGGGACCTTAAATATTATCTTGTTCTGCTCCCCCTACTGTCATGGGCAGGGACACTTTCCACCAGGTCAGGTTGCTCTGGGCCTCATCCAACCTGACCTTGTACACTCCCAGGGATAGGACATCCACAGCTTCTCTGGGCAACCTGTGGCTGTGCCTCACCACCCTCACAATAAAGAATTTCTTCCTATCATCCAATCTAAATCTCTTCTCTTTTAGTTTAAAACCCCTGTCTCTGTCTACATGTATAAAAAACATCTCTGTTTCTTTTCTGTAAGCCCCCTTTAAGTACTGTAAAGCTGCAGTGAGGTCTCCCCAGAGCCTTCTCTTCTCCAGCCTGAACAGCCCCAGCTCTCTCAGCTCATCTCCATAGGAGAGGTGCTCCACCCCTGGGGTCATCTTTGTGTCCTGTAAGTAACAGGTCTGTGCCTTTCTTGTTAAAGCAGAAACAGATCCTACCCAAATACTGATGTCAGTACTGCCCACACCAGCTTGTCTGCAAAGAGCTGAGATAGGCACACACCACTATGATGTGTTAGGAAACCTAAGGTCATACCTAATAGGACACTTGAAATTCCACACTAAGGTGTGTCAGTGGCTCCATCCATGCAGCTGTCCCTGTCCAGAGGCATGCCTTTAACTTTAGTGGGAGAACTAAATAAATCTGCAGGGGCTGCAGGATGTAATACATTGCATATATCTCCTTTTATTGCATTTACCAATGGAAAGATACATAGGCAGAAAGCTTGTTCTACGTTACACCTCAAAACTTTGCAAAGAACCCTTCCTTAAGCAAGATGTGATTTGCTCTTTATATTAAATCGATGACTCTTTAAGATAGAGCCTCAAATGTGAAATAAAATGGAACTTCACCTGACACACACATAGCAAAAACTTTAATACCTGATCCTCCAACTCACAATGCGCAGCACAGAGAAGAAGGAGTGTGCCCACAAAATGCGTTCCCACTTGCAGCCAGTTTTCCATCTCCCTCCTTTTTACACAGGACACACTTGTGCTGGGTTTCTTTATGAGTATTTCACAGCCTGCGCGGAGAGAAACCAGAGTGGGTGCCTTCCGAGCTGCTATTGCCTTCCACATTCCACCCGAGCCTCGGAAAACACCTTACACGGAGCCGCAGTGCTATAAATCCCTTCTCCAGGAGATGGTGCTCCTGCCCTGGGAGAGCCGCTTCCCGAGGATGCTCGGTCCCAGCGCGGCACCCGGCTCCTGCTGGGCTGGGACGGGGTGATGGGTCCGCGGGATGGGCTCTTTCCCAGCTTCTCATGCTGCTCGGCACCTGGAGGAGAAACGGGCCCACAGCATGAATTCTTGTTTACAAAACAAAAAAGTTGGAAAAGGCGAGATGGAAAAGGAAAGCAGAAATCGTGAGGTTAAAATGCAGAACTGGGTAGGGGACCAGGAGGTATCAGTGGTCAGAATTAGTTTGTGAACTGCTCAGTTTGCTCCATGGCATGTGCTGGTGTCTGTGGGGCCTCTCGGGTGAGATTAATCTCTCCTGTGGGCCCAAACCTCCCACGTGTGCCGTGGAGGGACATGCTGCCCTGGCAGGGAGGTCAGGGACAATCTTTGGTGGAAGTGATGCAGACCATGCACAGCTGCAATCAAACACGACTTTGCACCACATCTTTTCCCCCACCTTCCTCCATTCCTTCTCCTCCTCACAGCCCAGCACAGCAGCAGGCACAGAGGAGTGCTGGGCTGCAGCTGAGGGGGGCAGGTCTTCTCTGGACATGTGCACACCTCAGCTAAACCCCAGGGCTTGGTGGTGTCCCCAGAGAAACTGTCCAGGAAACCAAATTTGCTGGAATTTTAGTTCCATTTGTCAGGTCTGTGGCAGAAAATAAAAGCAGGGGATTAGAGCACTGGAATAAATGGGAGAAAAAAGATAGCAACAATACCAAAGGATGGGAAGATAACTTGAAGGGGGAAAAAAACCCCAGACACCTTCCTTCCATGTTCATAGTGGTGAACAGCTGCATCCAGAAAGTTATGAGTGAGATAACTGGAGTTATTATTGGAGTTATTATCAATAACTGGAGTTGCTGGCAAGACTTTGCATTGCGATGGAAAGCAAAGAACTTGGTATTTGTATGGAGAAATTCTGTCTCAAGTGGCAGAGAAGTGAGCCTGACACAACAGTCATGAGCAGCACTGTCTGGAAAGGATGGGGAGAGGGCAGAGAAGGAATCAGGAAAAGATCAGAAAAGATCAGGGTGAGGTACTCCGTTCCTTTTCTGGTGTTCCCCTAGGTATCTGCTGGCAAATACCCTCCCAGCCAGGTCTCCCCGTCTCCTCCCTGATGCCCTCGAATCTGAGGAGTCTTGACAAAGGGACTGGGAGCTGGAGGACAAGTTGGGGAGGATGTGATATGGGAAACTGATGAGAGGAAAAAATGACTGGAGATCAAAGGATTTAATACATAAGAATAAGGAATCATGGAGCAGAGCTTGAGGAGAGCTGTAGGACAATGCTTCCCCTTGCACCATGTTCATCCACGGGTGGGGAGGAGACAGCTGACAGCTTTCTTGACCTCTGTGACAGCTGCCTCAGCTGGGCTCTGTGTTAATGCTGTAGGAACTGCTTTCTGGAGGTACTGCTCTCCCTCCAGGAACTAGTAATGGGGAGAAGGTGGTTAGACTGAAAAGAAACCCAAAATGAAGGGAAGTGAATCCCACCCCTTCCAACTAGACGCTGGCCTCGACTACCAGCGTGAGGACACTTGGGGTGAGTCACCACTATGATCCAGCATCTGTGATTGGTGAATTGACAAATTACTTGCTGACGCTGCACTTTTCAAAAAGCAGAGTCAGCTTTTTTTTTTTTTTAATTGACTGAGCACTCAGTTGTGTTTTGACTCACTATTTTCAGGTGGCTTATGCCAGACCCTGTCCACCAGATGCTGAATAGGACAATTTTCCCTGAGGGGCTATTGGAAAGCCTTTTTCAAGAAGCTTTTTTGTTTCCAGAAGGATTGAACTTTCCACAAAGCATTTCCTGTCCCCTAGCTAGAGCACAGTGCTCAAATTGCTCAAATAGAAAGTGATGTGAGACAAGCACAGCTTTAGGCAGCCAGACTGAGCTGACGTCAGGTCTCTGGGCCTGAAGCAAAGCAGCCTACGGGGTCCTTGAATCCATCTGATGTTTCATGCATGGAGTTTGTACCTTGATTTGTCTTATCTTCGCTGGCTATCCCTGAGCAGACAATCAGAAAGAATTCAGCTTGGCCTCAGTTTAAGTAAGTTTTGGAAGGAGTTGCTGGAAGATTTGGAAAGAAAACGATGCTGTTGCTTAGCTACTTGCTGAGCTGGCCCTGCCGTCACTTGTAGCCATCTCGTTAGAAGACATTTGTTAAGTGAAGCCCCAAGAGGCTTCTTGTGTGGTCACTACATGAAAACACACTCTTCCAAATAGCCACTGGCATCAATAGCCTGATCACTGGACTTGCTCAAGATGTGAAAATCTGGTGGAGCCCCACTGGCTCAGCTAACAGAAAGAGCTGCAAACACCTCCAGTTCTGAAGTGTGGAGGAGGTTTGTCACTGCAGCTTATTTCGGTTCCATCAGAAAGGGCTGATGGCAGGGAAGGTGAGGTGAAGGTGCAGAGCTCTGGGAATGTAGCTGAGACATGAGGCCCATGGTTATTCCTTGAGGATTTCCCTTCTGCCTCAGTTTCCTACTTTGAGAAGTGGTCTTCCATGCCTGGGGGGGTTCTAATTAAATCAAGTTCATTCCTGTGCTGAAGAGCATCAGTAGGACAGCCCTTCTGCAGGCTGGGACCTTGCCCACAGCTGTACACGAGGAGGTAGCCATGGTAGGGTGATTCACCATGGCCAGGACTCAACCCCAGAGCGTGGAAATGATTCAGTGCTCCACACACAAAGGTCCCCAGCTGCCAAGGGCAATGCAGAGGGGCAAGTAGGGCAGTGCTGGGAATAAAAACAGGGAGCTCAGGAAGGGGGACTGCAACAGAGGGGACAAGCCCAAGTGTCATCCAGGCAGGAATGATTCCTTCCTCACCCTGAAGCAATCACCCTGCAAAAAATGTTCCCAGTAAGAAAACTGGCTTAGTGAGAAGACTGTCCCCTTCTTTCCAGAAACCTGACCAGAAGGGTCTGTTGGTCAAGGAAGGGAGAGACTGTAGTGGGACATGGTGCAAGCTGTCTCAGGAGTCAGGATCCCTCCTGGGCATACAGCCATTGGCTTTCTTGGGACTGGTTTGAAGGGAAAAAATAGAGGCAAATGTGGCCCTTTACCTTCATCTTGGGTTTTGGCACATGTCTGATTTAATACTCAGGTGAACAGGGTGTCAGGACAG
Organism: Passer montanus; assembly: GCF_014805655.1. NCBI lineage: Eukaryota > Metazoa > Chordata > Aves > Passeriformes > Passeridae > Passer > Passer montanus. The sequence goes on from NW_024369485.1 coordinate 3,731,835, forward strand.
TCTCAAAACTGTGTTTTTCAGCCCATGGTAGAGATACCCAGAGGATTTTTAAGTGTAAGAGCAAAGAGAGATGGAGCAAGTGAGCAGGGCTGGAGCCAGGATCACCACGTTGGTTGAGGGGCCCCACGGGCAGGAGCACATCGCTGTGCCCACAGCAGTGGGGAGTGCCCTCAGGAGGAACTGGGCTATTTACTGGTGAAGCTGAACGGACATAAAATCTCCCTCAGTTATGTGGGTGTTTTTTTCTGTATAAACTTGCTAATTGAGTTGTAAAATAAAACTTGCAGCCTTTCCTCTCCAATTTCTGCTGCTGCAGCAGCGTGCTAATTTGGGTTTGGAAGGGGGCTGGTAGAAGGTGGCTTTTTGCCAGGGTGAAATTATGCACAAAAGTTTTGCAGTGGGAGAGAAGGGAGCCCATCCCCAGCACAGGCAAGGACTGGGGGTAGGAGCTGCTGTGCTGCTGTGCGGGGCTCAGGAGGCTTGGGAAGGTCCTGCAGCTGGGCTGGGCTGGGCTGATGGAAATTCAAGAAAGCCCAAAAGGGTTTAAATGAGGCTGCAATGGAGAACAGATGGGAAAGTCAGTGCTTGTGCATCTCGATAGACGTTGTGTGGTTGGGAGGATGAGCTGTGGGATTTCACATCTACCCTCCAGCTTGGCTGGGCAGGATTTGCTGCTTGCGTTGGGGTACCTGTGTGTGTGTGTGTGTGTGTGCCTTCTGTGTGTGCCTTCTGGTGCTCACAGACCCGTGTCCATGTCACTGGGGCTGTGTGGGAGTCTGTGTGCCTGTGCCTGGGTCTCCATACAGACAGTGAGCACAGGGATCTGCCTCTTGTCACCCAGCAGCACAAGGCTCTGTCATGGGGACAGCTGCACACAGGGACAAGGATGGTGTGGTGCAAATTGATGCACAGGAATCTATTGCTCAGCTTGCAGCAGGCAGGGATTTGGCCCTGGTGCCCACACTGGGAGCTGAGGACTGGTCTGTGGGCAAAAAAATTTGTGGGGCAAGAACAAACAGGAGGCACAGCTGTCTGTTGCATCAGTGTAACTTTAATTTTTGAAACATACAGATGAAAAATGCAGTGACGGTGACAGTTCCAGTCCCAGGGAATTTGGTGAAGCTTGGGCCCCACATGTGTGGCAGTTGCATGCACCCCAACCTGCAGGAGGATGTACAGACTTGGGGGCTTGAGGCTGAAAGGTTGTGGGACTGGGGCCCACACTCACCATTTTTGTACCTTTCACTGTTTCCCATAAAACTGACTGAGTGAAATGGTTCCAGGCAGGATGCTCCAGAAACCATTGCAGGAAGCCTGGAGGTTTATGGATAGACTTGTCTGCCCATTCGGCAGTCCTTCTCACCCCATCATCCTTCCATCCTTTTGCTGACCCTTTTGGTCCCTTCCTTGGGCAGCACTGAGTGTTGCCATGTGCTGCAGTGGGAGCATCAGGAGCACAGTTTGGAGCCTGGGGCTGCTCTCTGAGGCGAGATTAAGTGGGACAGGACCAGACAGTGCTTTTCAGCATTCCCATCTTTGGGAAGAGACGCCCTGAGCACAGAGCCCTGCTGCCATGTCCTGGTTCTGGGAGGGCTCCTGGGTGGAGTCTCAGCACCCTGGCCAGGGGGGAGTGAGGCCGCAGGGATGAGAGGTCTTGTCAGATGGTTTTTAAAAATTACCTTTAGTATCTGAACAGCATCAGGCTGGATTTAATAAGGCACTGACAGAAGAATAACAGTTGATGAAGCCTTACTCTGCGAGCCCTTCCTCTGCCTCCTGCCCCAGCTGGGTTAGGCTCCCGGGGGTCACTGACTGCTGGGGGTGGTGTGTGCAAGGCCCCGTGTGAGCACGCTGAGTGTGCAAATGCTGTGCAAGCCATGCCAGCAACATGTGCAGGCTGTGCAAACCCTGTGCAAAGGCTGTGCAAACTCTACAAGTGCTGTGCAAGGTGTGCAAATGGCTTCAGGCCTGGCCATCCAGCGCTGCGTGGGACAGGAGTTTGTTGGGATGGGGTTTTCTTGGGATGGTGTCCTGGGATGCCGTCCATGTCTCGTCGCAGTCTGTGTACATACCGAGCAAAGCCACTGGTTGGCATTAGAAACCTGCTCACAATACTGTGACAAGACACCTGTAAAATTACAGCAGAAAGAAATCCAAGAGCCTGCAGTGACAAATGTTCGTGAGAAGTGATTGTTTCGGGGGGGAGAAGAAAAAAAAAAAGCCGTGTTTGTTTTGGCGAAACACCTGCATTCCTTCAAATAAATCATCGCAGCGCTTGTTTTTGTATTTGCGGAGAAATCGCAACAGACATAACCAGGGACTTAAGAGACTTGAAATAACATCCTAGTAAATACCCCACTTTGTTATTTTAATCGAGACCCAAGGAAACATCTGAATTTTACCAAGGAAACCCTCCGCGCGAGGGAAAACATCAGCGCGCAGCCCGGCTGGGTCTTTGTTTTGCTCCGGTGTCGGACTCCCGGGTCGGAATTACCGGGGCCGATGGAGGCTCGGGGCAGCCCGGGGCATCTCGGAGGGGTGCGGGGGGAGCCTGGGGCCCGGGGCCGCCCCACGGCGGGTCGCTCCGGGTGCCCCGGCCGCTCCCAGCCCGGCCCCGCCGCCGGCATCACCCCCGCGGGCAGTGTCGGGGAAAAGGCTCTGCCGAAACATGGGGTGGCGGTTCCTCCGTTCGGAACAGAGCCGGGACAGCCCCATCTCCAGTGTAGGACCGGGACCCCCGCCCCAGTGCGGGGTGGTGAGCGACCCGCTCCAGTACGGGGTGAGGTTTCCCGGTCCAGTCTTCGGTGGTCTCCCGGTCAGTCCCCGCTCCGAAATGCGACCTCAGCAAACAGAGGTGGTGGTGCCCCCTCCACCTCCCGCCATCCGAACTGGGGTCGCCTTGCACAGTCAAACACAACCCCGTTCCACCCCACAGTGAGGCCGGGGTGACGCCTTGGCACGGGGCTGTGCCTTGAGGGATCTCTCACCTGCCGGGGGACACGGGCCGGGATCCGACGGAGGGTCCGGGGGTTCCGCACCTGGCGGAGGAGGCGGGGCTCGGACCACAGGGGATCCGGGGGTATCTCACCTGCCGGGACAGGCGGGACGAGATCCAAGGGAGGATCCGGGGGTCTGTCACCTGTCGGAGCGGGCGGGGCTCGGTCCAAGGGGGGTTCCGGGGATCTCTCACCTGTCGGAGCGGGCAGGTCGAGGTCCAAAGGGGGGTCCGGGAGGGTCTGTCACCTTCCGGGGCGGGCGGGGCTCGGTCCAAGGGGGGGTCCGGGAGGGTCTGTCACCTGCCGGGGCGGCCGCTCCCCAGCGACCCTCGGCAGCCGCGCCTTCCTCCGCCTCCTCCTCCTCCGCCGCCGCCGCCTCCCCCTTCTCCTCCCCGCCGCGGAGGGACGGGGCTCTCCGCAACGGCACGGTGGTGCCGCATCATTACATGGTGGCCCTGTACCAGCGCCTGGCCGCCCGGCGCGCCCCCGGCCGCCGCGCCGACACCGTGACGGGCTTCGCGGAGCGGGCGCGCAGCGGTGAGTGCGGGGGAGCCGCGGCCGGGCGGGGAGCGCCGAGCGGCCGCCCCGCCGGGACTCCGCCGTCGGGAGAGAGAGAAGTCGGTGCCTGGGCTTCGGAATGGGCTTGGGGATGGAGACGGTGTTGTGCGTGGGATCGGGCTCCTGTGTGGATGTGGGGATGGATACACGGGGTTGTGCGTCGCTCTGAGCGTGAGTTTGGGGACGTGATGGCACACGGAGGGGATGCTCGCGTGTTGGTCTGAGCGCGGGGCTGTGCCTGGGGTAGGGGTGTGCGTTGGTTGGGGAATGGGGTTTTGCGCTGGTTTCCGCACGGGCTGGTTGCCGGGGATGGAGCTCACGGGATAGGGCTGCGCATCCCGCTTGTTTAACGGGAGCGAAGCCGTGCGCGAGTCTGAGCGAGGACAGGGCTGGGAGTGGGGCTGTGCGTGAGCATACGGGTAGGAGGAGGGTTGACGATGGGGACAGCAAAAGGATTGTGCCTGGCACCGGTGAAGGGGCTTGCCGACGGAGATGAGCGTGGCGCAGAGCGGGCTCTGGGGTGGCGATGGGGTTGCACACGCAGCCGGTGTCAAGGGATGCGGTTCGGGGTGCGAGCTGCAGCCGCCAGGACGGGGTGAGCGGCGCTGCGGGGCCCGGGGCGTGCGGCGCACCTGGAGAGCAGCTCCTCCGCGCGGCATCCCCGTCCTGCCGGAGCCTTTGCAGCCCGAAAAACTCCGCGGGACACCGCGACGGGCCGGGCCGGGCCAGGGAGGGAGCTCAGCCGCGGTGTCCCGGCGGTGCTCGGCCCCGGAGCGACTCCCGCTAGCGCCGCCGGCTGAGCTCGGCATCGCGGCCCCTTCTCCGCCCTCTTTTGCCCGCTTCATACCTGCGAATCTAATAATAATAACAATCAAATGCATATACGCAGCTAATGATATACTTTTAACAAATACAAGTGTATATGTACTTCGCGCCCTGCCGGCAAAGTTCGCTCGGCTGGGGGGGGGGGGGGGGTGGGGAAAGTAATACATTCCCGATCGAATAAAATGAAAAAGCAAACTGAAAAGCAGCGGCAGCCGCACCCCGTCCCTGTCGCTGGCTGCCTTGTGGTGGGAGAGCCCCCCCAGCGCCATCCCCACACCCAGAAGGGGCCGCATCCTGCCCGCAGTCTTTGCGGGAGGAGGTTTGCTGCAAGCTGATGGGGAAACGTCGGGGAGCGAGGCGGGACCGGGAGGAGGATGCTCCGGTGGGAGGGTGGGCAGTGCTCGGCTTGTGAGAGCTGGGCGAAAACTGAGCGCAGGTCCTGGGAAGTTTCAGCGCAAAACGAAACCAGATGAACTCTTCAAAGGGATCCCCTTATCTGCTCTTATCTGCTTCTCATTGGAATTTTAGATCTGCTTTTCAAATAGTAATTTTAATAACCATAATGAATAATAATAGTCTTAATGATGATGATAATAGCAGCAGCAGCAAGTGACAGGGGGAAGAAGTTTCCCCCCGGGGGCGGTGCAGGCTGCGCCCAGCGGCGGTGGGCGGGCAGGGCTCTGCCGGCAGCGGGTCGGGGCGCTCCGGGCACAGCAGAGATGTTTGCAGCATGCCCAGGTCAGGTTTCTCGTTAACGAGGGAGAAAACAAAAAACAGCCCTCCCAGAGCTCAATTCACCTCTTCTTCCCAGCTCCACCTCCTTTGGTGTTTCTTTTTTAAATTCACAATTGAGTATATTTATTCAGTGCCAGAAACTGCACGAGTCTGTGTCAGGTCTTTGGATCCACTAAAAATAGTGCCAAACTGAGGCTGGGCTCACTTTCAGCTGCTGTGGGTGCCTCTATCAGACCTGTGTGTCTGTGCCTGTCTGTGAGGGGAAAGTGGAATTTTTAACAGCATGTGTATGTGTGTGACACTTGGGGCAGGAGAAATGGGTGACAAACACTGGTTGGGGATGGTAATGTGCTGCACAGGTTCGGGTGTGGCTGAGAGAATAGTGGTGTATCTGGGGTCACTGGAACACCTGGGAGGAAGCAGAGAAGCCTCCTCAGGATGTGGAGAAGAGTCTGTGCAGATGAGAAGCCACTTATTTGAATTGATTCCTCCCTCCCTCTGTACCTTCTCCTTCCCATTTGTTTTTGGTGCCCCCAGCCAGAGTGACGCCCCTGGATGCAGGACACACAGCCTGTGTCCCGTGGGGATGCCCAGGAAGCCACGCTGCACAGCGACATCTCCCCCGTTACCTCTGCGTCCCTTGCACCTCGCTAATGACAGCTTGGCTTTGGCTTGCCGATATTTATTTTTGTTTCCTTTTTTTTTTTTTTGTCTGTGTTATCTCTTCCAGATGCCTCCCCATCCGCCTCGGAGCAGCGGTACCTCTTTGACATCTCCAGCCTGCCTGAGGCAGAGGAGGTGACGGGCGCGGAGCTGCGGATCCTGCGCTCCCTCCCTGAGAACCGGAGCTTGGCCCTGTCCCCCGAAGGCACCTTCCACCACCTCCTCCTTGCCACCTGCCCCGGCCGCGACGGCGAGGAGCCCCGGCTGCTGGACTCCAGGGCCGCGGACATTTTGGACGCGGGCTCCTCCAGATGGGAGGTGTTTGATGTCTGGGAGGCCTTGCGGGATCAGAGGGAGAGGTCTCTCTCGGGAAAGCTGCTGTGCTTCCTGCTGAGGATCGTCTCGGATCGGTCGGGGCAGCTCCTGCCCCCCCGGCAGCTGGGCTTCGCCAAGCCCCGGCCGCAGCCCCACGAGCGAGCCCTGCTCGTGGCCTTCTCCCGCACCCAGAGGAAGGAGAACCTCTTCAAGGAGATCCGGGATAAGATCAAGGCCCTGGGCAGCCCCCCCTCCCTGGAGTCCCCCGATCCCGGGCAGGAGGCGTTCCTGAAGCGGAGGAAGAGGAGGACCACCCTTGCCGCCCGGTCTGGGGGCAGAGGCCATGGGAAGAAGGCGAAGACTCGCTGCAGCAGGAAGCCCCTGCACGTGAACTTCAAGGAGCTGGGCTGGGATGACTGGATAATCGCCCCCCTGGATTACGAGGCCTATCACTGCGAGGGGGTCTGCGACTTCCCGCTGCGCTCCCACCTGGAGCCCACCAACCACGCCATAATCCAGACCCTGATGAACTCCATGGACCCCGAGTCCACCCCCCCGAGCTGCTGCGTGCCCTCCAAGCTCAGCCCCATCAGCATCCTCTATATCGACTCTGGGAACAATGTGGTTTACAAACAGTATGAGGACATGGTCGTGGAGACGTGTGGCTGCAGGTAGCAATTTCTGCAGCTCTCCCTATCCCTCCTGGCCTTGCTCAGCAGCCCTGCCCATTTTATATATATATATATATATATATAAATATAAATATATATATATATGTATAAAATATATAGATATAGATGTTGAGTCACATACACATTTCGGTGTGTGCCTTTCCAAAAGCCAAGCTCAGAGCAGGTGTCCCCTGTCTCCTCTGGGCCACCCTGACCCTAGGAGGGATGGGGGGTGCCCCTCTGAGACTGAGGCTGCCACCATCTCTGTGCCTTGGGAATGTCTCCTCAGCCTCTGAGCTCTGCCTGATACACTTGGTTTGCCTAAGTGGAGCTGACAACTTCTTTCCCAGAGGTTTTGGAAAATGTCTAGCCAAAATTGTCTTGGTCAGAATGATGACCTGGGGTGGGGGGAGGTGGAGTGGGGTCTGCAGCAGAGGGATCAGGTCAGCATCACCCTCTGGCTGTGGCAGTGGGATGGAGGTGAGGAAGGAATGCTCTTTTCTTTGAGTTAAAGGAGTTTTTCTGTCAGTCTTCAAATTACTGCCCTGAGTTTCTTAGTGGAAAAATAAGGGATCCCTGGGGGAAGGCAGGGGGGGAGAACCTGTGGCTGGCGTGGGTTGTAATCACTTGGTCCAGGCCTGTTTGCAGTGGGGAGAGGTTTGTGAGTCTGCTGGCAGAGACAGGAAAGAAGGAGAATCAGAGGCTAAAAGAGTCAGGTCTGGAACAGAGCTTGTGCTCTTAGGAAGATGGGCGTGGCCCTGGGAGGCTTCAGCTGGAGGTGCCTCCACTCCACATGGTCAGAAGCACTGGCATTGTTGTCTGTGTCTTGCAGGAGGTACTGGTGGGAGAGTCCCCTCCCTTTGCTGCACAAAACTCTGTTTCAAGGAAAACTGGGAACCCAGCATCAGGCCTGCAAGTCACACAGCCATCCTGAACATGTCTGGAGAGAAACAAAGGTCCCAAGTTCCCTAGGGAAGAGCCATTTCACTTGGGTTCTTCTCTTTCCAAATAATCTCTATAAAAGCACTAAACTCCACCCTATCTTCCTTTGGCATGGATTTCCCAGGGAGCTGTGTCCCTCCCTGGAGGGCTGGCTGCTCCCTGCTCCATTAAGGGAGCTGGATCCTCCAGGAACAGACCTTTCCCATGCAGAGGGCTGAGTGCTACCCTCAGGGACTGCTATATGAAGTGAGGTGCTTTGACGTGTGCTGAAAGGGCTGCAGGGTTTTAGTAACTCAGGAGCTGAGTATAAATTACCTTTAAACCAGAGAAGCTCTTCATCCATGTCAGGATGGATGCTGGATCCATTCTTTGGGTGCTGGCAGGCTTTTCTGCTGCACCTCAGTGGGTTTTGGTACCAAACTTTGGCTTTCTGGGTGGCTTGGCTTAGACCAGAGATGTATTTGCACAGATTTTGTGTTTGATGGTTTGTTTTATTTGTGGCCAGGGTGCTGGCGTGTAAGCATCAGTGCTTATTAGCCATGGTAGTTTGCTTTTGGAGGAGATAAATCCCTGCTGGAAAACATGGGATTTTTCCTACGTAAATCCAGTTGTCCTCCATGGAAGGAGTGTGGCATGGGAGGGCTGAGCCTGGCCAGGGCAGAGAGGGGATTGCCTCAGAGAGCTCTGCTGAGATCCAAATGATTTCAAAGATCAGAACAGCCTTGGTGAGGTTCAACAGCCCCTTCCCCCCAAGTGCATCAGTAGGAAGTAAATGTGTCCATTGAAAGCAGTGACAAATCCACTGGGATAACACCCCCAGCCTCCCTCCATCCTCTGCTCTGCATCCTCAGGCTGGGGCAGGTGGCAGCTCAGAGGATCAGCTGTGGTGCCCGTAAGTCTCATCTACCCCCTTGGCACTTGCAGAGCTCCTCTGGCTTTACATCCTTGCATCCAAAAGGAAGACCCATCTCCCTGCCTCAGCATGAATGTAAATATATGCTAATGATGTCCCTGCCTCCAGGGGTCCAGGGGGATGCTCAGAGATGGAGGCTGGGGGGGAGAGGATGGATCAGGTCCATGCCATGGGTTTTCTCCCTGTCAGCATTTGGGGAGGCTGAGGCTCCTGAGTGGTGAGGAGGGGTCAGCACGAGGGTTTGTGATTTCCTCTGCCCTTTGGCTTCAGCACAGCTGGCAGGGGAAGGAGGTTGGCACAGCAGTGCTCGAGCTGCCAGATTCCACATCAGTTATAAAGTTACCAAGCTTTGGAAGTACCTAATTTTTCAATTGCCTTTGGTTGTTTGATAGTTTTTCTCACTGCTGAGACAATTTTTTAAAATGTTTTTGTTTCCTTTACCCCCTCCCCTTCCTCCAAATATTTGTGGTGAAGGTTCATGGGCAGTTCAAATCCAAGCAAAATACATACAGCTTCTGGCAGCCCCTGCTGGCTGGTGGCTCTTGTGAGCCTCCACCAAAAAGGTGCCCTGAGACCTGCTCCTGTGGTACTGTGTCCAAGGGGCGGTGATGCCAGTGACTCCCAGTTCTTGTGGGTATTTTTTAGCCAGAGTTGCAGGGAACAGACAGATGTCACCCTCCTCAGGTCTGGAGGTGCTGATGGAGAGCAGGGTGACAGGTTGGGTCTTGCAACTCTTCACCCCAAACCCCATTCTGGGGCAGTGCTTTTGTCCTGAGCCCCAGGATGGCTTTGCTGGTGCTGGGGACAAAAGCAGTGGCTCAGTTGCTGCAGTTCCATGGCCTGGGTCACTGGGATAAACGAGGGGAGGATTTGGGGGGAGCACAGAGGTCGCTGCTGGCAGCGATGCTGTCCGTGGTTTCACCCTGGCTCTCCTGGCTGTGGGCACCCCTGAGCAGGAGTGTTTGGTGGGGGAGCAAACTTCATCCCCCTGAGAGAAGCCCATCAGTGCTGGGCCTGTGCCAAGTGCCTCCTGTTCCTCTCCTGGGCAAACAACCTCTGGAGGACAAAGGGAGGCAAAGGATGGAGCTGGATCCTCTTTCTGCTTCTCTGAGGAGTCAGGGGAGGCAGCTCCCTGCCTGGGGCTGCTCCAGGGGTTTGTGCATGAGCAGGGCAGGGCTGGAGGAGAGTGGAGCTGGGGGCTTTGGTGGGTAACTGTGCTGCTCCTTGCTCCCAGAGGAGTATTTCCAGAGTAAAAGCCACCACTGTCCCCTTTATCCCTGCATGACAACTGCAAAGGCTGCCTCTCCATCCCCAGGCAGATTTGGAGGTTGCACCAAACAGTGGGATTAGTCTTGGGCAACAACCATCAGAGCCATTGCAAATGTGTAGAGTTTTAGGTTAAATATTTGGGGAAAAAAGTCAAAGAAAGAGTTGTAAAGCTCTGCCCAAGGAAGCGTAGTCACCATCCCTGGAAGTGTTCAGAGACTTTGTGGATATGGCACTTGAGGAGGCAGTTTAATGGTGAATTTGATGGGGTTGATGGTAGGACATGATCTTTTCCAACCTCAATGGTTGCACGATTCTAAATGGGAGTGGTGGGTGTGGAATCCTTTCCCAGGCAGGGAGGTTCTCTCAGCTGAGTTGTTGCAGCCCTGCACTGTTGGGGCAACACAGGGATGTGTCTGTGGAGGACATGGGGCAGTGAATCCTGCCTTTGGAGAGAGGCTGGTGGGGACTGGCTGCAGGATAGTGGTGGCCCAGCCCAGCCCCCATCCCTGGAGTTGCTTCTCTGAAGAACATCACGCTCTAATGCCAAAGGAAAGGCCCAGAAAAAAAGTATTTCTGATCAGTTGCCTCCTGCTTGAGCTGATTTTTGGGCACATGTAAACTTTATAAATATGAGACTAGAGATTGAACATAGACAAATATTAATTCAGCAGTCTCAGAGTGATTTTAATGGATAATTATAGGTTCTCAATCTGCAGTATTTATACAACCTTTCCAGTTAAAAAAAACCCAAACAGTTTCCATGTAGTGCATATTCTCCTGGAGGATTTGTTTGACCTTGAGCACCATTTTTATCTGCAGGATATAATTACAGTGAAACTAGAAATATTAAGCATTTTAAAAGGACTGTGTATCCATGCTTAACTGGCTCCCTCCTCGCTGACATGGGAATGTAATTGCACAGGAGTAGGGAAACTTGCAGAGTGAGCTCATTTGACTTAGAAGCACTGGGATCTGGGGAAACTTGCCCAGTTGGGACAGGGGCTGAACTGGTGTGTGTGTGCCTTATCTGGGGGTTCTCTGAGCTTGTGCTGAAGCCACTGCCTTCAGAAACAGTCAGAAGCAAAATGACTTTATGCCCTGTTTAACCCTGGTCACCAGGGGTATTTCTGGCCTAGAAATACTTCCCAAGAATTACAGCTTTTATTATTTTTTAAAGGAAAAATTATTTTTAATTCTCTTATAATAGGGCGCTTTTCTAACCATGTGTTGCCCCCTTTTTCTTTTTTAATTTTTTTTTACATCATACTTCAAATCCAATGATAGGGAAATCACTATCCTCTGGCAGAGAGGATCCATATGGAAAAGGGATTGATGTAGCTTCATCCTGGCACAGCTGCATTGATCCCAGTGGCCTCACTTCTGATCAGCACTGGCAGATGGAGCCACATCCTCTTTGCCTGTTGGCTGATGGTTGGCACACCCATGAGGAAAAGGCTGCAAAGGCACCAGTTCTGATTCAAAGCAAACCCCAAGCCTTGAGCCTTCTGCTCAAGTTTGAGTGCCAGTGACTCCTGAGGGTGTTTGCACCCCGTGGGTTTTCACCCAGCCCTTGGCTGCACAGCTCTCACTGAGCAGTGATTTATCCATCACACTCCCCTTGCAAAACAAACAGCTCCTTTTGCAGTTTTAAGGAGAAAAACTTGGTGGTGTTTGGGGAGAAAAACTTGGTGGTATTTGGGGAGAGTGACCTGTGCTGGCCCCCATGGAGCAGCAGACACACACACACCCTGCTGCTGGCAGGGAGGAGACAAGACAGGCTGGGACATCCCTTGGGAGCCCTGGGAATCCAGGTCCCAAGGGCTGCATCTGGGCAAAAGGAGCAGAGCACCTGGGATGCTGAGGGGCTGCCATGGCTTTGCTCTCCAGCCTTAACAGGAGTTTTGTCATGAGCTCCTGCTTGTGGTGATTTTATCAACAGCAGTGTTTATAGCTACATCAAAACCCACAGAGCCATGTGAACGTGGCAGATACATCATAAATACCAGCCCAGCTCATACTTGTGTTGGATTAAAACTGCTGGAAATGCCATGGTTTCCTGCTGAGCATGGAAATCCACACTGAGTTCTGAAATCCAAGTGCCTTCTCTTTTGTCTTTGCTGGGGCAGCAGGGCCATGTGCCAGGGAGGAGAAACCTCTGTGGGGCAATGGCAGCAGAGCCTGGGCATTGCACAGGGGCTGTCACCTGCACTGGGGCTGTGTGCCCCACGTCTGTGTGTGACAGGTGATCAAGGGCTATCATGGGCCTGCTTGGGCAGTTCCATCAAATCACTTCTTGTGTCCCCTGTGCTGGGTGCAGCTGGGCTTGTGGGGTGAGCTTTTCTCTCTTCACATCATGCTCTGGGAAGGTGAGGGGGTGGGAGAACCTGTGTGGGAAGAAGCAAGGTCTTTGAGAGCAGTGTGGCTCTGCTCATGGCCAGCAGTGATGTGTGTCCCACTGGCCTCAGAGCAGCTCCCGTGGCATCAGGGATCCCTTATGTGGGGTCAGAATGGAGATGCAGGGTGGCAGGAGCAGAGTGTAGCAGTGTCCCCACTGTGGGAGTGTGTTCTCCATAAAACACAATGAGGAAAGGAGCTGGGGAGTGCCTGTTCTGTGGATGGGGTGCTGCTGATGGGTGAATTTGTGTGGGAGGGGGTGAGTTTTTTGTCTTTCCTATCTTTGAATTAAAGGCTGGTAAAAGAGTGAGATGTTCCACCAGGCTGGTGTGTGTGACAATTCAATTTTGTCATAAGCTGGTTTATGTCTTTCAAGGTAAAACCAGCTGCATTCAGGCCTTCTAAGCTCTTTGTTCCTAGTACGAGTGTGGTGAGGTACATAGAGGTGCAAAGATGTCTCTGAAAATCACTTACGTCCTACCAGCCAGTGATCTGGGCCTTCAGAAAATGACAAAAAATTTGGAATTCATGCCGGTGTAGCCCACTGACCAAGGAAACCAGTCTTAAAGGATGTTTTGCATTTTAAAGGATATTTTGCATCTTTGCACCTCAAGACACAAATAGCCCTGTGTCTGCTTTTCACTTTTACTGACTGCAGTACTCAAACAACCCCTGAATTTTCCATGTTGGAGAGGAGCCTGATACAGGTGTTGGTGGGAAGGAGCACAGGCTGATGGATGCCCCATGTTTGACTCTTGCTCAATGGATGGACTAGGGTGGGAAAGCTTGGGCAGCAGAGCATTTGCATGGAACTGGTATAAAAATCTTAAACCAAAGCCTGATCCATTCGCATCCATTCCATGGGTGAAACCAGAACTCCACACATTTTCAGTGTTTTTTCAGCAGGTTTTGCTCTCCATTTTTCTGTCATCACCACTTAATAGTTCAGTCATACGTTTTTTGAGCTCATTTTTCTGCTTTCATACTTGTGCTCATGCCTTGGGTTTTCAGGACAGGGAGTGTTTTCAGGACTTGCTGTGGTGTTTGGCGGGGGAGGGAAGGCTGAGGCTCAGCAGAGGAGGACGTGGTGCTCTCTGTGCCTTGGGGCAGGGGACAGAGAGGGGACAGGTCTGAAGCTGGTGGGAGGAGGGATCTGCTCACAATGGGTCACACACTCAAGTGCCTTTCTGATGCAAGGTGGGGGTGTTTGGGTCTCTCCTCCCCTTCCCTTTGCCACAATGTCAACCTGTGCTGGTGGCACCTGGTCTCCATCACCAGAGGAATGAGACCCAGAGGCTGGGCCAAGCCCGGCCTCCCTGGGAACTGTGACATTGGTCCCAGTTTTTGGGAAGATGGCAGCGTTCCCTGTGGTGTTTCCTTCATTTCCTCCATCCTGCCTTGGTGACGAGAGGGGAGGAGAACAGTAGGGAATAAACAGGAGGCAAAGTTTAGGGCTGTTTTGCTCCCATGCTGGTCATCCCAGGGAGCTGTGTGCCAGGAACTGCTGAGCACCAAGGGGCTCCCAGGAGCTCAGCCAGCAGCAGCAGTGTGAAACAGCATCCACAGGGCAGGAAAAGGGATGGTCACACAGGGAGGGGCCAAGTTTTTCTCCTTGAAGGTGCCAAAGTTAAGTTTCTATGTAGGAAGTGATCATCTGGGATGGGGTGTTTTGTAGGAGCAGCTCATCCTGTCCTTGCCCAGGGTGATCATCCTGCTTGCATCCATCCCACCTGTTGTGAGTGATGAACCTTTTAAAGAAAGGTCTGAGATGCTGAAGGTCCAGAGCTCCCACACTTCAGCTTCAGTGCCTTTGCAGTGGAGCTCCCACAGCCTGAGCAGCAGTCAGGGGCTGTGCCCACCTGGGATCACCAGCTCTGTCTTGCTCTGCAGCTCCCACTGGAAAAGCTGGTGGAGATGCTGCTCAAAGGAAATGGACACTCCTCTGTGCAGCACAGACCTGCTCTGCTCCTGGTGCTCCCTGTCTCAGATGGAGAGGGAGCAATGTTAATCCCAGTTTGCCCAGTCCCTTTGCATCCCATCACTTGTGTGCTCTGTTTCTGGAGTCAAGTCAACATTTTCTGGAGTTCCTCTGACAAAATGAGCCTCTCTGCTGGTCAGTCGTGGTTTTATTTATATGTTCTTTTCTTTGATTAGAAAGGAAAATATAAAAAAATTAAAAGTTTCAAATAGCTGTATTTCTAGTAGTTATGATTCTTGAAGCAATACTCGTATCCCTGTGTGTGCCTCTGAACTATCCATGTATTTGTGCAGCTTTTTCAGGTCTGGGTGTGTGAAATATCTCTAAAGAAGATAGCTCTGTACGTGATGGTGTAAATGCATTGTTTGTATGTATCTAAAGTTTAAATAGATTGTACATATGGGATTGTAAATGAACTGTAAACAGCAATCTATATTTTCTTGAATATATTATATAGCAGTATATATTTGTTAAATAAATATTCTTGTATACTCTTCAATAACCTTTTTAATATTTTGTACAGATAAGTTTATTAAATATTTTATTGATAAATAGACCTCTGCAAGATTTTCTTTTGATGACTTGTGCTTGTGTCCTAAAACCAGATGTCAAGAGCAGCCTTTGTAAACCACCTTTATTCCCTGGGCTACCTAAGGTGTTAAACCAAAAATGAAATACCCATTCATTTTAAACTGCCTTCCAGGGAAGCCACAGGTATTTTCCAATAAATAAAGTCACAGAACAGACAGTGTTTGTGATGGATTTATCATCAAATGTACATCCTTTTTCTTCCCTGTGTTTCTGAATAGTGTTCACCTGCCATGATGAGAAGCTATCCAGCTCCAGCCAGCCAGACAGGATTCCCTCCATTGGCTCCATCAGCCTGGAAGAGAGAAGGCTCCATGGAGACCTCATTGTGCACTTCAATGCTTAAAGGGGGTCTTATAAAAAAGTGGGAGAGCAACTTTTTACACAGGCAGGTAGTGGTAGGACAAAAGGGAATGGTTTTAAACTAAAAGAGGAGAGATCTAGATTGGATATTAGGAGGAAATTCTTTCCTGTCAGGGTGGTGTGACATTGGAACAGGTTGCCCAGAGAAGCTGTGGCTGCCCTATCCATGGAAATGTTCAAGAACAGACTGGGCTGAGAGTGGGGTGCTTTAGCAGGTGCTCCTGCAATGGACATCACCCAAGTGCCTTGGAGACAGAGAGTGAAGGTAATAAGGATTATGACTGTCTCCTCCATCCCTGAGCACACAGTACTGTGGACATGCAGGTGTGGAGTAAGGCACATTTGGAGGCACGGAAGAAGTCCTCAAGGCATCAGGTATGTGTTTTAGACATAACAAAGCAAACTCAGCTTTTAGGACCCAGAACAAATGTGGAGAACTCAACTGAAGTAATTTCTGTTCCCAGTGCACACTGAGTGTCTGACCAAGCAGGACCCACCTCCTGGTCAGTGTTCTGCATCCCCACATGCCCATTTGATGGTGACACTGGCCTCAGAGGAGATCTTTACAGGGAGGCAGGATGGCATTTTGCCCCTGGCCCACTCTGTGAGCAGTTTTACAGGAATGTGCTGTTGTAACAAGCTGATTTCAACAGAGCAGTGAAGGGTGAGAGCAAATGGTCGTTCACAGGCATTGCACCACATCTTCACTGGAACCAGCGGGAGTGGTGGGGTTTGTGTTCAATGGTTTTTACTCCACAGCACTGCAGACTATTCAAGTGATTGACAACATAAACCAGGCAGTTTGTAACTGCAGAGAAATCAAAGGCACAGCAAGGACAGAGGAGATGTCCAAGGTCAAACATGAATACAACAGAAGAAAATGCATAGCATTGGTAAAACAGGACATGATCTGAACTGGGGCTGAACCACTCTGGATACTTAAAATCCCGTGGGTTTACTTTGTCAGTGAAAATATAAGTTCTTTTCTATAATCACCAATGAACTGTTGTACCCCCTGCATGATGAGAGCATGTTAGGACATCAAAACATTTATGTTCTGAAAATGGCATTCCTGTGTCCTACAAGCTAGAACAGAACAGCGGAATACTTTCCAAATTTTAAGGGTGCTGGTTAGGGAAGAGGAGTAGATGAGTCTTGGCATTAGGAAAGACTCTTTTTCCTAATTCTAAGTTATCTCATCCCATGGATTCCTCTCAGTGTATGAAGCACAGTATTTCTGAGTCTGGGGGCTTTGTTGAAAATGTTCACAAAGGGGGAGAGCAGGAGGCCCCCCTCATTTCCTCCTTCAGTGTGAATTGCTTCAAACAGGACGAGAAAGATCGTCGAGTGTCTGACTGGCAAACCCTGCAGCCAGGTACGTCAGTCAGATGTTTTAAAAAACACCTGTATTTTATTAGCTGCTGCAAACTTTCTGCAACACAACTATTCTCCTGCAAGCACTTTCCTGCAACAGGCAAAACCCAGGCTGCTGACTATCAGCTCAAGCACTCTGAAAGGGTTTTTAATTAAATCCCTCCCTGCCTGTCCCATCTGAGCACGAATGTCAGCCTGTTCCATAACTTCTGCGTGATGCTACTGAGAGCAGCGATCGCCCTGGCAGCTGCTTGTGCTGTTGCTGCTGGATCTGCTGCTTGTGCTCAACCCCCATCGGCTGTTCCAGAAATATATGCTGTTTTAATAGTTCCTGGTCACTCACAAATGCTCTCTGGATCCTTATTTTGTAAGTGTGCCAGGAAAGAGAACATTTGCCTGCAAGTGAAGAGCCTCAGAAACTTATTGTAGCTGGGAGTCTGAGCATGACCTGTGACACAGAGTAAAACAAATCTCTGGGGTCTAGTGAGTCTATCCAAACCCAGTAATAGTTTGAGTGACTTTAAAATGATAACATTGAACATCTTGTTTAAAGTCTTTGCTGGCAATTAGCTAGACCAAAGAAAGGGATGGGGGGGGGGGGGGGGGGGAGGGGGGGGTGTGGATGCACATATAAACCCATTTTCTGTAAAATAAATACATAAATGATCTCAGCTGCAGAGAAGAGATTATCTGCTGTGGCTCATGTATGCAATCTGTCTCTGTGAGTCAAGACTCTGGTGTTTAGCTTGGAGTCCAACTCCAAATTCTTCACCATAAACACTGGGCAAGCACTCATCCAGCTTCCTGAAGGGACAAGCCTCACTGATCCACACACTCTATAGCTCATTCAGAGCAGCAAACATGGAGCTGGAGGCAGCAAGGGGAAATTGATTGATTATTTTGGAGAGGCACTGGATAAAAATGCTTAAGCGAGTCAGGTGCCTACCACCCACGGATTTTCTGTGCACTTGGCAGATGTCTGCAGTGCATGTGAAATTTGGGGTCTGGAAAGTATTTTTGTAGATTTTGTATGCATGAAGTAATAAAGGAGCTGAACTAGGACTAAACAAGTTAGCAAAACAAAGAATCAAGTTACATTTTACCATAAATTTCTTTATTTTTGTTATTGGAGTTGTGTACTTTTATTAAAAGGTATCGATCTAGCAAAACACTTGCACATGAGTCAAAGTCACTGCACTAGCAGGGTTACTCGTGTGGTGAGAATCAAGCACAGATGTGAATGACAGTGAGTAGGTGCTACAGCTTACAGTCAATATATTTGTGATAGGTTTTCCAAGAATTCTTAAATAGTCTAAAACAGGCAAAACCACACTGTGTTTTCATGGTAAATTGGCACATTTGGACCACGAGCACTTTTGACACTCTTTGCCTGGGGTGACAATGAACACCATGGGCTTCCAAGGAGCTGGATTCTCACTGTGTGGGATCTGCTCCCCTTAGGAAATACAGCTGTGGAAAGTAGGCCCATGTGTTTTAGCAATGAATAGAGCAGCAAATTTTCAGATCTTTGCCTTACAGTAACAGCTTCTAGGCAGAAGGTAGCAATTGAATCAATATAGTTTTTATTTTTAATACTAGAGAAAATTCTTTTAAGAAAATTGTAAGGCATTCTTCTGCAGTAGATCGGGTCATCACTGACCAGACCTAATCTCAGTTTAGGTCTTAATGCAGTTAGGATTTAGTATAATGGATTAACTTTTGTATAAAAGGCATACACAAGTCAAGTACAAGTATTGCTAAATTAATTCCTCATACAAAGTATACACATAATGCACTGTAAACAACTGCTTCTCATAGGTGCTTCAGTTTCCAGGCTGTAGTAGTTGCTTGTCATCTTTGGTTAATGCAAGATTCTGTCTGGTCTCAGGAGATCCACTACAACAGCTGAACTCCCACAAACTGTCTCTTTGTCCATTCCCCGACTCCACAAACTTCGAAGAACAAATGTTTTCTTCAACCACACCAAAGGGCAAACCAAACCAACCAAGTGAACAGTGGTTTTATGCTGCTGACACAGACAGGTGCACATGTACATGTAGGTGCACATTAATGTGTCTCCATGTCTGTGCCTGTCCTCCCCGGCTCTGCCCCAGGGAGCACCTCAGCCACCAGATGCAGGGAGCATCTGCCACAAGGCCATCCAGCTGGGACAATGCCAACATCCGGGGCTATCACACGCACACAACCATGGATTTCTACAGTGAGCACAAGGATTGTTTTGATCATGACTGAATATGGACCTGTAGAAAGATGGAAAGTCCTGTGACTCTCCAGTTAGCAGAATCAGTTGCATGGGCACAGTCTCCTCACTTTGAAAGTGTCTGCTTCCTCCCCACGCTGCTGAAACTGCGCTCCCAACATTCCTGCCCACTCATCAGTACCATTTCATTACGTGGCAGTGTAACTGGAAAATCCACTGGCTAGTCTCAAAAGCTAAACCAGTTTCTGATACAGAGAAGGCCACTTAAATCCAGTGTCAGTCTGCAAGTTTGAAAACTAGTCCAAAACATCCAGGAACTGAACTCTATTACAAGTTGCCCCAAATATTAGTGAAAGGTTCAAGGGGGGTTTAGAGAGCAGTGGAAGGGGTGTGTATAATCGTGTAAGAAAACAAAGCAATTATCTTTCTGCATCACAGAGAACATTCTCCAATACCATTCTCACATGTATCAAAACTGGTAATAAATCATGTAACTTAGATACTCAGGGCATCGTCTAAATTCATCTTTTTGCAAGGGCAGGACCTCCCCTGACTGCTCTGTAGTGTTTTGCTTATTTATAAATGTCTTTATGAGCTCCACAGGGAGACTATTTCACAGGTTCGTGGCTAGAAAGCTTTTCCTGATTACACTTGGCTCTGTTCCCCTTACTTGCAATATTTTAATTTCTAGTTATTCCCTGCAACTTCTTTTGTTATCACAACTGGTAGGAAGCTTTTTTCTTTTCTTTTTTTTTTCTTTTTTTTCTTTTTTCCATCTGTAAAGGAAAGGGTTGTCCAAATGTAAGGAACAGGGAACTTGTCAGCACCATGCAAGGCTCTGGTTCTCAGCAGTAATGTTCATGCCATGTCATAGGTGCAGCCATGGCACAGTAACAGATGTTTTCTGATGCTGAACGTACCTAATTTGTGGCTTGGCAGAAAATTTCATACTTCAGTCCTTAGAGCAAAGAACTGAAATTTAGACATGCATCAAAAGTGGTTCAATTCTTTAAAGTTGCTGAGCAAGCACTGTTCTCATGGACTTCATTAGGAGAGCTAGGCCACCTAGAAGTTGTTATACATGGATTCTGCAATCCATTTTAATTTTTAAATACTGGCATTTTTGATCAGTGTACTTTCCCTTCTCTAAAGTCAATTGAAAAATGAAGCACTTGGCCATGTTCCAGGCAAGAGATCCTTATGTATTCCCTTGCTGAGCAGTCACAGATACCTTACAGCATTTCTAATACCCTGTGGAGTACTGGCAGTGCCCCAAACCCGTGGTGAGACTTGGAGAAACTGCACACCTGATCTCCACATCTTCCCTGAACTTGTCCCAAACTCTGCCTGACCACCAAGCCCCTCTGACCCAGAGGAGACAACGTCAGGGCTGCCCAGGGCCTTGGGCTGTTCTGGCTGCCATGCACCTGGGGTGAGACATGAGGAGAGGGCCTGGCCTTCCACAGCACAGCAGAACCCATTGCCAGGACCCACCCACATCTGACACTTCTCCAGCAGAGTGGGATGGTAGTAGCTCAGGTACAGTTGTGTCAGCATTGTCTACAACGCTAGCAGACAATAAATATTCCACCCTTCGCCAAGTCTTCCAGAGTCCTGAAGACTCAGGATGAAACTACATAAGCACTGAGTCAATAAAACTATACTTTGGTCCAGCCAGTCTCTCTCTAACTTTCTTTAAAACATCTCAATAGAAAACAAGCCATAATCTATAATAAACAGAAAAAAAATAAGACAGACTCTCTCACAAAAAAAATTTACACGTTCACAAAATAATTACATCATTTTCTTGCTGATCACTGAATTAGTGTTTATAATTTGGTCAGATCGTCCTGTAGCCAGTCTGTGATCATGGCAGCCATCTCCTTGCTGGCATCGAGCACGAAGGCGTGGCGGAGCCCCTTCTCACAGAGCCGAATGTCCCCGTCCGGAAAATCCATTTTGATCTCATCGTAGTAGTGCTGTGGACACCAGCTGTCTCCAGTTCCATAGTAAAAGATCAGCTAGAAAAAAAGTGTATCAAATAATCAGTGTGGAATGTTACTGATGGAGCAACCAATACAATAGTTTGGAAATAAATAATGCATCAAATCCTGAGATGCACTGTAAGGAAAAGCAGATTGGTACTCCTTGGTTGTTTCCAGGTCTGCAGATATGATGAAGACAATTAAATGCTCTGCAACTCAGTTTCCTAACCTGCAAAACTGTGCAACACAATACAGGTTTAACTCTGAAAAGAGAAATCTGTTGATGAAAGCCTGGCTGACTTAGTAAATTGCTTATTATGGCTCAAAGCATGGAGTTGTCCATGAAGTCCACCCCCAAGCAGCCCAGCTGCTGTGTTTTCCATAGCTGTTAGCAGTTTTCTGTGTTAGCTTTCCAGCTATTTAGAAAAAGCAATGACCAGGCACATCTTCACCTATATTAGCTTGCTCAAATCCCCATCCAACCTGACCTTAAATGTTTTCAGGGCTGAGGCATCCACCACCTCTCTGGGCAACCTGTGCCAGTGTCTCACCATCCTCATTGTGAAAACACTTCCTCCTGATAGCTAGTCTGAACTGATCCTCTTTCAGTTTAAAACTACTACCCCTTGTCCTATTGCAACAGGAGTTTGCAAAAGTTTTCTTACATTCTTGATTTTCTTACAGGTTCCTTTAGGTATGGAAGGTGCTCTAAGGTCTCCTGGAGCCTTCCCTTCTCCAGACTGAACTGTCCCAACTCTCTATCTTATCCTTGTGAAGTGCTGCCTGTGTGGAGTGCAGGCACCTCCTAAAGACCAACAAACAACTTTATTCTGGGTTGTAACATGGAACTAAAATTCTGCCCAAGTCCATTTTGTTTTGATCTTGCCCAAATAACCTTGGCCGATGACATACATGAAGCAAGTGCCACCTGCCCTAGAGCCCACCTAAACACAAAAGTCATAAATTCCAGGAAAATACCATCTTCAGGGAAGTGACTTTTCTCTCTATTAAAACAGTGAATGTCATGTTTCCCCACATCATTGTTTCTCCTCATTTTCTTCTTGACATTGCATGCTATAGCTATGCTTTTCAATTTCTATAAAGTATATGAGGGGATTGTAGTTTTCTGGGAGAGAGTAAAAACCTATGGATTTCAGACTGTACAAGAATAAGATTAATGGGGAGCACTCTTCATACTAAAATGTTTGAATGCAGGTACCAAAAGGATGCCGATTGCTCAACACATCACACACAGCTTGGCCCAATTCCATTATTCGCATTTGTTTCATATTTCATTTCTGTACTTCAGTGAATAATTGAGCAATGCTAACATAAATTAGGGGAAAAGAAGTTTTCCTTTCATCACAAATATCTTCAATTCCATCATTTTTGTAGCCATGTGGAATATAAATAAATGGACCCACTGGGGTAGAGGTGGGCTAAGAGCCCAGACTGCATTTCACAAACTATTACAAGGTTTTGTCTAACTCACTTTTTTCTTGCTGAAGTTTGCCCAAATCTTGTTCATTATTGACTATTGTCTGTATCCAAAATATAGCATCTCAGTTGCACAGACACTAACCCCAGTCATACTTCTATTTATGTGCAAAACATAAAACATAAACCATCCCATCTTAACAAACAGTATTGGTTTCCTTTGTCACTCACTACTTGCTGAAAACAAGGTGTCTGTTGTTTGCTCTAGCAGAAAATTTCTTTTGATCTAGCCTTCAATTCGTCAATCACAAGATATCACACTAGCAAAAATTCTTCAGAAAAGCCAATGTAAAATGTCAAGATGCATTCAGGCCTTTTGGAAGCAAAACATCTGACCAAATTATTTTTAACCCTGGGCTCCATTACCAACAGATACAGAAATAAAGATTATGAAACTGAGGGGGGAAAAAAGCAATGGAGCAGCTCCAATTGAATGGAGTAGTCCTTGAAATGGTTAGATTTTTGAAAGGCAAGTCACAAAGACTCATCACATGATCATTTAAAAAAAGATGAAAAGCCATTTACACTTAAAAGGTGGATAAAATACTTGGCTTAGTCTGCATGGACTGTGAAATGGGCTGTTCTCCAGGTAGGGTTGTAAACTTGAGAACTCACAGATTTGAAAATGCCTAAATAGAAGATTTATGTGCATTCTTAGTTTACCCCTGGTATATTTGCATTACAGTTTAATTTTTCACTGCATGATCCAAAGGATCCTTGATTCACTCAATCCACTGACAGGATGATATTCAGCTGATGAGCTGCTATTTGATAGTATTTTTCATTTTAAATTCTGTGTGCGGTCTGAGGATTTATTTACTACATATTTCATGGTTTACAGACAGGATTTATTTTCTTTATGCTCTGCATTCCTCTGGCATGCACTACTACAGGATTCACATGCTCACATTTATTAATTTAGTTTTGCAACACCTTAGTGGCAATTTTAATCTTCATTTTGCAGGTGGGGAGCACAGAAATTAATGTCAAACTACATTTGTTAATATGAAAGCATGTAGTGTAGAGTGAAACACCTCGAGCTGGTTTTCCAGCGTGTGCAGCATTACACAGTATTGACTGTACTCAAAGGACAGCACTCCTGGATTGCTTTTGCAGGTGTTCTGAAACACTGTCTACCTGTCTGTAATACACATTTCAAGGTCTTAAATGAGATATTCAGAAAAATGAGAACAAACTGTGACTATCTATGAAAAATATTGATGACTTCACCAAGAGCCTGTTCTCTTCAAAGTTTAGGTGCCTTTACCATCAGCTTACTTTCATTTCAATAGGCATTTTACCCCTTCTGCTACCAATGAGGTTCTACATCCTGCTGTCTCCTCCATTACACAGCTCTTTTGGTTAATGAAAGAAGAAAAAGAAAAAGGGATGTTTTAATGAAAGATCAGCACTGAATACTTACACAAAAGGTGTCAGAATTGAGGTCAGTGCTCTCCAGCTGTGAAATGCTTGGTAATGCAACTGGTTTTAGCAGAACCTGTGTGCACAGTCTGCTGGGCTTTGAGGAGGTAAACCAAACCTCAGGTATTTCACATGTGGCACCTACAAGTACTGCCAACAGTTCAACACCTCTAGATTTGCTGCTTTAGGCCTCTGTTCCTTAAGGTCATGGTGTAATTGAAAGAAGCAGCACTGTCAGCTTCTGGCCAGAGGAGCATGGGACACCTTCCTGCTGCTGTCACACTGGAGGCGTCCAGCACAGAAATTAATGATTTAGTTTGAAAATCTATGGTGTGTTTTTGAAGCAGATGTCCAGTTTGTCCATATTTACCATACTTTGGTTACCATACTTTGGACCACATGGAGTGCTTCCAACTGAAACTAAAGCAAAGATGCTCTTCAGGATCACATTTAAAAAGCTCCAGTCACCAATGGACATTTAGTCAACTGCTGGCCCAAATAATAACTCTCTCAGGTACCTCTATTGGGAACACCAGGTCCTCACCACTTACTATCCATCTCTACAAATTCCCTTCTGTTGTTCTGCTTCTCTTCTTAAGGCAAACATAGTAAATGGCATCCACTGAGGACAGGAACAATAAGATTTTAGAACTTTAGGTTCCATTCCAAGCAGAAAAGGACAGAACTTTTACCAACTACTGGTCTTGTCATCCAGTCATTTGCTCACTCTTTACAGGTATGACTTCTTGAGACCCTTTCTGGTCTCAAGACTGCCCCACACCCCCTTTGGTTCTTTATTCTTCAGTTTTATTCTCCATATCTCATTATTTCTAATTCCTACTTCTGCTTCTTGCTTTAGTCCCCTGTTCTTGCCCTGCGAAGTCCAAATTTTAAGTCTCATCTCGTTTTGAGTCCCAACTCCAATCCTAGTTGTTTTTTCTAGAGCCTCTACTGCCAGCACTGTTCCTCAAGCATCTCTCAGAGTAGCAGTTGTTCCTGCAGCAGGGCTGGGTTCAGCTCAGCATAAAACCATCTACGTACAGATCACTGTACTGTGGTGTTTACATGTGTACCAGGCACCCAATTTCCATCACACATTCAGGAAACATGGCCTTGCTTGGGTAGTTCCAATCCACCACCTCCTATAGCACCAGAAGTCTTCCTCTGGCCAAACAACCAGAGCCTTTGGTTCTTCCTGCCTCCTCCTCTCTGTTTACTGCTCCCTCACTAGTTATCTCTTTACTAACTCAGCATGTGTCTCCTCTACACTGGAATGAGAAGCTTCCCTCTCCAAGCTAGGAACTGCTACCATGAGAAAACAGTGCATTTTCCCCAAGCTTTATTTGCAGACATTGTAGAATCCTTTGGATAGAAATAAAACCAGTCAAGGTAGGACAGACACTTGTGTCATACATGCAACTAAGTAAGGTTTGGGTCTGTTATAATCAACTAATAACAGTTTTTAAACAGAGGATTTGGGGAACTTGATTTGATGCTACAGTTATTTTGCCTGCTTATTTCATGTGCAGGTGTTGGTGTGTGCACTCTGTCCATCTGCCCATGCCTGCATATCCAAAACTTTAACTGAAGTGTTTTTTTAATTCTGGAATTGTTTTCAAAGTGCTTCCTTATTACTGGATTATGAGAAAAAGCAAGACTGCAATCAAGGTGTAAATGTTCTGTGATCCAGATGTTGGTACAGGGCCTAGGAAACCTGACAGATACTTGACTGCCATTTATGAGATTGACAATCTCCTTTTGAATGACAAAATGTATCTGCTCTTTGCCTGTATCACACACAGACATGAAATACACATACTTCCTCTTTCCTAATACATTTAAACAGTATAATTTTAGATATATTTAAATAAAAGTTTCCAGAATCCATCTTCCCATCTTAAGACTTTAAAATGTCACCCTCTAGCCTAATACATTTAAACAGAATAATTTTAGATATATTTAAATAAAAGTTTCCAGAATCCATCTTCCCATCTTAATTTTAACATCAGGAGCTTTGCTACTGCAGCAGGCAGGCAGGAATAATTAACAAACCAGAGGCACATGGGATCTCCATTAATGTAGGGAACATTGGCATGCACTGTATGGCCTGCATGGATCTGTAAAGTGCATATTTTCCTGTGGATGGCTGTAAAGACATCCTGAGTCAGCACAACCACTGCACCAGCAATGGAAAGCTGCTGCCAATCTAAGCATTCAGAAATGATGAGTCAGCCCCCCAAAATAATTAGACCAGCTTAAAAATAAACAGATTTGCAAAACAATAAATAGGAAGTTCTTTCTGGTTTTGCTGTGGGCTTAAACTTTCTAATATTTGCATTTTTTTAAACTTTTCTGCCATGAGGGAGAGAGGATTATCTTTTATTCTTTTGCAATATTGAATGGTGAGACTTCCAGGTATTCCTGACTCAGAAGGGAAATGGCAGCTACCCCTGGACATGACAAAGACTTTATGATTCCTGATGCAATATCCTGATTGCTATGAGTGATTAAAACATGTCCTCCTTCAGAAGGCACAGTGAAGGGGACTTGGGCTGTCTTTGCCAGCCATTTCAATGCTGCATTTGAAATAGTTATGCAATTTCTAAACTCCAAATAGCTTTAAAATAACAGCAGTATTCTTAGATGATGATTTACCATTAAATGGCTCAGAAGTATTTTCAGCCTTAGCTTCTGTAAAATAAAACACAAGTCCAAATAGGGTTCTGTCAGCCTCATACCCTGTAATATGGTATGTGTACTCTGACACTGCACAATGATGGCAGCTGCTAAGTAAACATCAGAAGAATCTGAGATTTGTATCAACAGGATGTTTACATTTTAAAGAGTTTCTAAGAAAATAATAAAGATTTCCTGCAGTTGACTCCACTGGCACTTGTTATAGTATGTATGACAGTTCACAGAAGTACAAATTACAGAGAGATTTCTTTTCTGCCTTTCTGTAACTGTCTTAGACCAGCACTGAAAAATATATCAAAAAAGTTAAAATATATTAATTTATTTCTATCTCTCTGGAATTTGGTACATGTTATAACAACTTCAGGATCTTATTACATGGGCAGGCACCACTCCAGCTGATGGCCAAGAGTGAATGACTGATCTCTGTGGATATAAGGGAGTGGCACACGTGCAATAGCAGGACTGCACCAGTGTCCTTGCTGAAATCCTTGTCTCTGATACATTCACATTTTATTAGTATTACTCCCACATACATTCACTGGCTGCTCCAGCAGCTTCTCTCTGGGTGACATCTCTCAACAGCAACCAGTTTTATTTGTTCTTGGATGAAAACTAGTTTAAAAGGCATTATCCCAGAATTAATTTTAGTTTCAATCAAGGTTTATAGAAAATGACTTAGCTTCTCTGGAATTATGAAAGTGTCTCCACCTTATCCTGCCAAATGAATAGGATAAACGACATGGGAACAGACTGGTTTGGGACATACTTTTTAAAAATTTGCTTCAGTTGTATTTTGGCTTCTGGGAATTCAAAGAGCTAGGAAGCCCTAAATGCTTTGGGATATGGTTCTCTGAGATACCATCTCTTTACCTCGTGATCCTGCCATGGCTGAGATCAGCCAGTTTGATGGTAAGGTCCTGGGGAACTTGATTCTCAGCTTTTTTTATCAGAACTGGGTTTTCTCAGCTTTCCAAGGGCAGTGTGAAACCAAATGTTCTCAGTTGGACTGTTTTGAGAAAAGGCAGTTGATAATCTGGGGTCTGTGATGCTCTTTTTAAATACCCACTTGTAGGACTTGCAGCAAAGGTGTAATGGGTAGTTCAAGTGCTTGTGCTGAGTTAATTTTAATTTAATAATGGTGGCCAGTGTTGTTAAGCCAGTATAAATAAAAAACAAAACCAGCTTCCTTGTATGGAAAGGAGGCGAAGAAACATTTTACTATCAGAAAAATTAGGATGCAATCCCTTAAACAGGGCCTGATGTAGTGGCTACTTTGCATGTGATTCCAGGTGTGTGAGGGCTCTCCCCAGTGTCAAGTATTCATATATTCTCACAGTTTTCATGCCTTTATCAATGCTGAGACTTGGTAAATCAACAAAGGGAAAAGGGCTTCTCTAACTCTGCTGCAGTTTATTATCAACACTACTGGCTGCTCTGCACAAAGACCCATGAGATAAAGAGAGACCACTTTTATTTCCACTTTCTCACAGATAATGATGGGTCAAACTCAATGCAAAGTAAAACTGTGCTTTTAAAAAAGGATGCACAGGATTTATCAACAAATCAGGGTGAGTAACTTATTTATGTTATCTATGTTACTTTTGAAGACTTAAAAGCATTTTGAGGGTATATATTTAGATGTGTCAGGAACATGAACATTTCAGAAGTCAAGTCTGTATAAATATCAAAATAAAAACAAACAGAACTGAAACCCCTATTTAAGCAATAATAGTGCTGGGGTAGATTCTTCCAAATGTATTTACTGCAAACAGTTTTTCCCTCTGAGTATCAGCCTGACACAGTCTACATTCAGTAGGGCTTAAGGTAAGTCAAATATCTCTT
The DNA here is from genome assembly GCF_014805655.1 of Passer montanus. NCBI lineage: Eukaryota > Metazoa > Chordata > Aves > Passeriformes > Passeridae > Passer > Passer montanus. Next base: position 3,760,083 of record NW_024369485.1, read on the forward strand.
GCAACAGCAGGATCAGAATCTGGTTGTAAAAGGCAAAGCTCCCCAGTGGTGTGCACAGTAAGAAATAAAGGGGTAGTAAGGGGTTGATGGTAACTTTTAAATAGTCTTCAGAAGGCTGGGGAAATATTGCTGTCTTTGCTCATTGTGTGCAGCACACATCCTATACCCACCCCAAAAATTCTGGAAATTCTTGTAATCACTTCTTTACTAGAATCCCACACAGCACAAATGATGGTAACAGGCTCTCAGTTACAGAGTGAATGAAACATCACAGGTAAGTATATAGTGGTACACTGACTTTTTTAAATGCTCACTGGGATCCTTTTCCACCAAGGGGAAAAGCTGCTGATCCCTGATTAGGCATTCTGGCCACTTCAAAGAAAAACTTGTTCTTGTGGTTAAACGACACAGGCACGAAAATCCCCAAGCAGATGTGCAACTTCCCTGGCTTCAACTCTGCACCTCCAGGGAGTGCAAGCCAAAAAGGATGTGAGACCAGCCAAAAAAAGAGGTGTTCTTGGCTAGAGAGAACACTTTGCACCTATTCAGAAAGTGTGTTTGGAAGGTTTTTCACAGATGTAGGCAAGCACCTCACTCAGGCTGTGGGCAGACGGAGTATTTGTAACATTCTTTTAAGCACGTATCTTCAGATCATGCTCCTGTCACTGGGAATCACTACTAACCCACATGGATGTCTACAGAGACTCAAACAAAAAGACTAGGCAACATCAAAACAGTTGCTTCAGGGATCAAAACAGTTCTTGGTTGCTTAGTTTAAAAAAATTCTCTATCAAGGACAATTTTGCAAAAGAAAAGCCTAGCACTTCTCTGTGGAGAGGAAATATTTCAGCACTTCTCTGTGGGAAGGAAATACTTAATTCTTCAGCCTTTATTCTAAATCTCTGCATGTCACTGTTTGGTTGATACTTTTGGAGAACACATTATCTATGGTGTCATTGATGTGATATAAACTTGCACTGCTTTATATTCTAAATACACCATTGGAATAAACACAAAGTAGTAAACATAGACTTAATTAATTCCATTTTTCACAACTGTATTTCTTCCCCACTTCATCATCTATAAGGTCTATAAGCCACCTACAATATAAAATTCCACAGTTTGAGTGAAAATAGGTCAATATGTCAAAAAATGTCCAGTTTGTACCTTTCTTCTCAAACAACAGGTTGGGGTTTTTTTCATCTTTGTATCTCTACTTCAGATGTTTCCTGTCTTTTTCCTTATACAATCAATGCAACTGCTACACTAGACCACTGGCAAAAAACTCAAGGAACATATAAATGTTTTTGGATTAACATGCCAACCAAAAGAACCCTGTTTTGCAGTTGGAGGAGATGGTTTATGAGAAAAAATTATGAATCACTACAAAAGCTCACTGATTCAAGAATTCCTGAAGCCTGTGGAAGCTCTTCAATGGATTTAAAAGGGCTTTGGAGCAGATCCTACATTTCAAAATAGGACTACTGTGTATTACACACGGACTAATGAACCAGATATATCTCTCAATAAATACAAAATCCAATGTGTGATTATTTTAAGATAATTTCCTCTGTAAGCATCTAGTTTTACCCTTTCATGCAATTATCTTCTTGATTTACATAAGGTTATATTTATTATAACAGGTTTATATGCTTAGAAAAAGACTCAATAAGGCTAAGACTTAAAAGAGAGCAATGAACAGGACACGATGCAAACTTGAAAGTGTTGTAGAGAATCTCTGTAAGGAAATATCATTGTCCATTCCAGGCACGCTAGTGAATGCCCAATACATCCATTTTCCTCTGCCTTTTAAATTTTTTTAAATTCTGTTTGTAAAAGCTTCATGATGGTCAGTGCTGATCCATCTTTTAAGAACGTGGAATTACACCCACTTCCTTTTGTGCAGGAATTACAATAAACTTCCTCTAGTTCAGTAGTATCTTTGCCTCCAGCTTCTGTTAGGAAAGGGAGTTGGTGTTATTACAGTGAAAGAACATAGGTAGCTCAGCTTAGACATGATCAGCTAATAATTAACCTCCAGATCTGAGGAAATCTTTTATCAGTATCCCTCACCTTATTTGTTCGGATTTTCTGGTTTATCACAACCCCCCCATGTCACTGCAATATGAAGCTCAAATTCCTGTACATTCATGTACTGCTTGATCTGGACAAATAGTTTTACACAATATTTCAAACCTCTATCATATATTACTTTCTTAGAAGACAGGTCTCCATCCTCCTCATACAGTTCCACTGGTATTTAATGTGCACAAATCCTGACTTAAAAAGAGTTTAAGTGAAAAACCTAACTTAATTATTCAAACAATATTCTAGCTCCCATTCTTTCAACATAAATCCAAGCAATTAACTTTGTTAGACTAAGAATCTGCAGTCTGGTGATAAAATTTCTCCTGGTTCCTAGCTAGTATTAATTATAGTTAAACCTGGACATGGAAAGATTGGAATAATTTTGTGTCTCTTCTTTCAGATCACAGAATGCAAATAAGATCCAGAAATAACTTTTCTATTCCACAGCAGCTGGCAAAGTCAGGTGTTAAGATTGGCTTTTACCATATGATCACAGTGACTACTAAACAGTATAAATTTTTTGAAGTAACAGCTTGCCAGTTCTATAGCAACTTGGACTATAGTTCCTGTTTTTATAAACTTCCAACCCTTATAAGTTAAGCCCATTTTTATTGTCAATACTCTTCAAATTTAACATGATGCCAACTGAAAATTTTTCCCTTAATTCTTACATTCCCAGAAATTACTAGAAGATGAAAAAAGAGAAGCATTTAGCTTCACTTTTCGACCTGCTTTTTCTTCAGTTTGCTAACTCTTACAAGCTTGCTTCAGCTTTTTGTTTTCTCGAGTATGTTTGCCACAGATGTATGAGGCAAACATACTCAAGAGGACATAGAAGAATCAATAAAAGAAAGTTAACACAAGTTTAAAACAGCTCCTGCCTGCCAAGGCCATGCTTAGATTGACAGAGTCAACAAAAGCACAGATGGAGCAGACTAGGACACCTGCAAACTTTACTGTTAGCTGTGGGCCTTCATCCAGTACAAGAAATCAGAATTTTTGTAATGTGAAGCATCTGACCAACCACCTGAAGTCACAGGAGCTGCAGGTGACTGTCACCACCACCAGCCCACCCAACAAAGCATTTCTGCTTAACTTCAAGCACGTGTGCTTGTGATTAACATTTCCTCAAGCACCTGGAGTCCTGCTCCTGCACTTGTACCCTGGCCAACACAAGGACTGCAGTCCCACCCTCAGGGCACCAACAGCCCTCACCAGCCTTGCCTGGCCCCCAGCCCTGCACAGGGCTCTGAGGTCTCCAGCTCTGTCCTTCTCCAGTCTCAGCCTCCCAAGCTACACTGTGGAGTGACTCCAGCCCTGGCCCTGTGTCCCAGAGCAACATCAGATCTACACTGTACACAGCCTGACACCTGGATGGCTCCCACCTTGCAGCTTCCCTTCCACCATGTCTTTGGTAATCCCTCCTGGACAGGCTCTGGACCCAAGCTGTAGCCTTGTCTCCACTCCTGTCTCTGCCCCTGTCCCCTTTTGCTCCTGACTGGATTCTCTGGAGGGATGCTGGACCAGTTACATTACTTTGCCTTGTCTGGGACAGTCAATAGACCCTGCTCCTGTGCTCTGCTCAGGTGCTGTGGGACTGCATCCTGCTTGGAGAGGGCACTGCTTGTGTGGGGTCAGCCTTGGCTCACGGTTCAGGGAACAGACAGACCCTCCAGCTCCTGGACACTCAGAGGAGTGATCCAGTCAATAAAATCAACCACCTTCCTTGAATTCACTGGGCTTTGGATCCACCCATGGGAAGTTTTTTTTAAGACAATGGGAGTATTTGTCTTTGCAAGATGAGCCCTTCAGTCTCTTCACTGAGATTCCCCACAAAGTGCAGAACTTTGAGTGCTCTGCAACAAAAATGAGAAAACCCAGGCATGCAAGGTACAGTGCAGGATCCCTGTTAATGTGTGCTACTTTAACTCCTTTAAAATATGAACGTACCTTTCAAAGTGCAGAGAAGGCAAATGGGACAAGTAAAAAATAAGTATTTTCAGCCACAAAAAGAAAGACTGTTTGATGAAATGAACTTTATACCATTTTCTATTTAAAAGACACAGAGTAATTTTACAGAGATTTAGGACCTCTGTCCTAAATAACTCCATTCTCTGAGGAAAATCTCTTCCAGTGCAAAGTGCTAGAATCATTCTTTTTCCAGCAGAAAGGCAGGGATGATACAGAAAAATGTAGAGAAGGAAAGGAACACAGTAGAATATGTTACCCTGATTATCTACTTTCACAGGGGCTATCACAATAGAAATTTATTAAATGTGACAGTTTTCTGGCTCATAACCCATCTGGAATTGTCTGACCATGGTCACACTATTAAATTAACTCAGCCTCCAAAACATGGTGACCACAGGGTGACCACACCAGAACTCCAATTAGAACAGTTCCTGGCCTGTGCCAGCCCTTGAACCGTGACTGGGAAAATGCAATTGGTCCAGATAAGAACTTTACAGAGTCTCTTTCAACAATAAATCCATACAGACAAGAAAGCTCAGTGTGAGAAAGATCCCTGAAATGAATTGATTCACCTGTAGAGCTGTAGCTCCAGCATCTGAGGCATTTCTCTTATGTTACAGTCCAATGGGTGAAATGGTGGAGCCATAATTTTGGTGACTCCTCTCTGTCCCATTCTGAAGCCATGGAAGATTGAGCTTGCTGACAATAATAATAACTGACACCCCACCTGTGTGATCAGAACCCAGGTAACTACAGGCCCCACTGGAACCACACCTCATGCCCAGCCAGAACACAGACTGCTTCTCCTCCAGCAAGGAAAACAAACCAGAGGTTAATCTGACAGTGATGAGTGCTACATCTACAAACGTGTGGATCAACACATTTTAAGGATCAGTGACCCTTTTAATGGCTTCTCCTAAGTTAATGGAATGACACCCACAAAAAAAGCAGAATCAAGCCTGCTGAAATTCTGGTTTTGCATAAATATAACTGGGTGTAACATCTCATGCATGTGGGCTTCCTTTGAAAACTGAGGATTAAACAGTTACCTTCTTTAAATTTTGCTTTATGGTTGTACTGTCTCTCTCCACCACCTTCATCATTTCTTGGCTTGCCATGTACAAGATGTTGGCTGCAGAAAAAGAAACAGGAAATAATGTAAACGCATAGCAAAACTGCTAGAAAGAACAATACAGACAATATAGACACAACTCTGCAAAAAAGCAGAGCAACTAGAGCAGTCATTATCTTGACAATCCCATGGAAAAGAATGCCACTGACAGAAAGACCAGAGTTTATCTCACCTAACCAAATGATCAAAAAGGCATACAGACTGAATTAACTCACCTCCTATTAATTCCATACTTAATGGAGAAGGAAAGGATTTTTCGATTGTAACTCTATTCATCTATCCTACAGACTTCTAGATCAGCCCATGGTGATGACTTTGTCTCACCTGACCAGAGAAAGAACTCTAATGACTAGCTTGCACTATGTGCTTTTAGAAAGGTAAAGGTCAGCATGAAAATCCCCTATGATGGGCTTTCAAGACTGGGTTTTAAATACAAAACATACATTACAAGGCATTATTAATCAGTAGATTATTAAATTATTGACATATCATTATGCAAGTAATTCAAACATTCAACATAAAAAATAATAAAAACAATGGCAACTACAAATATGTGGTTGTCCTTCATAAAATTGATGGCACATGTCCAGTCAAGACTGGACACCAAATGTCTAAGCCTTAGCTGTCTTGAACATAAAGTATTCAAAATAGCTTAGTGCAATTTATTTAGAGTTGATCTGCAAGATACTGTCTCAGAGACATAAATGACTGAGTCTAACATTTGGACACCTAATTAATTTTATCAAGTCTTGAGTTCAGGCATGTCCCTTATATGTTAAACAGCAATGGGAGCCAAGCACTTTGGAAAAGTGGGTTGGTTTTTCTGGATGCCTAAATATTCACTAATTTAAACATTCTGACACAGAAGAATCACACTGTCCACGCAGCCTGACTTTTCATGCAACAGAACCTACAGAAACTCAATGTACATTCCAAAACCTGGCATTGAACAAGCACCATAGATTATGAATTCTGCTGCTAGAAAAAACCTTGTATTCAACTGCAGAATCAGGAGATGCTCCATGCATTATGTTTCCAGAATATGAGAGGATCTTCAAAGGGTGTTTAAATAAGGCCTATCAATTTCTGTCATCATCATGCTGTATTGAAGAAATGTGAAGCTAGCCAAAGAATTAGCACTTATTTTATCTCTTTTTTGGATCAGTTAGCTTACTGGGCTAATAAAATGGCCAAGTCTCTCCTAACCTCTGATCACAGACACATTCATAACCTATATGTGGGAATAAATGACAATACACTACTTTCTCAGTTTCAAAAACCAATGTAGCTAAATTATCCAAAAGCATTTTAATTTCTAGGTCTCAGAATAACTGAAAGTATTTTAAGATACTAAATCTTCTCCTGAAAAAAATGGAGAAAATTGAAAGACTGATAATTTAAAAAATCTGAACTAATGAAGTTTTGTGCACAAGTAGTTAATGACAGTGTTGGATCTGATGCTGATTTGAGACAGGAGTAAAACATTCTCACACTGTGGGATAGGGGAGGAAGTGGCAATCACATAGGTCTTTGGTGGTGACCAAAACATGGAGTTGGCTGAATTCCAGCAGTGCTCTAAGGAAACAGAACGCCACTGGACAGATGAGTGATGCCACTGGAGATCAAATGTTAATAGACAAAGCCAGTGCTCTCAAATGAATAAAAAAAATCCTAGAAAGTAATATCTACTTCTGAGCCAGCCAAAGTAGATGCAATTCAGTTACAGGCCTGCAGAGCTCTGCCTTCTTCAATTAAACACTGAATGCAGCTCGTGAAAGTTCTTTCTCTCCTTGACAAGATGAAAGGGTTGTCACAGACAATCCCACAAATTTTCTGGTCCCATCCTACTCTGCTGGGAAAAGGGGTCTCTGTGTAGTTTGATGTCTAGCAAACCAGCCATCCAATCCTGTGGTGCAGCTGGCAAAATCTGTGCATCTACAGCATTGCTGAGTTTATATCCTGACATTGGTTATTGTCTTCTCAATTCAGCTCCAAACTGATGAATTACACACCTTGTTTTTAGAAGGACACACATCTTCAAATGCATATTCAAAAATCATCTAGGACAAACTTAAACAAGAGACAGGAAAGACAACTGGAACAAGTCCAGAGGAGAGTCACTAAACTGACAACAGGGCTGGAACATCTGTCCTGTGAAGACAGGATGGGAGAGTTGGGGCTGTTCAGCATGGATGAGAGAAAGATTTGGGGAAGATTTATAGCACCTTGCAGTATCCAAAAGGGCTGCAACAGAGACAGAGAAGGAATTCTTAAGAGGGATGGCATAATAGGACAAAGGAGCCTTAAGCTCAAGGACGGCAGGTTTAGATTGGATATTGGGAAGAAATTCTGTACTGTGAGGGTGGTGAGGCATTGGCACAGGTTGCTTCAGAAGCTGTGGATGCCCCATCCATGGAAGTGTTTAAGGTCAGGTTGGATGGGGCTTTGAACAACCAAGTCTAGTGAAATGTGTCCCTACCCATGGCAGGGGTGTTAGAACTGGATGACCTTTAAGATCCTTTCCAATCCAAATCATTCTGTAACGACAAATTTTATAGGTATGTAATTAATTTCTAATTGTGTTCTGTTTCTAATGTGGTAACTCTATGACTTTAGTTCTCAGAACTATAACCTGTAACTGAAGCTGTTTGCCAAGAGCCCTGCTCTGTGTCAGAAGGCAGGATGTGGAGAGCAGCCCTTGCTACTCTAAGTGCTGCTGATTCAGGTGACCAAGGTGGCTCCTTGTATTTAGAGGATTTCACAAAGCACTAAGTGGAAGAGTCTGGATTTGGCAGGAAATCTGTGGCAACAGGACTTATACCAAACACCCCATATGAGGATCCCAGTATGTCAAGACTTCTACTTGCCAGCCCAGAATGCAGTTCTTGTTAGCAGGCCACAGAAGACAGCACAGGGGCAGCGAGAGCTGCTGCATTACCTTGCAGTACCTGCAGTGGATGGAGGCCAGGGATGACAATACCAGTGGCCCTCAGGGCAGAACGTGACAGTCAGCACTGCTGGGATGCTGCAGGCAGCTCTCCACCTCCAGTTCAGTCATAGTGGAAGACTAAGTACTGTCCTGCTCCCCTTCTCCCATCTCCTGGTTCCTCTGTCCTACCTCCTGTTCTTACTGCGCTCTGCTCATACTTTTGGGTAGCTTGTGTGTTTTTTCAGTAAATAATAAGAATTGAAGTGAAATTCACACGTGTAGTAACCTGAGATTAGTCATAGAGATACTAAAAGTAAAACTGTAAGACAGCAAAGGCAGTAAGGGCAGTACTTCAAAAGGAAATGTCTCTGAAGGTTTGGGCACTGGGCAAGAAAGGGAACCAGGAAGGCAGGATTAAGCTAAACCGGATGAACAGCAAGGTTCAAGAGTCTATTTCAACCAAACAGGAATCCTTCAAATTTTGGAAACATGATCCTAGGGAAACCAATAAACAGGAACTTAAACTTCAGTAGGCGTTAAGTAAGAGGAAATTGCAAAGAGCAGAAGTAGGTTTCCAAGAACAAACATTAAAGGATTTAAAAATAAACAATAAAATATTCCTTAGGTATATCAGAAACAAGAGGCCTACAACAGAATTTGTACAGACTAAGGGAGCAGCTAAAGAAGATAATGATGCTGTTTTGAAGATAAATGACTTTCCTTTATGGCATCCAACTTTCTTGTTCACTATATTCAGGAGGTTTTTGCTCTCTATATTCTTTTTCTGGTGATAACAATTTCTCTTTGAGTAGTGAGATATCAAGAAGTAGCAACAGTGGAGAGAGAACACAGAATACATCAGGGCTAGAAGGTATATTTAGGGTTTGAAAGAGCTCTAAATTGAGAATTGCCGAGTTAATAACAATCTTGCTACACAAGAATCACCCTCTCCTATGGCTTTGGAAGTAGACAATACTATCTAATTGCCCCTGATTTTACAAAGGAAAATAGGATTTTACTGATCTTTAAATTCTGAAGTATGCATAACCAGATGACAAAAATTATTGATCTTTAAAAAACTCTCTCACAGATGATATAACAAACTTTGGCTGGAATTAAACATCTATAAAATGAAAGGCTGTAACATGATAAGGAGATTGGGAGCAAATAAAAAAATAGGCTTAGATAATCTGGTCTTCATAACAATAAAGAAGGTCTAGAGTCATCCCAATTTAAAAATAACAGATTTATAATAAAATTTAAACAAATCTTAATAAATTAATACAATTTGACATTTTGTTTTAAAATCTCTAAATAATTACTGAATACACCTGGCAAATTAATAATTTCTGCTACGGATTAAATCACTTTTCAAGATGACTCTGTTTTCAGTGATAAAACCTTTAGATCTTACTCTGAATTAAATTACTAAACTGAGGTGGAATGAATCTTGGCCAAAGATTCTAGTCCAAGTCGATATTAAAACAAATGGGTACCTGATTTCTTAATGATCTGGTAAATGAGTAAGTCCTTTATTGACAGCATTTACACAGGACATGATGTTAGTCAGTTTGTCAGGAACAGGTGGTGAGACAGATCCGATGACAAGAGAGAAAAAAATCAATGCACTAATGAAGTTCAAATTAAAGAAATCAAGATACATGCAGAAGAAAACCGTATTTTCCATTACAAGCTTATAATCAATGCAAAGAATGTAATCAGAATCCAGAGATCCCCAAGATGACTGGTGTTCACTATCTGCATTAACTCAGAAGTCCAATCAGACCATATACCAAGTTTCTTAAACAGTAGGAGGAGGATGATGCAGAATTCTGCGGTACCACTACAGATCACACCTGAACAACCATTTATTCTGTATGCTGACAGCCACAACCCCTGAGGGACACTGCAAAACTGAGAATGGTGGGGAAAACAATCAAAGAAGTACAATTAAAGATCTGTTGCCATCATGTTCGTGATACTTCATGACACACTGGTTCTCCCTCTCTTAGAGCACAAAACATTTAAATACAAAACAATAAAAGGAAATACTTTTTAATGTCATATGCAATTAATTATGAACCTTGCTGCCACAAGAAACTGATCTGCACACATATTTGACGCACTCACTTTAAGTGTGTTGCCCTGAGCTCCTCCAATTGTAAACACAGTTAATGAAATTAATTTTGGGGCAAATCTCTACAAAGGCCAGATACCTCATACTTACATCAACCTCACCTTTTAGACACCATTCTCTACATCTGATACTATTCTTTCTTGGTTTCCTGTAGATATGACCAGCGGCTCATCTCTCTCTTGAATCTTACTGATGCAGAATTTCAGCTCATGCCAGTGAATCTCTCTCTCTTCAACAGCAGAGCCACAGCTCTTTCAGCTCTTGTAGCTTTTCACATGTGTGAGAATCATGCCTCATTTTACAACACGTTAACCCACATCAACTTGTGACACACAATATTCTGCTATTTTTTCTTGTGGAACTATTCCTTAACCAGTAATTTACCATTCTTGTAAGAAATTTATGCACAGAACAACTTGGATCTCTAAGGAATGACAGAATTCTCCTCTCCTTGCCCCCCAGCACTTGTCTTAAACTTGTGTAGGTCACTTTGATCCTGTCCCTCTCCAGCACATCTGCAGAATATTCTAGCATGGTGCTTTCTGTAACCTCAGCAAACACACACACTGTATTCTGCTGGTCACATAGGGAACAGCTACTGAATACTAAAGGATGAAGATAAGACTGTAACAAAATCCTACTAGATTCATCTTTCCAGTTTTAAAAATCTTCCTGAATCCCATTTTCCAGGCAGTCATACATCTGTCTAGTAGGTGCTTCAGGTATGTCATATTTCCCAAATTTTGTTAGAATATAATGGGAGACACTGTAAACATTTTTGTTGAAGTCAAAATATCATTTTAAAAATCTTCCTGAATCCTATTTTCCAGGCAGTCATACATCTAGTAGGTGCTTCAGGTATGTCATATTTCCCAAATTTGTTAGAACATAATGGGAGACACTGTAAACATTTTTGTTGAAGTCAAAATATCCTAAATCCACTGCTTCCCTCCAATCTACATTAATATAAGATGTTTAATGTCTGGATAAAGCTATATTTAAAGCTATACCATTATAAAGCAGGAACAATAACCTTCTCTCTGGCTGCTATGGAATGTCAATCTGGGCTTCTCCAAAAAAGCTATTTTTCTCAAAAGCTAAGTCACAAGTTCAGGGAGAAATCTCTCTGCTATTTCCTAATACTATACTCTGCTAACCTTGGCATTTTTTGAATATTTAGTTCTTTCCTTTTCAAAAAAACTTGTTGTGTTTCCTTATTTCATGAATACCAAGCGGCTTTTTCTAAGGAAATAACTCAGAACTTACTTCTTTTGTGTGCAATTAGAAAGTTATTTCAAAAGGCTCACAAGGACTGCTACTTTGAGCTTTTCAGCAGCTCTGAAAATCAGGTTGTGAACTGGGCACAACCAGATGCTGACACTTAAAAAATGACTGGCATCTGAAATCTTTCACAAGGTTTGAAGAGGAAGGTTGTCCTGTGAGATCACCTGCCCAGTGTTTGCTACCTGGTGTTACAGTCCCAAAACATTTCCAACCATTGCCAATGCTTGCTTTAGCAGGAAATCTCTAGAATCCCAGAATCATTACCAAGAGTCCTGGAAAAAAATATTTATTGGGTTTTATTGTCATGATTTCAAGTAGAATATAAAATGCAATGTAGAGCCCACATGCTGAACTTCCTGCGTGAAGCTGTTTCACCCAAACCTGCAGAACCAGTCACTGCACAAAAATAAAGCACATCCAGCAACCTGCAGCCTGTGGCTCAAAATGCAAACATGGGAAATGCACTTAATGGGCTGTGTGGAAGCTCTGCTGGCGCTGTGACCTCAGTGTCCATGCTGGGCTAGGGTGAGTGTGTAGCTTCCATCTGTTTGGTCCACCACCATCACCGAAGAGAGAATATCCAGGGTTCAGTAAAGGTAAAAAAAGACTGAAATTAGTATTCTGAAAAATCATTAAAAGTGAAAGATAAGATTGTGGGATGAAAGGTCAAGAGGCTTGGAATTTTTCCGAACTATCACTGAAGTCCTCTGAGACCCCATGCAAATTAAAAAATCTCTTCTGTCTCAGTTTTCTCATTTTAAAAACACGCTTCAGGCTGCTATGACAATGAACTGTGTTTTGTAGACTGTCTTAAAAATACTTGTAAGTGAAAAACGTTGTGTAATAATATCAATAAATTAGTCCTTGAAAAATATATTTCTTTATCAATAATGATAATGAATTACAGAAATTCATCATATTCCCTTAGAACTGCTCACCACTACCTTAACATTGCTTTTTACAGTGATCAAGTAACAAAATCTTCACAGCTCTCTGATGAAGAAAACCTCAAAAACAGAGCCAAAGATTAGTCTGAAAGTACCCAAAGTCAAAACATGCCTCTGTAAGAAAACTGTGCTTGTTAAACTTAAAATATTTCCCTGAACTGGGTTAGTGAAGCCAACACCAAATGCCTGGAGGACCTAATACTGCACCCACACACTTCTGCACATGATGTGCTGCCATTTTGCTTTTAGCAGGAATGTTTGAAGTGACAGTGTTAAATATTTGAAGGATGAGAACTGTCCTGTAGTTTGAAATTTGTGTGTCTTCCACCAGTCCCTAACTGGTATTTATTACAACTGAAATAAGCTGATCCTGCCATAAAATGAAGGTGCACACCGTGATTGCCTGAGCTTTAAGAGAAATTGTGCTCTTGAAGAACATCCTTCCAAAAGCAAAGAGGGACTGAAGGAGGGACTTCACCAGTGACAAACCATGAGAACACTCAGTGTCTGAAGAACCACAGCACTGCTATGATGGGATGTGTAAATGAGATGAACACCACTTACACCAGCTCTTTTGGTAACCTGGATATTCAGACCCTGAAATGAGGAGAGCGTTCTCACAGAGTGTGAGTGCTCCACAACTCCAGCAACAGACATACACAGTGGCTTGAAAGCTCTTTACTGGGCAAGGATGGTTTGCAGTATCAAGGCTGGACTTAAATCCTAAATCTTGTCTTGCAGGGATGTGACTTATGAAGCCATCTCTCTACCTGCTGAGGATACATAAACTGCAGTTTTCTCCTGAAAAGAGTTTGGAAGGAAGGAACAAAAATTATTTTTTCTTATCGTTTGCATGGAAGGCAAAAGTCCCTGCACTCTCAATTCCTATCTAGGAAACAGGCTCCTAACAATTTGGCTTTGAACCACTCAGGGATTTCTAGGAAAAGAAATATAGAAGCTCTTTAGCTTTTTCTGTAAACATTTTTTTGCTTATTCAATATGTTGATCTGGTTTAACAGTCTAAAGCAAATTTGAGTGGGCTTTGTTCTTAATTTTCATGTTATAATCCCATTCCTTCAAATGTGTACTTTTGCATATACTGGGTTGATGCATCATGAGTCAGCCTGAGTCAGTGGGATAATCCAAAGCACAGAAGAGAAGCTTATAACATTAATTTTTCCAGTATCATGGCCTTTATAAATATTCCTTCATATGGGTTTATTTCTAACAAAACAAACAAAAAAATGTGGTTGCAAACCTACAGAAACTGGCCAAGGTACCTGGTGACAGCTGTAGTACCCCAAAGTGTTTTTATTACATGCTGTTCCATCTCAAGCTGCTGATACCCCTTGTAATTCGTAACCAGGTTACCAAGATGTAATAACAAAAAAAAGTTAGTGTTAATTAACTACTATAAACAATTAGGCCTAAGAGCTTAAAAGTGAATCAAAATTTAAACAGACAAATATCATGTTTATTGTGTTTTTAACCTTCTTAAAATGCTGTAACATTTCATATGCAGATCTTTTATACACACAGATTATCTTGAAAATGGAAGCTCCTCATTTACTCCCAGGCCAGGCTTATGAAATTTACTGCCAACTTAGCTTCTCCCCATGATCCTGCCAGTGACCTTTTTCCTGCCCTGGTAGGATCATTCCCTCTCCATGGATTAAAGGTGATTAAGGATCAGTGTCAGTTCAGTCTCACACATTTGCTAAGCAGAGACGACAAACTGTGCCAAAATGTGTTTGATTTATTTGTGGGGGTTTTGTGATACAGGAACCCTGATTGGACTCAAATCAAGGATCCAGAAAAGAATAGAGTGCTTTATATCATTGGTAGCTCTTTAACCCAAAGTGTCACAGCAAGGACTTAATATCCTTCAGCTAAATTATTAGTTTTCACAAACAATAATGACTGAAATCAATCAAGCTTTTCAATGCTTTGGGTTATTTAATCTCCAATTCAAGCAGTCAGTTGTTAGATGGATACCTATATCTATTGAGCTAAACTTCACACACATTGATACAGCCACAGTGTAGCCAAGCAAACCATGTGTGAAATAGAAAACTTCCTGATTTTTAAGAAATGCATGCCTAGAATTATTATTATTGTTTTCTAAAGATTTTAGAACAATAGTCAAAGCTAATTTCTTGTCTGCTGATTCTCTGGGTAACAAGAGATCTATGCTAGAACTTGGGAAGTTGTGCAAATTTCAGGGAAGAAACACATTTCTTACTCAGGACAGATAAACCTTATACTTGATTCTTGAAGCAATACAGAGATTTCCTGTACTTGGACAGAAATATGTGTTTTTCCTCTAGTCTTTAAAATTCTTGCTTGATTATTGAATATCCAAAGAAGATTTACCTGCTTATTTGCAAAAAAGAGATTACATTAGGGCTAAATTAATCATAAACTCACATTAAAAACTGAGGGGTCGCACTATGTTTTCTGAGAAAATTTGAGATGATCTGGAACTACGTCTTTATGGAAAGAACTCTTGAAAAAATTACTTAAACATGGTACACGTATCAATAGAATACAAAAGGTTATGTATTTCTGACTTAATCCTGAAAAACTTTCAGAGATATACATGTCCTAAATTAATTTAAAAATAGCTCTGTGTTCTAGTGAATGACTAGAGTTCATTCTGTGTGGTTTGCTCTGTATATTAATTACATAAATATTATTTTATTATTTAAATATTATTTATGTATAAAGTATATAATTTATACATAACTATAAATTTGCCTGTACATGAATAACATAAAAATGATACTGTGTTCTTTGCTGGGCTAAGGAAATGAATTTACTCTGACATAAAGAATAGACAGAAAGAGATGCCATACTAATGAAACAAGGGACAATAACAAAGGAAAAAAAACCCTTTTCAACTTCATTGGCTAGTTTTCAGGAAATCATCCAAATAGTTCCTTTTCCAACAAAAATGAGTGGTTGTGAAGATAGCCCCAATCTAGACAACTTAATGGATGCACACACACATTCTTTAATAGCTTGTTCATCAAATAAACATAAGACTACAAAGGGTTACCCGAGCTAACTTCATTTCCCTACTGCTGCTGGCTTTAGATGACATTGACTCTATCAACAAGACTGTGGCTGTAGGTGTAAATTTATTAAGTCCTACACATCAAAATATTGTTCTGTTTTATAAATTTGTAGGAGCTATGATCTGCAATGGATACAGGGAGAAAGACAAAGCCACATTTTTACTTCA
The DNA here is from genome assembly GCF_014805655.1 of Passer montanus. Taxonomy (NCBI): domain Eukaryota; kingdom Metazoa; phylum Chordata; class Aves; order Passeriformes; family Passeridae; genus Passer; species Passer montanus. Next base: position 3,775,815 of record NW_024369485.1, read on the forward strand.
AGCTCCAGATAGTACAGTTTCAGCAGCATCAGCCTTGGAAGAACATACTGTAACAGTTTCCAGAGTGGACAAATTCAGAGGAAAAGAAGAACATGGCCCTGTCTTCATGATGCTTCTCAAATGCAAATCTGGTGCCACTACTCAGATCAACCAACCCCTCAAGCAGACGAATACAGACACTGGAGAGACACCTTACACTCTTTTGTGAAGATATCATCTTTTTTTCACCAAGAAATGAATAAAGAACTGAAGGGGTTTGTAAGAGATCAGTGATTCCCCTGTGACTGAGGCACAGGCTGTGGGTATTCTCAGTACTTCTGTAGGGTATTCTGAGACTCTGCAGCACAAGTTTTATGACCCTTCCTGGCCATGCTCACCCACCCACTACTTCTGGCTCCCTTGATTCTGCTCCTCATCTGTAGGGAACCTATGCTTTACCTACTTAAAAAAATAAAATTATGTATTCCATTAGCTTTATTTTTCCAGGTTGAATGTTATTCAGTAAATTCATTTATTCTTCAGTAAAACAATATTTTGCAGCTGGTCTCTGTGTCCTTGTGTTTGAGGCTGTCTTTTAATGAAAGACAGCTCACTATTGATTAAAAGCCACAAACTTGACATGCAATCAAGCCCAGAAGAGAACGCTTGAGCTGTTAAAAATTTTTTTGCAAATCATTTGTAATATAAGGAAATATTAAGAAGTAGAACAACATGTGAAAGTAAAGCAATTTTACATCAACCCATTACAGTAAAAACCTCTCAGGGCCAAGAAATTAGCAAGAGAGGACAAAGACACTGGAAGTCAAGAAATATTTAGAATTCTCTTAACATACTAAAATTTAGAGCTACATGTTGTAACCACATGTTAAAGCCTCAGGTCTTTAAGCCTTTACCTCAAAGAACAATGCCTTTACTAACTGGCAGACTTTTCTACTGCAGAATTTTTGCCTATTTCTTGGAAGCATTTTGTTCTGACTATTGTTGGAAATGAGAGACCAGGCAAGATGGACTTTGGACCTCACTCACTTCCAACTATTATTTCCTGTGTAAGTCAACAGTATATCTCAGTATGATGGTGTTTATATTCATCCAATTTTGAGCTAATTTTCCAGCAATATTTGCCACTATTTCTTAAAAAAACACCTAACATTCTTGTTTAGTGCATCATTACAAGTGCTGAACATCAGTTCTACCAGATTTGAAATAAAAAATTGAAGAGTGGCTACAATTTACTTAGTTATTCTAAATTTCTTACATTGGAGTCTGAGCAAAGCTCTCTATTAATTTGCCCTTCTCTGACATTAGAGACTTACAGGTTTGTTCTTAAACACAGTGCATAGTATGGTTCTCTCAGATGTTGCTTGATGGTTTGGAAAATGATGATGCCTTTCATTGTACCTTCATCAAGTACTCACTTGTTATATAAAAATCTACTGAATTGTCCCAGAAATGCCAGGCTGTAAAGCACATATTTCCATGTTGCCTTGCTTCTGATAGTCCTTTGTCCCTTCACTGATCAACAGCTTTGTGAAAAGCCTTTCCTAGTCTATCTTACCCTTCTGCCAACACAAAATGCACTTTCTCAGCTTCTGCTTTGACAATTGTGAACTCAAACTTCCACAGTCTGTTTTCAATAATCAAACTGTTGTTGCTTTTGCAGGTACAAATGTAGGCTATATGTGCACCAGTGTATGAAAATGAGCCAGAAACTATTCTGAGGCCCTGAGGCCAAGTGGAATAGAATGGCTCGTTTCCACAGAATTATATTCTTCCCCTACCCAAACTGCTTATGGGGATGATGCATGGCAGTGCTAACTCAGCTGAGCCCGAATACTTGGAGAACGCTGATTGGAGAAGGCTAAAACCATACCAGAATTCAGTCACATTATGAACTTGCTTTTAACTAATGTCTGACATTAACTGATGTCTGACATTAGGCATGCTTCACCTTTATTTGGGTTTCCTCAATCATTCTATGTTGCATCTGTTCACCTGTTTTGCTTGGTTCTTCTATGGTAAACTGTTTCTCATTAAGGGTTCTGAAATTCTCAATGCTACTCTTGTCTATTTAATCAGTATGTATGACATTACAGGGCTGGAAGGGATCTCCACTGGTGTCTTTTTCTTAGGATGAATCAATGGTACTATGTTATTTTCAGCAGGTACTTATGCATCCTGCCATTAGGAAGCACTCATGATAAAAGTTTCATTATCTTCATAGGAAATCCCATCTAGAATTCTGTTCATGCTAATTGGAGAAGGCTAAAACCATACCAGAATTCAGTCACATTATGAACTTGCAGGTTTGCTTTTAACTAATGTCTGACATTAACTAATGTCTGACATTAGGCATGTTTCACCTTTATTTGGGTTTCCTCAATCATTCTCTGTTGCATCTGTTCACCTGTTTTGCTTGGTTCTTCTATGGTAAACTGTTTCTCATTAAGGGTTCTGAAATTCTCAATGCTACTCTTGTCTATTTAATCAGTATGTATGACATTACAGGGCTGGAAGGGATCTCCACTGGTGTCTTTTTCTTAGGATGAATCAATGGTACTAGGTTGTTTTCAGCAGGTACTTATGCATCCTGCCATTAGGAAGCACTCATGATAAAAGTTTCATTATCTTCATAGGAAATCCCATCTAGAATTCTGTTCATATCATTAACTAAAATTTAATCAGAATCACTTTTGTTGCAATGTAATCCATTATATATTACCTTATCTACTATGGACATGTAAGTTAAATTACTGCCCTTTACTTGAAAACTCTTTCTATGTTCTTCAGCTGTCTCCTGTTCAGTCTAAACAACTCTATTTTATACCTGTCATAGGACTTGCTTGATTAAATGTGGGTATCTAATGCTTAATTTTTCTTTCTTCACAGTCAGACAAAAGTACATGGTTCATCTCATCCTTAAGTACTGACCAAGATAGATTAGACAAGTGTTACCTATTTCTCCACTGACTACAGCAGGATTTTAAGTGGATTAGTGAATGAATAGAGCTTTATGTTGTAAATGTGTTGAGTATTTCTGTTCTAGCACAGGTGTTACCCTTTTGTGAAAATATGAAGCCAATCTGCCTCATCTTCAAATGCTCTGTATCAAACTGCCATATATTCTCTGCCAATTGCTTTTTCTGCTTTATTACATATATTTTTTATAGATATATATTTATATATATATAAATATATATGTAAAGCAATGCACTGTGAGAAGTAGCTGAACAGTATGTGTTGTGGATTCCCTCCTCTACAACCATCAACCATATTCCATATTGCACTTTGGATAGCTCCAAATTTTCTTAGAAGTCCCTTAGATCCATCTGTCATGCTCTGGTGGATGTAATATTCAATAGCTCTCTTGTCTTTAATATGTGGACGCAAAGACAAGCACACCATCCTCCTCCTTTCTCCCTGCTCTTCTTTCCAGGAGTGTCAGGTCTCTTCATATTGATATTCCAGCTCTGTCAGTTCTCTCACCTGTCTTAACCTGTCTGTTAAGACAATTAACTAATAATTTTGATGTTTTTCAAAGGTTTGCAATGTGATTTTGTTTTCCATGCTTTAGAAATTTACATCACCTGCACATCATCTGCCACATCTACCACCTTCCAGTAGTCCTCTTCTCCCTTATGATTTTCTTTCTCCACCATAATTTCACATCATTCATAAGCACAAATTTGCTCACAGTGATATACAGAGGGATTTTTATCTTTTCCCTTGAATTCATCATCAAGCATCCTTTACTAAATGTTTCAATGTTAATCACCTTTTCATGGCTAAGGAAGCCAAAGCTCCCATGACACTGGTCTGGCTGGAAGTGCTCCAACCACTGCGCACACTTGAAAATATTCTTTTGAGGAAGCACAGTGATTTTAATAGCCAAGTCTTATGCCCTGTGAAAAACATGCAACCTCATTACCCTGTCATTAGTCTCTCACTCTCTACAATTTGTTTCCATACATCTTTCTTTCCCATATTGACACTGCAGCTTCCCAGGACGCTTCTGATGCTCTGCCTTACAAAACTATCATTTGCTGTCAGGTTTTTTCACAGAATGAAGCTGCTATTTCACCATTTGCCATTTAATTTCTATTACTGCTGTTACTTCAGACTGTTGTTTGTGTTGGCTAAGGACCACGCAGAGACTGGGGACATCTTTTGTCAGGTGCTGGCAGCACTGACATGGAAAAGCCTGAAGTGATGCTTTCTTCTGTCACACAAGAGACTTCCACAAAACCTCCACAAATTCTTAGTCTCTTTCTTCCAGAACATTTCATCGATGCCTGCCTTAGCAAATCTGCCTCACAGCAGGATAATTTCACAATAATCTGTTATCACAAAATGTTTCAGAAGTATTTTTAAATATGCACAATGACAACTCTACATTCCCATTCCTGGCCTCTGTAAAGGTAAATTGGACAATATAAAATTAAATTGATAATTTGCCAGTAATAGTAGCCAAAGGGGAGTCCCAAATGCCTGACTGGATCTTTTTTTTTTTGCATCTAAGAACGAGTTATACTGCATGGGAGTGCAGAAGGTCCCTGTCAAGTTGGCTTCAGCATCTCAGAGGCTACTTAGGCTATCAGGAAAAATAACATTTCTGCTTCACAGATTTTATGGTTTATTTCTAAATTATTACTGCTGAACATTGAGTTGCAGATATGCACACAGAGTTTTGCTTGTCCTTCTGAGTAACTACATGCAGAGGGTACAAGAATAAAATAACTTGACTTCAATGGGATGATTATTGCCAAAGACTCTCCCATGAACAGAGTTGGGACTGTTCAGACTGGAGAAGTAAGGGCTCTGGGAGACCTTATGGAACATTCCAGTACCTAATGGGGCTATAAGAGAGCTGACAGGGACTTTTACAAGGGTGTGGAGTAATAGGACAAGATGGAATGGTTTTAAATCAACATAGAGCAAGTTAGATTTGATATTAGGAACAAATTTATTACTCTGATGGTGGTGAGACACTGGAATGGGTTGCCCAGGAAAGCTGTGGGTGCCCCATCCCTGGAAGTGTTCAAGGCCAGGTTGGATGGGGACTTTGAGCAGCCTTTTCTAGTGGAAAGTGTCACTGCCCACAGCAGGGGGGTCAGAACTGGATCATCTTTAATGTCTTTTCTAAAACAAACCACTCTGTGAGTCTGTGATTTTCATGTGCTGCACCGGTCATCTGAACTTCAACATGCTGCAATACAACTCTTTGAAAAGTCCTTTAAACTCTAAAGCAAAGTTGCTTAAACTCTAAAGTAAAGAATAAATGCTGCATTTGTATCAAAATGAACTCCAAATAGTTGACTGAATTTTTGAAAATAAGTTTACCTCAAGAAATATACAACTATCTGATCACATTTTTTTTACGGGTAAGGTGTCTGTCTTACTGTAAGGTTCTTCAGTGAAGTGTAAAATTAGTTTCATTTCCAGTTTATCCTTTGCTCTTGAGGAAGCAATCTCTGTCATTCCTCTGAAGGAGTCAGAAAACAGTGGTAAGAACTAATAATACCAAACAGCACTGTAATTTCCTATGAGGAAAACATATTTTCTACCGGTAATTATTGCCAACAGCAATCTTGGAAATATCGTATAACTTATTGTTTAAAACATCAAACAGAAGGAACTGCTTTGTATCAAGGATGACTAATGCAGGAACATGTGCTTCCACACATGCACAGACACATTAGATAAAATGTTGATGTTTAGAGGTTTACAAGATATAAACATTGACTTTGGGGTCTGCTTAAGTTTACGCTTGAATTTAGAATGCAAACACAGCAGTTAATGTATAACCATGATGGACATGAATAGGCAGAAACAGCTGCAATTGTTACAGACAGGCTTCTCCAATCTGCTTGGTACTACAGTTGCAGGAAGATCAGAACTATACAAGAAAATCAGTCAGCTGTGTTTGAGAAAGCAGAATAGAGGCTAAAGGCAAAAATAAAAAGTTATTCAACAATTATACCCAGGTGCTTTGCAAACAATAGATGCTTTGTTGGGGAGTGCGAAAAACACTCATTTACACTTGTGATGAAGCATGTGCAGATGAAGTGGCATGTGTGATGGAAAACTGAAATGTCCACAGGCTTAATCCTGCCCAAAGTTACTTTGGAACAACTCCCACCTTCTTCAAATGATAGAACTGTCCCTTAGGTAGAAAAATTCATCTCCAGCTTAAGCTCTTGCATACCGTGGCAGATGGCTGTGATGCTGGGATTTCTGCCAGCATCCAGACTTTGGTTATGGGAAGTGTCTGCTCTTACCCTGCAAGAGGGACACAGAAGGGCCTGCTGCAGGTGGAGCTCAGTCCATGAGGAATGGCCAGGATGGACAATATCTGCAGCAATTCAGCATCTCCAGCCTGTGGTTCCTGCCTGAGCTCTATGGTATTATCCTGCTTTGCCAGACAGGGTCTAGCCTGTGAGTAGCTACATGGAGGTCAGTTTAAGTGCTCTTCTGAACTGGGACCTGGTGCTGACTCTTTCTTGAGGAAACCTCATGAAACTGAACATCTGGATCACCCATCCTTTGAAAAAGGTAAAGCTTCTTTCAACTGGAATGGCTTTGATTCATAAGAAAGGTGGACTTTATACCACTTTACTTCATAAACATAATCTACTACTTTTAAAGCTCACTTTAAATAGACCTGACCTTTGCACTACGCAGAAAGCAATCTCTTGTGCCAAGGGGTTTGCTTAAGAAAGGCCAGCATTTCCTTCCCAGATCCATGAAGACTCTATAGGAATTTTCTCCTTGTCAATATTGTCACATTAAAGAATTATTGAGCGCTGGTGGACATCTTCATGACAAGGAGCAGCAGCAAAGTGGATTGCCATAAGAATTAAATCCAAACCAGTGTCCCCTTCAGTGACATGAAATAACAGGTACTAAATTAATTATCAGCTTTGTAAATATAATTTTCAGGAAAAAACTTATGCCAAGACACAAATGTCTAGAGTTTACCCATGGGTATAGATTTAGCATGAGTTTAAGCACTTTGCTGGTATTGCATGATGAAGGAGTTTGATGAATCAAGCTGAATTTCTAACCAGTAAACACAAGTTCTACCAGAGCCATGAGTTCTCTTCAGATATTCCTTGGGGGAGTTTCGGCAGACACATCTCATTGAAAATGCATGATAAGCCTATTGCAGAAGGGAGTCCTTGCCCTGAATTTATTGCCCCAGGAAAAATAAAGTGCCAATTTGCAGATGACTGTCTGGCATAGTTTAACACAATGCCCTGAATTCAGGGAGGTTTGTATTGCCCCAGGAAAAATAAAGTGCCAATTTGCAGATGACTGTCTGGCATAGTTTAACACAAAGCAATTGTAGCTGGTAGCACTTCACTGGCATATACTTATTTTCAACATCCTTTCTGCTTTGTTGATGTTACCTCTTCTTTTTTCATGCCATTTGCAACACATCATTAGACTCACTGCAAATTTGTGGGCGTAAATCGTGTCCCTGGGGATGAAGCCTCACCAGGGGTGAATAAACAATCTCCCCTTCCCCAACCAAATCCCAACTGTGCCTCACATTTCATGGAAATGATCAGCAGTTCCACTATCAAAACATTCACGCCTTATGAGTAATATTTATGATGGGAGTTTTTTATGTTGGGTTTTTCCCCCCAAGAAGAAAGAGAGGAATAATTAACAGAAAGAGACCCAATGAGAAATTTCCACATTATTACTAGTATTTTTATAAGGCTTTCACAGGAAAGTAAAAGCTTTTGCAAGTAATAAAAGTCCTCATTAAACATCTTTCTTTCTTTTGGAAATGGGGTAAATTATGAAGCAGATTAATAAATAAATAGGACTATAAATACATAAAAGTCATTGCCTTCCTCCAGTAATTTAATATGAGCATCCTACTCTGAAATAAGGAAAAGTTTATTCACTCACAGAAAGAATAGAGCAGATGTGAGGTTTTTCCATCAGCCTAAGTGTTGCCTTGGTAAGGTGAGTTGTCCGACTACATTAAACAAACATTTTAGTCAGGCATCACACAGGAAAATAAACAGTAGCAAAGGAAACATGAAAATATTAAAGACTGTTATTCTTTGGCACCTTTTCCTGCAAAGCAGGTGATAAAATATTACTGTGTTTCCACAGGTAAGGAAACACGCTCTTAAACACTTTACAGAAACACATATTACGATCATCACTTAAAATGTCAGAAGTGGATAGGACTCAACTGTGACAGCACACAAGAGGCTGCTGAGAAACACTGCAGGACCAGAGGGTTTTGCACACTGGGCCAGGCTGCTGGGCTACCAAAGCAGCCTTCTGGCAGAGCAAATTCAGAGAGGCAAAAAACATCTTGCAGGAGACAGCTGTAGAGTCACCTGATTTCAGGACAGACTTCTCTTGAAGCCTAATTAATCAGATGTTAGTGAAGAGGGAGAGACTATCTGTTGTATCATTTCGGACTTCTTACTGTCCCACTGAGCATCAAAGAATGCACACAGGCAGAGAGGAGACCTGCTGAGCTCCACTGTTTTTGCCCACCTGTGATATACTGTGCTATGCTGCACAGATGTAACGTGGTTTAGTTTATGTAGATGGAATTTATGTACCATGTCAGTAATTTCTGTTCACCATGACATTTTGTCTGGCCATCCATCATGTCTGAAATTCTACACACATTTAAATATAAAACATCCTTGAAATGGTTTCTGCATTGTAGCCAGAAGTTATCTACAATGTACATTCACCAGAAGAAATAAAGCAATCACTTTTTACTACCAGGACTTGGATTTCCATCAGCCTGGAAAACCAGCTTGAAAATGTCCTGGGCTGGGTTCAAAGATCTGCATAGTTACTCAGTGCCCAGAGTGTAGGAAAAGCTTTTATTCTCTTGCCTACTATGATGGAAGGATGGTAAAGATGTAGGTGTGAGATTGCAAGGTGCTACCTGAAATCCTTTGTAGTATCACTTTCTGTCTCTATTTTAAAATGCACTGCATACACAAGCCTGTCTGGCCAGTGTGGTTTGGTGAAGCTGCTCATGACTAACATACGTATATATATGTTTTAGGTTAAACTAGTGGCTAGGCAAGTTCAGTAGATCAACTTGGTGCCCTGGAATGCAGGACTAGGTAGAGTTCTGCTGCTGACCAGCTATGTAATGCTGGCCAATAGCTCATCTGTTGTCTTGAATACTGGGTTCTTTTTTAAACATGCTGGTAGAGCATTTGAAATAATAAAACCTAGATGAGTACATAATGTGCACATCCTCCTTGGCTGTGCATGCCTCAGTGGATGGGTTTTGTTCCATTCAGCAAGGAAGGCAGAGCTCTTCTGATTTTGTTCCGTAAAACAAAAGAAAACTCAAAAGAACTATGCTTTCTGTGCTGAATTTACATCTGCTCATCATACCTTCTGTTGCATTTTGATTTAAAAAGCAGAGCAAGAAAGAAAAGCAAACTAAATTTTAGCTATGCAATTATACAGCTTTTTAAAATATTTTTTCAGGGACAAAACCTCTTATTTCACCATTTCATGTGAAGATTTTTATTAATCCTTACCTTAAGCATTGGTCTTTATATCTGAAAAATACAAGCAGAATAGGTGGAGGTGCTACTGAGTTCCATGAACACAACATGATGCACTGTCCTTACACAAGTATTTTGGTTAGATGGGTATTTCCACAGCATTTCAGTCCCAGAAAAAGAACTCCAAAAATTTTCCATCTTACTTATCAGGAAATTGAGGTGAAAATGTAAAATGAGTTTTCAAAGAAGGCAGGAAACAAACAACAGGACTCTCACTAGAAATCAGCAGCTGTAAATTCTAATGCAGACAAAGTATGAGATATCTGACTGTCCTAGCAGCAAGGGTAAAAGCTGCATAGAAAATCTGGAACGCATTGTTTTCTGGTATCTGAAGCAAAAAGAACAGTTAGTAGATTCTGAGTGGCATTTACCTCCCTCTGCTTTTGGTTTCTAGTAGAGAGAGTCCCACTGTGATCAGTAAAATGCATCAGTCATTGCAGGGCGTGATTTGCCTTTCCTGCTTTAAAGCCAGCTACTCAGAAAGCATGCTGCTCATAGTGATCAGATGAAGACCAACCATAATGTCACATTTAAAATCTCTCTGATAAATAAAAAGAATTGGAAGAGAAGCAGATCTCAAGCCATGATAACTCCTGAAGCTGGGTAATTCAAACCCAGAATGCTACCTCCAGTTGGCTTCCTGGAAATAAACTTCTGAATAACTTGAGGTGTCAACATAAAAGCTTCTGTTCCATTTTCATAGCAATTGGAAGCTTACATTTTACTGATTTTTGATGTAAATTTATCTCCAAGATGCTATTTTATAGTTGTGTAAAATTTATCCCACAATAAAACCTTTTACTCTCTGGCACCTCGGGGATTTAATTTTGTCATTCTGTAGATCTGACAGGGAGAAGCAGGTACTGCTGGGAGACAAGCCTCAATACCTCAGCTGGGACTTGCTTCCTACACAGTCCTGTGGAGTGCCTGAAACTGCCACAGCCCCTTTTTCCTCTGTAAAACAAGGGAAATTTAAACACTCCACATGAAATCTGAATGTTTCCACACTTGGAACAAGATAAAATTTGAAACCCAACTCCAGAGTTTCATCTTAATTATTTGTTTTACAACTTCTGTTGGATGTTTAAATTAACTAGGCATCTCTTATTTCCAGCTTTCACTCATGTGACAGCCTAAATGAATCTGAAAGCCTTGTTTCAGGCTTCTGAGTCTCCTCCTTCCCAACCTGCCCCAACAGCACAAAGCAGACCCCCCCTGCCCCAGGCTGCAGTGCTCCCCTGCTCCCCCGACCAGGTTAAACAAACAGGGATATTCCTCCAGGGAAGTCACAGGTTCAAGATCACAAAGGACCCACCTCATTTGGGCCAGTAAGAGGTTTTTCTTGCTATTGTGCTTATCTGTATCTTCCCTGTCATCCAGACATTAACCTCTGACCTGTGAGCCTGCCTCTTGAAAAAGCTGTGCAGTGTTTACCCATTATGTAATGTCTGTGCTTTTGTGGAAATTTTACAGAAACAAATGGAGGAAGTTTGCCAGTCAAATGGCTGGACAATAAATCCTGTCCCATGTAGATAGAATGGTTTACTGTCACTGTAAGTCTGCTACTGGCATCTGTCACCGAAAAAATGTTTACAAATTTCAGGGCACTGGAGTGCCAAAGTATTCCAGCACTGCAGGACTATACATGATTTGTAGAACCATCACCGCTGTGTTAGATAGGGGTAGCCTTGTTTTGCTAGCCTGAATAAACAGAGTGACAATGTTTCAGATAAGTCAGGGTCACTAATGTTCAATTTTTTTGTCTATTCATCTCCTAAGTTCATAAATACAAGTACCCAAATGCTTGTTTGTTCATTGTAATGCTTTTTCTGCCCTAAGATATCTTTGCTAGAAGTTAAACCAGGTAAGCAAAGGCTTTTCAGCCCTTTTTTCCCGTTTCTTATAGGTCCTTTATTATTTATACACCGTATGTTCCCATCCTTCCTTGTAATCCATCTTCTTTACAGTCCCTGCTGTCTCTTCTCCTTCTGTGCTGTTTCCTCTTTGGGACAAGACATTCTATTATGTTCCCTTTCTGGACAGTGTCATCACAATTCCTCTAGCTGTGTAACTGGGGCTTCCATATATCATTAACTATGGAGTTAAAACAACAGAAAAACGTGTTTGGATAAGAAGCAGGAACAAACAGAATTTGGAACAGTGGGACAATAATAGGTAATGTAATTCTTCCTTTCAGCCAAGGGCCTGATCCTGCAGCAACTAAATGAAGCTTTTCACTCTCAGCGTCAATGGGAGAAGCACTTGGTCTTAGAGTTCTGTTCTAATTAAGTTTTCAAATCTCATTTCCTTTCAGAGGAGAGAAAACATTGTTGTGACTAAGCTTTGGATGTGGTAACAAATCCCTGGCAGGTTGGTTTGTTTTAACGGACGTATTAGATTTAAGGAAACTTTTACCATCTTTTCTGCCCTTAATCACAGCTTTTATTACAATTACAGTAATGCAACAGAGTTACATGCCAAAGGAAATATGTATATTTTTAATGAGTTGACATGCAACCTTCCTGGAGAGAAGAAACAACCTCATTTGCTGAATGTTTCTGAATTATATCTAGTAATTTATTAAGGGAAAAGGAAATGTTTAGAAAAGCATCTACCACAAATTCAGAGGCTTTAGCAACTCATAGATGAGCAGTCTCGTAAGACACACTCAGTTGTTGTGCTAGATTTAGCAAATTTTTGCTGAATGGTAACATTTTCTATTGTCCTCAAACAATAAAAGAGAAGGTTAACAGGCAATATCCGGATGCTCAATGATTATTAATCCACACATGTGGTCCAGAGTCACTGGGCTGTAAAACACCATCAGTTTCCAAAGATGCAAACCAAAGGGGAATTCTGCTTGAGAGAGATGCTATCACAAGCCCAAAAGAACTAGTTGCATCAATAAGGCCTATTTATGCAAGTTTTACAAGACATCAGTTCCCAGGGGTTTTCATTCTGGTAGAATTAATTCAGGCAACAAACAACATAGACAGAGAACACATCCCATGACTGAAGAGCCTTCAGCCTGGTTTCTTGCCTTAATTTACCTTACAGCCAGGACACAGGTCAGACAATGGTACACAGAGGAAATTACAACAGGCTGACAGGCACACATGAACCTGGATCATTCACCTGGGGACTAAAGAACTCAGAGGGTCAGCCTCCAACAGCAGAACACAAAATCCGTTCTGCTAAATTATTCCTGCCGCTGCCTTGTGGCCTGGGCCAAACAACACACACAAACAATGGCTGGCCATGCTTTTTTGGAGGTTAACACAGGCCAAGGACCATTTCCAATACAACCCTGGCTGTGTATAACCTGTATTTTAGAGGTAAAAGTTTATCTGTGGGGACCAGAGAAGGATTCCTGGCTTGTGGAGATGTGACCTCACAGACCCCACATACCTTTTACAGAGACAAAACTAGCAAAGGAAGACACTTGAATGCCTTGTGTAGGTATGGCTGCATGCTTGCTTTCTCCTTGGTCACCACGAAACTGTCATCAATTAATAGGAACTCAAGAAACAAACTGTAGGAGTTGAATCAGAAATGTGTATTATCAACCAGGAGCCTGCTTTTGTCAGGCACAGGGCACTGCAAGGGAGTGACTGTCATTATGTCCAGTCTGTACAACAAAAGTGGGGCTGTCCAGGCTGGCAGCACAAACCCATCCTGCTTTTGGTCTGTGTACCATCCTACAGTGAGCCTCCCACAGAGAGTCACAGATCCATGAAAGGCACAGCCCCTCACTGCAATCCCAGTTACTCTGGCACATCTGTTTGGATGATTAGTAAGTAAAATTTAACTGATAGAAGACAGAGCCCAAGTGGAAATGTAGGAATGTGTTTTTACTACTATTAATGCAATCAAAACTTCCTTCTTACTATTATTACTGTGTTAGCATGTCAATTCCATTCCAAATTGTTTTAAACTGTTAACTTACCAAAATACCTGGAGTATAGCACAATTCACGTTCTGGTTTTCATTCTAAACTTAACATAACAGATCTGAAATTATTCTGCTTCTTAAAGTTGTTTCTCTTGCTAGAACGTGCAAAGTATATGTACAATATGCACTGGAGGAGCGTTAATCTTTCTCTTTATGCCCAAAAAAAGTGCTGAAATTCAGTGCATAAAGTAACTTCTATGAGTCTTTGTAGGCAGAAGGTCCTTTTCTAAATTTACCAATATTCCAATTCAGATGACAGAGTCTATACAGCTGGCTAAAACAGCTTAATAAAAACAGATGCAAAGAACTCTTTGTGAAACTGATTACTGATTTACATTCACCATCCAATATGAATGAAATGCAAAGAGTAAACAGACGTAAGTCACATAAAGTAGATTGTAAAAAGAGTGTTTTAATCACATGAGAAATCACGTCAGTAGTATAGGTCAGTTTGCTTAAGAAATATATATTCTTTGTGAAAATATTTTGTTATTTTGTCTTTAAGATTTTTAAAAAAATTAACTCATATGAGACTTTCCTGTAACCATGGTCTTAATTTTAGAAAAGACCAGATCTGTTACTCCTCAAAACTCTTTACTTTTTACTTTAACATTAAAAAACTAAATCAACATTTACAAAAATACAAAAGATAGTTTAACACAGAAAAAGTGCTCACCAATGCAGTCGACACTGAAGAGATTTATGGAGGTTGTTATCGAAGACTCATCGTAGGTCTTCATCCCGCGCAGCGCAAACCTCACCAGGGAGGCCTTGACTCCCTCGGGCAGGAAGGACAGCAGGTACACGGGCATGTAGAGCGCGTAGCGCAGCTTGCACAGCAGCGGGGTCATGAGCTTCCCCTGCGGGGACTGAGCCATGCGCTCGATGGTCGGGAAGAGCAGCACGGAGCGCAGCACCTGTCGAAGCAGGGAAAGCTCGGTCAGCGGGGCCGCAGCAGCACAGCCCAGCCCGTGGAGCCACGCTTGGAATGGGTCTCCATCGCAGTGACGCTGAGATTCCAGGCACACTGCCCCAAAGGCTGTGTGATGTGCCCAGATTCAATTGTTTAAGACGTGAAGCAAGCAAGTACACGGTTACAAAATTATGTTTTATGATAAGGAACTCAGGAGGTGAGTGGCCTTTGGAAGCACCAGCAGGAGTAACCCCAGCAGAGGGCAGCAGGCAGGAGCCCTCTGCTCAGTCCCACCGGGCTTTTTATGTCAGGAAAAGTACACGGCTTTTCATTTCACCTGGTAAACTACTTTCTCTAAGTAAACCAACCAAAGAAATTAAAAAATGTCAGCTGCTGTGATGGTAACTTTAAAAACTGACAACACGCAGGCTTTTCAATTTGTAGCTCAATACAGGTAAACTTAGAACAAAAAGCATACAGCCTCTTCACTGCAGTGGCATAAAATATTGCTTTTTAGTACACAGGCTTTTCAATTTGCAGCTCAATACAGGTAAACTTAGTCAGAACAAAAAGCATACAGCCTCTTCACTGCAGTGGCATAAAATATTGCTTTTTAGATCTTATAATGAAACAGACATTCTGAAGGTGGTAATTAGCTTATGTTATAATAATACACTATAGCCTTAAAATACAAAGAAATTAATTAAAATCACACCCACCTATACTAATCAAAAGTGAGTTAATACATTTACTCATAGTTATATTTCAATGCTAACATCAAGCAAATATTCTAAAAGAATAACTGCAATTTTTTTCTGGAAGTAAAAATATATTGCAATAACTCATATAGGAATAACCCTCAAAGAGACACAGCTCTACTTAACAGAAGTGTCAATAAAAAAAGTAAGAGAGGATCTGGATATTGCATTGGTAGAAAATAAGGTATAAACAGCTGGGCTTTCTTGGTGACTCAATATCAAGAAATGTAGTTACATATGTCTGCTTAGTGCACATCATTCTAAGTGTTGTGCAAATTAGATTATTATTTCTGTAAAATATATTTTATAATAAATTTTCTTTACTCCCAGATGAGACGCAGCTAATGTATGCCACTACATCTGTGTGCAGCACTCCTGGTCCCAGCATCCCTCCAATGGAAGGCAGGGAATGGCACCAAGAGATGCCTACAAAATCTGGGCATTGTAACAGAACAAACTGCAAAAATTCAGGAAACATTAAAAAATCATAGAATCCTTTAGGTTGGAGAAGGTCTTTAAGATCACAGAGTCCAACTGTTAGCCTAGCACTGCCACACACACAAATAAACCATACCTCCAAATTCACCATACCTCCAGGGATGGTGAATAAACCACTTCTCTTGGGCAGCCTATTAAGCGCTTGGCAACCCTTTCTATGAAGGAATGTTTCCTAATATCCAATCTAAACCTTTCCTGGCAGAAGCTGGTTCCTTGTTTCCTCTTGCCTTATCACTTGTTCCTTGGAAGAAGAGACTGATCCCTACTTGGCTACAGCCTTCCTTCAGGTAGTTGTAGAGCAATATGGTCCCTCCTTTTCTCTACTCACCTTCCTCAGCCACTCCTCACCAGCCTTGTGTTCCAGAGCCCTTCCTAGCTCTCTTGTCCTTCTCTGGACACACTCCAGCACCTCAATGTCTTTCCTGCCATGAGGGTCCCAAAACTGAACTCGGCACTCAACTCAACACTGCGCAGTACAGGGTGACAATCACTGCCCTCGTCCTGCTGCTCACTGTGTGTCTGTGCTGGGTCACAGGTCACTAACCATTTCCCCTCAGATTATGGGGGTTTCATTCTGCTCACTGTCCATGTCTGGATACTCAGAGAACAACTGGTCAGAGTCAGGTACTGATCTGCTGGCTCTTCCTGTTTCTTCCCTCATCATTCCACACAGCTGGAATGACAGAAAATACTATCTGTGCTTTTGATTCCTTAACCAGTTGTCCCAAGGCCTTGAAGTGTCTCTTGATTGTCCTTGGGCTGCTTGTTGCAATTTCATTGCTGTCTACCTGAAGAATCAGTAATGGATAATAATCCAAGAGCTGTACCAGGTTGGGAAGAGAGGAAGCTTTCTCTTCACATCTTTAACCCGGCTCAGGGAGGCAGCAGGCTGCTGTAAGAAGTGAGTCCATTTCCTTCAGAAGGAGTCTCCTTTGAAAATGACTCGTCTTTTTTTTTCATGGTAGCAGTTTTTATGGAAGCAAGTTGTTGACTGGCAACCTCAGCAACACCTTCAAGCCAGGTGAACCATTGTTCTGGTTACTGTTCTTTCAGAGCCTCACACCTGTCACTTCAGAGAGGTGTCACACCTGGAGAGGTGGAAAAGTCCCAGAGGAGACACACTGGCTATGCCAGGCAGGAACTTGTCACCATTGCCCCCTGTCTCAAGTCACTGTGCTCAGACAGACAGAGAGCGGGCTGGGAAACCTCTGTGTTATGCATCCTTCATCATAAACTGTACTTCTTACAGAATTTTAAAAGCAGAATTTGAAAGAGTTATTTATATAAAAATAGAGAACTATTTTAATAAACCCTTCTGCTTTCCAGCTGATACTACTTTGGTTTGAGACAAAGAAAAATACCTTCTCAGGGAAATCAATCCTGGGCCTCTTTTTATTAAAGGCAACCAGCAGCTGAGGTACAGGAATGCAAAACTTTTACTAAATTACATGGTAGTTTTGTGATATTTCAGCTAGGAGCTGAACCCAAACTGTTGTGATCTAAAGCAGATTTGACCTGCGTTCCCAGGCACACTTTAATCCTTTGACATTGCAGTTTATAGATATAGGATTAGTTGCTTGGATGGCTGTACTAACCACGGAGAAAGCTGCTAAACCTTGGCAGAAAAAGCAGAAACCAAGAAAGCTGTTACCCCGTCCTGTACATTCCTGCATTTTGTAATGATCCACAAATTTGAAAGATGGAGGATAATTTTATTTAATTTCTTTTTTAAACCTTTTGCAGACAATAACAGAGAATGTAAAATTAGTATTTTTCAAACATTTATTCACTATTTCTTAACTTACTGCTGGATTCCCAAGCCATGATCTTGAAATGTGCATTTGGCTGCAGAATTGCTTAAAAGATTTAGTTCAACTTCTTTGCAACAGAAGTATGGATATGGGATTTAACCCACTTTGTTATAATGACATATATTACGATAAAAAGGCATGTCATATTTGTGTCTTGAAATAAATGAAGTAAAAATATTCAGGTAAAATTAAGGAAATGAATAATGCTCAAATGCTCACCATCAGTTAATAATTTTTGTTTTTTTTTACTTTTTAAATGCCTGAAATTTATCTATACACAGTTTACACTAGCTGAAATCAGGTAGATGGCACGGAATTATATTCAAGTTAAAATTTTCAGAATTATTATAAAACCAATTATTCTGAAAATGGAGGACACTGCCTATCATAAGCACCACGTATTGTCACAACTATGAATGACACATAAATACCATTAAATAATGGGCAAAGGTTAATGATTGTCTTATTTATGGTAACCCTCCTCATAATTAATTTAAGTTTCTTGAGATAACCATCAGTCAAAATACGTAAGTATTACAAATATTTATTTATATAGTTAAAAAAATAGTACATCTACACATATATATCTAAGTTTAGATATAACGCACAAATATTAACAATATTAGAGAGTAACATTCAGATTCACCTAATTTAAACTACGCCCAATTAAAAGTCCAGTAATATTTATTTGTTAAGCACATGGACAGGCAGAGAGCTGAGCAAGAGGAGATTCTGGAAACAGAGACTTGAGCAGATCCAGGGACTACAGAAAGTTGGCTGGTGATTTGACTGAAGGCAAACACAGCTTGTGTCCAGGAGCTGCTGAGGGCTGTACCACCAATCCTTGACTCTGCTTTGGTCAACCCACTAAAACAGTACAAGTACTCTTAAATTATACTGTAATTGTCATTATTGATGACTGTGACAATCAACAGTATTTGTACAACTGGTCAATTTATTTACCAGTTAGTCACTCATCATGCTATTGGACTGCGAGATTTCAACACTCAGGACAGCACTTAGACTAAACTTCACTATTCAAGGCATAGATGCTCTTTTGGTTAGTCACCAAGGCAGCCGCTTCTATTTCATCATTAATTTTTAACTCTACATTTTAGAGGGCTCAAACCCTGAATGATTCGAGGGACTACAATCTGAACAGTGTCTCAGAAGTTCCACATTTTGTTAAGAACCAAAAGCTAACATAACCTGCAAACTCTTCACATAACTCACGTGGGTGCCAAGGCAGCTCCTACTCCCGTGTCCAGCAGTGTGTATATATCACAGAGGGAATGAAATGGTGCATGGCCTGAGCATGCATCCAGAGAACAAACCAGCCCAGAATGTTCTGCTCTTGATTCTTTCAACACACACCACAGGAGGAAGGCGTGGGGACTTCGGGAGTTTCCCTTTTGACACTGTTTATATATTTCTGTATCTAGAGCAATCAGTCCATTAACTTCAGGAATGTATGACCTGCACAGTAAATTTTAGAACACAGATGGAAGAAAAACTACTTACTTTACAGGAAAGTGAGCTCTCAAAACAAGGAATATTAAATACTCATTCCATAACAGCATGGTATTGACCAAGGTGCTTTGTTTAGGAAGGATCTCCAGTGAATATGATTCACTTCCCATGATCACTGGTCCACATAACTATTAAAGAATAAAGTAAAGGCTTCTAGCAAGATTCTGTACATACATTCCTGTATACCCAGGCTTTCGATTGAGCTTTTATCTAAATCTATCCAAAGCAAGATGACAAAATGACAACTGACTACCTTCACAGCTTCACTGCATAAGGGCTATGTCCAGACTTGGGTTTGGATTTGCAGTAAAAGTTGCAAGTTGTTTTGTTTTGATTAAAATGAGAACAGAGTACAAAAAAGCTAAACCATTAAATTTACAATAAGTTGCTGTTTAGCACTGCACAATTTAACAGTCTCAACCACACCAGCAAAGGATTTTTGTAAAATGTTTAAATGGTTTCCTTATAAAAACACTACAAGTATGCAAATTGGATAAAGTTAAAAACACCCCCACAGTAATATTTTCCACTAGTGCCTTCTACTGAATGAGTTGAAATATATTCTTCAGCTACAATTTGAAGTTTGAGTGGGTAATACTACTTGTTTAATGGACTGGTAAATGACAGTGCTGAGAATGTAAAATCATGCTTAAAAACTGGATGCCACTTACAACCAGTACTCAAAGAAGACTCAATTTTCAGAGCCGTTAAGTCCTTCAATGGCAACAACAGGAGGTCAATGTTTTTGAAATCAGCCAGTTTTGATTACAGAAGAAATGCTGTTTGCAGACTCAGGCCCCCAGGTCTGTACCTTCTGAGCTCACACAGCCAGGGCATGGAGAGGGCTGTCACACCATGCCACCAGCTTTCAGTACAGAGAGACATTTTGCTAACAGAAATAAAATAGGAGAGAAAAGCAGTCAGGATGGAAAAAGGCAGATGCTGACCAGGAGAAAAGAGCGAGAGCCATTTCAAAGATTTTTTTTCAGAGGAAGGTCCAAGTAGATGAATACACTAATTACAGCCATGCTTTCTCAGTCCTGTCCCTTGGATCTCAATGAAGAGACCATCCCTGCCCATGACAGAACACAGATATGTTCAGATATCTCTATCAGAGCCATAAAATAAAAGACTGTGGTCCACTGAAGAAAAGACCAGAAAGTGAAACTTCCTCAGAAATAAATCACTGGCTCCCTCTGCTTTAATGGCAGAAACAGTGGTTGTTGGGGGCTCTCACTGGCTTTTGAGCAGGGAGGTTTTTGGAAAGCACTTGCTCCTGCTGCATAACCTGCTCTTGATCACCAGGATGGCAGAAATGGTTGATACAATAATCACCACCAAAAAATCACAAGGTTCAGATCCCACACCATTTATGCATTTCAGATCCCAGAAGGAACTCTGACTTCAAATCAGGGGGCAGAAGGAAGGAAACAATCCATGATGTGTTACATCAGAGTCATTGCACCATCCGGTGCTCAGTAATCAGTGCCCAAGCATGGCACTGCACCCACACAGCCAGCTCTGGAAAGAAAACAAGTGAGGAAGTTTAATTTAAAATTCCTTCAAAACCCTTCAAAAAGCAAGAGCTGCTTCTCTGTCAAAAGCAGCACTTCTTTTGATATATATTAGGTCACCCCATGTATTAGTTTGTTATTCCCCTCTTGCGTTGGCAGAAGAAAAGCTATTATCTGTCAGGTGAAACCTAGTAAATTTCTCAAAGATAACATAATGATGCACTTAACGGTAATCTACAGTCTACCCTTGACACAGAATGCCACATTAATCACACAATTTCTTCTACTCAGTATTCAGAAACCTGCAGGCAAAACAAGGAGGATCAGGGAAGTATTCTGTGCTTTATTGCCACAGCTGTGCCGAGCAGATTTCCAAGAAAACGCACAGGAAAAACCAGACAGTGTTGGCTTGGGCTGTCCTCTCCCCACAGCAGGACCTGCTGGGCTTGCCCGTTCACTTTGCTCGCTCATTAATATAATATAATACGTAAAATACAGAGTTCTACTTTAAAATCTTCAGTAATTTCTTCTTTGTCTATTTAAGATGTCATTTGGTTTCTGTACCAGTGAACTGTGTCACAGCTCAATATCAACAAATCCACAGGATTTCATGACAGCAAAAGAGCAAAAGAACGGACACAAATGACAAAACACTTTTTTTCTCCTGGTGTGAAGTCAAAACATACTGTATGCATTTTCTTCTACTTTACCCTACGGATCTCCTGTAATTCTAAACAAATGTTTGGCATATTAAAGAGGTAAGAAAACAAATATCTCAAACACAGTTAACAGAAGATCTTATAACTGTTATTTCAAAGTGCTTTATAAGAATTAAGCACCACAGAGAAGTCTTAGCATGCTTTTTATGGACAAATAAACTGAAATTTGTGATGTTAGATGACTCCACATGAAAATATACATTGCAAAAGCAGGAATATTTTAAATAACTGTATTGCAAATTACAATTCTCTGCTCTAACTGAAGGTTACTTTTCTGGATAACCACACTGTTTCTGTAAAACAAAATGGTAAAACATTGTAAATAACCAACATTTTGTAGGAAAGTTTGTATTTTTTGTTACAATTAATGTCATGGTGGCTTAGTTCACTAGTGGCTGCTTAGGGCAAGACAATCTTCTGTTAACATCTTCTATGGACCCCTCCCAACATACAGGGTCTATAGGACAGGGCAGAGGAATGTGCATTTGATTTCAAAGTTTCCTTCAAAATTTTCTACATTTCCTGTTTCTTAGTGTCCAAATCTTCCCTTTGTGTCCTGGCATCAGATACATTCTATTTTTTTCTTTCCAGACTCCTAATTTCATTATATAATTTCTGTGAGATTGATAGAAGGAAAGATTTTTAAATTTTCTACAAAATGTCTTCTTCTATGAGGCGCATAACATGCTCCCTGAAGAGCTGAATTTGTTTTCCAAAGCAATGTACAGTTAGTATATGCAACTCTGTGAGCATGCTGGTAAAACTAAGTAACACTCTTAAATTCTCTGACTGGCTGAAGGAACTCTTGCTCCCTAAGAAAAACAGACTTTTTGAGTGTCACCAACATTATCATGTTCATGCTTGTGAGCTCAACTTCATTAAGGATATTTGAATTTTCTTAGGTTAAGAACAAACTGAATCAAGGATCCAGGATTGATCACAGGACCTTCTGGTAGAATTCCCACAGGCATAATGAGGATCCAACTAGGGACTGAGTTCTTGAAGGGAATCAACACATGCAGGGCTGTGAAGGCACATGGAGGACGCACAGACACTCAAACAGGCAGAAATTCTCTCCGTGTCTGAAGAAATTACTCTTCAGCAGAACCATCTGATGCCATCCTCAAACATACAACGACCCAGTTATTGTTTTCATGTAGGTGAGAGTACAGCAGTGTAAATGCAACAGGACAGCAGCAGAGAGCAATGATCCTAAGGATGAACATGATTTACTGGGTCAGGATGCTATTTTCCTTTTACATAGACACATATGCACCCAAACAATATCACCAAAGATATAAAACATGAGTACGTAAAATCAAATGGATTTTTAAGGACTGAGCATAAAAGCATGTAAGCAGTCCACAGATCCATTTCCCACATAAACTTTGGATTCAATTTTGCTTGACAACTTCAGTGCCTTTACCTCTAAGTCATCAGGCCTTGGCATTGCCTTGGGCCTGTGCCAAGTCCAACATATGCACACACACACGTGCACATACCCAGGTACATGCTTCTAATTTTTCCCTGAATAAATACAGCAATACTAGAGATCCCCATCCAGCACTCTGGTTACATGAATATTAATGACATCTTATGCTAAAAGAGCAAATTCATAAATACAGTAAAGCATGCATACATGCACAGAGCTGAGCTGTGCCAGAAGAGCAGTATGACAAACAGTTCTCTTTGTCAGTACAGCAATAACCTGAGCTTTGTTGGTGCAGAGGCACTCATTATTGACTAGCCAGCATGGGTTTTTTTTTTCACCTTGTATGTCTCCTGTAAATAGAAAGAGGTGAAACCAGCACAAAAAATGTTATCTCCTTACATGTGATAAAACCCATGTTTTCCAGTCTACATCGTCACCTCAGTACTGGTAAGTGAAACCGGGCTAGGGCCGGTGCTCCAAGATCAACAACTTTAGTATGTTCTCTGGCAGGATTCTGGTCAAAGCCAGCTGGACATCTGGGCACAGGTTAGAAAACAGCGTAGGCCAGGGAATCTTCTAAATACAGGATGTGAAGCAATCCAGTTTGGGTCTTGGAAGGCTTCATGCCTGGAATCCAAGCTGTATTTTGCCACTTGCTGTCAGGAGCCACAGGGTGGCTTTTTTGTATGTTTTATACAAAAAAGGAATTTAAATACAATTCTTAACATATTTACCTCAATCAGTCAGAAATACCTTGGCCTTTTCAGTGATATTTAATAATCAGTTTTGTCTACATGAAATTCTAAACGCACTGGGGCAATCTTGGCAAGTATATAAAGATCTCCCCTCTGTTATCAAGGGATCATTCATCAGATGCTCAGCAAGGAAAGAACGGCCCATCACTAACTCTGTATGTTTACAAACACAGATATTAAAGGTATCTGCTGAAATTGCACCATGAAATGGTGGGAAAATAACTGAGAATAAACCTTTGCCCTTTCAGAGTCCATCTTGGTTCAGTGTTATCTAAGTTCACTACTGGTTCTAAACTGAGGTGCTTGAGATAGGAGTTAAATCACCCAAAACTCCCAACTGAAGTCAGTCACGGACAGATCCTCAAAAAATATAAATTATTTCCCCTAATTACAGAGGACCAACAATTTCTAACTAGGAGCTTCATCATATAGAACAAAATGAGACTCCTCCTCCAGGGAGAAGCAGCAGCAGCACACTTCTGAACAGTATTTTGAGGGAAACAAAATGCTACCACTGAGCAGTATCTGAGCAAGTGTTCTCTAAAGAGGCCCATCCACAGCAGTGTGTGATCTCTAGCACTGAAAACACTGTAAATACACTGGTGCCTCTTAACATGGCAATGTAAGAAGAACAGAATGTATTACTTACTTTTGTAAAAACTGAAAATATGCAGTAATTACGATATCAGGTAAATGTTTGAAGATTTGATCTTCACATTGCAGATAGGCAGTATAAGACAAGAAGCCACAGGTATTTCATACTGACTGTCACTACCTCTTTTGTAGCTAGACTGCAGTTTCCATGGACATGGTGCTATAGTACATGCCAAACCACCTTTCTGAGATACAACTTAGGTGTCTGTTTTATAATGTTTAAGGTAATTTTCCTAAGCAGAAGTTCAGAAAATATGTGCCCACTACCAAAAGCCCAAAACAACACCCACATTGACCCCATTCCTGAACTGGAAAGTGGTGGTAAAATAATGAAGTTAAGTTAAATTTGGTATTTTAATTATTCAGCTCACAGAACAAACTCAGAAGCTACTATTATTTTTAAATATGCCCAGTAAAAATAATCTAAAGCATGAATGAGTAGCAAAAATCCTGGCAACTAATACAGTGGTAAAGACATGTGGGAGATGCAAGTTTGCAATATGATATGGTGCAGAAAGCAAACAACAGCGAAGCACTGCAACTTCACGTTACACACAGTGAGGAAACACAATCACAAATGCCAGAGGAAGCTCTGCCTCTGGGAGATAATGCACATTGCATCCTGTGCTCTACATCCTAAATGGAAAGATTTCAACCAAGAGTGAGCCACAAATACAGCCTAAAATTAACAAGGGGCTGAGATGATAAAATTTCTGGAAGAAGTTATATATAGAGAAAAAAACATGAATTGTACAAGAAAATGGGAGCAAAAATGTAATGGGGTGGAGAATCATACTTACACAAATTTTTAAGGGCTATAAATGCAAAGGATACTCAATAATATTCTGGGTGGAATAAGTGACATAAGTAAATGTGATGGAAAGAAATGAAAAAATCTAAAATGCTAAAGCAGGTATCAGGAGTCTGTACTGACACAAATTTTTATGCTGCATCAAGGTATAGTGTCCCAGCTGTAGAACTGTTACCAGCAGGAATGGTGCAAGAAAGAGAAATGCCCCCTTACATGGACATACAGACAGCCTGGACTTCCCAAACCAGAACATTGTGTCAGGGAGCTTAAAAACTAGTTAACATAAATCCTGAAACTAGTTAACATAAATCCTGATGATGTTACTTATATATTCAACTTTTCTCATGCAAGTACATTGTCCTGGGACTGCATATTACAGATGTTGACTAAATGAATGATGAAAAGCAAATGTGTTGACTTAAAAAGTGAGGGTTCCCCCCCCCGCTTCCTTCTTTCTTGTAAATATTTAACAGATTCAAAAATTAAAAATGTATTTATGTTTCAGTTATACAGCAAGCTGGCAGAATGTCTGCAGAGTGGTTATGCTCAGGAAAGAAATATATCTCTTCAGGAGGAGAAAACCAATTAGACATTATTCTTCAAGCTTTCACCCTTCCTCAAAAAAAAAAGAAAAAATTGGGAAAAAAGTGAAGTTGAAAACACCATGGAAAAAATACTTAAAATTCAAAGTATTCTGAACTTTTCAACACTCCAGCACAAGATTATCATTAAACCCAGTCCACAACCATTCTTCCCATCAAGCTGTAAGAAATCCTCCAGCACCCAATGATATATTTTATGATGCTTTGGAAAAAGATCCAAACCCCCAAAACTGATGATACAGCATAGGATGAGAAGATGGCAAACTAACAACACTATCACTCTCATGGGCCCCCTTTTCTAATATGGAACTCATTAAATTAAAATATTTTTAAAAGCCCAGGAAAGGATTTTTTTTCAGCCTAGAGAAAATGCTACTGAAACAAAACACAGAGATCAGTGTTGATGGAGAATTCCTTTGTGATTTCAAATACTCAATGAATTTTACTGTGAGAATGTAAACAAGGTTTACAGTGTTATAGGGAACACTGCATATACTCTCTACCTGTGGTCATTTTTTACTGCTTCCAAGGAAGGCAGATGAAGGCATCACCTGATGATGAGGGCACAGAAGCTGTACTTAACATCAGGACAAAAAATATTTGGGGACTATGGAAAAGACCATAAACAGCTTAGGTATAATAACAACAACAACAACAATAATAATAACAATAATAATAATAACAACAACAACAACAATAGTAATAATATATACAAACATATGTATACATATATATATATATACATACACATACACACACACACACACACACACACACACTATATGGTGCAAATCTACAGCCACCGTAACAGATGTACTCTCTTAGCTTTCTTTACAGTCCTTTCCATTAACTACTCACATCCTAAGCTCAGGCTGGCTGTGTGACAAGGGCTGTTTCCTGCCCAAGTGCTGTTTTCCATTCACCTTTGATGTCAAGGATGTCTCTGCCTCTTGGTGTCTGATGCACACTCCTTTTTTCAGAATTAACTTTATGTCTTTATAGTTAAAACTACTTAAAGCATACTCAAATAGCCTGGGATATTCAATTCAGCCTGAGGAAGAGACCGCTCTTGTTTCTGTTTCATCATAGGTACAGCCCATGCAGACCCTTCTCACCTCCAAAAAACTTCATCACTATTACTGACCTTAAGGGAGGTGGTCAACTTAGACAGGTCTCTATCATTCTGATTTATAAAAGAGAGAACTTCAGAGACTACAACAGGCTGGCTTCAGGACAACACAAATTCATATAACCACATATCCCATGGTTTCAGCTACTCCTATCTGGACCTATGCATGAAGTACCAGCTATGTCAGCTCTTCAGGAAATGGTGTATATAGGTATATACTTCCTGGAAGGTTTCTCTAAGAAAAAACACACATATAAATCTTCCTGAAAACCTCAGAAATGTGTTGTTTCCCAACATTTCAACAGCACTAACTTCTTTCAAGATACAAGGTAATGAAAGATACAGGCCACACTGAGACCCATCTTGTGAAACTGGGCATAATCCTCACAACTTCACAATGTTTTATAATGGTATCAACTGTTGCAAAATATAAAGTCATACTTGGATTTTTTTTAGAGGAATTAAGTGGTATGGGCAATGCTGACCTTAGTGGTATCAGACAAAGTCACTATTTGCAAATGGCACAAATGTAAGCCAAGCAACAGTTAAGTAAATCTAAGGAAACTTCCTTTTTGTGTAAGCTGGTTCATATTTCCTGACCATAAGGTTTTTTGGTATCTTCTTTTTAAAGTGTTCAAATGTAATAAAATGGATCACAACAAATTGAACTTTTATGTTATTTAACTTATTGTTTCTTACATTCAATATATCCAATATTATCATATAAATGATACAACATCTGAATTTGATCAACTATTTTAAAATATATATAATCCATGCATTTTTTCAAATGGATTCAAAACTTTTGTTTATTTTTTCACTTTTTTCTTTCAGCTTCTACCTGATGATACATATAGCACGTAAAATTTGCATCTGTTTAAAATATTCTACAGTGATCACATGGTTTTTCCATGTCCTGGCACCTTTTTTATTTAACATACATTATCCAATTTTATTTGAAGTACACCTATAAGACCCCAAGCCTCCAGTGCTTCCTGGCAGTTCCACTTGGATGGAAACGAAATTCAAGGACCAGCATTTTTGTTAATGTATTTGTATTTCAAACCGTGATCTCCAGTGTAATGACAAATACAGTGCTGGGTACAATGATTACATCCTTAGGTATGTGGATCTGAATGTCATTTGCACCAAGGTGAGGTGTGACTAAATTTATGTCTACTTTAAGGCCACTTTCCACTTGACTTAGCATAAATTTGATTCTGAGCCTTATGTGCTGGAGTCCTGCATCCAAACTCATTGGATTCTCCATATGAAGAGTCCTGGTAAAACATGAATCACCATCAGGCTTCTACAGTGTTAACTTTGTGCAGGATTATTAGGAGAATACTACAAGTTGCTCTGCAGAGTTTAATTATAAAAGAACTGAAATGGGACAAAGGCAACTGAGGATAAGCAAGTGAGAGGCATGGAAATCTCAGCAGTATCCAGTTACAGCTGCTGAGAGTAAGAAATCACCTTTGACAACAGTGATCACAAGCACAGTAAGCAAAAAGAAGAGCCCTAATGAGACTGTGCCCAATGTCCCTTTGAGTACTCCTGCTGCTCTGTGACTGCACCTACAGTACAGGTGGGTGTGTGATATTGCTCCTGTTGAAACTAGTGGCAAAATTTTCAAAGATTTCATATGTCTTAATTCTGCCCCATGAATAAATTATGATAAAAGGATTATTTCCCAGATATGAAATGTAACAGCCTACACTCCATGTAGATATGACCAAAGACATCATACTCCCAGCTCTAGAAACCAATTCTCTCTTATCTGTTCTTGGATAGACAGATGAAGACCATGGCTGCCATAAAACACTGATCATGGTAGTAGAGAGATTAATCTCTTGGATTGACAAGTAAATTGAGACCTTTGACAATTTCCTTTGAAATAAATACACTTTCAATCACACCTTTCAGCAGGTATCAATATTTTCTGTGTACTTTACTTCCAATGCTGAAACCTGTTTCATAGCCATAGGAGAAGGACTTTCCATACCTCACCTTACAACTGGGTCATGGCACAGGAAAAAACTATCTGTTGCTTCACATTACTTGAAATATTTTCCAGTAAGAGGTACTCCTAGAATTTTTCCAATTGAAGCTCAGAGTTCTGTTAAGTACACAAAAGTCTCAGAAGTATTCTCTACAGACACTGCAAACTATTTTTCAACAGGTCAGCTCTACGTACTGAACTATTTGCAAATTATTAAAAATATAAAAAATATTAAACACACAGACTGTTCATTACATTTATAAGTCTCACAGGGCTGAAATGCAAATTACTCTGTACTACAAATATTTGGGTAACTGAAAACTTGCCCAAAATGTTTGAATTAAAAAAAAAAATAGCCTTTTTATGGGTTAAGGTAATAATGAGAAAACTGTTCTCCCAAAAATCTGTATCTTATTGTTGGACTGAAAATAGTTTAATAGAGAAAATATTCATTGACAGGGCAGTATTTTACATAGAGAATTAAGCCCCATCAAAGTGGGCAATGTCATTCCATCTACAAGAGAAGTGCCAAAGGAGACGGCCAAAATTTGCAACGGTGTGATAATACCAGCAGGGATGGATTTGTTGCTATTATGATTAAAGCATATAAACAGAAGAAGATTAGGAGGGGTGAGAGTGAAAAGAGAGGAAGAATAGTTTATTGGTTGGAAGAAGGGCAGGGAGAAGCTTATGTTGGAATGCAGTGTCACAGTTACACACCATAAAGCTTTCAGTTGCTCCCATTACATGAATGTCAGAATGCAGCTGCCACTTTCCAGCAGAAATTCTTTCCGTTTTCATTTTGGAAGAACAGGGTGGGATTTTTTTCAGTGTAGCACTCCCATGAGATCACCACATTGCATCTACAGGTACCCTTATGGCACAGGGACTGGCAAATGTGACCTTTGTACATGTGCTCTGGCACATTTACCACTTAGGATGAACCAGCAAAATACCCTTAAAGTGAAGAGGCGGCTCAACCAAAAGAAAACATTAAGAATCAGACTTCGTGTTGTCTTGAACCAACTACTTTCACAGCCATAGATGTACAGCCATACCTACCAATAAATCTCAATGACAATCCATTCAGTTTAAGGAAATGGGGCTGAACAAAGTAAATGAGAAACCAGCTTTACAATTATAATCTCATTCTGCTGATGAAAAGGAAAGGCCATGATTTTCCATCAGTGCCTTGAGATCCCTGGACTTCTGTTTTTAAGTGCTCCACTCAAGACACTTGGAAGGGGTTTATTTTACCACTCACTTAAGCCAGCCCTCAAAAAGGCATCCAGTCAAACCAGATCCATAGTCCTTCTCAGCTCAAAGGGTTAGGAGTTAGACAAGCAAAGCTGGTATTGAATGTTGGAAGGATTTCAGGTCCCTACCATTTTAACTAATTAAAGTCACTTAGTGGCTTCATGATGTACCCTGGAGAAAGAAGAACAGTAAGGTTATGCCTTGTGATATCAGTGAAAAACAGGATGAGTGAGTCAGGAAGTATACACTGAGCAGAACTTCACATTTTTGTCCGAGAATGAAAAGAAACCGTGAATATTTACGGTTTGAGAGAGAACTTATGCCCCAAATTCTTGTCAGGGTATCAGAAGAAGATAAAAAGAGAGAAGGGAGTTAGGAATTCTCTCAGTCAGTTAGTTTTTCCATCCTTGCTTTCATCTTTCCAGAACTGTAAGGATTTTAAATAGTAAGGGAAAAATAGAAAATTCCTTCCTTTGCAAGACTACAGACTACTGCTAGCCTTAATTATTATAACAAACTGAATATATGCAGGAATCTGCTAAGAGAGAAAAATTATCATATCTAATTTATCACACAAATAAAATCAGTCATCAGGTAAGTAAGGGTTTTAGTGCAACTGAGAACAAGTATTTGCAGAATATCTTTCAATTGCCAGTGCCAGGTAAAAAGTCTGAGCCATGCCAGCTGCCATTAAAGGTCGCAATTTAAATTATATTTATTGAGAACTATGGTTTGTACCATCCATTTCAGTAAAATATACTTGCAGTAGTCATACTACTGTTTTAAAATAGAGGAGCAGAAATTCAGTGTTTTCAAGAACAATTAGGACTCAGTGAATTCTGCTCCTTATACAACACTATGCTTTGTTTTGGAATTTGAAATGGAGCAGAAACTTCTTAGAATTTTCCAGTAACTAAAAGTGTTGAAACAAAGTTATTAAAAGCATATTTTCATTAACATCAATTCAACTTCCTTACAGGACTTCAAAGGTAATAAGTTAATTAAACACATTGTTCTTCCTGGACTTCTGCTAAAATGTATACTTAACACTCAATTCCATATAAAAGAGCAAACTCCAATGAGGTTTTTTTTTTTTTTTTTTCCACAAAATGCCACAGATAAGTAGACTTGCATTCAAACACCAGAAATTAAATATTTCAAACACTTATACATTGAAACAAATAGAAAAGGAAGTGGACTTCTATTATGTTTAATTTTGGAGATAGCCTCAGTCATAAAAGTACAGATGGGGATTCATAAGAAGAAATCTAGGGCTTGATTTAGTTCCCTAAAGACAGGTTTATGGTCATGGAACACATCCTCAGGTATCTGAAAAGATTAATGGTGGCAAGAACTCCCCTAAAATAAGAAGAAATCAATGCTGATTACTGGCAAAAGCTCCCGTAAAATAATCAGCAATCACTAAAGTGATACGGAAAACAAATTCTCCAGTATTTGCCTGAACTTAATTCCACAGGGTATTAAAAATGCCCTCCATGCTATGGATATGCTATCTCAGAGATGTTATAACTGTTTTGTATGAAGTTTGTGTCTTTTTCTGATTCACTCCTGCAGTGAACCCTTCAAACAGGACAAACCACTCTTGGGTAGAAACCAATGCAGCAGAAGTACCCCTAGGCTTCACCATGAATCATGTGCAATGAAGAAATGAACAATATGGCAGAGTAGGAAATATTTGCAATTTCAACCCTGTCCATCCTCAGTAACCTCTTTTATAAAAATTCTAAGCCAAGTCCTTCCTCATTGCTTGAGCAACTGTACCACATATAACACGAGGCATGAGCTGACAAAGTAGCTCAACTTCTTTGCTGAGGGCTCTAAACTGGCAGTGAAATTCCATTTTAATGTAGAGCTTCTAGGAACAGATATTGGATACTAGAGCTAAAGCTGAGCTCCAAGTGTAACCATGTTTTCAAAGTCTATGTTCAAAAACTCCACAATATCCCTTCACCTGCTCCTTTCAACTCTTTACTGTCCTAACTGGCAGTGTTCTCCTTCACCTACTATTAAAACTGCATGAGAACTGCTAGATTTTTGGCTCTGTTGTCTTCTGTAAAAGCACATTGATTGCCGTATAAAAACATTAAAAAAAAAATCAAGCTATGTGCAACATATACTGAATTCCAATCACTTGGTCCAATTCTCCAAAAAGATGACTCTCTGATTTTCATTTCTGTAAAAGCACATTGATTGTCGTATAAAAACATTAAAAAAAATTCAAGCTATGTGCAACATATACTGAATTCCAATCACTTGGTCCAATTCTCCAAAAAGATGACTCTCTGATTTTCAAGAGCTATGTGCACACATCTGCAGAATTTCAAAATATCTCACCTCCCAGCATAAAAT
The DNA here is from genome assembly GCF_014805655.1 of Passer montanus. Classification (NCBI taxonomy): domain Eukaryota; kingdom Metazoa; phylum Chordata; class Aves; order Passeriformes; family Passeridae; genus Passer; species Passer montanus. The sequence continues at coordinate 3,808,090 of NW_024369485.1, forward strand.
GTTCTCTGGGAAATCTGGCTTGCAGAAGGGTGTTGAGTTGAGCTCTTCTTAAAACATAAATCCTAATTGTTTTTGAAACTCACTTCTTGCTTTCAAATCCCTCATTTTTATACAGTAATTTCAGTTAGTTATGACAATATGAATCTAAATTTCTGGAGATTAAAAATAACAAGATTTTATTAACAAATCTGTAAAAATTCACAGTACTGAGTAAATCCTGTTATTCTGCCATTTACCATTTTAACCATCTTTTTATTTTTAGTCCTTCATTTCCACCTCATTCTCATGTTTTACTTTGGATTCTTGATGAATGATCACAGATTTCACATTTCAGTTTATTTTTCTTTCGTTTCTGTTTGTACATTTGGCTACTTTAATGTCTTTTAACTTCCTAGAAAAAATAATTTTTATAGGTGTATTAGAATTTTGACTACATACACTTGAAATCAGATGTTTCATTAGCAGTGAAATAAACACAATGTCATGAAACAAATCAAGTCTCTTGAAATAAAAATTATTGTTCTTAAAGTTTTACTTCTTTGAATCATCACAGATCAAAATCTTGCTTTTCATATTGATTCTATATTTAACTGAGCAGTATACCAGTATATTAAGCAAGTTAAGAGAAGTTGAAGTTTCAGTGAACATTATGAAAAAAACACAGTTTTTCACAGAAAATTTTGAGAATTAAGCTTTTTCTCAGGCCTTCTGATCACAAGCATATGATGCAAACAAGGAAATATTAGGGCAATGTTGTTATTAACTCTGAATCCTCATTTTTAAAATGTGATCAGTGTTAAAAACATAAACTATTATTCATCTGCTTGGCAATTACAAGCTGAGAGATACAGCATTGCTGATTTTGTCAAGCCTGTCTTTTAACTGCAACAATTGTCACTCTGCTATTTACCAATCTCATCTCATCTTCACACTTCTGGAAGAAAAATTTTGTTGACTCAGGAGAGTACTGAAGTATATGTAATCCATTGTTCCTCATAAAGATCCAGGATTGAGCAGGTGATACCTACCTGCTTCACCCACTCCAAAAACCAAAAGGTACACTATGGATACACATGGCAAACTGTTCAAACTTTAAACCTCCCTCAGGCACATCACATCTTAAGAGTCGGCTCACCTGCAAAAAGGTTTATCTTATTTCATTGTAAGTTCCTCAATTTCTTTTTTTTTTTTTTTTTTTTGCATCATGAGACACTTCACATCCTTTTGTTTGCTGTATTAAAGGTGGGGTTGTTTGCCTGTGAAGTAATTTCTAGCAGACCTACACAGCAGATGGCAATGGACAGTGCCTGCTCCTACTGACAAAGACTGTGTCCATTGAGGGTTTCACAAAAGAGCCGTCTGCCTGTTGACTGCTGCGTTTTCATACAGTTTACATTTTCAAAGCTTTTTTTTAAGGGGAAAGGTAGAAGACAATATAACTGGATCCCTCAGGGTTAGGGTCTGTCATCAAGCCATTGAAAATAATGGTTGCTAGCAGTCTCTTGGGTGAGCTGACACTTTCAACCTGATTCCGCAGTTATCGGCCTTTCCCCGATGGTGTTTTCAAGGTTTGTTGAAATTTTAAATCCAAGCCTTTTGTGAGTGTCTCAGTCAAATACTATTTCCCTTAAAAACCTTTGTTTGCCATGAACCCATTTCCTTACTTTGCAGCCTCCCACCTGAACAGAGAGCATATTTTATATTTGCCTTAGCTTCTCATGTGAAGATTTTGTCATATTTTCTTTCTTAGGGAAAAAAAAAATCTTTCTACAAATCTTCATAGCAACTTCTTTGATGCTTCAAAGATACAGTATCTTATTTATCTTATTTGGTTAGTTTTAATAAATCATCTGCGCGACTTCTCTCTTCTTCCAGGTCAGCGAGCTGCAGAATGTTTGCATATGCCCCACGTTCCTACTGCTGCTTTACTGCCTGCTCCATCAGAATTACTGATACTGCCTGAAGCATCATCCAGAGTTGTGAAGTGGATTTTGCAGACTTTGTAATGGGTAAGCTGTCAACTAAAGCAAATTTTATTCCAATTGCTGTCTCAGACCGCCTGGGCTTCCTTGTATATGCTTCCAAAGACTTGATACACCAAGAACTGATAGAACTGCCAAATCTCTCTCTCTGTCTCACAAAAATAATCCAACTCAGAGACCCACTTAAAACATCCATAAAATTAAATTAACACACTCATCTCACTGAAGGCAGCTGAAATTAGATTAATGTTTAAATCTGTGCATAATTGTGTCAGAGTAAGTCTTTTCTTGCTTCCTCAACATGTAAAGGGGGATGAAGGTGGGTGCATACGAGCCCAATGCCACTTGCTTGTTCTTTTAATATGTATTTTATCAATATGGATGGATGGACAGATGAAGAAAACAACACCAGACTCAATTTAGTTTTATATCATGGCCGAGAAATTAATAGCTCTCTTCACAAGATACACATTTATCTGAAATGTACACCAATTCCCTTGTGAAGTCTGCTAAGCACAGCCATCTGTTTTTTCCCCTGTATAATAATTTTACAAATATTGTCACTGAGTTTGTGTTACTGAAAGTCTTTTACCCATTTCATTTTTTATGCTCATTTTTTTCACTTCTTCATTTAGGCCTGCAACTAACAAGAAATTCATATATTTATTACTCCCTCTCTCAATAGCTATTTCTATAATATTTCTCTATTTTATGCAGTCTCACTGTACTTTTCAAAATATCTGAGATAAGCTTACTGTTGAAAGGGAGCATTCAAGGTGGTTAAAAATGGGCCTTGCTAAGCATATTTTATAATAGACAGTGAGACCATCAGAAGTTAATTCACCAAGACAACAGCTATATAAACTGACTTTGTTTAAAGTACCATGACATCTAATTTAGGTAATCAACATTGGCTATTATATCAAATGAAACTTTCAAATATGGAATAAAAATTTATATTCCTTTTTCTCTCATGAGTGGTTATATTTTCATCTTTTCTCTCTTTCCAAAAAGCACCAGAACTTCTAGTCACAACTTGCTACATTGCCATCCTTTCAGAAGATGCTTTTTGTAATGGTGACACCATGAGTATTGGATTACATATTTAAGTCCCAATCCCAGCAAAATAGAAACTGAATGACTGTCACTGCTTTCATATATTCTTCCTCACTTCCTTTAATCCTGCTGAAAAGATTTCCTATTATCTCAAAGGTCAGACATGCTTAGTAGTTCCTGTGCTGTTAAAAAAATCCCCCTCTTTCAATCTCACAATCTCAAAGATCCTGTAGATTTCCAGTAGTTCCAGAGTAAAGAACTTTGTTTTCTTGTAGAAGTACCCATATTTAAAAACATGGTAGTTTTCTCTTTCCTAGCATTATGAAAGTGTTTCCCATACTCACAACCAAGTGTTCAACAACTGAAACTATATAATCAGTATGCGCACAGAAATGATGCATCAGGGTTTCCAAGTTAGGAATCAGTTTTATGCACAGCTATTCCAAGTTCTGTGGTTTTAGCTATCATTTATGAAATCAACAAATTCCAGCAATATCCAATATTTCTTCACACCAGTGAGACACAGTAGCAATGCATGGGTTTAATATACATATTACAGAAATTTAATTTGCTTAAACTGATACTACTCAGAGGTTTTACACTCTTCCTCTTCAATGAGTTTTACAGGAAGAGCAATACTTATATTGTACTCATTAACAAGAGTTAATTTACTACCACAAAAGTGTTAGCATTTCAAAAGCATCACTACAAATGAAAGACTAATGCTGTAAGAGATTGAATTTCACCAGCAAGAAAACTTGTCAATCTTTGGTTAAATTAATGATCAAATGGAGTGTTTTAGGAAAACAGTAAAGTACAAGGAAATCCTTCAAGTAAGGATTTGCATTTTAGAATAGAATGCCTGGAGGATGTAGCACATTTATGGGTCAGATGCATGTTCCAACAACTGAGAAAATAATTTTGTCACTGAGCCTCATTTTTCAGTTCTGTTGTCTGAATAAAGAGCGAAGAAGATTATGAGGTTAAGAGCAAGTATCAAGGAAGCTGTACATTACTGCAGTTTTCCATCTTCACAAAGTGAGGCTGATTTTTTTCCTTCCCAGTGCCAAAATTTTTTAGCAGTCTGGCAAAATCTGGATGCTCTACTTCCCACGGAGAGGTGAATGTTGTTAAGACTTGAAGCCCACCAAGACAACTGGAAAGTGTTTGTGGTTATTCGTGAGCCAGAAAACACAACAGCCAGGAATTATTCTGCAGCTTTTCACTGAACAGGAGGCATGGGATGGTCTGTGCTCACATGGATGAGTCTCCTCTGGCCTCCAAACAGCATGTCAGCATCCAAACTAACTACTGGGAATGCTCCTGGACCTCAGCCAAGCCCAGAACCATGCAAAGGTGCTGCTGGGAGTTGCTGCTTCCTTTGGGCCAGAAAGCCACTTAAAGACAAGTTTAAAACATCACTGTCCCATTGCTGAAATCTGTGCCATAGCCCCACTTAGTTACAAGTATAGATGCAACCTGTGTGCCCTTCTCTACTAATCACACTTGGTTAAAGGCACCAACCTAAGACTAAGTTTGTGTTAATGGGTCTCCTGAAGGAACACTCAATGGAAGCCTCCCTGAAAATCAATGGGAAAATAGGGATGGGCTCCAAAACTGAATTCATGCTGGAATAAACTGGCAATTCCCATTTCATTTCTACTAATTAAAGAGGAAAGCATTATCTCACACAAGCCTAAGGAAAAAATGCAGTACCCCATTTAGTTGCAGAGCACAGGGGCCCTAGATAGCAGCAGCATTTGGGTCCAAAAAAGGGAAATAAAGCTGGTAAAGGGTCTAGATAACAAGTCTTATGAGAAGTGGCTGAGAGAGCTCAGTTTTTTAGTCTGGAGAAGAGAAGGCTCAGAGGAGACTTCTACAACTGAAAGGATGCTGCAGTGATGTGGGGGTCAGTCTCTTTTGCCCCGTCTCAAGTGAAAACATATGAGGAAACAGCCTTAAGTTGCACCAAGGGAGATTCAGATTAGTTATTAAAAATCTTTTTTGCACTGAATGAGTGGTTAGGCATTGAAGTAAGTTGCCCTGGAAGGCAGTGGAGGCCCTGTCTATGGAAGTGTTGAAAAGGCTGGATAAGGCACCTGGGGATATGGGTTAGGGATAAATATGGTGGTCCTGGGTTGATGACTGGAGTTGATGATCTTTGAAGTCTCTTCCAACCTTGACGATTCTGTGATCCTGTGAAAACTGACAGCTGAAGAGGAATGAAGGAGGAGAGAGAAGAGGATGTACTTTCTCCTTTTCATGCACGCTAAGGGACGGACAATCTAGTCTGTATGTGGTTGGACTATGGAAGAGCTTTAAATTGTCAAACTAAAATTTCTTCAGTGAAGCGGGGTCAGGCATTGGAACAGACTCCTCAGGGAAGTGGTTGAATCACCATCCTGGATGTGTTCAAGAAACATGTGGATGTGGCACTGTGGGGACGTGGTTTAGTGCTGAACACAGCATTGCATTAACAACTGGACTCAATGACCTTAGAGATCTTTCCCAAACTTAAAAATTCTAAGCTCTGTGATTCTAAAAATAAAATCTGCTAAACATACATTCCAAATATAAATGTTTACTGGACTATTTGAATAAAAAAATACAACAAATTAACCTCTGCTTCAGAATAATAAATTGTAAATAATGAAAGCAGAGAATTTAAAGACCAAACCCAAAATTCATATAATGAAAAAATATCACCGAGAACTACATAAATACAAAATCAAATGATCTAGCTACTAAAATACACATGTGCTCAAAATCTTGTGGGAATCAAATATTCCAGTAAAAATAAAGGGAGAGATGGAAACACAAGTTTCTTATTATCACACTTCATATGTTATAAAACCTAAGAGTTAACTTATTTTTGGCAAAGGGACAAAGATTGCACAATACTCCGGCTTACACAAATATTTTCTATTGTTGAATGCATCTTAAATGTAGCTTGTCATATATTAACTTCATGCACACAGTGCACCATGAGGTCTAAGAGGGTCCCCAAGATCCCTACGTTTCAAAATACTGACAAAAAGCTGCCAGCATCCAGTGAGCCAGGTGTAAAAATGTTACTCAACAATTTTTACTTTAATTGAAAGCAGATCAAATCATTTGAGCAATAAAGACTACAGATTTTGACCCCAAAAAAGTTGGTACATTTGAACAAATTAATGCACATATTTTCTAGAATACTCCTTTCTGAAAATATGTAAAATTTCTCTGAAAAATATTCTTGTTTATAATCACAAAGTGAAATATGCCTGTCATTATTATGTATGAGGTTATCCTCATGTTTCACATTTTTAGTTCCTTTTACCTTTAAAGGAAGAAGAAGTTAGATGTGCAGTGGAAATTGTTATGAAGCAGTGGATATGCATATATTAACCACATACATTACATGTATTAACCACATGCATATATTAACCCCAGACTTCATGTCAGCACTAACATGGAACTTCCTTCCACTGAAGATTTTATAAAGTAAAGGAAGAAGCAATGATTTAGTAAGAGTGAATGTTTAAGAATAAAAACTCCCCATTCTCCATTTAACAGCCTCTAACAGACAGTACTGAGCACAGTTTGCCATTTACAGAGGGCAAAGATATGGTCCTGCTTCGGCCGTCTTACTGCTTCACAGGGACAAACAAAAATGTTCAGATATACAGAACATGCAGTTACAGCTCTCACTCTCACTGAGTTACACAAACCAAGACTGAATTGCAGAAGCAGTGATATTTGCATTAAATTTTAAAATCAATGTCTTTCATAGTAGTACTCCTCATAATTTATATTACTGTTCATTCCCATACATATTCCCATGTCTAACCAGCAATCTGTTCACCTCAAGATAAGAGACCACTATAAAAATCAAATGTCATCATAAGTCATAAATATATGTCTCACCATTGTTAATTATTTATATTCCAAGGGCATTAAAGATCGAAATTCAGACTCAGAATTATATCAACCTGCTTTATTATATGTTACTAGGATCAAGGTCTTTTTTTTTTTTGTTTGTTCCTGTATAACAGAATATAGTTTCCACAGCAAATTCATGGTATTACCCATAGGCCGAGCATGTGCACTGCTGTGCTAATAAAGCAACTCCCATTCGAGAAGGTTCATGTACCTGAAGTTCTGATGCTCTTTTCATCATCTCCAGGGTGATGTAGCAGCCAATAGAATGAGCAATCAGTACCAGCTTTATATCTTTTGATACATTCTTTCTGAGGAAGTTCAGCTTATGCTCTACTTGTCCGTTAAGTCCAAAAACATCCTCTAGCTCCTTAATATCTGTGTCTGAAACATAAAAGAAAAGAAGTCCTTTGGTTCAATGAATAAAATTTCAGGCATGTCTCTTTTTTGCCCCTCTTCTTTGTAGAACACTGAAATAAAAACATGTATTAATTAAAAAATCCCAAATAAACTAAACACACAAAAAAAAACCCTCACCAGACTTAAAAATTTAATTTTCAGTTACCCCCACTGGAAAATACTGACTGATAACTCACATGCATAGGATGTAAAGACTTATGTGTAAGTTGGGAACCAGTACAAGATATGTAAATACATGGAGATTTCATAGCACATCATCCACTATTTTAATCTCCTTCATTCAGAACAAGACTAAACTCAGAGCATTGGATTAACTTAAATCAACCCAACTTTACATTGAGAGATCAGGACAACAGCAATACTGCCCAGGAATGAGTCCCTCCCCACAGAAGACAAGCTACTATATATGATATCATGCACTAGCAACCTTCAGATATTCAAAATTTCCTGTCTTAAAGATGCACAAAAATGTCCCACAGAATGTGTCAAGGCAGAACACCAGCACCTACATAAAATATCCCTGTTAATGCAGGTTCTTATCATGGTCAATTCAGCTGCAAAAAGGAAAACCAAGTTAGAGCTTCATGGTTCTAGATTACTGTACAATTTCATTCCTGTTTTGCCAGGGACCTTCTAAAGGAGCTTGGGCAATTCCTCATGATGAGGATTTGGCTCCTTGCTTCCTGGCCAGTCAACGAGACAAATTGAACCGGTGTCTGTAAAAATATCCAGCAATTCAGATATCTTTAACTTGCTTATTACAAGGGTGACATGTATCTGAAGCTCCCCAGTCTAAGAGGGTTCGCAGCTCTTTCATCTGCTAGAGAAGTGCTTTACCCACTAAACTAAACACTAAGTTAAGGATACACCACTCCAGTTTATGCTGGACTACTCTACTGACATGACTGTAAGAAGAAATATTAAAAAGAAGAGCAATAGAAAAGAGACAGAAAGAATGAAGGAATGAATGCCCCTAGCTTATCTAGACAAGACGGAGTGGTACTAATATCACTTAATCTCTCAAATCTGTGCTCTTATCCCAGGATTCAGTTTCACACTACAAATTAAACCTCTGATCTTTTACACTCCTTATAGGCTGACTTGCAGTGCAGTTTTGCCTGAAGTTAAACCTCCTGGCAGCACAGTTTGGACACACAGTGGGGACCAGCTCATTACTGAGCCATGGTCCTACAGATGGCTCCTAGGCTCCTGGCAAATGCCACCCACCTCCAACAATTCAGGAGCAACTAACAGAGTGCACACACAGCCCTAACAGGCCCAGTAAGGTGTTTAACTTCCCACTTAGTGTCTTTTGGTGAGCTCTGCTACAGTCCCCTGTGTGAAAAACAGATGTGGAACAAAGTGACCATCAGGCAAAGATACTGTAAAGATAAATACACTAAAAAGACTGAAATGTATTGAAGAAAAATGACTGTACAAGGAAGTCAGAATCGTAGTTCTGTTTCAAATTGTTTTGAACCTGCTTGAGGAAAGAGGTAACTATGTGCTAACTGCCTATGACAGTGAACAGCATTTATCAAATCATAGCTGTCAGTACTTTAATTCATACACAGTAAATTTCATGGCAACTGGACAATAACCTCAAATACTGAATATTCTAACACTGCTGTAGTGAACTTATCAGGAGGTTGATAGTGTTAGAACTAATTGGTAGCTCAAGTGGACTGGCACTACATCACCTTTTTGATCATCTGTATGAAACATACCCTTTAGAAGCAAAATAATTGCTCAAGATGGATCTTTTCTGAGTTTAAATAATTACCAAAGTCCCAACAAAGTTGTTCTTCAGTTAAACTACTGTTTCTGCTAAAACTACCAATGATCACATCCCAGCATAATTTAGAGCAATCTACTCAAAACAAAAAAGGGTATACCTAAATACACCCAAGGAATGCAAAATTAGATGAGAAGTGATATTTTGTTTATTAGGTTTTCTACACGTAATAGAAAACAAAGAGTTTCTTCTATTTTCAAAAACCCTAAATAAAAGCCTAAGGCAAAAACACTATTTTTACATTTAGTTCCTACTTTTAGCAAAAGCTGCCTTTCCTACATTAAATTACACAGCAGCTCAGCAGGAACAAGTTGTCTGCATCCCAAGTCTAATTACAGGTATATGTAACACAGAAAACACCAGCATAGTAGAAACATGATGGCCCATTGGATAGAGCAACAAGTGAAGGAGTAAGCTATATTGAGTATATATGTATTACAACACATATTGGAAGATATATGTGTTGGTAACACATATAGTGTTGGGTTGTGTGAGTCAATTGTCCCTTGTAAACATTTGCTGTCTTTTCTGTACTGTTTCACTCAGGCCCTGCCATCGCAGTAGTTTATCAGCACGTCTTTTAATGGCTTACATTTTATTTCAGTTAATGAAAATAAGTGTTTTTAGCTTATTTTCCAGTTAAAGCAAGGGAAAACGAAGCAAAGTAGGTGCATAAATCTTGTAGAGAACTTTTCATGGTTCACAAGACCCCAAAAACCAAGCAGGAAACAAGACAGATTTTTATTTGTATTATTCAGTCTCACGAGGTTAATGGCTTTTCCGTACATGAATTCAGCATCTGCTAAAAGAGCTGCTGAAAACTGCTGCCATGAAATTAATAAATAGCACAGCAGAGACAGTCTAGGTCCATCTCAATACTTTCCAAGTTTAGATTAACTATGTTAGACAAATACAGTTAATTAGCTAAGACATTACATACCTAATTTAATGTTTATTTACCTAACAGCAGTGTAGACATTCTGGCCAACATACCCAAAGCTATTGGCTTCAGCAGAAATGTGCCTGTTCAGAACCAGCTGTGTTGCCAGAGCAAGAACCCTGAGGAAGGACATGGCTGGGGATTGAGAATAAAGTGAAAACAATGGCTTTTTCCTCCTTGTGTTTGGCCAGACTTGAGAACACTCAATTCCAGCCTGTGCACCAGTGTTTCCTTAAGGGGACCAGGGAGAGCTGAGCCTGCAGAAGTGATTTTTAATTGAATGGATGGGTCAGTTGTGATTGATGATGATCATGGACACTCATTCCACTGTGGGCCAAATCACCCCCAGCGCAGCCCTGCTCACACACTCAGAGCAAGGATGCTCCAATTCCCTCAGCTACTGGCCCGTGTTGAACACACAGAGAACTTCTCTGAGGCTGCCAGTGAGTCCTGACAGTCAAGGCTGACCCCAGAGAATTGTTTCAGCTGTTTAATACAACCTTTCCTTTTCTTCTGAAATACTGGTTTATTGCCAAACTCAATCACCGTGGCACTATTCCTAGAGAAGCCACACTGGGGAATGAGCATGCAGTGTGGGGTCTGGTAATCCCCATGCAAAACTCTCATCATGGACCAGCCCCACACTCCTCAGGTGAAGCTCCAGTATCACATAACCCTGCACTGAAACAGGCATCCTATTTGACATCTGGACAAACATAAAATTGCCCACGCCTCGTGTCACTTCATGTTTCCCCAACACAAATGCTACACTTCTAATAGTCCAAAATGTGCAAGAGCTGGGCTGCATCACAAGTCTGAAAGATTTATTTATTTATTTTACAGAATAAAATCGCCCAGGGATTATCCAAAATCAACACGAATTTCTTGGGTGGAGAAGCTTAAATGGGTTCTTTGTATAAGCAAACAGACTTGCACAAACACACTGGCAGTCAGCACTCCAATGGCTCTACATGAAAGAAGAGACCAGAGTGACTTCACCTCAGGTGTGGAATACATGCCATGGCTGAAGGAGAGCTCATTTAAGCACTTTTCAGATAGTAGAAATTATACGACTTGTACCTTATGCTACAAACACCCCATCTGGGCCAAGACATGATTTTAAGACTTTATTTAACTGGTGTATTAAAAGAAATACTGTGTTTCTTTATTTTTTTTGGCAAAGCATTAATTTTCTGATGTGCTTTCAGAAAAACAAATGCGCCATCACTTGAATGAATGTCTTTTTCTAACCTCTGCAAAAACTACAGGCAGAAAACAATGATAGATTAAAACAAAGTGTTTGCTCTAAGATTAGTCAACAAGTTAATCTTGCTAGGAAAGAGGACTTTGGTTTTCAGGGAAATAACAGAGAACTGTGTTTGTTTGTTTTCTGCTGTGTATGCAAGGGAAATTCTTATGCAGAAAAAAAAGCACAGCAGTTATATGAGCAGACTTGAGGCTGCCAATTCATAAAAGTTAGCCTTTCATTAAAAAGTCTGCTGAATCATACACTTCTTTTTACTGGAAGATTCAAAAAGATATCAGAGGCCTGCCTTTCTAACAGGACCTTTAAATTTCTGCATGCTTTTGTACTTCTCAAATTTCACAATTTTCCAAACTCTGAACTGCCCTAGTTACAACAGGCGACTGAGTATTTGAGCTCAGTACATATGAACACTTGTCATGGAGTGACTTTGAAGTACGACCCAAGATCAGCTCATAAACAAGGCCTCCAAATTACTCCTGAACAAGTAAGGAACCGTGAGGAAAGGTGAGCTGCAATTACATATAATGAAGGAAAGGGAAGTAAAAACCACTGGTCTACCTGCACTGTGTCTTCCTCTTCCATAGACCACTGACTCTAAGAAGTGGCAGCAGGATATCTAAGAACAAGCTTCAATCAATCACTTCTATAAACTCGTGTGCTCAAGAATTTTCAGAACTGGACCTTTTGCAGGGTAAGGACAAGTAAGTGTCTGGAGACTGAACTAGTGGGGTAGCTCAGGGACATATAAATTCCTCTGCATCTCCACCAAACACCCAAGTAAAACCAACATATTGGGCCAAGTGTTTTAGATTTTACATACCACCTCTTTTTTCCACCACAAACACATAGACAGACTCTGGTGGGAGCAGCAGTAGTTTTGACTGAATAACTTGTGTTTAGATGAAGCAACACCTGGAAAGTTTTTATCTTTTCCTTTATGTAGTGACAGACAGAAACTGCAACTGAATTACTTAGGTTACTGTTAAAATGGTGTGCATAATATGAAGTCTAATTCTGGAAATTAAATAAATAATTTGATTGTTTTTTTTCCTTATAGCAAAAGACACTAATTACTCAAAAGTGAACCATGCCATTTGAATGTTAAAATAGAACTGTAAGGTTAAAAATTGAGACTTAAGGTTTGTGGGTCTAGTATGGGCATCGCCTAAAGATATATTGCTCAAAGCCTGACTGTTTCACTTTCATTTGATTAGTGAACCATGGATAATTTGTATCAGCAAGCAATAAAATGCCAAAGAAAAAGGATGCAAACCCTGAAAGAATGTTAAATAAATATTGAAGAACTCCTCCTGACACCAAGAACCAGGTCTTAAAGCACTGTGTTTTAGATTAACCCTTAGACCTTAGTCTGGCCCTAGCACCCTCAGGAACTGTTCATACAACTTTTAAGATAAACACACCATTAATTAGTGTTTATTAGAGCAATTACTTTTTGTAAAGGTATACTCCACAAATAAATTACCATTTACTCAAGATACTGAAGTGGTCATATGTATTATTTCCTTTACTAGAAAAATAACAAGGCCTTAATTTACAAACTGAACTACTGATTTCCTTTGCTTTCTACACACCTATTGCTGGGACACTTGTTTAACACCTAATATGTTTTTCAAAGGAAGCTGTATTATAATTAAATTAGTACAAGAATAGTCTGACAGAATGAACTAATAAACATGACAAGTACTAAACCCCAGATTTTTATTAAAAGCATACAGGAGCACCCTGAAGTATTAAAATTATCTCTTAGAAACTTATTTTATTTTACATTCCCAGTCTTGCTTCCCTCTCTTCTGAGTAACTATTATCAAGTAATTATGAAATAACAGTACAGACTTTAAAGCAGACTTTTGTTGGTTGTCTCAAATGCAAGGCAAACACCATTAAACAGTGTTTTATTATGCAGTTCAATACCAATTGACATCTCCATTCCAAGCACTTTAATGAGCATAAAGTAAATGTTATATGGGTGTTTTACATACTGTATATAGTAAAGTTTTCTGTATTTGAATGACTGCATTTTATAGTCTGTAAGCTGAATATAGCTGCAGGAAGTGCAATCTGTAAGAATTCTCAGCATCGTATTATGAACAGAGAAAACAAACAGTAAAACAAACTTACAAAAAACCCCCACACTTTGCAGGGTACAGGCTAGAGACCCATCACTGTACAGGAGCAGATCTGAATTTCCAACATAAAATGACCTCAAGGAGCAAAAAGCAAAGAGGTCTGAATCCCTGGGAATGTGATTGTCCATGCTACATTTCTTGTTTCTGGATGCACTGAAGCCAAGTGCAAAGCTGTGTCAATGCCCCCCACTCACCCACACAAACAAAACTGCACACTTCAACACAAATTACTTTTATACAGATTAACAATGGAAGAAAACCAGAATAATAATGATCTTCACACCACCAAGAATGGGGAGGTGTAGCACAGATGGTAAGGAAAGGACAGTAGAAATTGTATTGACGGGAACAAAAATAGATGAATATCACTTCATAGGCATTGATTCCATTGGTTATGACAAATGAGGTGCTGCACCACAGTAGGCAAGCCCAACAGTCACACCTATTGGAAACAGCACTTCAAAACTTTGGGAAGTTCAAATAGATACAAATAGAGAAAGAAGGACTGAGAGCAAACAAGGGAGAGCCGCAGTTCAGAGCAGAGTAAGACAGCTGGCCAAGGAAGACAACCCATGTTATTTCACAGACAGGAAATAAAAGGAATTATTTCAAAGTAAGAGAAAATGAGAAGGTGCACACCATGATGTTAAGAGAAAGAAAAGGGAAAAAGCTGGGAGTTGAGGGGGCAGTTATATAACAGCTCAAGTTACAATACAGAATCTGAACTTCACAGCGATTGGGCAGATTGATAGGTAACATTTATGAAGTGTTTGATGCTTCTACTGAATTCAAGCTGTAACTTTTAATTTGCTAGGCCAGTCCTAATTTTCCTTGAAAATCCATCCCAAAATTTTATTCAGTACTGTGGTATCAACCAAGACTGACATGTTCAATTAAGTATGAATCTTCAGAATAATACCAAAATAACAGTAATGCACTTCCTGTTTCACCAGCTCCTATAACAGGTATTAGGATGGCATTCAGTAAACTTAGTCTTTTTATTTGCCCTTGCAAATATTCATCTTGGTTGACACTGTTTCAACAGAAGTATAAAGAGAAGTGTAGGTTTCTACACGATTTTTATTTGTCCATAGAAATGTTAAATTTAATACCCAGATCCAAATTATGTAACAACATCCTTTTTAAGGAGTAAATGATCTACTTACGCAAGCATTACATTTTTCCATCTTTCATCTGTACCCCTCAAAACTGATGGATTATAAGAACCCTTCAAATTATTATCTTATAGTCCCTGCCGCAGTAAACTAGTAGCACAGAACTGACTGCAAAGAGCTATGTCAGCTTATGCCAGAGAACATGAGCCCCTGCTAGCAGTGCTGAGGGCTGTAGCACAGCACGTCTGCCAAATACTCTGCAATGCAGTGCCACCTCACAGGACTCGGTCAACACTCCCAATGCTACCTGCCTTGAAAAGGCTTGTAATTTCTGCCTGGGCTTCTCTTCACACACAGAGAGTGACCTGACAGCAGAGGGAACCAACCATGGCTCAGTGACTCCCAGCACTGATCCCCACTGGCAAAAGAAAAACAGAAAAAACAGCACCTGCAAAAGTCTGAATTTATGAAACTCAATGGTAAAACTTGGCAGAGCAAATAGATTTTCACCTTGTACTTTGTATAAATGTAGCAGGTTTCTTTATCAGTTACTGATGCTTTAAGTAACCATTTGCATATGCTGTGCAGTGCAAATTTTGTATCTTTGGGGAAGAAACAAATTTTTGTGAAATGACTGTTTTAAATTCTGATTTTTATCTTTTCTTCTCCAGTGTTCTGTTACACTGTTTAAAATTTAATTCTCTGTTACCAAGATAGCAGTTTCTTTTTTAACCTTCCTGAAGAAAATGCTGAAGGTTTCTTTTTTAGCCACCCACCTGAAATGCCCAGCATACAACTATGGCAACCTGCCCAAGGTACTGCTGTGATGGCTTTACTCTACTTGGAGTTTTACCTGATAGATGAAATAGAGACTGAAGTGCCACCAATACAAAACTGAGTACTTAAAGGGGCTATAAGAAAGCTGGAGAGGGACTTTTACAAGGGCATGAAGTGATAGGAGAAAGGGAAATGGGTTTAAACTGGAAGAGGGCAGGTTTAGTTTAGGTGTAAGGAAAAAATTCTTTACTGTGAGTTGTGGATGCCCCATCTCTCAAGGACAGGCTGGACTGGGCTTTGAGTAGCCTTATCTCATGGAAGGTGTCTCTGCCCATGGTAGGTGATGGATAAAGCATTTTTGGTCTTCATTTTGCACATGTGAGAGGTCCTTCATGGAAAGTAAATCAGTTCAACACAAGCAGTTCTAGAGTCATGGTTGTAAAAAGTTTGGTTTCCTCACGCATTTAGCAGACACTGAAGCAACAGCTCAATACAAACATTTTGAAACTGCCTGAGGCTTTACAGTATAATTTATATAATAAGACACATCAGTTTTACCTGCACTCTGGACATAAACACTTCCAAATACAATCAAGTAGTTTCATACTGAAGTGTATTCAGGAACACTAATATTGCCCTGTTTGTGATTAACTGAAAAATCCCCCAAATCATGTAAACCATAGCAGCAAAGGAAGCGGCAGCAAGCTTAGCAATAATATGCTTGAAGCCATAGTTCTGTTCTAAAAAAAGTGATGCTACAATGGCAGTGCCAAAGAATTTTAAGTATCGGCTACAATGTTTAACCCAATGGGGAATTACTTGGCAAACAAGTAGTCACCTGACCAGACCAGTAATTCAGTAACTGTAGTAAATTAGGTTATTTTAATATATGTATTAATTGACAAAACCTCAAATTCAGCCCTTATAAAGGTAAGAATATGTATATCTTAAAGAAAGACACTAGTGCCACGTGGTATCAAAACTAGGAAAAAAAAACAACTTCATCCAGCAAGCAGCAATGAGACTCATTCAACCTGAATCCACAGTACCACATAATTTTGTTCTTTATCATTTCTTCAAGCACTCTGCCTCTACTCAGATCTTAGACATTTAAGATACATTAGAGGCAACAGTAATTCATTACTGATTATTTAAGAATGAGGCCATTTGCAGTTACTTCTGCACACTCTGCCTTACAGTTTTGTCTATTTCCCTGAAATGCTTACATTCCCCTCAAAGGAAGAAAAATTCCTAAAACTGAAAAAAAACCAGAAAGGATCCATGTTCCAAACCTGATTAATTTTAGAATCTGGAATGATGTTGTGCATTACTGATGGTTTCTCACTCTAACAGCTGTAGATCACTATCAATTAAAAATAAAAATGTCATTAAACACTGGACTGATACCATCAAGGTCTGCACCATTTGTTGCAAGTTTTGTGGGTATCAAAATTAAATCAAAGGTCCCTAATACAAATTAGAATTGCTAAATTAAACTATTGATCAGCTTTTCTTCCTGCAGCCAGACTGTGAAGTGAATAAACTTTTGACTCAACTATAAAAACAAATCCAGGCCTCTTACACCTTCAGACATAATGATTATTCCCTGCTGTGGGGTTACTTCATTGTCATTCTGTTAGCAGATGCAAGAATATATTTCAAATTGAGTTGTGTTAAAAGATTCCTAAGCATTCTCCCTGGGGAATATAACCTGATCCTCTAAATACTGTGGGTTTTTTTTTTTTCAAATTACGTTAGGTTTTTACTTTCCCTTTAACAGTATGGTAAACATCCAAACAAGCTACTCTAAAACATGATAGCACTGCTCATCCCAGGGACCTGTGACCTGCCTTCAAACACACACCAGAAGATGGAACCTCTTGACCAGGTAGAACATTCTTGAACGCTTCCCCTGCTCTCACTAAAAGCCACCTGCATCTAAACAGAAATGCTGGTATCAGTTGGAGAACACACCTAGGCAGAAAATAACCCATAAACAATTTCAAAACCTATATCCAAAGTTTCCTGGAATGCAGCAAAAACTTTGTGCTCTCTAATGGATGAATTCTTGCCTTTTTTTTTTTTAACATCAAGTTTTCTGGATAAAGGTCCAGAAGACTGTACCAGCTTTCAAAAATCGTTAAAAAAAGAATTATATTATTCTTATTTGTAGGTATGGATGAAAACTTCTGGTTCTTTTAACCAAGGAATTAGTTGAAGAAAGTACTAGAATGGATTAAAGAGCTCTCCACATGGACATTTTAAAATAATATTCCAATATTTCAATAGATATTATGTCAAAAGACTTAGCGGAAAACCTAGAAAGAAGTAGAGAATGCAGAGAACATATTTTTCATATAGCCATAAGAAATGTAAAGACAAAGTGCTATTCCTTGTAATGTCAGCAAAAATTAGTCACTACTCCATCAAACTCAATGGGATATACATTAAGTGGTACCAAAATGAGCTTAATAGTGTTTAAATGATCTTTACAATTAAATACATGGCTGCTAAGGTATGATAATACAAACACTTAAAATTGTTAACATTTTGAATGGCCAGAAAAGAAGGCAACAGAGCAACTTAGAAATACTTCAGATATGGCAAAATTTTAATTTTCTTAGTTTTGATTTTGAATGGAACAAGACTTTTAAACACATGCTTAAAATTAAGCAGGACTGATAAAGTCAATGCCAAATGCCAAGATTTCACTCTAAGGATGTATTTGCATAATTATGGGCATGATTACGGGACCTCCATGAATAATTAACTGAATGTGGTTTAAAGGAAAGAAGTAAATGGAGTAGTGCAGCATCCCTAGGGCTGCTTACTTTTCACACATCTAGATTTCAAGCATTCCAGTGGGTTCATAAGATGAACTGACCATTTGTTTCCTTAAAATAGACACAGCTTTAAAACCATATAGTAAAATTCAGATCTTACCAGGTTAAGACAAAAAACCTCAAGATTTAAATGGCTCATAATAACTTTTACACATGCACACACGCTTCCTTCCTTAGGTTGCCTTTTCCAAGACAAGGAAGGAATAAGGTTTCTGGGCAACAGCAGTTGCTGGATCACAAGGGGCAGCAGGACTGCACTGCAGTTCCTGTCCTATCCCGTGAAAACAACCAGTCCTTCTGTGCACACCCTGACCTGGGACCCCTCACTGCTGACAAAACACCACTTGAGGAGCTCCACTAATCAGTGCCAAGGCCAGCTCTGTGAACAGGGACCTCACCCTCTCTATACATTAAAAAAATTGCACTTGCTATGAAATAGTTGTGAAACCAGCATAATTCTACTGTGATGGCATGCTCGAAACTTGGGGTTTTTATTGCATCTACAGTGTGATCACTAGACTGGGAGACATCGTGTCATATAAATCTGCATTACAGTTAAGCAGAATTTTAACATATTCTAGGCCATAAACATGACTACAGAGTTTTCTGTGTCTGTAATATAGAAATATAACTGACTAAACCTCAAAGGAACTTATATTAAAGATAATTCATCCTTCAATGACTCTCAGATATTTTAATTGATACGCCTAGGAAGCAAAAAATGTTGTTGAAATAGAAATTAATGTGAATTAAATGTATGTAACATGAATTAAATGGGTATATGCACAAGCTTAAAGTATGCATGTGAGATGCCAGGCAAGCTGCCTTCCTACTGCTTTTCTCCCTATGTATACATGTACACATAAATATGCAACACATAAATGCTTTTTAAGCACGGCTATCACTGCACACCTCAGTGTGGCCACATATCTGCTGTTATAACAAATCATACAGGGCTGAAGCACAGATAAGGATTTGTTGGTCAAAAAACTTGTGAGTATGACAGAGATTAATTGTGAGGTGTTTGTGTACTGACCAAAGAAACTGCCAGTATCTCTGATCCACCTGATTCAGCAATGTACGTATTTTCCCTCATCAGCAATTGCTAAAAACATCTATTCTACTTAAACTAAATGAGTTTAAGTAGAATAGCCAGCAAAAACTACCAAATGCATACAGAGTCCCTGTGTCCATGTAACTTTTGTCCCTGGAAACGTTTAAGGCCAGGCTGGATGGAGCCGGGAGCAACCTGGTCTAGTGGAAGGTGTTTGTGTCCATGGCAGGGGGAGTTATAACTAAATTATATTTAAGCTCCCTTCCAACCCAGGCCATTCTACAATTCTGTAATACACAACAAGAAGGAAACGTCCCTATTTTTAGGAACCCAGTTCTTGGAATACCAAACTTCCATGACCTCCTCCTCTCCCGTTTGCAGCAGTGCAGATCACAATCCCACTCTGTGTCAGCACCACACATCCATGGTGGCACAATAGGCCACTGCAGCAAATGCTTACACAGAAGTGTTATTGGAAAAGTATTTAGTTACTACTCATTGCACTTAGCAAGTGGAAAGCAGCTGAAGTGCCAATTGCATCTGATCAGCCAGATCACAGTTTGGGAATCACTGTCCTGAACAACCCGTAACCTCTTAGTACAGAACACCACACTCTTTGTCTTGCTCAGGCTACTATTTTAGGCTCTTTCCTGCCAGCACAGCATATCATGATGGCAAAAACTTATGGCTCATGTCTGCTGATCAAGCCCACACTTCTATCTGTGATTTGGTGGACAACTAGCCAGCAATTAACAAGATTACTAACTTGCTGAAGTATAAATTCAATTTTACCCAAATAATTTCAGTTGCCTTTTCTGTATTTATACCACTTGAGCTAGAGGCAGACTCTCACTCATAGCCAATTCTGCAGTTTCATTAGAAGCCATAGGGCTGCAAAAGCAAACTTCATTCAGATGAATTACACCAACAGCCAAGAAGCAATACATCAAATAAATTTAAGCAACACACCACTTCCAATTTTTCCTGTAATGCTAGAATTTATTTCTTTTTATGCACAACTTAATTTGAGTTCAAAACTTCACACTGATGGTACATTAACATTTCAGGTTCACATAATCAATGTCTTCACAGATAATTTATTATTCCTTCACCACTTCTCTGCTTTTCCCATACTGTTTCTTAGGATGTAATTCAGTTTCAAAATGGTCTGAAGGCCCTACTCCCCCTGTGTAAAGAGCAAGAAGTGGAAACACTCTTTGGATGGACTAGAAATCAATAATTACCTATCTTTTTCACCAAGAACCACAAACTAAGGCTGGTTTAGCAGATTTTAAGAACACACTATTATCACACTATACAGTCCATAGAACATGAAAGATCAAAGTAGAAATTTATTTTGTAAATTGACTATTAAGAATGCCACTCAAAATTTCCTGTCATTCAGAAGGAAAAACGTCTTGCTGATTTGACTGTGTCTAACTCAATACTCATCTGTATAGTTTATAAAGTTCTAGAGATTTATCTTTAATACAATTTATCATTTGACCAAATACTGTATCATTAAGTCACAAATGCTGACTAGCTACTTATTAGGTATATGATATTTTAATACATCAATTGCGTCTCTTTAGTTGATTAAGATATGAATCACAGGATTCCATATTTCTGTAGCACTTGGCAAACACAGACAATTAGGACAAACAAATTAATTTAATTTTGATGTAATTTTTCTTTACTCTCAGTCTCATTTTGCTACCAAAAGTAGTTTATTGGCAGCCCTAAGGACAAACAAAAGCATGCCTTCCATCTTCTTGAAGGACACTGAGACTTTGGAGTGTGTCCAGAGAAAGGCAACGAGCTGGGAAGGGTCTGGGGCATGAATCTGATGAGGAGCAGCTTAGAGAATTGGGGGTGTTCAGCTTGGGAAAAAGAAGTTCAAGGAGGACCTTACTGCTCTCTACAATTACCTGAAAAGAGGTTGTAGCCAGGCAAGCAGAAGTTGGTCTCTTCCAGGTAACAAGGAAGGGATACAACAGGAGAAAACTACCTCAAATTGTGCCAAGAAAGGTTCAGGTTGGACACTAGGAAAAATTTCTTCACTGAGAGTTGGTTAAGCATTGGAACAGGCTGCCCAGGGAAGTGGTGGAGTCACCATCCTTGGAAGTGTTCAAGTAACAAGCAGATGTGGCACATGACATGGTTTAGTGGGTATGGTGGCATTTGGTTGCCTTGATCTTTTCCAAATGTACTGATCCCGTGATTCTTTCTGAAATATTCTGTTTCTTATTTCTCATCCAGCCACAGCAGATGTCCACAGAACTAAACCACTTTAAAATATTGCTATGTATGTACACCTGCTATGTATATGTTTTATGCTAATTTTAAGTAAAATAAGAGAGAACTAGGAAACTCCTTTTTGTAATTTTCCCCTTCACCTAAGGATTGATGTTGCCCTGTTTTACGTTCACAGCAGTTAAAAACAAATGTATTTTTAAAAGCTGAGGAGGAGGATAAGGACATTGAAACTGAGGTATGACTTCTGTATTGTATTCAATGAGTAAAATTAAGTTTCAAATAGTTTTGCACAGTGGATTGATTGCTGGGAGCAGAATTACAGCAGTGAAATGTTCAATTAATGGTGTGTGCCTCTGTGGAGCAGAGCTTGCAAGAGTTCTTTGAATAGAAGGATATCACACAGAAGTAGAAATGAAGGGTGTAGTTTTGTTCAGTTTCCAAATTGCTAAGTGATATCCCTCCAGTCAATCAGGAAGTAGACTGTGATTGATGGCTGCTGTTGGAAAACTTACTTTAGTCTTTATTACACTTCCAAAATGTACTTGAACTAAATCTTATCAGGCATATTATTCCTTTGTAGTTTGCTACATTTTAGACCCCTTTCCAGGGCACCATCATTCATAAGTCAAGTGCACAATTTAAATGCTTGCACACTGTAAATCAGTGGTCTCCAAAGTGGGGCGTTTGCACAGTGTGATATAGGAAGAAAATACCAGAAATGCTGATTTACTGCTACACCACTGTAACTTGACCAAGTCCAGAGGACGTCCAACATCAATCAGCTTTCAGGACAGGATGCACTGCAGGTTCCCCCATCTAGCTATGCTTGGAGCACCATCTCTTGCTGCAGATCTGCATGTCAAGACTCTTAACAGATACACAAGCAACCTCTTCCCTACAAACATCCCATACCCCAGTCTCAGAAAGACTTGCTTCCAGGTAATTCACTGATTTAATACAGCTGTTTTTAAATTCAGAGATAATTAGATCTCTCCTAACCTATTCAATCTCTGAACTGGACATCTAATTCAAAAATTTACTTTTCTACTCTACTCTTCTCAACATAAACACATTCTAGACCTTCTTCACTGTAACGTGTCTCTAACGACTGCCAACAGTAAACTCTCTTATTCTCTTAATAGCATATATTTGTCTGGCAAATCTAATTTACCTGAAATACTTCACTAACTTCTCATACAACTGAAAATTGTTTTGTAGAAATACAATGGAGACATTTAAAACTCATGTCAATCTGTTTTCAATAAGCACAAGTTTTGCCACAGAAACTGGAAGCATATAAACAATTGTATGCACAGGTGACAGTGTTGTACCTTCTATCATTTCCATTCCACTCGGAGGTTTACAGTGTCCAGCATGGCTCACAACCCAGACAGGATACTGCTGGTTCAGTCCACAATAAAGGGCCTGTATAAAGGTCCTGTAATAACCTGCCAGTCCAGGGTTACCTGCCAAAAAAACAAAACATACAAACACAGTCAATAATAACCTTCCAACAGCAAGCAATCTGCTTCAAAACAAACTAAACAGCATTACATAGCAATTTGATAATTTATTTTCTCTAGTACATTTCCAGTTTTTATTTCCCCAATGTTACAGGCTATGCTATTCAACTTGTTTAATTCCAGTGACCAATGGCACTCATGGGAAGCATTTTACAGAACAACTTCAAAATTGCAAAACCTAAAATTGAAGTCCAACACAAGTGAAAACATCTTTTTCCATCAGAGGTCAACCAGCTTGCTTATCTTTCCCATCCAGTTACAGGAATGTGAAACTAAAACATCACAGTCTACAGCACGTATCACCAGATCCAGATGCCTGCTCTCCAAATATCTCAGTGTTACCACTTCAAAATAGGTATGTGGCATTGTTACTATACAAAAAGGCTATCCTGACCCTAAAAGAAATGATGATTTTATTTTAAACACATTGGACCAAATAAATATTTTCCTGCTTGCAACTACAACTTCTCTCTGTCCCTTTCTACACCAGTAGAGAAACTCTTTTCAACTCTTGTGCTCTAGAACCATGGGATAATCTGTCCTCCCTCCGGGTGTCCCAGCAGCTTTCGAGGACTTCTCATAAAAGGCTGGCGTCTGAATGGACATGGCTTGCCTTGGGAATTCAGACTACCCTGCTCTAAAATCCAGTTAAACACTGAAAATATCATATACCATTGCTGAAGTGGAAACTGAAATACTGTCCCAAAGATAAAAGTACACCTATGAAAGGGATCTTTGGATTCCAAACAAAACTCTGCACTCTGCTCCTCCTTTTTTCTTTCTCTTTTGGGTATCACTGGTGATGTAAATTGGAGAGGAAATCCATATGAAGACAAAGCAGAACTTTCCTAGTATCTATATGATGCATAAAAATTCTACACAGACACCAGAACACAGAATTCCTATTCACTTATTTATTTATTTTTCAGAGTAATTACACTGATTTTTTATTATTGTTTAGACACCAGCAAAGCTCGCCCTCATGGTTGGGATTGCTCAGTTATGTGCAACTCCCACTTCAGGCAATTCTTAGTTTGGATATCATCAACAGCAAAAGGCAGCACAAGTAGTATTGTGTAAAAAGGCTGTCATTTTTTAAGACAAAGGCATTCCAAAATAACACCAGTGTATTACAAAACAAAAAGGCCTTCATTCAAATTCTGTCAACTCCTCTGTATCAGTAATAACAGAGGCTGAGCTGTGTAAGTATTGATAGTGACAGAGAATAATTATACCTATAATCAAATTAGTACCTGTGAAAACAGTGTATGGGAATAAAAACAAGGGTTATTCCACTTCTCTTTCTGTGGTGGATATTTTCATACTTTCTTATTTTACTTCCACCCTTTTGCTGTTCAGGTAGCACACAGTAGGTTCACTGCTGTCCCAAGAGGTTCCCTGAGCCCAGAGCCACCGAGGCACCCACAGCCACCCGGAGGAGAGCCACGTGTGCAGGAGGTGGTGCCACAGCTCACCCCGGGATGATGCATGAGCACAGGAAGGGAGCCTTTCCCTCTAGGTAATGTATCTCACACACTGCACCCCTCACTTACATGTAGCGAGAGTCTCTGGGGAGTTTTAAATCTTAATAAAACTGGTGATCTTAGAAAAACATTATTTTTACTGGACTACACAGATGTGGGGGGGGAGGGAAATCCCCAACCCCAAAACATCACTATCAGTTATTATGTATTTCTAAGCATCACTTTGTAAGTTTGCCATTAAAGGAGACTTGAAAAAAATAAACTTGTTCTGTAAAAACTCTAGAACACAACCAAATTTGTCCAAGTTGATTTCCAGGAAAACAATTTAAAATTCACAAGATTCACACATCTATACAACTGCATCATCCTTTCATACATCAAAAATATATAACATGAAGGGCCCTAGAGACAATAAAACATAATCTTGACATCATTTGTCAAGTCTCTTGGATTGATGTTACACAGAGGAAATTTGTCTTTCAGCAAGGCTGAAGAAAAATGTAGCAGCAATCCAAAATCAATTGTGTCTTTTGTTGTACAAATGATGATAATGTTTTGCATTATGTTTAATCCTGGAATAAACACCATTAGGCGTTTTGAGATCAAGGAATCACAAAATTAATCTCAATCACAGCATTTTTTCTTTACACTTTTCTCTCCTTTAATAATGCAGAACAAGGATGGGGAGAGATGACAGCAGCTTAGACATTTTGGTGCTCTTTCCCATCATCAGCCAGATGAACCTAACATGTAAAATCTGCTCAGAATTTGGTCATCAGCTGAAGAGTAGTCAGGTAAGAACTGCTTAAGAATAGTGAGGCTTTGCACCAGATATTATACAAAGCCTAAGAAAATCTAATACTTTCAGGGAAAGGGGACTTTTATCATGTGATAAATGTGGTGTGTATTTTAGGCACATTTGTTTTAGGTAAAAGAGAAAATCCATAAATGCAAAAGAAACCCCAGTCCTCATAAACATCTGCTCATTGTAAGAGATATTCTGAGAGATCTGAGCTGTTAGAACTGCTACTGGCATTTCAAAATGAGAACTGAATGAACTGGTGGCAAACAGGGGAATGAAAATCAACAAGAATTTTAACAGCAAAATTTCTACAGAGAAATCACCATGTGTAAAGCAGCTATAAATTTATCCTTTATTGAACTTGCAATTCCAATGGAGTTATCGCAGATTTGTAGCGACCTAAGTAAATGCAGATTAATAGTCCCTGCTCTTGAAAGCTGGCATCTACAATATTTATGAGTGAAGAATGTTTATCTCATATGTCTTCAAAGTAATTTTGTATGTTCTTGACTGAGCTGCTGTCAAAATACATTATGGGAGGAAACAAAAAAACCTGGACTGATTTTCTTCATATAACAGAGTAATAGTAACAGCTAATAGAAATAACTGGGACTTAATACGTACAGCAGTCTGTGATCAATAATGTTTTAGGCTGATTTTTGCAAATGGATTTATGGGAGGAAACAAAAAAAACTGGACTGATTAAGATTTTCTTCATATAACAGAGTAATAGTATCAGCTAAAAGAAATAACTGGGACTTAATACGTACAGCAGTCTGTGATCAATAATGTTTTAGGCTGATTTTTGCAAATGGACTGTGTTCAATTAAATTATTTTATTTATGGATAAAGAACTACCAGGTTAATCACAAGGGCACCCAGGCAGTGCTCATTTGTGCTTTAGAAGGATTTCCCAGTACAGTAAACCAGAACTGCCTATGCTCTATCACTCAGCAACTAAGTGTCAAAAAATAGAAACCATAAGTAAATGCAGTGTTAACCCCCATGATCTGAAGGTTACTCCAGTTATTTGAATACCACATCAATCCTTAGACACCTCAGGGCAGCTGAATCATTCATGCATGCCAATAAATCTCAAATTGCAGTCATCTGAACCATGAAGCACATCTTAAGCAGTTACTCTCAACTGTGCTTAATTTTCAACAGCATTTATGTTGTTTCAGAAGTCTTTTAAACAATAGCTGTAAATGGTGACCATAACAGAAAAAGAGTCAAGACTGTAATACACTGAGGATTTGTCTAATTTGCAAAAGATTTCCAAGCACTTCATGGAAAGAGTGTGTCAAATGGACAACTTATACAGTGAATGAGAACAGCAGGACCACTTTAGCTGATGTACCCATAAGCTGTAATAAACCAAAGGACTCCTGCCACACTCCCTGTTTTTCTCTGTAACACATGACATTTCACCCAGCTATTCTACATTAAGCTCAAAGTCTTTCCATTTTTAATTTGAAGACGGGAATCCACTGCTTCCTTTTCCGATCTGTTCCACCCACAGCTAACACAAAACAGTACAGAACAACCAAGAGTGCAGAGGTGGAACTTGGAGCTATTTTAGGAGGTAAATATTCTCCAGTTCTATATACTGCAGATACAAGCTTCCAAGAACTACAACTACTACTCTTTAGTCACCCATATAAGTAGAAATACAAACATGACTTATAAAGATGCATTTGCCTACCTTTCACTTTCAAACATTTTCCTGTTAATGCGTTTTCCATCAAATCAAGATTTTAAATGCCATCTGCTTCCTCAATAAGACAATTAGGCAGTGGAGAGAGAACAATTTCATTAAACAGAATATTTATCCCAGGATATCACTTCTAGAGAATAACCTTTATCCTGATTTCACATGATTTCCTATACAATGCATCATAAAGTCAAACTCGGCCTGTCTTAAAATGAAATACTAATATTTGAAATGCTGCACTTTCAAAAGAAAAATTATTCAGACTTGATAGATTTAAACTTATAAACAGTGCACTGTCAGTGCAACTCCATCAGTTTAATTATGAATGGAAAACAACAAACACTTCATGCTCACTTAAAAAGTCACAGACCATAGCCATTCCTCACAAGCAACTACAGCTTTTATGGCTTACACATTGCTAAGCATTTTGAATTCTTCAGCAACAGAACACATTCATGTCAAATGGAAACCACAGGTAAGAGAACACTAGCATTAGATAACCCCATGCAAAAAATGTTCCAGGTTAGAAAATAAGATAGTCACCAAAACAAGAAAGAAGCCTTCTGTGCAGAAAAATATAAGTGTATATATATCTATAATCTGTATATATATAAATATATACAGATTGCTCAAAAGAAATTGAGACTAAAACATAAAACGAGGTAATTTTTAGCAGTTCTGGAAGGGATAGCTGAATTGAGAAAGATTTATTTAAGCAGTATACAGTAAAAGCCAAGAGCGGTGGGGAGTGAATAAAAATTTGACATGTAACTAAGTCATCCCAACAGTGACAAGGTTTCTTGCACCTTGCTCTGAAACAAGCATTTGGGTTCCATTCTCTGTCCTATGAGACATTCCCCAGTGTTTCCAGTGGTGTCTCCAGGAGCCTGACCATCCGTGGGAGCAGCAGCTGGCACTGAGCCGTGGTGCTTTATGCACTTCTCCAGCAGTTGCTTTTTGCTTGCTTTGGGACCTCAGAAGGACTATAAAGAATAAAGGCAGCTACATAAATACAAGAAGGGAAATACACAGCCAGCAGTGGGTTTACACAGAACTTTAAGGAACTGGAAAATAAGCCAGCAATTACCATAAGTGTAATTTTAGAAATAATCCATAGTTTCAGAATGAAATGTATGCTGCAATATTTAGATTATAGTCTCCTGCATGAAACAAACAAATGCAGCTTCTAAAAAGAAAAAAATTAAAAAGAGCAGCTATAAATCAAATTTGAAATCCAGGGGTGCACAGCAGGACACATAAAAATCATTTTTGTGGTGATGATTCTCACTGCCTCCTCACAGAGCTGCCAAAGCTCCCAGCTCCAGCTCGAAGAGCCTCAGTGACAAGTTCCTTGCTCAAGGAAACTTAATCTGCCTTTGGCATCTGACCAGCCACCATGGAAGAAGATGCAACTCCCCTATGTTAATGAATGGAAAGCAGCCCACGCAGATGTCAGAAGAATTTAAATGGAGCATGCAAAAAACACAATGATGTTCTCACACTTGGGAGAAAACTGCAGAATCTGACACCGTGGCTGGTGAGCAGCCCTTAAAAGGCAACACACAGGTCTCTCTGACATGCAAGGTCAAGGGATTTCATATAAAACATGTCAAATAATATTTGAGTGGCCATCATAAACCTATGTCAATGAAGCTTTCACCTGTTTGCATGTCTCAGGGACTGGCATTCTTCGTCCTGTATCCCTTTATAGTCCCTGCTCTAGGGGAGCAGCATCAGCCAAGGAGCAAAACATTACAAGGACGTTATACAGAAACACATGTGAAAACTCTGTTTGATCCTCTCTAACTCTGGAATAGTGAATTTGGCTGGAAAGCACACTAAGATATTTGCTTGGGTTGTGAAAATAGGGAATCTCAGAAGGATTCAGCCAGGTGCCTGTAACACAGCTTATTAGAGAGGGTTTTCAAGAACATTTCACATTTTTTCCCTCTATATACTTACACACATACACTGTTATTAGTTTGACACAGCTATAAAACTTACATAAAGGATTTTATAATACACATTCTTTGTATATATTTTGTAAAGCCAATAAGCTTGTCTGTTGTTCCCTGATGCTTTTTTACGTTTAGGATAAATGTAGGTTCATTCACCTCTAAAGAAATCCCACAGACAGTCTGATAAACCTGAATTAACCTAACACAGCTGTTTCTGCCCAAGTGACAAGAATGCCTGAAGCTTGTGAATTAAAATTACCAGCTAAAAATTGTGACAGTATATGCTGGCTTTCCCATGGCAATAATTAACAGCAGGCAGATAAGATATGAAGTCCAAAATGCTGATTTCATCCACTGCAAACCTACCGGACTTTGCAATTAAGCAATACTGCAAGAGTTATAAAGTCCACAGATACTTCAAGTACTTCAATAATTACTTCTGCCATCTCTGCCAAAAGAGGTACATAAATACAAAAGAAGCCTTGATTTTAATTTTTAACAGGTCTGTAAACTAATGCTTCTTGGAAGGGAGTTAAGACTGAGACATAAAATTGAAATAATTGAATTCTCAATGGAATAGCCAATTTTTCACACTTCAATAGTAGAACCCAGAATTTTCTAGCGCTTACAAGTAAATAATTTTTGTGTGTTGTTTTCTCCATAGTAAATGAAAAATTAAAACATTTAGTTAAATCTCCTAGTACACACCCTACACATACACAGTCTCTTAAGCAGATGAAGACAGACAGAACTACTTTTAACACCCCAGAGGTGGTTGGTCTGACCCAAACCATCCTGCAGCCAATGCTGGCAGAGAGGCTACTGTGCGTTCTGTGCTGGGTCTAGAATTCCCAGTGGGAATTTTTTAGCCAGCTTCGTGGTCTGAAGCAGCATTGGACCAGAAGAAAACAAACCTCCTGAAAGAAAGACGGAGAACAAAGCAAGTGCGTGAAGAGAAACATGAGACTTGATGTCAAATGGGTTCACAAGAAAGCCTACGAAACATCTGAGTAACACAGCCCTGATGAGACAACAGCAGCAGAAAAAGACAAAGATGTGAAAAAAAGAATTCAAACCCAAGATAACCACAAATTATTTGTTTTGTGCAGACACACAGCTCCAAAAATTTGATCACTTTTGAACAATATACAAGGAGAAAGGAAACAATATACTCAAAAGGCATGAGAAATAATATTTTCAAACCTGTATCAGATTTTCCTATGTTGTACCACTGGTAAGAATTAAAAAAAAAGAAGAAAATGCACAGGTTTGGGTACTGTGGGGTTATTAGGTTCGGCTATTACTTCTTTGTTGTTGTTGTTGGTTTGGTTTTGTTTGTTTGTTTGCTTGAATCAAAGTACTAACAGACAGTTACTTTCAGAAAAACAGACCGAAAATATGTTTCTGCAATTTTTGTGTATTGAAACGTCAAGAATGTCGTATTTGAAACCAACAATCTAAGGTGATTTAATGAACTAATTTTGCATTTGCATCTGCCTTGAATGTTCAGAAATGCAAGACAAAAGAACAGACTGTTCTAAACATGAATAAACCAAGATTTACCAACTCACATTCTTAGGGACAGACTCTTTGCATTGGCACCACTGTATTTCTGACTGAGGAAAAAGGCAGCTGGGGTATTAAAAAAGGTAGTTGGGGTATTAATACTGGTCCTAAGTAGATGCTCCATGAAGACTTCAACTGAAACACTGTTTTCAGGAAAACACAAAACACAAGTCACTCCACAATCACATCTATTCACCCATTCAACTTCTACTGCCAAGAGTTTCTGCCTCCTAAGAGAAGGCTGTGATAACAGATATAAAATATCTAAAACTCAAAGATGGAGGGCAGTATTTATGTATCACTATGTATTTACTTATTCCTATGAGAGTTTTTTAATTCAACAAGGATAATCAAGGTTTGTTCTCAAAAATGGGAATCAGGACAATGAACAAAATTCCGTCATGCCTGTAACAGGAAAACAAGAGCAAGAGTTATGACTGAGTTTCTGGTCATACTGTTTTTCATAATCTAGACATTGAACATAATGGGTCATATTTATTTCCAATATAGATTCTGTGATCCATAAGAGTTTCTAGAAGACAGAAATAAGACCATGTGTTAACTAGAATCTGAAAGATGATTTTTATTTTTCATTCTTTTCAGATACAACTAAGTCAAAATGTTCAATATCAAAGCCAATTCATACTAGCTCAGGCATTTCTGGTATCAGCTTTCAGAAAAGAAATACATTATAAACTGCTGCTGTAGCTTTAAGCATTTTAAATGCTTTGTTTGTACATGATGCACATGGAAACACTGGATTTCCTTCATAGGTAGGTCCTTCACTAAGCAATTTCTTCTTCCCTCCTGCCTCAGACATCACATGAAGAGAAACACATCCTTTTTAAAATTTTCAAATCACGCAAAATACCCTAGAACACAACTTTTCCGTAACCCTGGCCAACTCAAGCCACTGCATGCTGCAGGAGAGGGATCACTTCCTCCCCTGATGCTGCTCACACAGCCAGGCAGGAAGGATCCATGCTGAAAACGCCTCATTAGTAGGGAGAGGACACCAAAAGAAGACTGTGGATTGAGAAATTTCAGTAAGTCACTTCAGTAAGTCCCATCTGCCACCCAGATTTAGTGGAGGGAAATACTGTCAAACACAGCTGGATGTTCAACCATGCTGTCATTACTCTGCCTTCTCAAACTTAACAAGCTCAACTGTGCCAAGCCCCCATCAGAGGTACTTCTGGAGCACTGGGAAATTCAACAAAAATGGCATATTTCAAGCCTAGATCTGACATACAGGCTCCTCTCTGCATGAGGAAGTTTTTATTTTTAATGAAAGACTATGTTTTTTTCTGTTCTAAAGACAATGGAAGCTCGTGGGCTGACCCAGTAAACAAAGCTCAACTGTCAGCATATTTTAAAATATTAGTCACAAACAAGTAGTCCATAAGCAGCAAAAATAATGAAGAACAGTGTTCTAAGAACCGAATTTTTTAATATACAATGTGGGATAGAACATACACCTTTCCTTCAGGGGGTACTCTACAGCATGCATGTCTTCTAGCCAAGCTTTTATTTTGCTATCCTTTGGCATCCACTATGTCTCAGAAAAAGCCTGGGGAAAATTCACTAACATATTCAAAGTTTTGTGTGGATTGAAAACAGAAATCAAATAGGTACAGACAAATTAATATTATCTGCTACAAATAATGTCCTCAGGAAGTGAAACTATTTACCTCAGTAAGTAAAGGGGAAGGTCATACTTATTCACATTTTATATACAAGAAATAAACCAAATAATCAGTGGTTAGTAAGTAACACTTTAATTTTCACACAAAAACAACTCCAGCTTACAGTATCTTACATGCACAAGCACCTGAGGAAACAAGGCTGATCTTGTAATTAAGTCATGAATATTTGCATTAACAATAAAGAAATGGCTAGAAAAGTTGGGAGGAGTAGCTTTGGAAGTATCAGTTGAGTTGGGTGTATGCCTTTGCTCCTGTGCAATGTGCAAATACACAAAATATAATGATACACACCTCATACAAGCATAAGAATAAAAACTGCTTTGCAGTGTTTCTGTCTCACTGAAATAAAAAACTGTGCTCTTACTTCCTTACCTGCTGATAAGAAGACCAGTCACAGGGAAAGGGAAAAACATTTTATCTTACTCTATGTACATCTACCTGGATTGTTATGCAGCACAAACTTTAACTCTACAGTGGAGTCAGTTCTCAATGATGACTTTTGCATCCCAAATACCAGTCACTAGAGAGTAGGAAAGCCAATTTTTTACTCAGGAAAAAAAAAAAAGTTCATCACAATGTTTAATACAAATTTTCAACATCAGAATCTGAGAACTCAGGGTCAAATGTAAAGAGCTGGCAGCTTCAGCTGGAGCTGCAGTGGAAACAAAAGCAGAAGCCTCAAGGGAGAGGCATTCTCAGAGAATCACTACCACCTGGAGAGGCTGGTGGAGCACCAGCTCCTGCCAAAGTCTCAGACGGAGCACGTGAACTCGTGTATGTGCTGAGTGCTGGGGACTGACACCATAATTTAACAACAGAAAGTTCTGTGACAAATCCAGCTGGAGGAACTCCCACCTTCCCTCCTGACTATCATTCCCACCCTCCTACCATGGCTCACCAGCCCCTGAATTACACTGGCACAGCTCTGTGGGGGCCCTGCTGTGAACCCAAACAGGGAACTGTTCCAGCTGTAAAAAGACCCCAGAAATAAATGCACGTATTTATTTAATTCACAGCACGATCTCTCAAAGTATTGTTCTGGCATAACTGAGGGGCGGAATGGCACAGCATGGTGGGAAAAGGAATACCTTATGCCAGTATTGTTGACAAACATTTTGAATTGCAAAATAATTGCCTTAGGCAATTTTTTAAGTGCTCCAAGCACTAATCTCTTGGATTTCCATTGTCTGGTGGGTCTTAATGAACACTCTACAAACAGTTTCTAACTTCCACACTACTTTACACTCAGGAACATCTGCTGTACACCTAACTTCATGGTTCTAACAACTGTGTGAAGGCAAGAGCTGTATGAATGGCCAGTCATTCAACAGCCACCTCTAAAGAGAAGTTCAACTACTTAAGTGTTACCTGCTAATAAAAGCAGGTAATGGTAGAGACTTCCAGGAAAACTCTGATTATGTTATGCTGATCAAGTAAGATCATAATACAGAGAGGTGGAACACAGGGAAAGACACTCTTGAAAATTTTAGGAACACCAGGTAGTTTTCTCTGAGCCAGTGCAATGAGCAGCCCAGCAGGCAAATAATACATTCAAAGACAAGTGGTTGCTCCAATCCCCATGCCGCAGGTGAGGTCACAATACAAGAGCACAGCATTTCTCTTCCTCTCTGGAGGAAAGCACTGCAGGTTCACAGCCATCCTCTCCACACAGCAAGGAACAATGTTTTCTAGTAAATAAACCAGTCAAGTATAGTATCTGCAGAACTAAGTTTAATTTGAAGCACTGCAAATATCACAGAATGGATGAATGCTGCTGCTAAGAGAAAATGTAAAAGAAAAATTGTTCCTAAATAGAGTATCTGTGCACACACAGAAGGAATTCTGCTCAGCTGTTTGGATATGAACAGCATATAATAAGGACACAAATCAGATGCAAAATTCAGACTTTTTTTGGTTCCTGCTGATCAGCCACATGTAACTCAAGTGTGCCAGCTGGACTGGATGCCATTCTGAGCTCCATAACCCCCCACGTGCCTTGTCAAGAGAGCCAAGACTCCAATCAAACAAGATTTTTAATTTGATTCTCTGGACCAGATGTGTTAAATAACAACATCTTCACTTTTGAAACCTAAAATTTCCTTTTTCTCTGCTCCATTGTTTCAGCTGAGGATGGACAACAGAAGCACTACTCTCTTTGGGATGGTATGATCAAAATGAGGAAAGGCAATAGGACTCATGAAACCTTGTACCTTTCACTAGTAGGGGTAGGTGAAGATAAACACATAAAGCACAATGTTAATATGATGGAAAACATCCACATAAGAAACAACCTCAGCCCACATAAGAAACAACCTCAGCTTTAGGTCACCAGAAATATGTGATAGAGGATTAAGAAAGTGTTAGTGTATGAACAGGGGACCTCTGGGGCCTTTTTCAACATAAGCACAAAACAAAGTTACACTTTCAAAATTTCACCTAAAAATTCTCTTTGCATTTTTTAATTGCCTTATTTTTAAAGGCATAACTTAATTCAACCCCCAAAATCCAAAGTTAAATGATTGATTCCTTTGAAAAAGACACAAAGTACTTTTATGTGATGATTCATTCTCCTTAATGTCCTTTGGGTATTTATTGCTGTATTTATTGCTGAGGGTGATACCTGCCCTGGCACAAGAATGTTTCACAGTAAGAGTGGAGCTGCCCATAGAGCTGGTCAATGATTTAAACATTCTAGAGAGGAAGTATTTGTTGTCTCACTCAATGCAGCTGTGCTTTTTGTTAATTTATTTACTTGGTGTTAGCTGATTGTAAGTGAATGCTAGCTTAGAAGCTTAGGTTATTGTATAATTACAAATACTGTAAATGTGGATGAAGACTTTTTTTTTTTTTTTGTGCTTTGGGACACAGTTTGTGAGGATGATTTGCCATGTATTGTGAGAAGGAGCCCAATGGATGGGAACAAAAGCCCCAGCACTACCAATCTTATATTTTCTGCTCTAATTTAACTTGCTTTACCTCACTCCTCCTAACACAAATAAAAGGCATTTCTATGACCCTCAACAACTAACATAACTGGTTAATCAGTGTGACACAATCTTATAAAACTAGTAATATTTTTTTCTGATAAGAATACAGTAGACAGTCAGTAAAGGCTTACCTGTGCATTCAGAGGAGAGCCTGAAGCCTATAGTATGGTATGTCTGGCTGTTATAGCAATAACTTTGCCAAAACATCCTATTTTTTTTCCTAATCTTTAGAACAGCTCCCTCTTCTGGCATAGTGTGCTTATACTGTATTTAAATAGTATGCTTCATTCCTTACCAATTTTTAATTCTATTTGGTTCCCAACACTTAACAAACCCAATTGCATTGTTAAGGTTTTCACTTTTCAGTACAGCTGTGAAGGCAAAATACAGCTTTTGAAAGGATGACTAATTCTTATCAAGTATTTATCCAAGATTATGCATAGACTTTACTACCTTTTGAAAGTATCCCAATATCAACCAAGCCTAGAATCCACACATGGACAAGGAGCCTGGATGGCCAGTTCAGGGGTCACATGGCAGGATCACTGAATTTGGAAGGGACCATCTAAGATCTCTGAGCCCAGCTCCTCCCTGCTCACGCAGAGTCAGAGCAGGCTGCACGCACAGTCAAGTTTTGATTACCTCCACAGCTGGAGATTTCACATCTCAGGGAAGCCACCCAACCCCCTAGTAGGCAGAAATGCTCATGGCAGTGCCATCCCTACCTACTAGTTCTACAAAATACCCAGAAATTTATGCTCCTTCCATCAGCATCTGAATTAGCTGTTTAATCAGGATGGATGAAATTGGGCCTCAGAGTCCCTGAACCAGGTGTCACATCATGGACTCAGTTTGATGACCTACCCCTCCCACCCCCCCCCCAAAAAAAAAAACAAACAACCAAAACCAATAAACCACCAAGAGAAAAGCAAATAAAAACCAACCAACCAAAACAAACTTCATAAGAGTTCTCATAATACTGCTGATAGTGACAAAACTGGAGAGAACACATGAGGACAGACTTTTTTTCCTGGATGATGCTCTGGTACAATTCTTTAAAAAAAAAAACAAGTAAGAACAACCAACCCCAAAACTAGAAAGAGGAAAAAACTGCCTAATGCGTTCAGACAGAACAGGTTCTCAACTTTATTCACAGAACTGCTGCTGGAGCTCAGTCAGGGCCTTTAGGCACAAAACATACATGATCCAGAACTCAGAACTCCCTTTGCCCAGGAGGTAAAAAAATCTATTTTCCTCTTAACATGTCTGTCCATTGCCAGCAACATTCCCTCTCCTCCAGCTGCATTTCAAAGGCAAATCGTGAACACTGCTTTGTGCGGGGGGAGGAGACCCTGGCTGCTGACTTGGAAAGTAGTGTCTGAGGAGATAAAGTACCTTCCCCAAGTAACTCCATGGTCTTGACTCCAAAATCAGATTTTGCTCTAATAAACAGTCTGACCCATCGACATGAGGTGCCAAGATTCCATACAGGATTCCAGATTATATCCTGGCTAAGGTTGCCAGAAGCTACACACTGCAAGCTCATCTGCTCATACTGAGAGTCCTCACTACATCTACTTCAAGTTACAACAGGAAGATTTTGTACCAACAAGGGCATTCAGTCACATAAATTCTGTATAAATCAATGCCCATTCTAAAACCCAACTGAAGAGAATAAAACATGCTTTACACAGTTTGCTGAATGAGGAAATAGATTCTTTTACCCCTTGGTCTCAGTGACCAGACAGTAGACCCTCTGGAAGAACAATTCATTCATTTCAGTAACTGCTGAGCAGAATGAAAAATTAATAACTTTCAAAAAGCTGGTGTGGTGGGAGCCAAAGAAACAAAATACAAAGAAACTAGCCTTCAGGGCTATACAATCAGTTTTATTGAGAAGTAGTATAACATAGTGATTCTTATTATAACTTTCTTTATGCAAGTGTTGAGGGTGATGACTCTTAAGTAATACAGCAGGTGAAGACAAAGCCAGATAACATACAGAAAGCTTTTTAGAGTCCCCATGTTACAGTTAAAAATGGCAATTTAAAGATCTTAAAACTAACAGGAACTCTCATCTCAGGAGAGAGTATACTAAAGACTTTTCATAATCCAGACAAATTGTTTGCACTGCTTTCACTGCTGAAAAACAGTTCAGCAGTCTTCAAGTGAGACAGTGTTGTTGATGCAACTATACCTAGGAGATGAGAATCCAAATATGCAACTTCTGTTGTGCATAAGCAATTCTTGACTCAGAATTAGTTCAGAAGAAATATCTTTATACTTGAAAAAAATGTGTGTTTAAGTTCTCACAGCCCTTAAACATCACCAAGTGACAGCATGAGTTGGTAAACCAGTGACATGATCCAAAAACCCAACAGTGATTCAACTGCAAACAGGCAGATCAAGAAACTTGGCAAAGCATTCTGAATGCAGGCCAGAGAACCAGATTCTGAAATTATTTATGTATATTAATGAATGAAGCTCGTGTAACATGATTTACCACCAAAAAAAAATGTTTGCATTATATATGCTTCCCAAGTACAAGATTGTAAATTGCAAAATTGCCTTGTTTACAGCAATGGTAACACAAATTAGGAAGCCTGAAACAAAGGTATGCCAATGTACCCCTGCAATGAAATGCAAGAAAAACTTTGATGAAAAGCAAAATGTCATGAACTAAACAGCACAGTGGTTTTAAAATTTGTAGAGTATTTATTTACAAGACTAAATGTTTTATAAATACACAGGCACAAATAGATACTATTAAAACAGAAAAAAATATCCATTACACTTTGTGGATTATGGTTTCCAATAAACACAAATATTAACATATGTTAAATATTGCTGTAGCAGATTTTGTATTTCATTGCTAATTTTGCACTAAACAAACACTGTAAAAGCAAAACCAGTCCTTTAGGACACAAGAGGAAAAACAGTAATTCCTGTCCTTTTCATGACACCTACATATCCAGAAAATCATGTACCTGATCCTCCATCTGTACACACTTAACATTATTCTCATTGATTTTAACAGAAAAGAATTCATATTAAGAAAGTCAAACAAGTATTTGCATATATTCTGGACTGAGGAAAAATTGGACCTTCTACACAGTAAATACGTTAGTAAACACATTATTAGTCCTATTCAGAGGTTTTGTGGGTACAAGAAGAAATGCTATAAAACAACATTTGTAAATTAAACATTTCAATTAATACGGTAAAGCTTTATTAAAATTATAAGTTCACTCACTGCCACTAACAAAAAAAAAAACATTAGCTTGTTGCAGTTAAATGAGATTAAACCCTGCTGTATGTTCTGGTTTTTAACTGCTTCAAGCACAGTGAGCTGTCAGCTCTCATGAGGCAGAATCCTGCTTCATTTTAAGTCATTGATTTTAGAGTAGAAGAATGTTTTGGAGTTTTTTTAAAAAGTGGGGAGAGGAAGAAAGCTAGGTTGGATCGGAGAGGAATCCCCTCTGTTCTGAAGTAACCTGATTAAAACACAAAACAAAAATAACTACACAGGATTTATTCTCAAATCTTCTGCAACGATTCAATACCAGCAGGAATTGAGAATTTTGTTGTCTTTCTCAATACCCGCAACTCTGCTTCGTTTGACTACATGTTAACAAAATCATGTGCCTGAATTTCATTAGGACTGGAAAAGTATGTACCAGAGCAGTTTAATACACAGAACAGAGTAACAAATGCAGCAGGAATAACCACCTTCAGTTCAGATCACTCAACACTTGGCTGTGCATGCTCTCTTTTTTAAAGTGAGAGCTGCCCTTGTCTGAATATTGCTTTCCTTGACTTGTGTACCAAGCTGTCCTTTTGCCCCTCTTTCCCCCATTCCATAAAGAATCTCCACCATGGATACATGCCTTTCAAATGTGAAAACTGCTGGACTCCAGAAGGGCTCCACATTTCATACTCGGGAAGTTACAAAAGCACAAGGGGAATGCTACCTATTCCTGATTTTTAGGTACATGAACACATTGCCAGATGACCCAAATGTCCAGATCACTCCTAAGGCTGTGGTTTTTTTTTGCACTGATAACCTTCCCTTGAAGGCTAAAAATGAGGCAGGCAACAACAGCAAAAAAACTCACCATTTGTTTTACAAGAAGCAAAACTGCACTTTGTTATGCCAGGTCCCACTAAGCTCCCTGCCAGCCACAGCAAGAAGCCTGGGTAACTTAATTCACTACTGAATTTGGGCACCTCAAGTGAAGAGAGCATTATAGTGGTTGCTGAGGTTTTAAATTGTTTTCACAGTGAGAGAACTTCCAGCTTATTACCAACATAATTCTGAAATAAGAGCAAAGCCATAAATCAGTGGCTTGCAAAAGCCTGAAGACTATGACAGAAGAACCCTGCATACTTCACTGATGTCTATTTCTGAACATCTATCTTGTTAAGATGTTATTAAGGAGTCTTCACAGAGCTGTTCTGCAGGAAGTCAGCTCTATGTAGCCCTGCCACTACATTTTCTTGCATTAAAAGTTTCCTATGATGAATATGGAGACCATGCAATGTATGTGACTTGGTACCATAACTTACATGCCTTGTAGAGGTACCATGCCTTGGATGCTAATGTTTGATTTTTATGCTCTTCCCCTACATATCTTTCTACTGATATAATCTAGCTTTACAGATTTATCTTTCTTACAGCCTCTACTATCACCCCAAACAGAAGGTATCAGTCTCAAGACAGGTGAAAGTTCCAGAACTTGTAGGAAAAAGAAACTAAACTTAGCTGCTCAATTAAACCTTCCACAAATGCCTTAACTGAGAGAAAGCAGCAGTTGAAAAGCATGAAATCAGGCTTGTGCCTCCAGAGAGGTACTAAAGAGATACTGAATAGTGTATTTGGTTTAAAAGGTTATACCCCACAAAAGAAGGAACAAAACAAATTCATAGAAAGCTTCTTTGCAGTTAAGAAAAGAATTTAAACTTGACTGTCACTGGCTTAAAAAGTTACTATTCAACTCCTGGAGGCAAAGGCATAAAACCATTTTGCCCAAGGGAACTAACATAAAAAATTCCATGGACCTTCCAAAACACTGGGGAAAAAAAAAGTCCTGAAAAATGGCACCCGTGTTCTCTTTCACCATTAAGTAAAGACTAAGACACACACAGTCCCATAAACAGCCACTAGGTACACTAACAGTGAGCCAAAGTTGTGGATACTCAGAAAAGTCATTATTTGCACCACTCATTCTGGGAGAAGTAACAACAGTATCCAGTACATCAAAATAAACAATAGAAAGCATTAGATATCTGCAAACTGTAAGGTGGTGGAAGAGTCACAGTATCTGTCTTGAGTGGGTTCAAGCTCTACTTTTGCTAAAGACAGAATTCCTACAGTTCATTGGCAGACTTCAATGAAATTAGGATTTCTCCATTAATTTTAACACATGCCAAATGCAAGTTTAGAGCTCTCATTTTAAGACAGCCACATTTAAATATAATGAGGAGCTGTACAATACTCACTGAGTTCAAGAGGGTCAGCATAAAAATTCATGTGTAAAAATCTAAGTTAAAAAACTTTTACTATTAAAAAACCAAAGAAACAACTGGATCTAGAATTTTTCCTCTAATACTGTAACTTTCATCTGTCAGTTGGCACACAGCTGACATTGCAGTAACACTTCAAGGTGCAAAAGATAAACAGAAGAAGAGCAACGAAAACAAATAAAAACCCACAATGCTCTCAGTAAATCACCACCATAAAGAAAATGAGGAAGACATTCTAATTTCTAAGTGCTGCCTTCTGGCACTGTTAAAAATAAAGGTAGAAGTAGCAATCAAATGTAACAAAGAAATTTCACCACTGCAATATTACTGAGTTTCTGGCCATGTGCATGAGCCAAAATCTACCACTCAGGTAGTGATAATTTTGAAAATGAAACTGGACATACCTTTTTCAATCAACAAACTTCTAGACTTAAACAAAAAAAAAAGACTCTTACCAGGGATAATCATGAACAAGAGCCTGGGTAGATTTTTACTTTCATCTTTTGAGAGGTCTTTCCAGGGCCCACACTTTAAGACATGGGTAGCAGCTCCACAACAGTAGATAAATTCTTCATGTAAGGGGACTGGCTCTTCTGACCCCGACCTCATGTTCGCTGTTGAGCAGAGTAAGATACTGTTATAACAGGTCAATACTTACAGAGCTGTCTCTTTGCTATCATGCCTTCCCCCAGAACAACTGCAAAAAAACCCAGCCAAACCATCCCTCCCCCAACAGCTGACATATCCAGTAATCTGAGTCCCAGTTCAGTATTTGATGTTTGAAGGGGCTGTAGAAGGTGATACATGTTGCTACTACATGAGAGAAAGCATCTTTCAGTTTCTGTCACAGAAATACACAACGATGAACTGGACAATAAGCTCTATTCTACCTTAAAGGCAAATAATTTAACATTTCTTGTTCATACTGTCCACTGAAAAGATTAATCTGAAAGTTGTCTGAAGACAAACAAAAAATACCAAACAGAACTAGCGCATGAATGTTTTTGCAAGTTCTGTGTGCCTCGTAGTAAAACTGGATATTGCAGCATAACACTATGACCTTTAACCATCAAAAGCATAGTTAAAAATAACATTAGGCCTTTCAACTATTTTTACTTAGTGAAAAAGGACTATTCATTTTTCAGTACAAGGACAAAAATTCTATTTCCTAGTCAGTTTGTGAAATTTCAGGCATGTAAACCAAAGCCTGAAAGATCTACAAGGTCTGCTGCACTATTAAGTGGGGGGCACTGCCCTCACTGAAAATAGTCACTGAAAAATTCTCAGTGCTACACAACTTAAAAGGAACAGATCTGACTGAAATTTTAAGTAATGACACTTGACAACATTAGAAAAGTACACTTGGCAAAACAACATTTCCTTACTTTCCCCGGTGTTAATCTGGGGTTCTGAAAGATTTAAGGTAAAGAACAACCAATGCAGAAAAGACAGAAAATGTTTTGTTTTGAACTAACAAGTACCACCTTGAAAAAAACAGAATATAATACAAAAAGAAAACACTTCTGGAGGGAAGGGAGAAGTGTTCTTTAATACTGTCAATTACAGCACAATTCTCCGGATGAAACCTTGTACCCCCATCTGCCCATTTCACCCCAGCAGCCCCAAAAAGAAGTTCTTTTAATGATTATGCAGACACCTTTACTACTTCATTGTTTGCCATGTCACTATCTAACTGGTAATGACTGAAATCGAAGTAAAGTCAATTTTGCCAAAGTATAAAGAGGTACATTTTTAATGCATTATCCCTGCTTGTATTTCTTCATTATTTAAAGGTGAAAGAAGCCAAGAACAGTTTCAACAGAGAAATCCTGGTACATCAACAACCACAGTAAACATAAATTGTCACCCCTTTTCTGAGGTGTTTACAATCCAAGAAGCAAAAGTAACTAGTTCTTACGCAAGAAAGCAGGTTTCGGACAGTTTCTGATCATGAACCACTAAAATCTGTTGCATATTTTCATTCTGAATTGATTTCACACAACAAATCTAAATGGAAATCCCACTGACAACTGTTCATTCAGAAGAGGTATTTGCAACATTAAGGTCAAAAGTTAAGCAATAAGAACAGAAAACTGAGCAATACATTTTGGACTGGCACGGGAGGATTTTCAGGTTCACACAGACCTGGTGTGTGAACACAGACCTGTGTAGCTTTGGTCCAGTGTTTAACTTAATTTCTAATTTCAAAAACACACAGTGTTGCAGTACCTGAAAGGAACACTGCACACTAGGGAAGAAATGGTTATTTGAAAAACTGCCTGTCTGAGACAATCCCAAATGGTTTCTTTGTACTAGATCTATGCAGTGTCTGAGGGATTTTTATTTATTTATTATTAGGTTTTTAACTTGCAACTTTATGGCCTTTGGTAATAAAAATGGACAGAAGAGAAAAACAGGGAAAATACAGTAGATATTCTCCCAGAATACTATTCATACCTGTTTCAAGATGTAATCAGTAATAGCCAAAAATACCTCCTTCCTTCTTAAATAAAGCTTTGAAGAACAGTATTTCTATTACAGGCATCTATCTTTGGCACAAATTGCCTGCATTTCCCCTAGAAATATCATTAGACGGTCTATCAACTTCCAAACAGATTTAACAGGCAGAGGTTTCGAGAGATGAGGCTCCTACTGGCTCTGTCAGCCCACAGAGAGAGCACAGTTTGTGCCACAGCAGCTCCAAGAATATTGAGGAGACAGAAGGACAAACTTGACTGGTGGGAGTTTCACAAGTTATCATGGAGAAAAGTAACAAGACTCAAAGAGATGCATCTATCTAGTACCAAAATTTCTGTTAGAATATCGAAATACGGGTTTCGATTCATAAGGCTTTAGCTCTAGATTAACACACCCTTTAACGTAGGTGTGTACCAGAAAACAAACTCCTGTTACAGGATCCAGAACCTTAGGTGTCAGTACATGAACTGATTAGGGGAGTGACTGTGGGAT
This sequence comes from Passer montanus, assembly GCF_014805655.1. Taxonomy (NCBI): domain Eukaryota; kingdom Metazoa; phylum Chordata; class Aves; order Passeriformes; family Passeridae; genus Passer; species Passer montanus. The sequence goes on from NW_024369485.1 coordinate 3,851,893, forward strand.
CAGTTTCTTGGTTGCCACCTCCAGATTAGAAAAATCCTCTCCTGCTTAGCAAAGCCTATAGTAAAAACATATGAAGACATGTGCACATGCAAACCAACACACGTATTTAGGTGCCTCCCTGCTGATCCAGAAGCCACCCACAGTCATTTTTTTAGACAAGAGTATCTGGAAACACAGTTATCCACAAAGGGCAGATTACCTCTGCCACAGGACCAATTCTTTTCATCCTTGGCTCAACTGACCCTAAAATAAAATGCTGATAATAAAGCTAAGTGAACTTAGCTAATTATTTATGCCTCTTTCCGGATAACATATTTTAACTGCTCCATCCTACACTATTACTTGGACTTGACATTTTATCGCAAAGACAACTTGGAAATAACAAAATTTAATTGACACTTAAAGAGTGTTTAATAAAAGAGTTATCACAACTCAGACTAACACCTGAGTTACATGTAATAATGTAATCAGAGTAAATATATTGATATCTGACATATAAGAGTTACCAGAACTCAGACTAGCACCATGTAATAATGTAATCAGAGTAAATATATTGATATCTGACATATAAACTATTCGATCACAAGACAGGACAAACAGGTTGGTGTACCCATTCTGAAGCATGATGCTGTAGTGAAAGATGCAATGATAACCACAAGGGCAAAGGTAATAAAACAATGGTGGAACCAAAGTAAGGGAGAAAGGACCACTGCAGCAGATTTGGCATAAAAGGTTCCACAAAATCATAAGAGACACACCCCAAGGTGTCCATGGCCAAGGCTACTGTGAGGCCAATCTCTATCCTTTCTTGTAAGCTACAATGACATTTATAAAAGCTACTCAGGAGAATGGTGGAATTCCTGGAAGTGTTAAAAAATGTGTAGATGTGGCCCTTGGGTACATGGTTTAGTGATGAACATGGAAGTGCCAGGTTAACAGTCAGACTTGATGATCTTAGAGCTCTTTTTCAACTTTAACAATTCTATGACTGGAAAACATGTCTGGAAACTGCAAAAAAAGGCAACCACCGTGCCCATGTTGGAGTGTCCAGGGAGCTCCAGGCCAGTCAACCCCATCTCAGTTCACAGAAAGTTATATAAAAAAGAAAATCCTGCTCAAAGATGTACCCAAGAACATGAAACAAACATTAATGCACCAGTGATGTCTTTCAAGGATCAGTGTTGGGCAATAATGTCCGATGTCTCCACTGAACACCTGCACTCTTTTTCAACTTTAACAATTCTATGACTGGAAAACATGTCTGGAAACTGCAAAAAAAAGGCAACCACTGTGCCCATGTTAGAGTGTCCAGGGAGCTCTAGGCCAGTCAACCCCATCTCAGTTCACAGAAAGTTATTAAAAAAGAAAATCCTGCTCAAAGATGTACCCAAGAACATGAAACAAACATTAATGCACCAGTGATGTCTTTCAAGGATCAGTGTTGGGCAATAATGTCTGATGTCTCCACTGAACACCTGCACACAGGACAGGAGCCACTCTCAGAAGGGTCCTGCAAAATGTCAGGGGGAGGAAGACTGAAACATCTGGAGGGCAGAGCTGCTATCCAAATGGACCCTGACAGGCTGGAAAGGTGGGAACTACATAAAAGCCAAGGGCAGATAGAAAGTCCTGCACCAAGAGGTCAGCAACCCAATGCAGGAACATAGACTGGGGGCTCAAAAGCTAGGAAGTGGCTTTCCAAATGAGACACAAATGATTTGCAAGCTGAAAATGAGTCAGTAATGAGCTCCTGTAACCATTAAGCTCAAGTGTATACAGGGCTGCACAAGGAATAGCCTGCAATCTTAGAATGTTTTTATCTTCTGCTGCTTGGCATTGGACCTTTCTGAGAAAGGACCTGGACTACATCTCAGGGATAACCTATGAAGTTGGATGCATATAAATTCATGAGACGACTAGATATACCATAAAGTGTCAATTACAAGGATGCAGTTTATCAAAAACCACTGTAAATCAGTGGAGGTCTTGATGGTTAAGGATGAAAAGGTATTTAAAGTCACAGCCATTTTCCAGCAGAAAAGGCAAGAAAGAGCACCCAAGGCACTATAGGCAGATCTGGCTCAGCTGACTCCACAGGAAAAATCACAGGAGTGTGCATTGTGTAAGTTCCTCTGATCACATAAAGGAAGAGATGTTAATCAGAATACGAGACCAGTCTGCCACAAGCAAACCATACTAAGCAATGCAACTGCCCTAAATTATAAAATACCTGGCCACAAGAACGAAAGAAAATATGTAAATATGCACACTGAAAGAAAATATGTAAATATGCACACTACCTTATTAAGAATTTTGGCACTGTCTTCCACTGCATTCTCCTTTCTAGGCCAAGGAAATGCAGGCTGAATAAACTGACTTGCATAGTTTGAAAAGTAACTGAACAAGCTTAAAAGATAATTGCCTGCTGTCTGACAGCTGTCAAGTACTCTTGGGTCAATACTGGAGCCTGTAAAACTCAGGATTTTCATCAGAAACATACCTCCAACACTGAGCCCAGCTCTGTTCAACCCTGCCACATCAAGAACACAAGGAAACTTGGGAGGGTCAAGTGAATAACTAGGCTAGAGGAAAAGCTTTATGAACTGTGCTTTTTCACTCGCCCATGCTGTAATGAAATAGCAACCTAGAGCCATTTGAAGGAGACCTGCAAAAGCAGCATAGCCAAACCTTTCTTTGCAATGGAAGATGGTAAAATGAGGCAACAGCCACAAGTTGTGTCTTGACACTCCCAGGCATCATAAAAAACAAGTTGCTAAGAAGGCAATGGATGATCACTAGAAAGGCAGCAGAATGTCTGTCTCTTGGAGGTTTTTAAGACTCAGCTGGACAAAATGGTAATTTTGATCTCAACAGAAAGATGGACTAAGTTTTCTCCACAGTTTTCCACAAATCAACAGTTTACAATTCTTATGGCCCTAAAACAGGAGAAAAAAAAAAGCAGGGGGTACAGCAAGGATCTCAAACAAGTTTTCTAGTACCTTAGTAAATGCAGAGTTTCATGAACACAGCCCATGACAATAACTAAGTATTTAGGTCAGAGAAAAGGAATCTAAACTAGACAGTCCCCCAAAAATATAGGAAACTAAAGTAGATGCATTCTATTGATTAGCTGTACCAGGTTAAATAAAAAAGAAACCCTGCCCTAATAGATGATTTTATGTGACTGAATTCAACACTAGAATGTAAAAGAATAACTGGAAAAATAGCAAGATTCCTTCAGCTGCCTTCTACACTAAGGCTGTCACAATTTCTACATTATTCCCACAGGAAAACCATCCAGACCTGACGTAAGCTCTTTGATCTGCAGACTGGAACTTGCATGCTCATAGCTAGGAACTAGAAAGGGAGAGAGCGACCTGGTGAGAAAACTGCAAAGAGGAACAAGGGAAGTGGGGATTTCATGATGTGAGAGATGAGGTACGACATGACACACGATGCCCAGACCTCATCAAAGATTTATCTGGATGAACAACAAACAATGGATGCCAGATTTTCTCAGGGAAAGCAATAAACACAGGCCAAATACTTTGCAAGCTGTTGTGACATCAGCCACAAATCTTGACCAATTCTGCGTAAGAAAAGCAGCAGCAGCCAGTAGCACATAAAAATGAAACATTTCTTCATTGTACTTTCCAGCACAATTCTCTGTCAAAGTCATATATGAGCCCCTTTCACAGTAGCTCTGAATTAGTAGATAAAAATTGTTAGGCATTATTTCTAAAAATGAACAAAGCTAAAAAATTAACACTGCAGACTCATTAGTCAAAGCAACATAGTTAAACAAAATAACACTGCTTTCCTCTAGGAAAGGAAGCCTTGTTTTCAGTGATCACTTGATGTGCTAGCAATACAATGCCTTCAATTTGTTTTGTTCCTGCCTCATTCCCCATGCCACTCCCTCAAGGAGTAAAACTGCTGGGAGAGAGAATTTCAGTGATGACTGTATAAAAATATCAGTGACACATGTGGAATTGGGTACAGCTTACTCATGTTTAGGTTGTAATGATAAAAAGCTGAAGTGCAAAATGAAAACTGCTATCACTTCTCAAGTCTGAACCTGGTTCAGAGACAACACATGGGGGACTGTGCAAAGACCTGAGCGAGAAACCTAGTTTTAAGAACTGGATCTACCTGCAAGACCTTGTAACATGATATTACCATTAATAATCTTGTAGCTATGACCAAGAAAGTGTGCACGGTGCCGGGGTTAGGGATGCAGGGAAAATAGCTTCTGGGAATCTAGTTTGTACCAGACAAGGTGTACATGTCACTGCCATTCATTCATTTATAATGAATGCAATTATTGAGACAGCTGTTCATCAAAGCAGGACAGGACTCACAAATCAAAAAATTGTTAGCTTAGAAAGATCCATTTGAGGACTCAAATCAGGAACAGATGGATTTCCAATCAACCTTATTCCAAAAAGGTGCTTTGCTCTGAAATTAATAATTTGATACAGTTTTGGAGTTAGGAAATCAAGAAATCAGAAAATATTTTCAGATCCCACAATGATACATTGGTCTGGCACAAAATTATTCAACAGATAAGATGATCAAAAACCCTGGGGAAATAGATTAAGAAGGCCCACCACAACTTTTAACCAATCTTTATATGTCGCTGCGAGTTTTAGCTTTGAGAAGTTCAGCATGTACTAATGACTTAAAAAAGAGCTTCTTTTAATTATCATAATGGAACTACTACAGTACTCTTGGCCTTGTCTTCCTCGCTACTCTCAAGAAGGTGAAAAAGCAAATGAAAGACTTCCATGGGGACCAGGCACACTTATGAACCCTTATGAAAGCAGACACACCTCTGAAAGCATCAGCTGGTGGTCTACAGAACTTAACAGTCAGCAAGCAAATGTTTCACTACAGCTCTGGCAACAACACTCTAAGTTTGATGCTTGCCTCTTTCCCCTTTGGCAATCACAGACCTCCAGCTTAACAAAGGTCATAAAACCCCAGTTATGCTTGCCCAGTGCTCCGAGAGCAGAGTCCATGTCCTTTGTTACCAGCTAGATCAAAGCTCCTCCATTTGCCATTGCAGTTTAACACTTGGCTGGAAACACAGGGCACTGGGGTGAGAGCGAGCGTAGAGGAAACCCTGAGAAGTTACCCTGGTGTGGCCGAGGGTCCCTGAGGCGTCACACAATACCAGACAAAACAAATGTATCCAAAAGAATAAAGACATGGCTTTCTAAAAGTGGAGTATGTTTTATCAAACACATTTCAGGATACAGTGGAAGAGGTATCATGTCCTGCCATTCTATTTCATCACAACAAGATAGTAACTTTCACTTTTTCAAAAGCGAACTGTTTGTGAACTTTATCCTAAATGTACATAGTTTTTTGTACAAGTTTTTTGTTTTCGTTTGTTTTTTCTTTAAGTAACTTCATAAGCATAATTAAGGTTGGGAATCACACAGATTACAAGAAAGTGGTAGCTATTGTCCCAGCAAATTTCCAATTTCCCAGCCAATATGCAGGTCTGATGACAAAGCTAAGACTGTCCATGACCTAAAATGAAATAACCAAGAAAGCTGTTGCTTAAAGAAACAAATATACTCAAGGAAGTAATGATAGTTTCACTTGCATGAAAGCAAATAGGATGGCTTCATTTGGTGTAATGTGAAGCATTTTCCAGAACAGAAAGTAGGATTTTGGGAAACCTTTTCATTTCAAAGGAAGAAAAAGCTGTTCATTGGTGCACACTACTGAAATTTACTGGTGAAATAATGTAACTTTCAAAGATCACTTTCCCTCCAAATACTGCATTAAAGTACTGGATCCAGAGAAAAATGGGGCTTTTAAAACTGAAATCTCACAGGGGAATAAACAGAAGGTAGGAAGCATGAATAACATGCAGGTATAATAAATATACTTTATATTCTGAGACTAAACTGCAATGCTAGCAAAACCTCAGTGAAATAGAGTATCTACATGAAAGAACATAAAAAGCTGCTGCTGAAGTACAATGTCTACATGGTAAGAAAGGTTTCCAGGGAAAAAACAAAACTATGCCAGGTCTCTTCTGACCAACAAATTTCAAAGACACATGTCAAGAGTACCTTGTAAATAAACTTTCCCAGCTGCCCATTGCATTAGAAAGTCAAAGGGAGAATAAATCACTTTGGAATGGATAGCATGAAAAAATTGTAACAGTAAACAGTAACTTGTTTATTAGAATTATGTTGAACATCAGTATTTTGGGAGGCAGTGGTTAAAACTGAAATGTAACACCACAATTACAGACAGGGTTAAAACTTCACCTAAGTTAGAGGTGGGAATGTCACACACCATGAACAAGAACCCATCATGCTTATGTTTGGATACAGAGAGAAGAAACATCCCTGGTCTCTTAACTTCAGCACAAATCACCACACAAACCAAAGCATGTTCAAAAGTGAACAGTTATGTGAATTATGGGAAGAAGACATGGCCTCTCACAGGGTATTGCTTCAAAGAAGAGAGAGAAATATCAAAATATGCTAAAAAAAAAAGTGAACAACAGGTTATCAAGGACACATGGACAAGAAGAAACTGTAAATAGCATTGAGAAAGAGGAAATATATACATTGCAAATAAGTCTGCTAGTGGTCTGAGAGTTTGGGAGAAAACCATTGCTCACGAAACAAAGATGATGCTTCTTTACCATGTGGTTCCTACTATCCCTAAGGAAAATGAAAACTTTTCAAAAGAAAAAAAAAGTCAAGAAACTATTTGGCTCTTCAACCATATGTTCTACACTAATATTTTTTCTCCTACATCAAAAGAACTACAGGTCCCACATTTCTGTTGGACAGATGTTTAAGTAATACAGGTAATGTGCCCAACATTCAATGAAACATTGAATTGCAACAATTTAAAGTAAAAGCAACCTACATATTCACTTAAACCACAGCTCCCAGGAGTTAAGCATTTGAAGAAATGTCCATCTTTCAGCAGCAATAATAACAGGCAAAAGCAGAAAAAAGCTAATCTCTTTCACCTTACATTTGGTAACTCCTTTTCCACCTCCTATGAGAGTAAGATTGACTACTTCATGGACATCACTATTCTTTCTTTCCTCTGGTCATGTAATGCAAAGTTCAAAGACCATAATGAATACTAGCAAGAAGCAGATATCAAATTTAAAAAAAAAAAAGTCCACAAGTACATTTAGCATCACACTGCCCTTGATCTGGCTTCCCCATCCTTTCCTATGCTGTTCAGCATAAGTCTCCCCACGGAGCTATCCCTTATTTATTTCTTTCTTTTGTCCATATTTCCATGTTAGTTATTCTCCTTTAACCCAAAATATGCTCCAAATTCTAAACACTTTTTTCTTCTCATTTTATTATTTCAACTTGTGTATGTTCTTATATCAAGTGTTTATCCCACCTTCAGCTTAGCTCTCCAGCTGCTGCTGGTTTTCTTGCTTTCTAATAAGGACAAAAAAGAATTAGTCAAAATCCCATCAACTCATAGTAGACCAACTTACTAGTCACAATTGCATTCTCCAGTAACCTCTCAACCTGTGCTTGCTGCTTACCACCTCCTCATGTTTCCTGCAGCAACTGTACATTCTGATACTCATCCACTCACCTAAACAGGTTAGGAAGGCAGCGCAATCAGAGACATGAAAACAAACTGCACAGAGCTCTGTGCAAAGGACACAGAAGTCAAACAGGAGAAGCAATGATCAGGAGACTTGAATAACAGGAGCATTAGATCCCTTTCTGAATCACTATTGCAATATAATTGTCTGCACTACTGATGTGAGACCTGGAGTCCGAGTCCTTCCCAGTAAGAAGCACTGGTTCTGCTCATGAGGAGGGCAGGACAGGGAACTGAACAGCCAGGTGGACACAGTGGTTCAGGAACCAGAAAGTTTCTCCAGAACCACTGCTGCAGGAAGGCCCACACATGCCAGTGCTCTGATACACAGACCTACAGTTCCAGTCACAAGAGGATCCAAAGACAATTCACCATGCTGGGAAAACTGCAGCTTGCTCCTCACCACACCAGTAACCCCTGAAGTTACTCTATTACAGCATTTTGCACAAGGGCCCAGCTCCTCCCTCAAGATAATTGCTAAATCCTGGTAAGTCATGACTTTGAACAAATACTTACAGGAACAAAGCCTGTGGTCATCACAGCTTCACATAAGAACCCAGTTATCACCTGATATTCATTCCAAACTTCAGACTCTACAAAAATTTGTCTCACAAGTGTTTTGTTGGGTTTTTTTTAAACTAAAGATTTGAATAAAGAATTAGTCTAAACAAAGGACAATGGGAACAGGATCTAAACAGAAGCTAGAGAAGAGATGGAAAAAGGAAAGAACCAAGTGAACAGCATGGTAGCAGCAGGAGGAAGCAAAAATACTGAAAGAAAGAAACAAGGACAATGATGAAATAAACCCTGCCAAACCTGAAGTTGTAGCATCGCTGGTTAGACATTGTTCTGGCACATCAGGATTACCTAACACATGGTAACAAGGTGCTGTCACACTACATGAGCTGGCTGTGCAACCCAGTGAGCTGAACAAGCAGTTCTCATTCATTTCACCAGCGACTGTGTAGTCAGGCTTGTATTCAGTGGGAAAACTTTGATTTGTTTCATGCCTAATTGTTCTTTAAGCTCACACATTTCATATTACACCTTTTTTTTTCCTATTATAACTATTCTTTTAACAGAATAATTTACTTTACCCAGTATAACCTGTTTACAAGCCTCACAAGACATCTAAATGTCATCATTCAACATGTAAGCTGGAATCCAGTGTTGTCAAACATTTCACTGGGAATTCAGTGTCTACACAGCAGTTTGTCAGGACCAGAAAAACACAGTCACATTGCTATTAAGAGCATGCCTGAATTAAGAAAGTGGAAATTACCTGTTCTTCATATCCTGCAAACATGTTTTCTGTACAAATGCATATACAGCATGCTCTGAAGCTGAAACCTTGAAATTCTGATTCTAATACTCAATAAAAATAACCTCAACATCATCCAAAATCAGGACCACCCCATTTTCCAGACAAGGTGCCCTCATTATAACAAACCACAAGAATAGGAAAATAAAGTTTCATTTAAAAGAAATCAAAGTTATCCATTAAAAACAAACAAAAACCAGCACTGAAAACAGTACAATTAGGAAGCTGTAGGGTAAATGTTGTCAAATTTACTTATAAGCTCTTTGGCTTGGCCAGTCATATTGGAAATTTTGTTTTACCATTACACATACACAATTTATTGTAATTGTCCTTGTGAATCAAACAAAACAGATGATGCTATGTAGAAGTAGCAGGAAGTGTGTCGAAAACCAAGAGATGTTAGTGAGTTAGTGGAATTTTGACCCACAGAACTACTTGAGGCTGAATGTTTGGAAGACTAGATCTACCTATGGGTCAAAGGCAAAGCTGATGGAGAAATCCAGTGGCTCTTTAAGACCTCAGTACATCTATTCCAGAATGTTCCTGGACTGCACTTTATTGCAAGTTGAGTGCATACTCACAGAGTGGGACTAGGTAAAGAAGAATCATACAAGCTTTGACTGTGTTGATATAAACCTTGTAGTAATTCCATGATGGAAAGTATAAAGTCTTAGTGTTGTCGCTTACCCAGGTCTGTAAATGTGTGACCACTTCCCTCATTGACATCATAAACAAGTGTCACAAGAAAATAGGAAGCTGCAGTAATCACAATTAATAACTGAAGGCTTCTAGTCTCAGAGGCACACAGAATACAGATTCATATCCAGATTCTGACACAGGCCCATGCAGATGGACTCTCAGGCCTTAACTGGGTACCATAAGGTCCCAGAGGGCCAGGAATATACAACACCTAAAAAAATAAGAGTCTGCATCATTCAAGTCTTTATTACTATAGTTAAGTTGCAAGAAAATAAGCTGTTTCTTCATTTTTGCAATGCAACAAAAAACGTACCACTAAGAAAGCTCTCAACAACTGTCATGCCTCAAATAGCCCTTCATCATTGTCCTAATTTCTTTCACTGCACATTTCCATTCCAGCATTTACTTGTTTCCTGAACCTGCTGCTCACCCCGTCTGGCACAGGCACCTCTTCTCTTGTGTAGTAAACACAGGCGTGAGGGTGGGTGCTGACAGTGACGATGCCCTGGCACCAGCAGTGACAGCAAACCTGACAGCCAGCAGGCTCCCGAGAGAGGGTGTGAGCCTGCAGGACTCCCTGCTTTTCCAAACCTCTTTGGAAATACGCCTCTTTCCACTTAAAAAATCTCACCTCACCTCCAGCTTCTAAGAATTTGTAATCTTATTTTCCTCTTTTACTATTTATAGGCCCTTCAGGTCACAGACTTTTCCCACATTTCTTGTTTTATAACACGCCACCAAGATAACAAGCATCACTCAGCTCCGAGAGATGCTTCACAGGAACAAGCGCTAACACAGAGAAAAACACCCCGAACAGCATCACCTCAGTTATTTTCTGGAAAAGAAGACATCACTTAGGACTCGTTTCACGAAGTCTCCTCCATGACAAAACAAGTCAAGAGAGCACGCACGAAGCGCTTCTTTCTGCATGGGATGTGTCAGTCCATCCTCAAGCGCACGCCTAGAGATCACCAGCGTTATTCGCTGCAAGGGCTCTGTTACAGACCTGACACCCGACACAGCCGGGCAGGCGGCACCTCCCTGCTGGGCGAGGCTGCGGGTCAGCCCCGCACGGCGGCGGGGGGTGAGGGCCCGCGGGCTCGGGGCGGCTCTCGGAGCCGGCACAGGGGAGGGGAGGGCAGGGCAGGGCCGCTGCGGCACTTACCTTCCCCGCTGGCAGGCTCCCCGGCTCGCGGCACGGCGGCGGCCGGCGCTGTCTCTGCCGACACCGGGCGGAAGCAGCCGGCGAGGAGGGGCCGGGCCGCTCCTTCCGCCGGGGCCCGCCCCCCGCCGCCCGCGCCGTGAGGGCGGCGGCTGCGACCCCTCCGAGGGAGGGGACCCGTTTTCCCACCCAGCCCTCCCTACCCAGCCCTTCCTACCCGGCCCTGCTCACCCGGCGTCAGGCGCCCGCCACCCGCTTGGGAATGGCAGGAGCGAGAGGGGAGGTCGTCCCGGGACGCGCGGCTTGGGGGTTTCCTTCTGCCTGTCATTCGCTCTTTCTCACCGGTCACGGTTTCTTTGGGAATTCTGGCAAAGGAGAAAAGGAATAGGTAGTTTTTAAAGAGCAAAATGAATTGGTGCTTAAAAAACGGCAGAGAAAAGGGTAGCGAAGTGCAAGCTTATGCTTCAGCGTGTTTGAAGGCTAGAATTATAGAATCACCAAGGTTGAATCATCCGGTCCAGCCATCAGCCTCGTGCTGCCGCTGCAAGATCCACTAAACTACATCAACCCGGCACCAGATCCAAGACACCTCCTAAACACCCCCAAGGACGGTGACTCCACCACCTCCCTCGGTAGCCTAATCCAGTGCCTGACCACTCTATCTGTGAATTTTTTTCTATTATCTAATCTGGATCTCCCCTGTCTGTTTAAGGCCATTTCCTCTGGTCCTTTCACTATAGGCATAGCAGAAGAGACCACCCTCTTCCTCACTACCACCTTCTGTCAGGTGGCTTTAGAGAGCAAAGAGATCCACCCTGAGCTCCCTCAGCTGTTCCTCATAATACCTCACAATGTTTTCTGGACCTTTCATAAGCCTTGTTGCTCTTTGCTGAAAACGCTCCAGCACATCTTTTTAAAATCAGGGGCTCAAAACTGAGCACGCTGCTGGAGGTGCAGCCTCACCAGGGTCTACTCTGGCAGCATTGTTCTTGATGTGGGCCAAGATGCCGCTGGCCTTCTTGACCACCTGGGCATGTTCCTGCCTCATATTGAGCCTGCTGTCATCCAGCATCCCAAGAGGAAACTGGACCAGAGCACCAGGACTATAGCAACACACTAAATCACAACATTCCTCCCCACTCAAAAAAAAAATTTAAAAATTATTATGTTTTAAGGATCAACTTGCAAAAGAACACCATGCAACTAGCAACAGGACAGGAAGACATCATCTTAAGCTGTGCCAGGGGAAGTTTAGGTTGGACATTAGGAAGAAATTCTTCACAGAAAGGATGATTAGACCTCAGAATGGTCTGCCCGGGGAGGTGGAGTCACCATCCATGGAGGTGTTTAAGGAAAGACTGGGCATGGCAGTCTGTGCCACAGCTGAGTTGACATGCTGCTGTTAGGCCATAGGTCAGACTCAATGATCTCAGAGGTCTTTTCCAACCTAATTGATTCTTTGATTATGTGAAGATAGTAAAAGTAGCAGTAAATTTTTTCTAAGCACCTGTCACAGAGTCTGCATGCCTGCTGGGTAAGGTGTGAAAGGAGCTCAGAGAAGATGTAATGAATAAACTAAACCCCATGCTTATCAGAGAGAAGCTCAGGGAGCTTGTCATACTAAAATGCTGCTTTTTGGGTAGAAGTGTTGTAAGAGATGTTTCCAGTTGAAGCCAGGGTGGCAGGTAAATGGAATAGTAGAAAATTGGCAAGATTGGATGGTGTTATTCAGGAGTTACACAGGGATTTGGGCATGAAGCAGCTGGACTATGTAATCACATGCTACAGGAGGTGCTGGAGGACTAGGCAGTACTGCCTGTAGCCAAAACCTGAGCAGCTTCAAAAGGAGTCCCTAAGGTTGGTAAGCATGTTGATCAAATCAGTGGGAAGAATAACAAAAAGAAGTGGAACAGGAACAGGAACAGGAACAGGAACAGGAACAGGAATAGGAATAGGAATAGGAATAGGAATAGGAATGCACTTGAGAACCACCAGCTTTATTTTCTGTGGAGGGACATGGCACCTCAGAAATGTGTGGGACTCTTTGGAGGAGCCAAGTGACCTCATCAGCCAAGGCGAATCAGAGCAATGAATGCAGAATCATAGAATCATGGAATATCCTGAGTTGGAAGGGACACATCTGTATCATAATGTTCAATTCCTAGCTCTGGACAGGAGGCTCCAAGAATCCCACCAAGTGCCTGAGAGTATTGTTCAAAAGCTTTTGGAGCTCTGTCAGGCTTGGTGCTGTGAGCACTGCCCAAGTGTTTGGGCACTGGAAGCTGTTCCAGTGCCCAAACACCCTCTGGGGGAAGAACTTTTTCCTAACATCCAACCTAAACCTTCCATGGCTCACCTTCCTGCCATTCCCTTGGGCCCTGTCACTGGTCACAAGAGAAAGAAAGATTGGTGCCTGCCCCTTGGCTTCTCCTCATGGTGATGTTGAAGACTGCAACGAGGTCTCCCCTCAGTCTATTCTCCAGGCTGAACAAGCCCAGTGACCTCAGTTGCTCTCATATGGCTTTCCCTCTAGACCTTCACCGTATTTGTAGCCCTCCTTTGGACACTTTCTAATACCTATGTGTCTTTTTTATGTTGTGGTATCCAAAATTGCACACAGGACTCAAGGTGAGGCTGTACCAGTGCAGAGCAGAGCGGGACAATCACCTCCCTTGCCTGGCTGGCGATACTTGTGGTGCACCAGGCATGTTTGGCCCTCCTGGTTTGGGCAAGAATTTTCATTAAAGGTTTTTAGAAGATTCAGGAATCATGTTTTATTGAGCCACCCAAGATTTGAGCCCCTCAAGATTTGACTCAAACTGCAATTTGTTTTAGTTGTTAATCAGTAGCTATAGCGAGACAGTTATAATTAAGCAATTGCATTGTTAACGTTGCATGCTTGGCTAATCTGTTGTTAAGGAAAAGGGAAGACAATCCCAAAATGAAGGAGCTGTCTGGATGACAGCCACCAGGAGTAAAGTCAGCAGAACTGAGCAGTAACTGAGGGAAAGTTAAGTCCAGCAGTAGAAAATAATGAGAATCAGCTTATTGACCACTTACTCTGAACAGACTCCAAACTCAAATGGAGGGAAGAGCTGTGCATGTGGACTAATTATCATGAGAAACAAGAGTTATAACTAGCATATAAGGTGTGTGAGTGCTAATTTATGAAAAAGTTGTGTAACGCTGATGGCATTGTTGGCTAAAGCATATAAATAGTGTAAAGTTTTGATGACTGGGGAGCCAGCCTTTTGTGTCTTACAAGCTCCTTACTTTCCACAAACTCAAAACAAAAATTGGAGTACTTCACCTCAGTGTGTGAATTGGTGGTGTGCGCTGGTGAAAAGCTCAGTGAGATAAAATTACAACCTTCAGCTAGGTGGATACTTAGTAGAAAGGGTAGAAAAGAAAGGTTCGGAATTGATTATTGTCTTTTCAATGGATTGTGTAAGAGGTAGGACTTAAAAGAAGTTTGTCTGAAGGTCAGTACTGTTCAACACAGGCATAAATAGTCTGGGAAAAGGGGTGGACAGTGGAGTAGTAAAATCTGTTGTTCACACTGAGTTATTTAGATTTAAGAAAAATTGTCAGGTTGCAGAAGGACTTCTTGATTCCTTCTGAGCAATAAAATGATGGACATGTTGACATGTGAGATAAAGCTGATTATTTAAACGGAATATAAAGCCTAGTGCTTCCAAAATCAGGTAATATTTAGTAGCCATTGGGAATGCCGTGATCCTTACTCTGTGTGATGGTGACGTGCTCTCTGCTTGGATGGGACTGCAGTTACTATCTCTCAGAAAGAGTACAGTAAATCTACAAAAGATATGGAAAATGTGACAAGATTTTTCACAGATCTGAAATTCCTCACATAGTAAGTAAAAAGTAAAATGGAAATTGGAAGACAAGCTAATGAGAAAAGTAGCTTGGGGAGATAATGACAATGGTTTTTGAAACCAAGCTGAATGGACAGTAATTCCTCATTGTAATTTCTAATGCAAAACCTTTGGAAAACAAATTAAGCTAATAGGCAGCAGTCAAAACACAAAGCATTTTAAGTAATCTTAAACTTCATTGGAAATGTCACAGATTCCTAAAATTTCACAGGAATTTGCAAAAAGATAAGGCAGATTTATGGAAAGAAAATCTATCAGGGACTGTTAAACATGAGAATACTCTGCAAAGGCTCAGGGTAGCCCTGAGAGCTGTCACTCTGCCAGAACTTGCACCAGGGAAATAGCCCAGTGCCCTTTCCTTGGCACAGCTGTTGGAGGCTGTCAAAGACAGGATGGACTTTTGGCCTGATCTGATACAGTTTTCATGTTCCTATTTGCAAGTAACATAGCTTTTTTTCTGAGGTTCACATCAAATCCTTCAGGTCATTTCTTATTCCAGAACTCAGTTTGTCTAATGTGTGAATATATAAAAGAACCACTGAGGTGCTTGATGTATTGTTGATCAGAGTACATTTTATTAAACTGTTAATAAAATTGGTTTGTCAGCGGCAGGTTAGCTCATGTGTGATATTAAAATAATGAATGCATACATTTCTTTTGATACGAACTAGAGTTGGTAAGTTACTGTAGTGAAGTCACAAAGAGCTCTTTCACTTTGTAGAAGAGGCACTTTGCCTGGTTTGTGTGCAAATGGAAAGTTTAGATAGGAAAATGTCATTTTTCCACATCTTCTTGGAAAAAAATGAACTTGACATAGTGTTAATTGTGTCATTGTACCCAATATTGTGAGTACATGCTGACCTTATGCCTTTGAGTTATGTTCCTATCATGAATGGCAGCAGTAACATTTTTGTAGGTATTCCTGTATTATAAGACTAAAAAAGACAACTGCAAGGTTTTGGAATCAGAAGTTGATTGGAGGTTGTATATATTAAGTGTATGTATATAATATTACTTTCATGTGCTTTTTTTTTTTTTTTTAAATATATAAATCCACAGTACAGCAAACACAAAACTTGGAGCATGTGAATGAACTAACATACAGCAATGGTCCCAGAGTTTCTGGACATGCATAGGCTTGCTTAAACAAACAGTATCCTGGAAAATAGTGATGTTAAAGTGGCTCACATGCATTAAAAAATTTGGTAGATCAGGCTGGAATACAATAAATATGTTTAAGGACTTGTTTAATTCAGGCATAGGGAAAAAAAAATTATGAAAGCTTGGGGTGGCACTTTACAAGGTCAGATTTTCATGAGTATTTGGCATTACTTCCCTGGTTATGTTTTTACTGCTACATGAAACAGGACCAGTGAGTGTCCTTTAGTGCTGAACCACTCGTTGTTCAGATTGGTCAAGCATTGCCCTGTTCTGGGCCTGTGAACACTCTGATGAACAGTCCTGGGTGCATTCCAGGGCATGGACTTGCACCAGAAGCCATGTTGAGTAGTCAAGATGAAAAAGCCTCCACCAAACATGATGTTCTTCACTTCGTGTGGTCTTCCAGAGCTGTCCTAGCAGCCTTTGCACTCTCACCCAGCCCATAGCATCACACTGCTGCATCCAACCCACGTTTTGTGAAATGGAGAAGTCACCCTGGAGGGCTGCAGTGCAGTCTTTGTATTTTTCAGGCACTTATGAATGAAAAAAACCCTACAACAATATAAAAACTTTTTTTTAATGGCCACAGTGGTACCACCTAGTTCCAAAAAAGAACTGAGCCAAGTACTAACAAGTGTAGGTGTGGCCAGGCTGCACCCCCTGGACTGATAAGGGTCTCTGGTGCTACTTCATTTCTGACCCATAGCCCAAGTAGGAACGTTTTATATAGCCAGGTACCAGGAAGGCCTTGAGGAATATTGGTACTGAAACAAATAAGCCTCGAATATTTTTGCTGGCATCAAATGAGAGGCACAATGGCATTCAAGCAGGTTTGAGAAGTTAGTTGGTAGTATCTCTAAGCACCAAATAAATCTGCAGGAGTTAGGTTCTTCTGGCCAGAGCCCTGGAGGCCATCTGCTGCAGACTTGTTTAGTAATATAAATAACACAATAATTGCTATGACCTATATATTTAAAACTATTTCATAGTTCAGTTTAAAATGCTTAATCCAAAGAAAGCACAATTAATGTCCAATCAAAATAGAAAGTGCCCTTTACATGTCAACAGTTACAGTATAGCAAATCCTGTCAAGGAACAGATGGAAGTGTCTTTGTTAGTGTTGCCCCACAGATGAGTGGAAATTAGTTTTAAGGCAGCAGAGACAGAAAAAAGTGCATGTATGTGGAAAGTAACATACCAAATTCGCTGAAACTGCATAAGCACATGAAAAAAAGCTACTGGTAAAACTTCCTGAAGAGACATTTGGTTCTTGAAAGTACCCACTAGTGTAAAATGTGTTTGTAGCTAGCTGTTAATGCAGCTGTGTGTACTGGAACAACTCACACAGCAACTGCCTCATATTTAATAGCTGCAAACTGTAAATGAAATAAAACATTGAATTTCAAGAAAATAAATTCCATTTATAAGTACATTTGAGAACTAGTTGAATAATTTGTGGTTGCTTTTTTCTCTTGCCTTCCCCTGTTGCTATCTAAAACTGACCATGAGAACTGTTAGTCATGAATCACAGCCAGGTTTGGCTAGAAATCTTCATCAGAGATTTTCTGATGTTTCAGAGGGTGCAGGCTTCAGTTCAGGTACAGAACTTCGTCTCTTGTAAAAAGTCAGTTCTAGCCCTACCTTTTGCCTCAGCAACACGGATCACATTTTTGCTTAGCCTTTGCAGAATATTGAATTTTATTCTAAACTGTTATTTATGATTACTTGTATGTGGTCTCCCTTTGAGCAGTCATAGACCCATATGCAGAATTAAAGGGCGACAATGAAATACAAACCACTAGAAAGTGGTGAACTTTCCAAACACCTTTCTACACTATTTCCTTCTTGTTAGTGATGGGACCAACTACTTTGCCCTCGAGGTCAATATGCAGCAAAAAACCCGCTGTGGTAATGTTTTGGTTTTAGTCCCAATGCAGATAGTAAATTAAAATTATTTCTGCTTCAGCCATTTAAAAGGTATCAAATTGTTCTGTTTTACAACAGCTTTTGCATAAGTTTAACTACATTAAATTCCCTAAAATGTCATGTGTGTTTTGTCTGTACCTTTGATAATAATGCAATATTCTTTATACTCTAAAACTGTATTGTTGGTGAAATAGAATCTGTGACTGAATTTTAATTTAATGATGTATTACAATTTTCATTTATATCAGTGTTACATGAAAGAAAGTTTTAACATTTTAGAACCTTTGTTCTCCTTTCCCTGCAACCATTATATTGTTATAGTACTTTATAGGGCAGAATAGGTGACTTTGATTTTCTATTCCCTTGTTTAATTTTGGAAAGAGATATACTTCCAAAACAAACATGAGGTTTAGACATCAAATGAAAGAGAGGTCAACCCATCTGCACCTGAGTCTAGCACAAATGGTGAATGGAGTACATGGGCAAGTAACTACATAGTTGTAATTTCACTCTAGAAAATAAGCATAGAAAAGACAAATCAAAATGTTATGTTTCTGCTTTTTCATCTGCCCTTTTAAACTACACTTACAGATACACAGACTCACAGGAAGGATAACATAGGAAGGGACTCTGGAGATTTTTCTAGATCAATTCCCCTGCTCAAAGCACAGTCAGCTGCAGCAGGTTACTTAGAGCTCTATGACCATTTGAGTTTGAATACCCCCAGTGATAGAGACTCCACAGGTTTTCTGGGCAACCTCTTCCAGTGTTTGACCAGTCTCACCATAAGAAAGATGGTTTGGGGTATTTTAACTTTTAATTTTATTTCCCGTATTTCTGTTTGTGCCCACTTCTTCATGTCATGTCACTGTCTCCCACTTCTTTACTTCCTTACATCAGGTATCTTAACTCCCCTAAACACTGACAGGAGCTCCCTGAGATTTCTCCAGGTTGAACAGTTGCAGCTCTCTAAGCCTTCTCTTGCTTCTATCCCTCAGTCATCTTTATGGCCCTTTGCCTGACTAGCCCATGTAAGCCCATGTCTCTCTTGCATTGGGATCCCATGACTGGACACAGCATTCCAGATGAGGCCTCACCACTGCTGAGTGGAAGACAAGGATCACTGCTGTCAGCCTCCTAGCAATGCTCCTGCTGCCACAGCTCCAGGATACTGTTGGTCTTCCTTGTTGCAAGGACTCATTGCTGGCTTGCAGTGAAACTGTTGTCCACCAGGACCCCCAGGTCCCTCTCTGCAGAGCTGTTTTCCAGCTACTTGTTCCCCAGCCTGCATGGGTGTGTGGGATTATTCCTTTTCCTGGTGCAGAACTTCATACTTTCCTTTGTGGAACTGTGTGATGTTCCTCTCTGGCCATCTCTGCAGCCCACCGAGGTTGCTCCCTGTGGCAGTACCTTCACCCCACTGCTCCCAGTTTTGCTGAGGGTCTGGCCCTTTGTCCAGATCGTGAATGCAGAGGTTAGACTGTGCTGGTCCTGCTATCGACCCCTGGCTGTGCTGTTAGTGAGTGGCCTTCAACTGAACTTGGGGTCACTGATTACAGCCCTTTGAACCCAACAGTTGTTGATATTTTGCCATGATTTCTGGCAGTTTTCCAGTTTGCAGCACATCAGATTTTCTTACATTTTCTGTGAAAGCACCTATAATGGTTCATCCATTATTCTCTGATAAATTCTTCTGCCTTTTCATCTTGTGCTTGTGTTTCTGACTTAACAGGACATCATTTTCCCCTGCACAGGAGAAGGGAACCTCATTCTGGCTTATTATATTTTCAGCCAGTAAGCAGTAGTGAAGAAGCTTTTCCTGTGTGCCTCTCTCCAGAATGCTGCATGGGCACAGACTGTGCAGAGTCTCAATCTTTCGTTCTGTAACATTACTAAACTCTTTTCTCTGCAGGCTTCTAAAAGATGTTAGACTTCTGGATTAAAGACAGACACATCCCTCCAGTTTCAGCTGGTTTTATTATTTAGGTCCAAGGCAGGTTCAATTAGTAGATAACTGGGGAGAAGTCTGGGGAGTAGGCCAGAGGTTGTGGTCTTTGTCTGTTGCTCTGAAACCACCTGTTTAAAAATATAGATATATATCAATGACACAAATATTAGATGGTGGATTCCTGACACATGACATAAAGCAAGAGAGTAGATTACATTTAAGGATGAAATTATTGAAGAGGTTGGTGAAACACTTGAACAGGTTGCTGAAAGAGGTACTGGATGCCCCATTCCTGGAAACATTCTAGGTCAGGTTGGATGGGGCTCTGAGCAACCTGATCCAATTGAAAGTGTCCCTGCACATTGCAGAGGGGCTTGACTAGATGACCTTTAAAGGACCTTTAAACCCACACTACTCTAGGATTCAGTGATTCTATGACTGACAACAAACTCCTGTTAACTTACAAGGTACGTTGAAATAATAAATCCCAACAATTCCATTTGAGAAATACTCTGTAATGTTCTATGGCTATTTTCCATTATAGTCTATGGGAGCCTCTTATTTTGGGGTTTTAGTTTTCTTGGGCTTTCCTTTGGGGGAGATAACATTTCAAGTAGTTGCTATTTTCAATACAATTATTTTTTAATACCACAAAGGTGGGATTACACTATTACTAGAGCTACTGAGCTCAGTTTTTTCACTGTTGCATTTTGCTGTTCACTCTGCTTAGAAAGCATTGGAAAGTGGATTCAGCTGCCTGTGTGTAGCAATCTAGTGCTATTTGACATGTTCTTGTGCACCTAAGACATATGTAGGGGTCTGGCACAGGAGAGACAGGACCTATCAGACACTTTCTGGTTTGGCAGCTGGTGTCTGAACATCTCAGGACACAGCAACACCCCCTAGGACATCTTGGCTGGGACCTTCAGGTGTTTGTGTAACCCAGTCCTGTCCTGGCAGCCTGCCATCATTGTCTAAATTCTAGTGAGCAGCACCACCTTACCAACTGTATTTAAAAGACTGAAATTAGCAACATTTCCAAGTTTACCAATAAATTCATAGTTACTGTGCTTGAAAGAGAGCAGAAGAAACATGTATGCATACTGATGCTTGTGCATCTGGAATGTGATTGCATATGCAGTGGGTTGATGGGAAGACTATTGAAAGGTCTTTAGTAAAATTTTGTATTAGCCAGATATGAAATAAAAAAGACAGAATATTTAATGAAGAAAACCATTCCATTTGCAAACTGGGAAGCATGCACACTTAGAGAATACATGTGGTGTATTTTTAGAAGTTCTTAACAGTCTGGTACAGAAGTGACATTCTTGTGCTGAGTTTGAAAGTGTTAACTGGCCTTAGTATAAATGTGCATTAAAGCTGCTCTGATTACACATGAACTGGAGCTGGGGGCATTGTACTCATGTAAGTGCCGAACTTTCTCCGCTAGTTCCTGGGCAGGAGCCCTGTAATCCTCTGGGAAGGTGTTTTGACAGTCCTTTTCATTGCTGAAAGCGGTGCTGAAAGGAATTTCCTGCCTTAGATTTCAGAGGTCTATTGGAATTGCTTTACTGGGGAGACTCACTCTTCAGCAGGCAGGAGGGAGGTAGCTATGGTAGGGCAAGGCTTGCTCCATAAAACTTGGCCTCGCTATGCCTTCCAAGAAAAAGAATGGAAATTGGTCACTTTTTCTTCAGACTCAGAAGTCAGCAGCTTGAGATCCCATAACATTTTTGAACCTTCTCCCCTTCCTTTCTTGTGCTGTCTGTATAATTTAAGTAGAACAAGTGTGTTGAAGAATTTGCTATCGGCTTTTTCTAGGTCATATTTCTGAAGACCTCACAAGCATCATACTGCCATGTGCCAAAAAATTAACATAAGGTAAAGTGAAATTCCAGCATATGGCTGGAAGAAATCCAAGTGAGTGCAATATGTAAATAATCAGACTTTCAGCTTCTGCTCTTTACTAAAGGTGTTTCCTTTGTTACAATCAGTTCTTTATTATTTGAATATCTCATGCCATTCTTTTAATCACCAAATTCTCCTCTATTCCTACTTTCTTCCTTTCTCAAATAAAATTTTAAAAGTATGTTTTACTAAAACATACTGAGTTTAATATTAGAACTTTTTTCATAATGTTTCAAATTAAATAAGCTTGGAGTATCTCTTTATTTTAAATCTTACTTTGCTAAAAATGGCAAAGGAAGTTAGAAAGGATAATAAGTAACACTTTTTTTGACTGCTGAAATTCAAATTCAACTAAATATAAACATTTTTTCTCCTTGAAACTGAGATCATAAGCAGACACCCAAATCTTTCCCAACTCCAACTGACTAAATCTAGCTGCAGATTTATTTTAAGCACATAATGCCATTGCTGATTAATCTTTTATATGTTTATCTTCACAATATTCCTGTGAATGTAGGCATTGCTGTTGTCTCTCTGTAGAAAACAAACACATCAGTTGCATTAGATATTAAAACAGTTTAAAATCTAGCCTAACTAGAATGAGATTTTCATGTATAGCTGGCTTCTTGCATGAGTTTTCAGAGATTTATTTGAATTATTTGTAAAAATCAAAATTCTATAATATTCATAGATAAAAAGTAAAGTCTCTGAATTTGCATTGTTATGCAATAGTTAATTGTTCCATCTGAAGCAGTACAATAGTGTGAAACAATTTTCCTCTAGCACTGAAGGAAAGTTCTCAGAATAAAGTTTTCCCTGGTTTGGGGGACATATTCCTGTGAAGGAGAGCCTCTCTTCTCAAGCAACCATGTTCTCTGGGTACTAAGGATGAGCCTTGCTTGGCCACAACTACGTCTGATTTCTCTTCCTACCTGTACTGATCTGGCAGATGATGAGCCCCTGAAAATTAGCTGGCTGCAGTTCCTCCTTTGATCAGTTAACCCCTGCCCTGCCAGGTATCAGTCGCAGGAGCAAACGGGTGTGATTTACGTGGGGTTTGTTGTAGCTCACAGTTAGTGAGCATTAGCAAGTTTTGAATCAGCACCACAAGCCTCCCATTGTTTATGCTAAAATTGCTCACTTTGGATGCTGAGAACATGAATTAATGAAATGGGGTTTCAGATGGTTTGGGGGAGTTTTTTGTTTCAGAGGTTTCCTTTTCTTTCTCTGATTTTTAGAAAAAATTAATTAAGCTTTAATATTCTGGGTACATTTTTTAAAAGCATAGTCTATGTTTATATTATTTGTCTAATACTATTTGTATGAAGTGACCACCACCTGCATTTAATTTATCTTGTGACAGGTCTTTCCTGCCTTGATCTAAAATTCTTTAGAACACAGAAGTGACTATTTTCTGCTTGGACTTTACTGGCTAGCTCCAGTTTGATTGTTGTGGGCCTCTTCGAGCCTAAACAGATAACATACATCCAGCACACAGGTTTTTAACTAATTACTAATGTTCTTAAAGCACTTTGAAGAGTAAAAGAACAATACATGTGTTAATTATTATTAAGAACTTAGCTTTGAACATCATGTTCTGATATGAAAAATGTTTAGTGCGTCCTCACCAAACTGTAGCATTATAAATGTATTTCATTAAGAGGTCATTAAGACATTAAAAGGCATCATTACTAATCTATACATGATCTAAGCTTGGCAAACCTCTGTAATCCAGACTCATTATATTAGCATGAGTGCCTTTCCGGCCAAAAAAGTGCTGAGATTTTGCATGGTAGCGTTTCCATTTATCAACGATATTACAGATGAAATAAAACCTCTGATTTTTGGAAAATCTCCCTTCTAGTCCCATTACTTTTTCCTGGGCTTGATATGCTGCAGTTGTTGTTTCTGGCATTAATGCCTCTTAGGTTCAGCGTTGCACACATTATTTGAATTGAGTAGTCTTATACATGAAGTGCAAAAGATCTTCAGCAGGCTCTGTCCAGGGGTTTCTTGGATGTGCATCAGTGGATTTTGTGGGAGAAAAAAATCTTTCTGGTACATAAGAGTTATACATGTTCTTTGATAATGTGTTCTAGAGAAACTGTTAATTTTTCTAAATTACCAATTGTGATGTGTAGCCCAATAAATAGACTGTTGAAAATCATGGTGATTTTCTTTAAAGTATGTATGATGAAAATAAAGATTAAATGAACTTCCAATATGAAAAATTCTCAAAGAAATCTGCTGAGAAAAATCCAAGAAACCCATTGGGCTGCCTTTTCAGTTTTTCTGCAAGTTTTTATCTGTCACTTATAAGTTGTTTCTTAATTTTATCTTTTCTGCTTTGAAAACTAAAAGTGTAGCCAGCCATTGACATGTGAAGAAGAATCCCAGTGTTCTTCTTATTTCAATGTACTTCTCTAAACTGTGATAAAAAAAATGAAATATTTTCTTAAAGTGTGAAAGCAAGTTTTCAAAATAAATTTGATGCTTCAAAATATGAACATGTCTTTTCTGGAATAATTTAATGTACTATAAGAAAGTGTTAATAAATTTTTATAAACATGTTAAGTCAATCTAAGGATAAATGTGACAATTTAATATAATGACTGAGATCCAAAAACCCTGTTTTGCATGTAATTGCATTATTGTAATGGTACAGTGCAATCATCATGTCAGTATTCTTGCTTATAAATTCTGAAATATTTCACCAAAACCATCTACTGTGGCCAATGTATTTATTTTACTGTAAAATTCATTTTATTCTGAAGAATTCAGAAGATTTTTTGAGGTCCTGTGCTTGCAAATGCCCACAAATTATATCATTTAATGGTCACTTAATATACTGAAGTACATAAATATGCAGCAGTGGAATTTGCAAAGCTTCTAAATGCCTAGTTCTATGTATATTGTTAAAAATTAGGGATTTTACCCTGACTTCCTTTAAGCTTTCTGTAATAGAATTCTGACTTGAAATATGCTGACTTGGAAAATATTCTCCAGTTATGGAAATTTATGCTTAATATTAGATGCCAAGTCAAAATTCTGTTTGGGATTTAGATTCAGGCATCTAAATTGGGTTGTCTACAGTACAGCTAGTATGAATTACCTAGATAAGAGAACAAATTGTATGGCCTTGATGCAGTTGTCCACACTTGAGTCTCTGCTGCCACCTGGGATGGCCCTGGGCTTTTGAGACAATGGCTTCTGGTGCAGATGTGATGGAGGGTCCGTGGGAGCTCCTTGCCTGGCTGGGGAGGTG
Source organism: Passer montanus (assembly GCF_014805655.1). Taxonomy (NCBI): domain Eukaryota; kingdom Metazoa; phylum Chordata; class Aves; order Passeriformes; family Passeridae; genus Passer; species Passer montanus. Next base: position 3,876,796 of record NW_024369485.1, read on the forward strand.
GCAGTGGTGAAGAGTCCTGCACAAAGGGAAATATAGAAACATATTGAGATCTTCAGGAGAGTTTGTTGGGATGATACCATTTAGATTATGACATTGGACTGTTATCCTGGAAGCTATGAAATTCCACTGTTTCTCCAGGAGAATAACAGGGCTCTCAGCCACAGAGTCTCTATCTGCACTACAGTTTTGCAATGTAAAAAAAAAAAGTGATAGAGGCTCTAGTGGCACCAGCCAAGTGAGTTTAGTCCTATTTTCAAAGGTGACATAACACTTTTAGGTTGAGGGTTTTGCCATTGTTGTACAGCGCCCTACTAAAGATTCTTGAGTAGTTTCCAAAGAAGCTGGCAGGCTGGCACAGCACAGCCCTTTTAGAAATTGACACCTAGGGTCTTGAGACTTTAGGCAGACACATTTTAAGAAAAATTCTTGAAGGAAGATTTAACAACCAGAAAACATAAATATTTTCTGAAAAAAATGTTATACTAGAACAATACTAGTGATGCCTGCAAAATAGAGATTGAGAAATTGAATATTTTTTTAATTTTACTTTCCTTTTTGTAAATAATATTTACTGCATTCTGCAAATAGTACCAATATAAAATCCTTTATTATTAGTAGAAGTGGTTTATAATGCAATTATTAACATTTTCTACCAGAACTTAAAAGCTTTGTACAGAAGACCTGCCTAGTATAAATAAATTGAATATATAAGACCTACACTTTTTCATCACAAACTGACTGATTGACTCCTTTATTCTAGTCAGATCAGTCGAGTCATAGTACAGTGTTACAGAGCACACTCTTAGGTTGAGTATCAGATAGCAGACTAATATACTGCAGATTGCATTAATCTTTCATGTTATCTTTTCCTCTCTACCCTTTCTTCCCTGTTTTTTGTGGTTTTGATTCTATGTTTGTTTTCATTGTTCCATAAAAAAGATTATCTTTACACAACACAAACTGTAATTATGTATACACATGCCTCCTATATCTCATTTACCTGTGACTGATATTTGAACTCTTAATTTCTTTTCTGGATTATATACACTTAATAAAAAAATAGTTTAAATAAAAAAACCCCAACCTTAGCTGATTTATAAGCTTTTGTGCTTATCAGAACAAGCTCAAGAGCACTTGGCTAAGATATTAAACATGTAGTCATGGATGAATAAAGACTTCCTTAGTCGGCACAAAATTGGATTTTAATATCTTAAGCCCCTATGCATCAACCCACAGAGCAGCAGCAATGTCTTTTGTATAGAAGTTTCACAGTTGCATAGTTAAGTTATGTACATAACAAATAACATTGTGACTGAAAAGTTATCTTATAGTCTAAGGAAGTTTGCTAACCATGAAACTGTCTGTCAGCTGAAGACAGAAAAAAGGCAGTAAGATGGTTAATACCTTACCTCTCTTGTTGAAGTTAAAATATTTTGTATCTACAGATGAGAACGTAATGGTGTCTGGAAGGAGAGGAAGCACCAGGAACCCTGATTTTGAAGTTTACTCAGTTTTCAGTGCTACCAATATGGAAGCTGGTTTAAATTGCCCAGTGACTAATATAAACAACAATCCCAATGTCAGCATCTCTTATCCCAGCTGAGTGCTCTCTCCTCTTTGCTTTTGGGTTTCATTATCAGTCTTCTTAGAGTGACTTTTAAGGTGACCAAATGTTCTGCTGCTGTAATTTTTGAAAGACAGCCGTCCACATCCTACATGGGTATTTCAATGTCAGCAGTGAAGAGTCAGTTTTCATAGTCATCTACTCACAGTGCAGCTGAGGTTGTCAAAAATCTCTGGAGGCTCCTTAGTCCAATTCACCTGCTCAAAGTAGGGTGAATTAGAGCCACTTGCACAGACCTTTGTTTCCAATTGGATTTTGGGCATCTCCCAGGATGGAGTCTCCACAAGCTTTCTTAACTACTGTTCCAGTGTTTGATTGTGTTTGCAGTAAAAAAAAAAAAAAAAGGTTTTTCTTCTTCTGAAATGGAATTTTTTGTGTTTCAATGCATCTCATCCTGTCACCTGGTGACAGTGTGAACAATCTGGCTCTGTCTTTTTCATTCCTTCCCATTTGAATTCTTTTAACTAGGAAATGTTGGAAGCTTTTAGACTGTAGGCTGTACAGCATGCTTAGATAATAAGTTTGTTAAAAATTATTGTAGTTCTGCTCAAACACAGTCATCTTTTCAGAAAGGCACAGCCAAAATCTTGAGAAAAATCTTCAACAGTCTTACAAAAAGTCATGCCTTGTCTCATAAATTAGTAAAAAAATATGAAGGATCCTAGAACAAAAAGTATCACTGAGAATACCACACTATTAATAGACCTTAGTGTTTTAATCTCTGTGCTATAATGTCAGACCATGCAAGTAAGCTGAATTTTTAATGCACTATAAAAAAAGGTGATATCTATCAGTATTACATGACCAAAGTCACAGTATTTTTTATCCAGAAGCCAAGACCCTCAGTTCCTTCCTGAGACAAAAATAAACCTGAAGATCCAGGGAAAAAAAATTGAAAGAATTTTCCCTTGACTAAATGGACTCTCCAAAGCAAAACATGTTCATGAGTGCAGAAGAAATATATGGATATTTCCACTAAAATCCACTGACATGGAGATAGATGGTAAGTATCCCCAGGGCAGAGAGAATCAGAAAGTTGTAGAAGAAAGAAAATGCTTGACTTGCTTGAAACACTATGTTTCAAGTTACGTGTGTTTAGGAAAAATAAGCACAGTCTGGAACACAGTCATGGTAATAAGATGAGAAGGTGATCAATTACAGGAGAATCTAAATAAATTGCTTGGAAAAGGGTTATTGTTTTTTCTATGTGTATTAAAAGAGTGATTACCAAAGGAAAAAAAAAGAGTTAGTTAAACTAAAGAAAAATCCCTTTGAAAATTGAAATAAATCCAATATTATGTAGCAAATATAAAGCCTAACTCTTTTTGCAACAGGACGTTGTTATTTCTCCTCTCAGAGTGTGATCTGAATGCTTAATAATCATGTTCTGTCTCCTATTATTTAGGTCATTAATGAAAGTGTACAGTGAGTTATACAAGCTACTTATGTGCTTAAAATTAATTGGGCACATAAATGTTTGCAAGACAGATTCCTTTGTGGTGCATCAGTCACAGAGGTTTTTGGCAATTTTATACTTTTTTAAGCATCTGAAGCTTTGGGGGTTATTTTTTGGTTTGAGGTTTTTTTTTTCTTTTTTCTTTTTTTTTTTTTTTCCCAATAAAGCCATAAATTGCAAAACAGGCTTTTTAGACTTTTCTGATATTCTCTTTTTCTGACCTATTTGAAAGTGTATATAAATCTTATCTGCAAAGTTTGGAATTTCCCATTAATAATAATGAAGAAAAAGAAAAGAACAATAAATTGTTTGAGAAGAGCCTGGAATTTTTCACTGAGAGTTATTCAATAGAGTAGAAAACTGAACAAAGATATAAACATCAAACAAATGAAATTTTGATTGTCATTTATGAGGAGAAAACATCTGTAATGGATAGAACAAGCAATCTTGAATCTTAATATTCAGACTTTAATGAGTAAACAGATATTTCACCATCTTGTAAAACAATAGTATTATGAGCTCAGTCTGGTTAGAACTACTCGGGTGCCTAAAGACAGCCTTAAGTGTTTTTCTGGATCAGGCCAGAATGGTCAGCACCCTGCCAGATTAATTCTTGGAAGAGTTTACGAAAGATAGTGTGAAAACTTCTTGTGCATAGCAAGAAATCCAAAACAGTGACCAAACAATGTGTATTGACAACAGGGTGAGCCAAGTTCTTGAAGAGAATGATCTGAGGTACAGAGTGTCAAAGAAAAAGTGATTTTTTATCTTTTTTTTACTGGAAAAATTTTTGTCCTCAGTGACAGTTGAATGGGTTCCAGACCAAAGTAGAGTTCCAAAACTTTTTTTCGGTAAAACATCAGGTTTGAAAACCCACTTCCATTTGCTCAAGTGGGTGAATGAGCTTACTTGTGATTGGGGTTGTGGGAAATACTAATGTAAAGAAAATCAACACTTTCATAAAACAGTGCAAAAAGCAGGGACTGTGTCTAGATGTATGGAAACTGCTCAAAACTGGAAGAACTTTGAAATAACTTGCTTGGCTTTCTGACTTGATAACCTCTTTTCATCAGAAGAAAGAATTTGCATGTACTGTTCACATTGCAGTGTTTTCAAGAAAATGTTTTGCACTTCTACTTATGCTTCTTGCATTACATCCCGTTCTTTTCTCCCCAGAGGATGGGTGTTATGCTGGTTCTGTAACATTGCATGAGGATGAGATCCTCCAACTTCATGAAACGTTTTGCTTTCTCCTCATCACTCTTTGTGTGGGATCACTGAAACTCTTGCAAACCATTCAAAGCCAAGTTGGATGGGACTCTGAGAGGCCTGGTCTAGTGGAAGGTGTCCTTGCCTACGGTAGGGGGGTTGGAACTGAATGATTTTAAGGACCCTTCCAACACAAGCCTTTCTATGATTCTATGTGGCTTTAAGGACAATGGGATCCTTGGTCAAGTCCCTATTTGCTGGTAGTTGATGACTCTTCTACATGCTTCCTCCATCCACATTTCATCAACCCAGTGATGAAATTTAATTAGTCTTTATTATCTATTTACTATCCAGCCACTCAGACAAATTTTAATTTCCCTTTGGCTCTGCTTGGGATGGAGTTAATTTTCATCACAGCAGCCTGTGTGGTGCTGTGCTTTGGGTTTGTGGCTGAAACAGTGTTGGTGACACATTAGTGTTTTGGCTTTTGCTGAACAGTGCTTGCACAGAATCAAGGCTTTCCCCCCTTTGCTTACCCCAGTGGCAGGGCTGGGGTAGGGCAAAATATTACAAGGAGACACATCTGAGACAGCTGGTCCCCACTGACCAGAGCGATATCCTATATCCTATGTCACTGTGCCCAGAAATAATAACTGTCAGAAAGAAGAGGAAGTTATGGCATTTTTCTTGCCAAGTAATTATTGTGTGTGCAGGGCTCCTGCTGCCCAGGAAGAGGCTGGATATCTGCTAGACTAAAGGAAGTAATGCATTCATTACTTTGTTTTTCTTGCACATGCAACCTTTGTTTTCTCTGTTAAATTGCTATCAACCCAGTCTGTGAGTCTTCTCACCTTCCTTTTACTTTCTCACCATCACAGGGGAGAGAGGAGTTGACTGAGTGAGTGGGTGGGTGGGTATTTGGGAGCTAGCCAGGGCCAACCCACCTTGGCTAATTAATTGCTTGAATTGAGTAGGAACCCTTTCATTGTATAATAATAATCTATGAAATGTATCATTTGGATTGATCCTAAAAATATAATTAACCACAAAGTGTGTAAAATCTGGAAATTTTTCTTTGTTCATTTTATCCATCTTTGTTCTATAATGTTTAAGTTTCTTATGTGTTTTCAAGTCTGTAGGAGAATTTTATGTTGGCAAAACCACAGCAATTTTACAGGCTCCAACCTCAGACACATATTTCAGGTTTTCAGAGTTCTTTCACTATGTACAGTACATCTGAAGGCCTTGTCAGTTTGTATCCAATTTTACACAGTTTTGTACTCTCTGGGTAGACTTTGGCCTATTTTACAAGAAGAGTTAGCTGATCTTGTCTTTGAAGTCTGGAAGCACTGCTGCAGAGATTGGCTATTAAAGGAAGGAAGGCACAGTGCCTGATGTAAGGGGATTTCAGTCCTCCTTGATCTCTAACATTTCCAGAAAGCAAATAATTCTGATAGCATGGCTGATCAGTTCAGGGTAGTCTTTAAAGCAGATCCATACTGATAAAAGCAGAGAGGTAAACTTAGTGAATTGTGTATGCATCCTGTATTTACTCAGCTCTGAATATTGCAGTGGTTATTTGTGAGCTTAATGAATCCTGAGACTTTTTGTAGATAAGCCTCCAACACTTAATTAGTGTTCCTTGTAGGAACTTGAAGTACATGTCAGCTAAGAAGCCAAAAATAATGGGGATATCTGTTATTTTCTGACCTCTCTGAATTCTGTGGTAAACTGAAAACCCAAATATTAGAACATTGTTGCGCAGTATTGTATAAGGCACTGGAATTGTCAACTTCTTTTCATGCAGAAATAACTACTCTACCTCTGATAATTTGGTTGTTGCAGGCACCCATCAGTAATCAAGGAAACACCAATGGCAAATCCTCATGAACAGAGCAATAATTCTGACCCCAGCAGGGTCAGTGATTTACTGATTGAAATAATTGAATAATTTAGATATTTAGTTTAAATTATTTTTTAAAAATTAAATAATTTAAACAATTTAAATATTATTAGATTAATTTAAGAGCATAACATAAGCAAGTCTTCCTTTTGGAAGCTCTGGATCAAACACAACATTATTAATTCTTTGGTCAAGCATTGTGTGATGGAATGAAATGAAAATTTTCTCCCTGTACAAAAAACCAGTGTAAATAAGAAAAGGTGATGGGTTGTGGTAGTAGATAACTCCCTTCTGGGATGTACAGGAGCACCCATTTCTTGGCCTGATGTGCTCTCTAGAGAGGTGTGCTGCTTACTGGGGGCTGGTATCAGGGATGTCACCGGGAGACTGCCAAGCCTTGTAGAGGACACAAAGCATTATCTACTGCTGCTGTTTTGCATGGTCACCAGTGATACAGGCAGGAGCAGGCTGAGCAGCATCAGGAAGGATTACAGAGCCCTAGGAGTAACAGTAAGGAACTTTGCAGAGCCAGTATTGTTTTCATCAGGCCTCTTAGTCACAAGGACTTAGTCACAATGGTTTGAAAGGGCCAGTTAAATCTGGTTGATTGACAAATGGTTACAGGACTGGTGCCACAGCCAGGGGTTCAGCTTCCTTACTACAGGAGTTTGAGATCTGTGGGGTTGCAAGGAGGGCACACAGCAAACTCAATATCCTGGACTTCAGAGAAGCAGACTTTGGCCTAACCAGGGATCTGCTTGGTAATGTACCATGGGATAGAGCCCTGAAGGGAAGGGCAGAAGAAACCTGGTCAGTATTCGAGGATCACCTCCCCCAAGATCTGGAGGGATGGATTCCAACAAAGTGGAAGTCAGGCAAAAGCCTTAGAAGGCCTGTGTGAATGAACATGGAGCTCCTCGAAAACTCAGATGCAAAAAGGAAGCATACAAGAGGGAGGAAGTGAGGACAAGAAGGCTGTGAGGAATGTAGAGAAATTTTCTGAGGAACAGGGATCAGGTTAGAAAAGCTGATAGAATTAAACCTGCCCAGGGACATCGAGGGCAGCAAGCAAAGCTTCTGTAGGTGCTTCGGCGATGAAGACTAAGGAAAATGTGAACCCTCTCTGGAAGGGAACGAGAGACATGGAAACCCAGTATGTGGAGAAGGTTGAGATACTCAACAACTCTTTTGCCTTGGTTTTTGTGTGTTCCAACCAGACCGCCTGAATTCCAGAAGGCAAAGGCAGGGATTGGGAGAATGAAGAACCACCTGCTGTAAGAGATGATCAGGTCTGAGACCATCTAAAAAACCTGAAGGTGCACAAGTCTATGGAACAGATGAAATTCATCCTCAGGTCCTGAGGGAACTGGTGGATGAAATCACTAAGCTACCCATCATATTTGAGAAGTTGTGGCATTATGGCAAAGTTCCCACTGACTGCGAAAGGGGAAAGATAACCCCCATTTTAAAAAAAGGTAAAAAAGGAGAACCTGGGAATTACAGGTCAGTTAGTCTCACCACTGTGCCTGACAAGGTTGTGGAGCTATACTGAGACAATGGAAATCAAGGAGTTGATTTGTGACAGCCAGCTGTGTGCCTCCTGTGCTTACAGTGGAGGAAAACATGAGGAGTAGAATTAATCTTCTGTAATTTCAGGGGTAGAATTCAAATTGCTTTAAATTCAGAATGAATTTCAAATTCAGAGACTAATCCTAGTATTTGTGCATTTGCGTGTGAGCTGGGTGTCTAAGATTCCCTTACTGATGATGTAGGCAGCTGTTTCATTGCTGAGTTATCCTGATGCCTGTGACATATGGTATCTGAGATGTCCCCCTGGAGCAAGCAATGTATAATAGACCCATCTGGGGGCCAGAGAAGATTCTATAAGGCATATGAAATGGCATGGGGCTCCTTTGTATTAACAACTGCCATATGCCATAGAGCTAGATGAGACAGATCATTTTCTATGGAAAGAGTATTTAGCACAAAAGGAATTTTTATTGTCTGCAGTCCTAAAGAGGTGGCTAAGACCACCTTTCTGTTTTGCACAGCCTATAGAGAATCTGTCAAATGGCAATAACTAGTAGCCAAAAATTACTTGGTTTACATTCTCAGGTATCCCTAGCTCTGGTGAAATGATCCTGTGTGGGGATTTTACTATGTCAAAGGGATGTTTCATTTAATTATATATTGGCTTTTCATAATAACTCCTCCCATTACTGTTATGATCATACAGTCCCTTCAGGATTTGATTTCTTCAGCAAAACTTTCTCTTTCTTGCAGCAGCAAGCGCATGGGTTGCATTATCTTACCTATAGACTGCTGACCCAAACTATTTGCTGTTGCTCATTGTGTGCTTGATAATCACCATAGCAGCCATAAATATAGCAGGTCTGTATTCTTAGGACCTTCTGATATGCAAGAATAAGGTCATAGAAAGAAGAATTTGTGGCTGCTCAGTTTAGCAAATACAGCTGTATGTAGTTTATCTACAGAAATTGAACAAGTTGCACTGGAAAACATGGCATACTGCTTATGATGCCAAGCTTTACCTGGAAAACTTGTTTTTTTAGAAAAGAAAAGATAATAGTGTAATTTCAAAAAGTTCCCTGTAAAGTTATAATACAGCTACATTCCATGTAGCTACTCTGACTCCATGAATCTTCATAGTTTTTCTCATACATAATACAGAAGTACCCATAACTGTCTTAAAACACAAGATCCATCATAGTGTGCATCTCAGAGGAGGAATTTAATTTTGTTTTGTTTAAATCTGTAATATCCTAAGACTTTTTTTCCTTTTCCACAAATATGGGAACAGGTTAGAAACTCAGGCATGGAAACAAAGCAGCTCTGTGCTCTTTCTAGCCTCTCTAAAGGCAGCCAAGTGCAGAAACAACCTTTGCTGAGTAGGAACAGGTAGCAATGACTCTTCACTACACTTTCTGCTTTTGACTTTGTAGGTATTTATAACATATTGCTTTTACCTACTTGAAATATATATTTTGTAAAGATTATGTTCTGGATCATTAATTTTTCTGAAAAATTTTGTATCCTGCTAATAGTCTGTGGCTTCCTTAAAGGAGACTGAATGCTTACCTGCTTTTAAAAAAAGTTATGAAGAAGAGCCTTATGGATACTACGGGGTTTTTCAAAAAATATTGATGTTTGACATAAATGTTAGAGAGTTTTGTGAAATAACAAAATACAAAAAATATTTAAAGAAGCCATAGATGCTTCCAGCTGAGTGCTAGGGCGTCCTGACCGCAGATCTGGAACTACAAAAAACAAGTCATAAACCTCTGGACCTTGGAATTAAGAAATCTGGCTCAAAACAGCAAAACCTATCTGTTCATCCATAGTTAACAGTCATGCCTTTTTCACAATTGTATATGCAGAAGAAAGCCACATTTTGTTGAATAAACAACGCTTACCTCAAGTAAAAACAGCTAATGCTGTTGGAAAAGTTTGAAGGACATTGAGGAATAAAATTATCATCAAGCTTGAGGCAAATGCAGAAAAGGCAAAAAATGAAATGCAGAAAATAAATGTGTAAGAGACAACCAGACCTCTGGCGCTTTCCTCAGCTGACTTTGTTTCATTTGTTGCCTTTTTTCATGTTCCCTAATGCCAATGTGTGTGTACAACAGAACCTGGGGGGGAAAAAAAAAGACAAGAAAGGGAAAGGAAAATAAGAGTAACTAGACAAAACTGGACTTGAAGCAAAAGAAAATTGTATAGATAGCACTAATAGAAAACAAGACAAGTAGGAATCAGGAGGGAGAAAAGATGATTCACACAGAATTATTCATAACGGTAAGGAACATGGTGGAAAGAAGAGAGAATCTGTAAAAGGAAAAGATGAAACTGGTTACCAATAAAATGAGAAAATTTAAATTTTCTAGAGTGCAAGGGAGAAAAAAAACAATCCAAAACATAAAGGAAAAAGTAGGTAGGTACCATCAAAAAGAAAATGGAATAGCAAAATAGAAAAGAGTAAAGAATGATTGAGCAGAAGCACTAAAACCTGCTTGAGCACCTGCAAGTATTTGGAAATTAAACAGACAGTTGTATCAAATTGCCAAAGTATCTGCAGGGGACCACACTTGCTAAGTATCTGTTCCTTCTGATGGTGCAGTCTTCCTTACTCCTACATAAGAAGTGTACTTTGCAAAATGATGTTTCCAATGTACCACCTTGCAATTCTTCCTCCTCATCACCAGAAGCATTATTCAAGTTGTTTGCCTTTGTCTTATCATGTCAATAAGACAGTCAGGTTTCTGTAAACCTGCCAGGTGGTCTTCTTTCTCAAATTCTCTGTGTCTAAGGCAAAGAGCTGATGAATTGTGGAAGACTAATGAAAAGGGGAAAAAATGGCAGTTCTAATTTCATTGCATATACTTCCCACCTCACTTCTAGGAGGCTGGGTTAGATCTGAAATGTTGGGGCCTTGTTGGTGTTTTATGCCAAAAAAAAAGAGTAGTAATTAATATCAGGCTGCACTAGGCAAGTGGTAAAACAGATCAGTAGGTAGAAAGAGCAAAAATCAATTCTAGTGTAGAAAGCAATTCCTTTAAACAGGAAATCCTGTGGAGAGAAATACCATTGTTCATAAATTGTTTCTCGTTCTTACCTAATTAAAAAACAGTTTCGTAGTGTGGTTAGGCCTCAGCTGGCTGGGATACAAAATCTGGTCATGTGAGACTTAATGAATTAAAATCACAGTTTTCTTGTCTATTTGGCTTGCAAAATTTTCCCCATGTTTCTCTTATTAAAAAGAAAAAAAAAAGAAAAAAAACCCTTGTTTTTTTGTAATATTTTGTTTTACGTTGATAGCAATGAAATGTTTTGGTGAGTCTCTATGCTGTCTTTTATCACTGATTCCAGCCAATAAACTATGTATGACTTCAACAGATGTTTCTTCTGCTATGGACAATAAGATGTTTTGAAGTCCTCAGAAGCAAATTAAAGTAAGAAGGAGAAGTTTTATGGAAATGAGAGACATTTTTCCATGAAGATTTAACAAAAAAAAAAAAACCTTTGATGTCCTATTTAGGCCTAATAATAAAAAGCAGAAAGATGTTCAGGTAAAGACATAACTCTGCGTAGGAAGAAACATCTACAACATTCACAATTAGTCACAGTTAATGTTAAAACTGGACTTCAGATGCATCATGCCAGATTTTCCTTCAGTGTGACTGTAACTGTGACTTTGATAAAGCTGGATGGACTGTTTTATATCAGGTAGGATCTGCCCTTCTGAGTCATATTGTGAACAAGAATAAAAGAAGGAACAGAACTTGAAGAAGGATTAGAAGATGCCTGGTTTATATCTCATTTAAATTCCTCTTGGTTTTCCAAAGCATCATGAACGTTTTTGCATTTTGTAATGCTGTATGCAGCATTGTAAAAAGTATCTGTAATGCAATTCTTCTTTGAGTAGAAATTATTTTGATTCAGATGTTAGGTACATATTCAGATGTAGAAAAAGTAGTCATAGTATTTCCTCTCTGGGCTAAGCCCAAATGTTTGCTATCTTTACCCATTTCTGTAACATTTTTAGGCTTGAAATGGTGCTTAATTGTTTTATATAAAAATGTGGAAGCCTTGGAAACGTAGGGAAAAGAACCACAAAATCAAATCCTGGACTCGGTGTTCATGGGACTTAGAGATGAAACTACACTAAATTAATGCATTTCTGGTAGCATTAATTATCTTGTCCATAACAGGACAATACTTCAGAATGACCTCTAATGAGATAGATGTTCAGGAAAGCAGCAGTATATGTGAAGTGACCAGTCATACTCCATAAAGTTGGGGACAAAATTCTGCTAGAAACAGGAATGATCCCAGAGAGAGCACAGAGATGAAGGAGGAGGTGAAAAGGCGTCATTAGTCAATTCAGCAAATTCCCATACAGCTGACCTCCAACCAACAGCTTCTACTTTGGTAGAAACTTTGATCTACAGGCCAAATTCCAGAGCAGGTGTGGAACAGTGGTGGTAGACTGTATAAATGGGATTCATGAGGCACCATAGGTGAGATCCCACCTGACTTTCAGTTGGGGTCCCACGTGACTTTCAGTTCAGGTGAAAGGTGTGGCTTTTCTGTAGGTTCTGTTTAATACCTGTCAGAAGTTTCGGAGATCTAAAATGACATCTAATAGGGCTTCAGATGCCCGGGTCTCACCAGAGGATCTCAGTTCATTTTCTTCCCAGCTGCTGCTGCTGCTGCTGCAGAACATCCATCACTGTGTGGTCATCTCAGACACAACAAACCTAACATGACGGTGGACCATGTGGACAAATGAAGGAAATCCCAAAAGAGTGACCGTGTAATTCAGCTTTATGACAGTGTATATTTTCAATGAAGAGGAAAGATTACCTCCTCTCTCCTATGGAACATATGTCTGTTAGGATGGCATGAATGGATATTACACCCAAAGGGCTCTTATGCTTCCCAATGGCAGCAGATACCTTTGTTTAAATAACCAAATCCTACTCTAAGTGTGCCAGATGAGCTGAATTGCTGTTTCAGTGCCACTGACTGTACTGCTTAAACTAGAAATTCAGATTATAATGGGAATATTATTGTTTCCTGACTGACCTCCAGCTGCTGCTCTAGAAAATTGTTGGTGGTAGATCAGAGCTGCCAGTTCTGTGGGTCCCTTACTGTCCCTTATGTGTTTAGCCCCTTCACCCAAGTCTGTGACATCTAAATTTATGTGGCTGAAACAACCTCCTGATATTTGTTAGTATTAGAATTAGGTGAGAGATATCATAGCCTAAAGAAGTGTCTGTACATAATTATTTAAAAACGAAAAGGCATTTTTACCTTTAATATTTAGATATGCCCTTCTGATTCTAACTTAATCCATGAATGATATTCATGTGAGATATTATGGTATTCATAACTGAAGTCACTACTGTTTCTTGGTTACTATGTTTATAACTATATTAGTATGTAAGACTATCATAACTAACTATGAAAGTGTTAATGGAGCTTATTTATTGATTTCTAGATCTAATCATATTACAGGTATAAATAGGGAGGTATAAAATAATTTTTAAACTTAACAAAACAAATAAATAACTGCCTTGATCAAAGACACTTCCTGGAGCAAAAAAATTCAGAACATATAGTCAGAATTGAGCTGTAATTGGTTGAAATTAAAATACAAAAGTATTTTTAAAATCATATTATTTTTATTATTTTGTTGTTATTATCTTCATTATTATTAGATTTCCTCAGTATTCTTGGCATAGCATTAAAATCTGCTCTCAAAATTCTTTGGTTCAATAATTTTTCATCACCTGGAAGGAAATTTCAAAATTTTGAATACAGTGGAATATTCTGAAGATATATATAGAGAGAGCTAATCTGAATTTTTTGGTTTATCTATTATACTAAACTAGTAATGTACCCTCAGAGCTCCAGCACAGATCCCTGTTCCTAAATTACACTTCATGAGAATCAGTCAATATTTATTTAATGAATGTCCACCTGTATCTGACTTAATAGATAAGCATATTGCTTATAAGTTTGCAGAATTTTATACAAATCCAAATCAAACAGAATTAGTTAATTTTCTATTGCAGTAAAATGTTACTCAACTAATTTGCAGGTGTACTGTCTGGAAAGAGGCCAGGAGAAACTCTTCAAAATTGCACAGTGAAATCATAAGTCTTTTCAAAAGGTGATGGGTTGTGATTCTACAAGGAATATGCATCTAAGCAGGCAAAAGGGGTTCTAATCATGGCTGACTGAGTTTGAGGAAATGCCATCTTGTTTTAAGTGTTTTGTAGGTTGCAAATCTTCTCAATCTTTTTGCCTTTTTTAAAATTAATAACTCAGATTTTTACTGACAAGTAACAGTTGCTGGCCTTAAGATAAAGCTCTTCCTTAAGCAGGAAAAGTACCATCTGAGGACCAAACAGGTATAGAACTCTGAAGAAGTCTGAATGTTTACTGAATGCATTTGAAAAACTTTGTCCTGTAAATTTGGCTCATATAAAGAGACATATGGGTTTAATCCTCCACTTCAGTACAACAGTTTTGCACTGGTGTAACTTTGTTAGAGTTGCAAGGGTGTAGAGTTGGAACAACAACGTGGAGAATCAAACCCACATGTGTTTCATATCCCTTGGGAGTCATGGATCAGGTGCTTCTCAGATCTGATGCACGCAGAGTGGCATGGAATATCCATGGGACAGATCCGATGTCGTGTTAGCTCATGTGAGCCCATATATTATCATCTATATGGTAGTGGATAAAATATGTACTTTTTAAGGGGAAGGAAAGTGATATAAATTTATGCAAAACCCGCTGTCGGAATAAACAGTAAGTAATTTCAGCTCTGCCTGTGTTCTGGTATTTGAGATAAAGAATTAAGGCTCTGGTCCAGTACTTAGGAATGGCTCACCTCTAAGAGAGGTGAGGAAACCCAGTATTGATTTGCAGTGAGTACAGAGCAGTGAATAATTTCCCTTATGGAAGGCTATCACTGCTTCTAAAAACCATCTGAAAGAGGGTTTGAGGTTTTATTTAGTTTTGTTAAAATTGCAACAAAGCTATGACCCAGCTTAACTCTGTTTATGTTACAAGAACTGGCGGATCTGTAGCACAAGGCAACAAGACTTGACTAACAGCTGTAGGAAAACAGTGCAGAGTCCTGATCTGTGTACAAGATTCACAGCATATGTTAAATAGTTGTTGTGTACAATGGAATGAATTTAATTGTATTTAGCCATTCTGTAATTTGCAAACCAATTGTTAAAACATGTTGCAGGATGTCAAACTCATATTTTTAATAAGCTGGGCAAACTATCAAGTGGTCAATGTTCTTGTGATTCAGCCTTTTTTGATTAGTTGCCTTGCAGGCGGGTTTGGACAGTTATATGGAAACAATACAGGGATGAACAAAGAAGAAACTGGAGTGATAATTTGAGAGAGTAACTGGGAAATTGGTCAAAGGAGAAGAAAACATGATGTAGATGGTTCACGGCATGTTGCTTTTTATCCTGGTCACTTAAAAACAATGTGCTGTAATTTATGAGTAGACAGACCTGGTTAATGCTTGCTTGGTTTATGTAGATGCTTGGGTGTCCAAAAGCCCTAAATCAGTTTTATAGTATGCATTACATGTACTGTTGACTGGCTGACCTGAATAAAATTAAGTTTACAAACTGGTTTTGATTAACCATGTCTGAATGTAGACATTTAGCCTATTATTAAATTTAGAAGCCCCTAGTTTATATGTTGTTTTATTGCTAATCATCTTTTACATTACTGTCAGAGTTTCCATAATGTCCAATTAAAAAACAAACATTGTGCACAGATAAATAAAAGCTCTCCAGGCTTGTGAGAATGGTGTAGACTGTGTTTGGAAAGCACCTATTCAACTGCATTGTATTTCTATGGAAGAATTACTGCCAGAGACAAAAGACAGCTGAGTCTCCTTTCTCTACAGCAGACTGGATGGATGGTCTGTTAGTTTGACCAACACAGCTCCACTGGGTTTACTTACAACGAGAAAAACTACTGGAAGTACAGCTTCCCTGGCTGTTCATCCTGACAAACAAGCGCCGTCCCTGGACGTGGCAGAGTTGCTTATTGCAGTATTTCTGTTCGGAGGCTCAGAGTATAAGGCACCCAAAACCAGTCCTGAGGGTATCCCACACTGGACTCTCACGGCTGCTTAACGCTTTGACATTAAATAATTAGAGCTACACACACTGACTCCAACTCTTCCAATAAAGTAATCACTGCTGGTGCGGGTCCAGGCTGCCACATGTTGTCCATATTGTTTGTAAGCACACAGGCTGGGGTGTGCATTTCACTTGTGCCAAGAAGTTCTCTCCCAGGTGATGCCTGAACAGACACCTACGGGTAGCACACACTGGAGCTCGTTCCCAGCAAAAAGTTTGGAGGTACCACCGGGTTTGAGCAGTAAGACTGTTCAGTTGCACGGATGAAACCTCTGCTGTGTCAGCTGGGCAGAGAATCAGTCGTGCCTCATTTTCATTACCGCTGTAAATGTGGCCATTAAGTTGCAGAGAGGCATGGCTGTTCCTGAGGTATGTACTGCCTCAGAGGAGGCCCTAAACAATCTGTTTGCATGTGTGCCTCTCTGAAAGGGAAAACACACGGTTTGAAAAGCTATTCTGCTTGGGGATGCTTACAGGGGGCTTAGCTTCCATCTGAAATCCATTTTTCCTGATTCAGTGCCTTGAATGTGGCAACTCATTAAGATATCAAATATCTTAATGTGTGTTACCAGCAAAAATACAAACTGTAGATTAAAATCTGTTTTGCATTGAACCTGTGGGACTGAAGTATTCCATTCCAGCTCCAGCATTTACTTTGAGTATGTGAAAAGGCTGGGAGCAATCAACTGCTGAAAAAGACTCAGCTCACCATATCTCAAGTTGATTTCCAGCTTCCATTTCAGGGGAAATATCTGCATATTTTCCCAATAAAAATAGTGAAAAGAGAAACAAAAGTAGAAGTGATGTGGTAACAATTAAGGAAACATCCAGCTAGAATTGAAAGTGGGAGGTAATGGCACATCACAAACACCTTTCACACAGCAGGAGTTAACCATGTCTTGTTGCATGTGCCTCCACAGCCACTGGTTTGGCTTGATTTCAAGGTGATGATTGTGGAACAGGACATATTTACGTGTGGAGGAAGGTGGCAAAAAATCATTCATTGTTTGTGCCTCAGATCATTGAGTTTTATCAGACTTTTGTAGGTATTGTTTGCAGTTCCCTTGAGATGTACATAAGAATGCAGCCCTTACTGCCTCCAGCCTTCTCTCCTCAGCTGAGATTCAACTGTGTGTCTTACAGTGTCTCTGCCGACAAACCAACCTCTCCAGCTTCTTGACATCCACAAAGTAAATATTGCATCTCGTAAAAAGAATCCAAAGATCTTAGGAGGAGCAATTGCAATGGGTCTTTTAACCACACTGCACAATCTGTAGAGCATAAAATGTGATGTGAGTTGGGAACACACTTCATAGGTCAGGAGGGGATTGCTGCTTCCAAATTACCACACCTGTTGAGTGCAAACACGACCTATCCCTGAAAACTGGAGAAATATGGGTGCTGCAAGAGTGAAAGAAGCCCTGTTTTCCATCTGACATCCAGTGACACAGACTTACCTTTAGCATCCCTATAGATCCCATGGATCAACCCACACCCTCACTGGAGGTCTTGTGGAAGACTGAGGTTCCCCATTCCTGCTTCCCTGAGGAATATTTGAGCAGTCAAGCAACGTGAACAGAGACAAATGCTGCATGGAAAATAAGCATATAAATAAATATAATTGAGAAAAAAACCAAAGCTGACCAAACCTATATTAAATGCACTTTCAAAAGTTTAGAAAAAAATTGGGAAAGTCTTAGTTTTATAGAATGTTCAAAATGTGGAACTGATTAATTCTTTTACTGTCGTAAAAGCAAGCCTTCTCCTGTGAATGTTTCATGCATCACTGCCCAGCTGTTTTTTTGGATTTTTTTTTACCTTGACATCTTGGCAGAACATTGTTGGACTGTGTCAAGAAGTTCAACATTTTTTGTGTAGGATTATTAAATTTCCCAAAAAATTTGAAGATTGAGATTTCCTAGGCTTGACTTTCTAAAACATATTACTGCATCAGAATGACATGTGGATTTCAAAATAAAGAATTGTTATCATCATAGACTGCAATAAGTACATCCTAAAAACTTTGTGGAGTTCATGACCAGAATAATACTATATATATGGTAAATATCTAATAGTTACTGCTTGTGATACCTTGTGGTTGGTCAACCTGTACCTGCAAGAGAGTCTTGATCTGAAGATACTAAGAGCAAAACCAGATATCCTATCTCTGTGTAATTTGTTCCAGTGAATACTTTTGGAAACAAGTGCTTTTTTTCTACTTTAAATTTTTTAACTTAAGCTTATACTTATGTATAAGTTGTCAGACAAGAGCTTGCCTGTTAAAAGTTTCAAGTGTTCCTTTTAGCCTTTGGGACTTGGCAACTTTTGAAATGTTAAATTTTGAGACATTAACAATGATATCTAATAACATAAAAGTTGTAAAAGTTATAAAGCTCATAAAAATATAGTGGGATCATTCTCATAAGTTCAGCTGTAACTCAGTTATAGAAAAGTATTATGTGCACAAGTTAAAATTCACTTAGTAAGAAAGAGCAAATCCCTTTTCCATTTATTACAGTGTAGGTAACAGCAGGAAAAATAGCATCATCTGACAGATTTGATTATCCTGCAGCAGGGCTGAAAGTCATAACTGTATTCCAGAGAGGTGCTTATGATGGGGTGGTGTCAAAACACCTGGGTGGAACTCTGTCAGCTCCTTGTCTCCTGTTTGTGTGATTCCTGTGTGGCTGTCAAAGAGGCTCTACAGTGTGTCAGGTTTAATAAAAGCTGTGAGTGAAGGGAATGAAGCAATTGCAGAGCCATTCAGTTGAAAGCAGGTCCTTCACAAATGATTGGATAATTAAAAATATGAATGTAGCTAATCCATGTTGACATTTTTATAGCCTTTACATGAAACAACCTTTAAGGGTATGTTGGAGTGGAGAGATAAAATTCTCTGGGAGGACCACTGGCAGTCGATCACAGAAAAAAAAGTATTGTATGAAGAAAATGCTGGTTAAAACAGAGCATAAGAAAATAAACTGGATGCCTAAAAATAAACATCAATGGGAATCTCCTACATAAAAATCCCTGCTAAAGTATTTGTATACATAATGATGAATCTGTAACAAAAAAAGCCCTAAGCTGTCCCAGGGGCAACTGAAATATGGTGTTGCACACACTTAAGTGACATGAGGACTGGCAAATAGTGAGCAGAAGTGGGGACAGTATTCTGCCTTTTTTTATCACTCATATAACTTATTAATTTAATACTGCATCTTCTGGCATATTCTTAATTTCCTATGTCCATATATTATCAGACTAGAAAGCTTAAGAAGCAAAAGAATGGTTCACAATTTGAAAAATAAAGCTTAAAGGAGTTCAGTGATACATAAACCAAATTAACAGATTTATTAAAATACATCCATGTCTATCTACAGAGAACAAAGTAATTAATATTTCCTCATTCTTCATTGTAATAAGGTGAAGACATGAAAAAATACAGTAGCACAGAATTTGAAGACTAGGGAAAAATAGAAGTAGGCAGCTTCATTTTCACAGTGATGTCTTTCCCAGAGTGTTGTGCAGTGAGGACTGCAATGGGTTTGACATCATGTAAAATAAAAACATAATGGAAGTCCTTCTCACTGAGAGATTCTAGTTGTCACTGGATAAACCATGGGACTTGGTATATAAGTTCCACTACTTGATAATGCTTGGTATAAGGTATTTAACCAGTGCTATTAAACAGACAAAATCTTAATACCATGCACTGGAAGATGATGGAGTATTTTGGTATTCTTCATGTTTGCAGGACACTGAACTTTTTTAATTGATCAGACATAAAGTCCAGAAGAGTTTGTACACAGCGGTGGTTTCTAACCAGTGTTACAGCATATGAACTGGTACAAGTTGGGGACCACTGCATTAGAACAGCACCAAATATGTATAAAATATATATATATATATAGTTATATATATATATAGTTATATATATAGTTATATTTTATTTATAAGCTATCAAGAAGTCTTTGAAATCTCAAATATGTATAAATTTTATATATATATATATAACTATATATATAACTATATATATATATAGTTATATATATAGTTATATTTTATTTATAAGCTATCAAGAAGTCTTTGAAATCATAAGTGGCAGGGGTAGGAGTGAAGTGGGTTTTTTTGTCTTTTCCTGACTCCAACCACACATTAAACTAGCCCTTGAGAATAGTTTAATACATCAGCAGATCTCAGCAGCCCAAGACCTTCTCTCTTAGTTCATGGTGCCTGAAGGTGTGCTGCTGTGCTTACATCCTCTCCCTCTTACCTCTTCCTGCATATTGGGCCACACTCTCCTTCCAGTTGGGAATATGTTGCCACTACAAAATTAGAAATAAAACTGTCCTGGATGAATTGGGGCAGATAATTCATAGCAGCAATCAGTGAGATTTTGGCATGAATCACCTGTACAGAATCTGAAATGTCATGGTCATAATAACCAGAAAAAAAAAATTACTCTTATAAAAGAGGTGATGCAAATCTGCGCTGTGGTGCCCTGGGATGTGAGGCAGTCTCAGCACATTCAAAACAGGATTAGCCAAATTAATGGGCAGCAGTCCATTGTCAGATATGAGAAGGACCACACAGGTATGCATTTTCTGGCATCCCTCATGTGCTGGCTTGGGGGTATGGGAATTTTTGAAGGGCATGTGCTACAAAAAGTAACCATGATCATGGGCTGTCATATGCATCTGCTTTTGCCACTGCAAGGGACAACAGAGTTAAACAGTGTGAAGACAAGTTCTTTGCTCCAGGATTGCCAGAAAAACACTCATATTGAATGAAGTTCTGCTGCCAGTATTAGCCAAGGGAAGACTGTGAACTAATTTTACATTTGCAAATAACTGTGGAATATAAAGTAGCACATTTAAATTTCAAAGAATATATTAATAAATTGGGCACACAATACCTCAAAGTAGAAAAACCTTTGAAGAAACCTTGACTGTATTCCTTTAGATCTATACGCATAATATTGTCTTTATTCTACTTTCTATAGGAAAAGAAATAAAAGGTAATTTCTCATCTGTGTAATTGACAGAGATCACTTGAATATGGTGTAAATGTTCTGCTATGCACAAGCTGAGTGGCTGACTTAAACTTTTTAAGTCAATGCTCTCAAAGGTATTAACCAACTACTGAGCTAACCCTGAAATCATGGAAACTTTGACAGAGGGTGGATCCCAAGAAATTTAAGTGAATTAGCCTCATTTCATGTGGAAAATTGGAGAGAAATATGCATACATTAAGGAAATATGCAAGCTGATGTTCTAGATGTTTATTGTTTCCATGTGTTTATTTCTAAACAGAGTAATATAAGAAGCTGGCTTTGGGCATATGGAAAAAATATAAGAAAAAAGTCTGACCTAAAATATAAGGAAGCAAACCTAAATTGAGAAAGTTTTTGATATTTTTCTTCAGTTCTTTCCATCTGCAGGAATGATTTTTAATAGTGAGTTTCTTGGGCTGCTGGTGTTGCTGATTGGTGAGCTGCTTGCTCCTCTTCTCTTCTCTTCTCTTCTCTTCTCTTCTCTTCTCTTCTCTTCTCTTCTCTTCTTCCCCCTTCCCTCACTTCTTTCCCTTGTTCTTCCTCCTGGCTCTCCAGGTAGCACTGCAGAGCCTTCTTCCTTGGTGCTCTATGTGTCTTCGACCCACTTTGGTTTTTTATGCCTTCAGAGAAACATTTCATCCTCTCAGCAGGATCAACCAAAACCTGAGTACTCCCTTTCCTTCCTGCCCGTCAGCACCTGCAGTAGCACCTGCTCACCAATGTCTGTATTCACAAGATGGATGTTAATTTTCTGATTTTTAAAATTCTCTTCTGATTATTCTCTTTACTTTCATAATTTTAACTTCAAAACCCCTTCCTGTTTCTTCATCCAATTGCCAAAATATTACATCATCCCTGCTTTCTTCTCCTTTTCCTTCACATCAGTCACTCCAAATACATTTCCCAGTAATATTTCTGTCTAATATGTGCAGAAGGAGAGTGGGAGGGGCATGTTTATATTACATAAATGTTGCACCTGCCTTTTCTTCCTTCTCAGTGTAATCTAGAATTTTTCTAGATTCTCTCCTCCCAGGCATTGGCCTCTTGAAATCTTGGAATTTGGACATTTTCATTGTAGTAGAAGAGAGGGAGTCAGTAACTTGTTCTCCAATATTCCATGAGGAAATCTCCTTCTAGTTAAGGGATGCTTTCTTTTCAGTCAGAAGGTATTGATATCTCATACTTTTGGTATTGAAGAGGATCTTTGGGAGTGGCTTGGAGTTGATTTATTATGAGTGGGTATTCTCAACTAAATAAATAAATGAAAAAAAATGTACAAACATAACTAGAAGACCATATCCCATGTCACTGCTGAAAACAAGGCCATTGAGCTCAGCTTTGTACAGCAGACAAAGAACTTTGCTGGAGGAATTGTGCTGCTGAACTGACCAGGTAGTCAACCCAACTCCAGTAATAGGAACTGGGTGAACAATATCCAAAGGAAGTAGAAAATATGAACTCCGAAAAGAATTATTTTCTTTTCCTATCCTTACAGATTTGCAACTAAACCACACTGGACAAAACCCCAATGATTTCATTATTAGCTGCAGTATTACTGAAATGTTTCAGATCCTTGGGATCCTGCTGTGCTAAGTGTTATAAAAAACAAAAGAAAAGAGACCTGAAGGAATTTACAGTCTTGTTATAAGCCAAGAGACAACAAATAGTTATGGGGGACAGGAAGCACAAGGAAACTGTAAAGTAATTTTGATCATCATGGCAAACAGTGATCTCAGCACTTGAGCCTTCTCACTAGTGGTGTTTTGTAGATGTCATGGAAAAACTGGGTGGAAACAAAACTTGTGTTGGTTGCTATAAACAGAAGGTTCAGAAATCTTTCTGTGGTCTGTTACAATTTTAGAGCAATCCATTTAAAATTGACTGATACAAATTTTCCTCATTGTGTAGCAACAAGACTTGTAATTTAATACAGATAAATAAAGAACTGGGGTCGTGAGCTTTGTCTTGCAAACAAAAAAATCCAAGTGAAATATACCCAAGTCTTACTGAACAAAACATAGCTTTGCTGATATGTGGGCCTTGGGCCTTGGGCCAGGACAAGAACTGTAGTTAGGATCACGGCACATCATAGCCATGGTGTTATAAAAATATACATATTTTATTAAATGAAATAGTAAAAGTTAAACTGCAGCTAGTCTTTGAAATTTCTGGCACCATGGAGTTTGGTTCCAGGCTCCAGGTCCATGCAGAGGAGAAAGAGACATGGCTGAGTAAGAAGCTTTGGCGAAATCTTGTTTCTTCTGCCACTATCACAACTGTGTATAAAGGGATCAAGGTGGCATCTTGGTGAATCAACAGAGATGTTATTATGAGTTTCTGTTCATCATAGTCTATTTCTTCTGCTTACAGGTTTCTTTTGCTTTCTGTGAGATGAGTCTTTAAGTGAAAAAACCCCATGACTAAGATCTTAATTCAACTGAATGACAATTTTTTGACACACACTTTTTCACTATTTATTTGAAATGGAAACTGCAGATTCTCTGTTTCACATCTGCATTGAAAATGTGTTCTGATTTTGGCTGGGATAGAGTTAATTTTTTTCCTCATAGCTCATTCAGTCCTGTGTTTTTTGGATTTAGCATGAGAATAATGTCAACAACACACTGATGTTGTAGTTGTTGCTAAGTAGTGCTTACCCAAAGTCAAGAACTTTTCAGCGTCTCATGCTCTGCCAGTGAGGAGGTGCACAAGAAGTCAGAGGGAGCATGGCCAGGACAGCTGTCCCAAACTGGCCAAAGGGATATTCCATACCAAGGAACATCCTGCCTGGTGCACAAACTGGGGGGAGTTGGCTGGGAGCTGCCAATCACTGCTCAGGGATGGGCTCAGCATTGGCCGGAGTATGGGGAAAAATTGTATTGAGCATCACTTGTTTCCCTTGGGCTTTATTTCTCTCATTCTCTTTATTGTCTCTCTTTTAATCTTAATTATTATTTATTGTTGTTTTTATTATTGTTATATCAAATTTTATTTCAGTGTTAAACTGTTCTAAAAGGTTTTACCCCTTTCTGATTCACCTCTATGTAGGAAGGGCAGTGAGAGAGCAACTGCGTGGTAGTTAGTTCCAGGCTGGGATTAAAAAACAATGAAAAGCAGCAATTTTTAGCATGAAAGTGCTCTTCAAATGACATATAGCACTGGAAAAATATTCTAGATGATCAAAAGAACAGCAAAATATTTCAACATACCCAATTTTTCTATCAATGTTTAAATTCCTGAACAGGAACATATACATCCTAAGTGACACAGTAATGAAACTACTGGACCCAGTTCAGACATGCCTCTGCTCAAACCTAAAGCACTGGTGTGCTGCATGAATTAACAGCAGGAGCTAAAGATCTATTATATTGTGGATGTCTAAGATGAGATCCAGGATAATACAAAGTTGCCCAGAACACAACTGATGTGACGTGCCTAAATCCAAGAATAATAACTGGGATTGTTACAAGGTCCGAAATATTTTGGTGAAAGCTTAAAGTGTCTACAGTTTGGCTGCTGCATGTGCTTTAAGGCACCTTTTGCTGTGCCTGAATGTTTTGAAAGTATGCCCTCAGAAGCTTTTGCACAAGAAAATAACACGTGGCGCCTGAGCTGCCTGGTGCATAGGTGATGGTAAATCCAACATGGAGCATAACTTAGAATACAAAGTCAAGGGAGAAAATGGGGGATTCAAATCAGCAGCTACTGCTTCTTCTTCCCAGGACTGTGGGTCGCCGAGCAGATTACACAATTGGACTTGGTTAAGTGTCTGTCTGGCCCCATGAATCTTGAATTCTTGGCAGTGTCACAGGACAGATTTCAACACCTTCTCCCCTTCCTCTCTCTGTGTACATGCTCACATGTTTGCACAAACAAAGAGTGGTGCATAGTCTGCAGTTCAGCATGCTGGGAAATGGGAGCTGAGGATTCAGGATCCTTGTAGCTGAATGGGGAGCTGAACTCCAGGTCTGTTCCTTGTGCTGCTGTGCTTTACTTACAAGGCTTTGATGGCGTAACAATGAGCTCTTCTCCAAGGTTTCACACTGACTGAAGCAGGCATAGAACTATAAAATGGTTTGTGTTGAAATGGACCTTAAAGGTCACTTAGTTTCAGCCTCTGGCCACAGGCAGGGACACCCTCCACTAGACCAGGATGCTCAGGGCCTCATCCAGCCTGGCCTAGAACACCTCCAGGAATAGGGCATTCCACACTTCTCTGTGCAACCTCTTCCAGTGTCCACCACCCTATTAGTGAAGAATTTCTTTCTACTATCTGATGTAAACCCACCCTCTTTTCAATTTGAACACATTCTCCCTTGTCCTGTCACTTCATGCCATTGTACAAAGTCTCTCTTCATCTCTCGAAGCCCCTTTAGGCACTGGAAGGCCACAACAACATCTCCCCAGAGCCTTCTCTCCCCCAGACTGAACAGCCCTGACTGTCTTATCCTGTCTTCATAGCAGAGATGATCCAGTCCTCTGAGCCCCTCCTCTGGACATGCTACCTCAGGTCCATGTCCTTCCTACATTGGAGACCCTGGAATAAGATTCAGTATTCCAGGTAAGGTCTCAGGAAAGAAGAGTAGAGGGGCAGAATCACATCCCAGAATTCTTTTGGTTTGGCTTTCTGGGCTGCAAACTCACACTGCTGGGTTATTTGTGTTTCTCACCCACCAGCTCCCCAAAGAGCTTCTCCTCAGGGCTACTTTCAATCCATTCTCAGCCCAGCTGTATTTGGTCTTGGGATTGCCCTGATCCATGTGCAGAACCTTGCTCTTGGCCTTGATGAGTGTGAGGTTTTCACTGGATCACCTCTCAAGCCTGTCAGGTCCCTCTGGATGGCATCCAGATGGCATCCAGATAGTCAGGCTTCTATGTGTGTTATCAGGAATTGATGAAAATTAGTGGTGTCACTAATTTTTCCTTATTTAAAGGAAAAATTAGTGACATCACAGCTGAATGAATTGTTTCAAGAGAAATTGTCTTGAAAAGAAAGCTGATGTTGAGTAGCCTGTGTGATAGGTGAAGCTTGCCACGCACATCTGAGCAGTGCAGTGCAACATATGAATACAGTTATCTGCTGAGAGAGATCTGATTAGTGGAGCTGACATCAACCTATGGCTGAACTGGTTCTTCAAACATTGTCAAAGTAGCCCTGGTCTGGGTTGTCAAGTGCCTCTCCAAGATCCAACAAAAGCAGGAACAAAGCACCAATAATTGTTACCATGTTTATTTCATGTTTCTTAGTTTCAGAAAATAATTACAGTCTGATAAAAAAATGCATATATAAAATATGTGAATTCAGGATTAATATAGGAGCGTTATCTGTATAGGTCTCACAAGGTAAAACAGCTATTCAATCCAAATGCAAGTCCTTGGGAGATGAAAACTGGTTTTTTCTGTCTGCGTCCTGCTTATCTTTCTGTCTTCAATTCCCCATCCTCCTCTTTCCCTTCTCATTACTTTAGTTAGAATCCTGGATCATCTTGTATATGTTTTTTAAAAAGTCTGGAAAGGGGCAAATGCTGGACCAAATGAGATGGCTAGTTTATTCTAATCAAATTCAAACCACTTAATTAATGCAAAATTCAGATTACGGAAGTCAGCCAAGTCTCTGTTTCTGTTGGAACCTTCACATGTAGATTTCTTTATGATTTTTAACTGCACAAGCCCACCAGAAAAAAAATACTTCTTCCTTTCTATTTCTTGCTTTTTTTCCCCCAGATAAAAAGATTTAGGCTTTGGGGGCAGGAGAGGACTTTGGGGCTTGCCAAAATGACATGAAAGTTTTAGCTAGGAAAGTTCACTGCCATTTTGCTAAAAACCTAGAAGCTGAATAGCTGTCACTGTCTGTAACCTCCCATGGGGGAGCCTATGGTGCCTATACTAAGGAAAAGTTCTTGCAGGAGGCAGAGACACTGTAAAGTCAAGCTACCTATGTTTACATTTTATTTATTTCTACTAATAGCAGTTCACCAATATCTGACACCACTACTGTCTGGTTCCAGCATCCTTCATGCAAAAATACAGAATCACTTGGGTTGGAAAAGACATCTGAGATCAAGTCCAACCTATGAACCAACACAACTAAACCAAGGCACTAAGGGCCATGTCCAACCTTTCATTAAGCACCTTCAGGGATGGTGACTCCACCAATCTCCTGGGCAGCCCGTTCCAATGTCTAACCACGGTGAAGAAATGCATCTCCTAGCACAACTTCATGCTATGTCCTCTCATCCTGTTGCTGGTTACCTGGCAGAAGAGTCCGACTCCCACCAGACTGTCACCTTCTTAAAGAAAGTTGTCGAGTGCAATAAGGTTCCCTCTGAGCCTCCTTTTCTGCAGGCTAAACACCCCCAGCTCGCTCAGCTACTCCTCATCAGACTTCTGCTCAAGACCCTTCACCAGCTCCATTGTCCTTCTCTGCACTCCTTCCTGTACCTCAATGTCCCTCCTGGAGTGAGTGCCCAGAACTGGACACAGCACTCCAAGTGTCCCTCAGCACTGCTGAGTACAGTGGTCTTTCCTGGTCCTGCTGTCCATACTATTCCTAATACAGGCCAGGATGCCATTGGGCCACTTGGGCACACACTGTACAGCTGCTTTCAACCAGCACCTTCAGGTCCTTTTCCGCCTGGCAGCTTTCCAGCCACTCCGTCCCCAGCCTGTAGCACTGCAGGGAGTTGTTGTGGCCAAAGTGCAGGACTTGGCGCTTGGTCTTTTTTAACCTCATACCATTGGTCTTGGCCCATAGATCCAGCCTTTTCAGATCCCTCTGCAGGGTCCTCCTACCCTCTGAGATCAACACTCCTGCTCAACTTGGTGTCTGTGAATTTACACAGAGTGGTGCACCTTGGTGGGACTGAGCTGTTGAGCAAAGCTTCCCTGGGGTGGTAGGGAATGTCCAGGTGAGGAAAACCCATAAACCTGCTTGAACATGTCTGCAGGCATGATCTCAGCCTGGGACCCCATGATTTATCATTGCATGTTTCCTGTCTACCATGGGCAAAAACTGGGATGTGACTGTTCCAGCCTGGATGTGGTGTTGGGAATACATTCCGTCTCACTCTTGCAATGGCACAGAAGAAACTGAGGGAGAAGGAACAGAGTGAAGAACATTACCTGATACAGCACAGCCTGATCCTTCCCTTTTGTTTGTTCTCTGCAGTACATGGGAGAAGAAGCACTGCAGGGAATGGGAATGTGTTCAGCTATTGAATAGGTCTCTCTACAAAATTGGAGTGTTTCATCTGAACCACTGTGAAAATCACTCAAAATATGCCAACATTAAATATCCCAGCTTTAATTGAGTTTTGTCTGACCAAAGTCCTTAGACATTTTGAAAATCACAGCCTTACTTTCAGCACAGTGCTCCAACTTAGCACTCAGAACTCAACCAAGGACTAACATGGGTGAGCCTGATTTACTTAAAGAATAATAATCTACTTTATTTAAAGGAAAGAAAAAAGAAAAATAGCAAGAGCAATAACAGAGCACCTCCCTGCTCTACAGCTGCAGGCTCCTTCTCTGACTGATCTGCTTTGAGAAATGCTTGCAGGTTGTTCCTGTCCATCATTCCTGGCTAACTGCTGGAGCTGACTCCCTCCAAATTGTCAAGGATCACCAGACAACTGGCCTTTATCTCTTGAGTAATTGAACACAACCCACCAAGATCTTTTTGACAGACCTACACACAGTTGGGGCAGCAGAGTACTACAACTGTGCTGGCTAATGCCCACAAGAGCTCCTCAAAGGAGAGATCAAAGTCAAAGTGGTCCCCCACTTTGGAGTGGTTTTTATGTGGCACCCTTGCTCACCTTTCATGCCATTTTCACTAACAGAATGTTGCACTGGAGGGGTCTGCAGGGCTCAGCAGGCTCCTGCCTGAGCATAATGAAATACAAGAAGTGCAAACTGTTGATTTTAATTTTTTTTCATGAATGATCAGACTGTTTTTTTTTTTCCTATGCAGGTAATTATATATTTAAAATCCTAAATCAGCTTAGATGTAACAGTGAGAAAGCATCAGTGAGGTTTGCAGAAGACTGCAGTGATTCAGTTAGGCAACATCAGTTTTACTTCAGGCTTTTTCAGAAGCCCAGAACACAAAAGAATGTCTGGGAGAGCTTAATAAGCAGAGGAACAGAACTGTATTCTGTGATAAATTACATACATAATGAGTAATGACAGAGCTTTTTGCTTTTCTTTTCAATTTTGGTCACAAATAAGCAAAGTAATTAACCAAGTCCTCTCAAAAGGGAAAATTTTTTTCTCAGTGAGCATCAGTGAGGACTGTATTTTTTCAGCTGCGCTGATTCAGAGTATTTTGTATCACCTTTTACAAAGCCAAACAAAGCTTAATGGTATTTCCATTAAATTTCAATTGAAATACTTCCAAAACAGTTCTTCCATAAAGATAGGCTATTTGTCCTGATTCAGCTCTCTGATAAGACCTTATCTGGAATAGCATGTACTGTTCTGCATTTTCCAGAAAGCAGAATAAGTTCAGCACAATAAGTGGAATTAAGATCTTATGAGATGTACTGGAAGTACCAAGAATATTCAGGGCAGAAAAAGGCAGGGGGTGCCACATGCTGTCAAGTGACACCTATGAGAGAGGGGTGAATACACAGATGGAGCAACAACTGGGCAGTGCTGCCCAAGAAAAAAATTATGTTAAAGGATCATGAAGTCTGACATGGAGAGTTGAAGGGTTTTAAGCATCATGCTCTTGGATGGCATTCTGTCAGATGTAAAGGGCATTATTTAGTTTTGGGGCTGACCTTGCTCAGTTCACTAAAGCAATTGAATAACATAGTTCCTTTTGACAAAAATGGATATTCCTTTCAGTCGCATTTCTCAAGTGACAGCAAGTCCTAATGGATGTGTTCTTTACTATCTCCAATTTTTTAAAAGCAAAAAATAAGGATTTTTAAAGTGAAGCCAGTCAAACTGGGCAGAGCAAATACTGACTCTCTTTGAAGAGAACACATTATTAGAAACACAAGCAAATCTGTCTCTCTCACCATGCAACCATTCCATGGTAAACCAAAAAGCATCAGGTTGCATCAAGAAAAAGAGAGGAAATGGATTTAATGGCTCTGTTTCTCTTCCCATTGGTGTTAATAAGTAATGACTGCGAAGTAAATAGAATTATATCAATGAGACTAGAATAAAATCCAGCCTTTGTATGAGAACAAAATAGGAAAAAAATATTTCTTTTACATGTGATACATTTAACTAACTAGTTACTGAAATCGGTGAAATACTATTGTCAAATTGGTGTAAAATTATAGCATAAAATTATGTTTACACTATAACATATTGGGAAAAAACTGACATTTACTTTTTTATGTGACTTAAAAGGTTACCATGTTTGATCATATCTAGCTATGACTTTGTCTTTTCAAGATAGGCATTTTGATGAGAAGAGTTCCATAAATTTTCAGCAGGTGCAGTTAACACATAGGACTTCAAAGTTATGTGCATGATTGTTGGAGCAGTTATAGAAAAAGTTACAAAATTGTCAGTTCTTGCAGGTGGTCTTCTCTATAGACTAGCAGCAGCTTTAAAAAAAGCTTCTGAAATCATTGGTCCCCACAGATAATTTCCAGAGATTTTCCTATTGCACAAAGAGTTCTACTCTATTGTATTATATAGGAAAACACTGGTTCCTACCTTAAATGATAAGTGAGATTATTTCTCAGAAGTTGTTGGCTGTTAGTATGATAACTGGATGAGGTTCTTTATATGGAAAAGACAGAGCTTAGGGGCCATTTGTAACAATGAAAGTTGTCATCAAGAGGACAAATTTAGCAAGACAATACTTGCTGTTTTAGAAAGGGCATGTTACTCAGTCATGCACTGACAGCCCCTCCTGATCAACACGAGGGTTTTTTTGCCAGTTTTGCAAAAGGAATGGTTTTCATGAGCTGTGAACTGATACTCTCCTCAAAGGGTTTTTATGTAGTACTTGAACAACAAATATGAAACCTGCAGACGGTGTTTGAGTAGTGCTGTGAGCTAACACTGTATTAAAACCTGTGATTACATGATAGTAATGTATGGTTCATGTAAACCACAGATATCATATCCTTTCCCATCCTTTCTGACAACTACCAGCAAGCATCCCAAGTAATGAACTTACAATTTCCTTTGAATTTCTCTCAAATATTTTTCTTTCCTTTGCTTTCATCATGTGGTGACTGTCCAGCCTGCCCAAGGCATGGAGAAGGGTGTCACTTTTCACAATAAATTGGGTTGGTTTCATGATCTCACTCCCTAGGTGTGGGTCAGAAAAGGGCTGCACAGGTGGATGGGTGGATGTCTTCCATGGATGAAGCTGTGGACACCTTTATTTGGGATCTCCCATCATGTCATCTAACTGGCCTAGACCTTTTGAAGACTAATAGCAGAGACTGCCTGGACCAGATGTCCAAAATCTGCTCTACAGAAGACACCTGAATAGCATTGTTGAAAACAGAGGGGTCAGATTTAATGCAGCACTACATTCACATGAAGTGAGACAAATCAGCAGTGTGCTTTCAGTTTAGAAAATGTCCTTTTAGCTGATAAATCCAGAAAGTGTTTTGAAAATTGTCATTCATTTATTGGAAGGATAATAAAGCTTCTAAGCCATGCTTTTTCCTTAAATATTGTATCACAGGGGTGATAGATCTCCAGAGCTCTTATAAAAGCAAAACTGAATTTCATTTAGGGAGTACTCCTTAGGTCTTCTCATTCTAGCCCCATTCTCATAAGAGTCTTCTCCTTCCCTCTGCCCATGGAAGAGAAATAGAAAGGTCAGTGCAGAGTACATTTTTGTATCTTTTATTATATTATACATTGACCAAAAGTTTAAATATGGAAAGTGTTACAGCACTATGCTATGTTACATGATTAGAAACACATTTTGCTGGAGATACAATCTGTGTTACCAACAAAATAAGTATGTATAAGATCTGGTTTAACTTAGTTATCCTTTTGTCCTTTTTTTTCTGCTTATTGTTATGTAACAGTTGTGATGGTGAAATGCATAATGACTATTCCGGACAGTATGATAGAGCATCATATGGCATTTATATGGGAGGGTAAAGCATATAAACATATGAAAGTCATTTAAAGATACAATTAAACTTCTAAACAAAGAACTTCATAAATATTTCATTTGAAAACTCACCATCAACCAACTACCTGAGGGCTAAGGGGACTTTTTTTAATACAACATAATAAAGATTTAATAAAAATGCTGTTGTTAGAAGTGCAAGTGTGTTAACTCTCTCTGACAGAGGGCTATTAAAATGTATCCTTCAGTCAGTTCATTCTTGCATTTTATTTAAACCAGCAAGGTTCTGTGAGTTTACTGCCTCGGATTATGGTAAACAATAGAAGCAATATATACTAGTAATATTGTATCATATATATCTATATATAACCCTTTAATTTAGATAACTCTTTTTATATCCCAGGAATTTTCTGCCAGCTGATATGAATTCTGAGCTATCCATGTAGCCTGTGATCACTCTTATTCAAGTCAATCCTTTGCTGCCCTCAGTACAACAGAGCAGACTTTGTGGGTTTTCTTGCAATGTAGGGCTGGTGCTGGATTGTCTGTTTGTCATGGCTAAATCCACTGTTCCAAAGATGAGGTACATTTGTCATTACATGAAGATTTTACATCCAGAGTGAATATGATTCTGAATCATGCTCTCTAGCAAGTAAAAAAATTATGTGAATAATCCAGAAATTATTGTGGAAGATTTATAGAATGTTGTCCAAGACTGATTAGGCAGTCATAAAACCCTCTTTGACTTTAGAAAGTAGGAACTATTGAATAAATGTGATTTTCAACTGTCTTAAGCACTCTCAATTGATATTCCTTGAATATCACTGATGTATTTAATTCTAGGAGAGTGCTTTGTAATAAATTTGTTCAAAAGTCGGTGAAAGACATTTTAAAGTTTTGAGGTAAGTACTGGCCCATGAGACTGGAATCAAGGGCAACAGGATTTTATTGACAGAATGGAAAAATGAGAGAGAGGTGTAAAAAGAGGTTTCCCCACGTTGCAGTACACAGAAAATTAAATACATTATTTGGAGATTCATTAAGCTAAATTAAAGGACCAAGAAAAATATCAGAATTTAGGCCCTAGACTAGCCATACTTTAATACAGGGAAGCAAGGAAGCTCAAGGACTCTAGATTAATATTTACCTTTTCAAAAAATCTTCTGGCAGATTAAAGCTATGTTTTTTGTTCTTCTGTTTTTGGACTGAGGTGAAGAAAGCTCAAGACACATGCTGTGTTAAGGTGGAGAAGTATATGTGTCTTTATTTTTCAGAGTCAGGATGTGATATTTCACATTTTTGTATGTTTGTTTTTACTCCATTTCACTAGGACACTTTTTAAAAGGACTTTTATTGATATTTGTTTACACAAATAATATTTTTTTATGTTTAAAGGTTTTATAGGTGATAGAACTGCCTATTATTAAAATTACCTAATACTTCCTATTATGAAACTTTGATTTTCTCTACTTATAATAGTGCCAAACTGTAACTGCTCTGACTGAAGTTTTCCATGCCAAGTAGCTGTCCCAGGCTGTACTTTTCTGGAAAGCTCCTGCCAAAATAGTTCTGCCATTTCTAGGAATGATGGAAGAAAAAAAAGTATTTTTTGCCCATGTCCTTGAAGTTCTTGAAATCTGGGCTTTGAAATGTGTCAGTACCTCTATGTTTAAGGCAAGGGAAATTAAAAATTTCAGGGGTCTGGTTTGTAAAAAAAAAGTATGCCTTCAGTGGTTATTTTCATACTTCAGTGAAGATGCTGATAAGAAACCTTAAGTTTTATGGATTAAAAGCTCCAAAGCATTCTCATGTGCCTGATTGTCCATAGACCTTTCTCTACTCAGTAGGCACCATCCCTCACCATAGAACTGAGGATGCCTCAGCTCACAGTAGTAGAAAAAAAGGTGGACTTTATGACTTATATGGTCACTAAAATAAAAGCAGGGAACTGGTCTGACACTGTATTCTTTATAACAATTATCTGTATTCAGCTATAAACCTTGTTCTGTCACAAAAATGTAAAGAAATTGTGCTCAGATGCAATAGAAACAAAAGCTAAATTTGAGAAAGAAAAGGGCTGGACTGAAACAATATATCTAAAGAAACAAGAACTCAGGAATGTAAGGGAGAACTAAAGGAAAACAAAAAACTAGAGAGAAAATTCACAGAATCATAGAATCATGGAATGGTTTGACTTGGAACGGGGCCTTGAAGACCATCTGGTTCCAAGCCCCTGCCATGGGCAGGGACACTTTCCACTAGACTTGGTTGCTTAGAGCCTCATCCAGCCCCGACTTGATCACTCCCAGGATGGGGCATCCACAGCTTCTCTGGGCAGTCTGTGCCAGGGCCTCACCATCCTCACAGTAAAGAATTTGTTCCTAATATCTGATGTAAAGCTACTCTCATTTAATTTGAACCCATTTGTCCTTGTCCTGTCACTACATGATCTTGTAAATTGTCTTGGTCCTTCTTTCCTGTAGGATTCCTTAAGGTACTGTAGGGCCACAGTTAAGTCACCCAGAAACCCTCTCTTTTCCAGGCTGAGCAATCCAAATTCTCTCAGCCTTTCTTCTCATCACCTTGGTGGTCTCCTCTGGACTCACTCCAACAGCTCCACGTCCTGCCTGTGCTGAGGACCCCAGAGCTGGATGCAGCACTGCAGGTGGGGTCTCACCAGAGATTAGAGGGGCAGAATCTCCCCTTGCCTGCTGCCCACACTGCTTGGAATGCAGCCCAGGGCACATTTGGCTTTCTGGGCTGCCAACATGCATTGCTGGGCTGTGGCCAGTCTCTCATCCACCAGCATGCCCAAGTCCTTCTCCACTGGGCAATTACCTGGGCATGGAATCAATAACAGGGAAAACTGGAAGTGTGAAATGAAACATTATGAACATTTAAAACTTTAGGCATCAAAGAGTAGGGAATTCTGCTTTAAAGATTTGCCTATGTATGATGGCAATTTTTAGTTAGAGATCCATATGTTTTTACCTCTAGGATCTCTGCCCTCATGAGAGGACAGAGAGTATCTTTCTGGAGTTTGTACTACAGATAAGGTTGCCTTCATAACCCATTTGTTGCAGAACTGCGAAGGAATGTAAAGCTGGAGCAAAAGATTTTAGTAAGAGAAAGGGAGAGCCTCATTATGAAGACTGAATACAGTTCTAGACACTGAATTCCCATCTCAGCTCTATATATGTTACTGAGGAAGTAAATTAAAACAAACTTTGCATAGAGTGCTGCTAAAAGAATGTATTTTATATTTTTAGTAGCCAGATTCAGACAGGAGAAACATATTGGAAGATGTGCTGAAGACTCCCAACTGCAACTTAGATCAATGAAATCAAACCCCAGGTGTGTCAGACAGGATACTCAAAATTCATGGATATTATTAGGTGTAATCTCCCTGCTTGAGTGTTGTGTTTGTGGGATGTGCATAAAACTCACATGGATACTGTGGATATAATTAATATTTGTAAAGCCTTCAAAATTATACTGATTAGCATCATAAAAGAAAACTCATGGGGAGGTTAATTAATGTCCCTTAGAGAAGGGTTTGAATAGTGTGCAACAAAGATGGCACAAGGCCATCCATTGAACAATGGGGCCATGAACAATGGAGTAAATATTGAACAGCTGTTCATTAAGTAAACACCATCCACTCTGAGAACTGAAACGGCTGGTGTGCAATGGAAAAAAAAAAGTTAATGATCATGTAATGAAGGCATGTAGCAAAATGCATATTCTCAAGATAAATCAGTTGAGGTTGCATGGGCAAGCTTATTTCTGCCACAGTCTCACTTCTTTTATATAACTTTAAAATATTTTTATATTGTTTTTATACATGTATGCTCTATAAAAATATATGCTCACCTGCTAATGAGTACAGTAAGCAATAGAGATAAAAAGAAGAAAAAAATTGGAGGTTATGGTTAATAAAAAATGTCTATGAACGGAACAAAAGAATGAAGTGGATTCAGAGAAGGGAAAAATAAATAAGGATGTTCATATCTTTGCCTGGAAGGTCTGCAGGAAAACATGGAAAGGCTAATTCTCCATCATATAAGTGCTTCATGTTCCTAGTTGAAAAATGCATTTTAAAATAATGATCTGCAAATCCTGTTCTGAAAATGAGACAAGAATTTCCCATTGATTTTATTACCTATTGAACCTTTTAGTCAATGCTCAAAGATTCACAGCCTTGAGTTTTTCACATCTATTACAGATCAGTGTGTGCTTCATTGGCATCCATCTCTCTTCCTAAACAATATTGTTTTTCCAGGAGCTTAACAAAAAAGCGAGTACAAGTTCACAGTTCTTCACTTACTCACTTGCTTCCATATCATTTAACATCTTCCATCATGTTTGAACATCACTTTCCTGTAACAAGTGTCTTACTCTTTATAGCCTGTATTGCAAATATTTTCACCTTGCCTTCTACTGTGAAACAAGCAAATTTAAAATAATGGTTAAGAAAAAATCTGAAAATAGTTTGCACAAGGGTTGACATTGGAGAGAGTAAAATCATGTAGAATATATCACAGTGTTCAATGTGTTGTCCTTTGTACTCAGAGAACTATTTCATCTTTTGTTCTTTTCAAATACACATTTGTGTCCCTTTTTATTTTTGTCACATGCCCGTTTGCAGATCAGTCATGAATGGTCACTGAACAATTGCTGTCCATACTTCTCTCACTATTATT
The DNA here is from genome assembly GCF_014805655.1 of Passer montanus. Taxonomy (NCBI): domain Eukaryota; kingdom Metazoa; phylum Chordata; class Aves; order Passeriformes; family Passeridae; genus Passer; species Passer montanus. The sequence goes on from NW_024369485.1 coordinate 3,913,516, forward strand.
TAACACCTTTTGGACTCATTAACTTATGATCTACTGTCTAAGACAGCTGCTCTTTGGTACAATTATTGTGATTTTTACAAGATATTGTAATATTCTGTTTGAAAATTTGGAACTGCTGTCTGCTGTAACAGTATATAAAACATTAATACAGAGTGAATTTATTTCATTAATTTTTAGATTAAGACTAAACTAAATATTGCTCCAAATTGCTCTTAAAAGTAAAGAACCGGAGGTACAAGGAAGAGTAAAATTAATAAAAGATAGGCTGGGTGCAGTTGTTATTCATAAATACTGATATTTTATTCAAATATCCTCATGATACTGCTGTAATCTGATCTTTCAAGAGTGCATTCTCAGTAAAAGTTATGCTGAAGATATTAAAATATGTTTCTTGACTGAACCATTTAATTTTAACAGATGTAGGGATGATCATAATGATTTTGAGGATCTCTAGGTCAGAACTAGAGGTTCTTTAATAAAAGCTTTATACTTCACATAGCTTGACCTTTATACTGGAATTTTATTATTTCTATAACATATAGTTTCCATATAATTACTTGTGTTTCCATAAAGTCCTAGAGTCACCACTCTGGAATGATGAATTGTAACTGAATTTTTTATGGCACTGTTAGAAAAATAGGTAAGAAAGCTTTTTAAGAGTCTAGTATTGCACTCTGCAACACAGGACACTGTGTTAAATACAGTGAATTTCCCTTAAGTACACGATTCAACTTTGTTGTTAAACTCTGTTTGATGTTTTCTTTACTTAACATACATTATCTCAGTGGGCAATCGTTCTCTGGAACATTTTGAAACAAATGGTAATCTCAGTTCTAACCAGCACAGTCTTTCATGCAGCATTCTTTGCCAATCATCATGCCATGTGCAGGTCAGTAATTTTAAAATCCTTATCAAGGTAGAGAAGAGAAATGCACAAATAATGGGAATATAGGATATTTTGATTTTGCAAATGAGCCTGACAATATTATTTCCTTAATATATGGGCTTCCAAAAAAGAGGGACTGCAGAATCAAAAAAGATGATCATGTACATGTGTGCAATGGGCAAATATTAGGGTAGGTACAGTAAAAAACACCCATACTGCTTCAAGAATTTTAAGAAGGTAATTATCCATAACATGTTTCTTAAGAATTTATTGAATTTTTACTTGCTTTGCAACTAAAGAAACTTGAAACTTGGTGAATTCAAAGCAAAAATTTAAAGTTAAATAAAAGCACTATGAAGCAAATTTTGGTGGTTTTTTTTTTTTAGTTTATATCACATCGTTTAGTAAATAAAATTATTTAAAATAATAGGGCTCAAAAGTATATTTATACTGATTCTATAGAATTCTGAACTAAAATAAAACTTGAAATCTGGCCTTTGCCATCCAGATTTTTATTCAGCTTGTGAGCAGGTCTTTACTGTGCTCAGAATTTATGGGGCTATCAATAATCCCATAAATATTTCAATCAAAGGAAAATATTATGACTGAAGATTAGAAATTTAAACTACTTAAATCAGTTTAAATTAACATTCTTGCACAGAAAGAATTCACCATTTTTTTCCCCAGTACACACAAAATCCCACAGTTATTCTAAGTTATAGTTATTGGAGTATACAGCACACTTATTTGGAATTCAGTATTTTGCAGCTGCTCGCTAAAAGTTTAGTTAAAGCCTTTGGGTCAATGTGATTCTAGAAAAAAATGAGTGTTCTTGGAAATTACTAAAGAAGAAAATCACCTTGTGTCTAGAAACCTCATAGATATCATTATTGTTGTGTGATTACAGTACAATATGGCACAATTTCCCCAGCTAAACAAATCCATATTTCAACTTTGTGATGAAAAATTATTCTATATTTGGCTTTTTAAATTTTGTTTGCCTTCAGTTTAGCTCACTGGAAGATAAACTGCCAGCAATTTACTCAAATTTATTTTGGTATAATTTTTGTTTGATTTGACAAAATTTTAAAACAGCTGGTAATGCACTAGTTTATAATACATACCCTTCTTACATAACCTTCAGATTCTCTTTTCTTTGAGGAGCAGTTAGTTTCGGGTGAATCTAAAGGTGTGTGGAGGGCCAATATCTTATATTTGTGTGATACAATTTTTGTCATCTATCTTTGAATGCAAATACAGTTATAAGTGTTATTTAGAATGTGGAGCATGTGAACTGTTCCTAGAACAGAGGTAACCCTTCTTAAGTCACTGGAAGAACGACCTTCAGAATCTTATAATTCTTAGGCAACGTGCCTCTTAGGGTTGAAGTAATTTGAAATTGTTTGGCTGTGTGATGAGGGCAGGTGTCTTGGGGGAAAAAAAGGCAAAAGCAGTCTTCATCTTCATCTTCATCTTCATCTTCATCTTCATCTTCATCTTCATCTTCATCTTCATCCTCATCTTCATCTTCATCTTCATCTATCTTCATATTATTAGAATATGAGTGGAAGAGGGAGCACAGATGACCTCTGGACCACGTCCATTTGTTTTATCCTTTTATGCAATGCTTGTTCTGGGGAACTGGGCACACCCCACATGTGCCCCTGCCAAGGGGATTATTGCTCACCCCTCCTCTGCCCTTCTGCTCTTGGGACTTTTGCATCCCTGCTTGTACATTGACTTAGCTCCAAGGCTGACTGGGAAAATTTTGAACAATCTTGAGAAGAGTTGTCTTGGAACACAGAGGATAAGTCATCAATCCCCCTTGAGTTTTCCATGGGGATAGATTTTTCCTGCAGAAGGCAATTCTGTGTATGGGAAGCAGGGTGTAGGGCAGGGGGAGACTGATACAGCTCTATCAACCAACTGTACAAAGAACACCTCGCTTTTAACACCATGACTGGAGCTTGGAGCAAGAGGAACTCAGGAATTTACGCTGGGAAGGTGGGATCACTCTTTCAAGGCCAGTATTGGGATGCAAGTGAGGGTCAGCTGCTCCCTAAGGGCTGGGTAGATGGGAGCCATGGCCAGCAGGGCAGAGGCCTTGCCAGCCCCATCCCACTGCCTCCAAACAAGGGAGTAAGGCAGGCCTAGGGATGGCAGCTGGGATTGGCCAGGAGTCAGATCACCATGCTTGTCCTTGGTGACAGGGGAGGCCAGGATAGAGACAGAGCATGAGTCAGGATGGGGGTCAGCTTTGGTAATGGTAACTAGAATTGGAGACAGTCCAGTGATCCCCAGGCTGGTCCAGGATTGAGCCAGCAACTGGGTCTGCGGGTCTGAGTCCAAGTCAGCAGGGTCTGTGGCCAGAAACGGAGGAAGGTGCACCTATGATATGGCTCATGGAGGAGGTGAGGGCTCCAGCCTGAGCAGGGCCTGCAGGGCCCAGGGGAAGGAGGCAAAGGTGGCAGCCCCAAGAGAGGCCAGTCAGGACCTGACTCCAGATGTGTGGAGTCACATTTGAACCTAGGATATGTGCCCCAACAGAAGTATTGATCAGCAGTCTTTAATTCATCCCCAAAAGAGTTATCAGCACCTGGCTCCTTGATCTCATTTATTGACTTGGTCTAGAATGCTCTCTTGGCTTGGTCCAGTGGCCTTCTTGTCCTCTTCCTTTAAATAACCTGAGAGGAATTTATCAGAATTAAATGTATGCTTTGCCTTGAGTGGCACAAACCAAATGTATCTGTAGGTACAATTACAATTTTGTCCAACAGGATTATTTCTTTTTTGTTCACACAGCAGGAATTCAGGTCAGCTAACTGTAGGCACCAAGTTTTGTGACATTTTTGTAACACGCATCATGTTCAGCATATTCAAGTGTCTGGGCAAGTGTGAATCCCCAAAAGCATGGAAAAATTAGAAATGTCCTCTGAAGCAGTGATTAATCAGTGGATAAATTGCACCATGGGCAGTCACAGTGGAGTGGGATTCTGGGAGTATCAGTAAAACTCCTAGTTAGTGGTGGGTAAGAGCAACTGGTGACCAGTCAGAAATTAAGACCTGGGAACAGCAGTCACAAGAAATAGGACAGGGAATTGCACCATTCCACCTCAGATTTGATGATCATTTGAAGAGAAAAGCATTCCACAAAAGGTTTAGGCCAATATATGAAAAGCCATGGGTGCTTACTCTTGTAGCAAATCCATGCTCCTTCAAGTACTTCTCTAGACTCTGCTGAAGAATTTAGGGCAGAAACTTCATTTAGGCATTCTTTGGGGTAGTGTCTCTTCCCCTCTGTTGATACCATAAGAAACATGCAATTCAGGAGGTAGAGACACTGGCCACTTCAAAACTTTTCACATCTATATTTGTATGTTTGTGGGAACTGTAGTTTGTGTACCAAATATTAATGAATTACATTACTGTAATCTAATCTAAATCTATTCTACTTGTCTTATTTTAGATTTTGTTGCTTTGCCATCCCCTTCTATAAGTGCTTTGTGGAACTTCCACTTGGTCTTTCTTTTCAGAGTAGTGTAAGTTTCTTAATATCCCCATGGGCCTTCTGAGGTTAAAAGCTTTTTGTCAGTAAATTTTATTTCTTCTTTTAAAAAGTCCATTTTGAAGCTCTGTGGAATTTAGAAAGAGTATTTCCATGCACTTTTGGTTGTATTTAATTGTTTTTCTCATAAATCACATACTTTGTTTTGATGCAAAACACCGCGACAGAAGAGAATCTGACATTTTGTGTAACTGGCATGTCATTTATAAGATCTCCATTAGACAAAACATTTGTTTAGATCCTCTGTTATTCATTTATTTTCGTGTCAACACCAAAACCAACTGCAGAAATGAACAGAGATGAATAATAAGCCAAAATGTTTTAGTATCAATGTACTCTGCCTAAGGCAATATACTGTGCAACTGGTGAAGAATGCTTATTTCCTTCCCAAAACCTCTGCTGAGAACTGGCCCTTATAAACAATCTCTTACTCCTTTGTCTTAAGGGACTATTTTCAGCCATCTCCAAGAGAAAATTTCAGTTTATGTTTCACTTAGAATATTTTTAATGGTAAATTGGTAAATAATAGCTTTTAATTATAGCTATCTTCTCAGCAGTTGCATTATCTTTGCTGCATCTGCTCTTGGTCAATTGCTTTTCTCGGTGTGGAATATAAAAGACAGCACACAGGAAATAAACAATAGTCTCATTAGCAGACAGATTTTACAAGATATGGCTTCTGAGAGAGATATGTAAATTTGATAGACATTACAAACAAAAATAAACATTTCCACTGATCTAGTTCAGCAATAGCAATGCTCCTTGCCCTCAGAGCTGGGAGGTCTTGAAGAGTGATGGTGGTTAAGAAGTAGTTGAGTTTACTTCAAACCATGTATCCCCTAAAGTTGCTTTGGGAAGAGAAAGGCAATCAGGAGTCAACTGTCCAATTGTTAATAGCAGAAGACATCTCAGACATCATCTTTGACAGCCAGCTAAGGAATCCCAGGGACTTCTGGGGGAACTTACACTGGGTAACACATGTACAGTAAGTGTGGTGGCTCCAAAACCAGCAGGAATCCTTGATTCAGATATGTGGAAGTAATGCATGTGCAGCTCAGCTGATTCACAGATGTGCAATACCTTTACTGTTGTCTGGGAGCTCTACACCTAAACACATACAGAAATTGAACACCTGAACCAAGTTTTTATGGTAAGGCATTGATGTCTCCCAATGTTGACAAAAGAAGTTGCAACTTACCCAGCCAGAATGGTTAAACAGGCCCATGTTTTGGACTTTAAAATATATGCATTTGTTTTTATATTCTCTGCTTAGCATTTAACCTTCTGAAGTTCACATATTCATTTAAATCAACTGCTATAAAATGTTGGACAAATTATGTGCATTCCTGTGTAATTCCTCCAACTTACCAATAGCTTCCAAGCACTGGGGCAGAAAGGACCAAGGCAGAGTCCAGGAGATAAAAGAAAAAAAATCCATTCCTTTTCCTATATATGTAGTTCAGAGATGTATTTGCCTCTATAAAAGCCATATAACTTTGTAAACTTGTGCTGAATTTGCATTTGCTTCTTATACCAAAGTTTTTCTAGCATTAGTTCTTGCTAGGTATCTTCAATTTGAACTGAGTATGTCTGCTCTGATCTATTTTCGAAAAATTTGGGTGTTTCCATGTTAAGTAATCTTTTATCTGTTAGAGTTTTATTGTCTCTACCATTGGGTTAATTATATGCATTCAGAGTCTTGAAAAACATTATTTAATATAATTATTAGAAAGCTTGAGTAATATATTGCTCTCCAAAGATGGAAGAAGGCTCTCTCAGATGGAAGTCTGGGGAAGGATTTTTTAGGACACAGGATTTTTTAGGACACAGGATTCTCTTTGGCAAAAAAAAAAAATAAAAAAATCAGAAGTATCAGAAGATTCAAACCCCAATATTAGTTTGGTGGTAGACTATTCAGTTAAGGGTCTTAGTTTGTATTTTCTCTCTACTCAAAACTTACGTTTTCTTCCTGACCACTAGATGCAAAAATGTCTCATAGATACCTATAATAGCCTATAAAGTGCAAAGGAAAAGGCTTACTAGTAGAAAACCACATTTTTTGATTCTGAATACTGTTATCAGCATCCTTGGGTGGGTTGGAATGTTTCAGAATATTCAAACCGCAATATTAGTTTGGTGGTAGACTATTCAATTAAGGGTCTTAGCTTGTATTTTCTCTCTACTCAAAACTTATGTTTTCTTCCTGACCACTAGATGCAAAAATGTCTCATAGATACCTATAATAGCCTATAAAGTGCAAAGGAAAAGGCTTACTAGTAGAAAACCACATTTTTTGATTCTGAATACTGTTATCAGCATCCTTGGGTGGGTTGGAATGTTTGGGACTAGGAGCTAGACCCTGGTGTTATTCCTCTGCTTGTAGATGCTGAAGTTCCTATTTCTGTGTAACACTGATAAATACACTGCTATTTTCTTTTCTTATTTCTCTTAAAAGTAGTTAAATTAACAAATTCTTCTCATGAAAAACCTTTTGCAGACATTTGGCCTTCTAATGAGTAAAAGAAAGAAAATGCTTTCTGCCAATTTTTCATATGAGCAGGATTGCCACACACACGTGGAAACGATTTGAGTTTCCTTAGGATGGCAGAAGGTTGAGCAACCTCTTTAGTAAGGGTAGAGAATTTGACTTCCAGATTTTGGTCAGGTAAGAAATAGTCCAGGAGTAGTTCACTGACTCTTTTACTGATTTAGCCTGAAATGTTAAGTTGATTTATGCTGGTTGGTTCACAAATCAGGGTGGAGGCCAAGGAGGAGAAATTACCAAACTATTCAATCTTTTTAAAGTTTATACAAGAGTATGAAGTCATGCTTTGTAATAAAATAATTGCCAAATTTTCAGATGTGTGGCAAGCCTGAAAAAGGGGGTCCAAACCGAAGCCGAATGATGAGAGATCTGCAAATGAAAGACATTCCCTGAAATAATTCCATGGCTCAAGTAATTAACTTCAAACATCCTCAATATTCCTAACAAGCTTTGTTCAGCATTTGACTAAGTATTGTCTCTGATGCATGCCCAATCTATACTGGTTTTGGGTTCCCATTTAATACATATTTCCTTTTTTATATGTTTATTGATGAGGAGTTTAAAAGAAACATGACTGTTAAAGCCCTGTTTGTCACTGACAAACGTGATTTCTGTATTGATAGAGATTCCTCCTAGAATCATGTGGGATTGCAAAAATCATTCCACCAACTCTAAGTTTTTCCTCTTGATGCATTGACTAGAAGTAGTAAAATGGAGAATAAAGTTAATTGTTTATATATTTACATTTAATGATGAATCTCTGTTGATCATTGCAACTAGACAATAAATATGACATTTCAAGTATCTCCAACCTGTCCATAGAATGCAATCCAGGAAGGAGCTTTTCAAATAATAAAAATAAGAATTCAGGGAAAATGCTTCTCTGGTTAAAAACCTGCTGTTTGTGGTTTTTTTACACATGAAAATATGTCCATATTTTAGTTTTTATAGTACAGAATAGCCAAAAAAGGATTTAGACTTTGCCAGCTGTGAGGGATTTGTCTAGTCCCACTTTTTTTTTAAATAGATATGGAATAGATAGGAACGTGCTTGATTTTCAGATACTTCTGGTAGACCAAGGGGTGGTTATGTTCCTGTCAGATGTGTTTCACTTTTTTTCTTATCTTTGCAGTTTGGTGTGCAAGTGGTATCAATGGAATCTAGTATTCAGAATAAAATTCTAGATTAATTGTGCTTAAAAACAAAGTGGAAAATTCTTCAATGCCCACAATATATATTTTTTATAATAACACAGGTCAGGATGTGACAGCTTCTTTGCATCGTTGCAAGTCTTTCAGTCATGGCTGAATGCTGTTTCAAGGAGGAGAAATGTCAAGGCTAACAGCAGTTAGGAATACAATGTATTAGTTATTTGGCCTGTATATTTAGAGAGTTCAGGCCAGTGACTTTTCTTTACTTTCTGAATCTGCATAAACTGTTGGTACAAGACAAAAATAATGCGTTCCTCAACAAGAAATTACCTAAAACATTATATATGAGATGGATTAATTAGACAGGGTGTAAAAATCATAAATGCAGTGCAATAATGTGATGTCTTTTAAGGAAATTAGTTTTTTGAATACTGATTTAAAGTTAGAAGTGATAAATTTTTCCATTCCTCGTGCCGTGTTTGGGTATAATCAGCTATGACAGTTACTACTCCTTGTCACTTACCACAGAACTTCCTTGTACCAGCTGGTTTCCACATACACGTGAAAAGGGTTAACTCTGCCCCAGCTGTAATTTTGGCATGGTGGTAACTTCTGCTGTGGTAGCACCTGTATGAGGTGATGGTTTCCTTGAAGGGGTTTCCCCCTTTGCCAAAAAAATGCCAGATTATTTCCTAGTCTCTTGATATGTTTTACAAAATAAACAGATTAATGTGTGGTTACATGGGCTTTCCAGAGTGTGACTGCTTTTTTCCTAATGTGCTGGCTCTGTTGCTGATGTGTTCTTTCACAGTTTGTACCTACTCCTACTGAAATCAGTGGAGAGGTTCCCACTTCTTTGCTGAAAGTAGCACTGTAGACTGGATTCCTAATTTGGTGAGTTTTACCTGTTTATCACAGTCCCAGTGCCAAACCTCTGTGCTGGATTGCAGCTCCATGGAAGCTCCCAGAGGCATGTGGATTCAATTCCAGCTGAGCAGCTTTGTGCCTTGCAGTCATATCTTGCTTTTTCTTGCTGCATTTTCCCAAATATTGTTTTCTTTGAGAATATCCACTCTGTACAAATAGAAGGAAGGAATTTTTAAAATGACTATACTTAGTGTTTGATATAGTGTCAAATTGATACTGGGAAGAAATCTACAATTTAGCTCACCTGCTGTCCCAGCTGTGCTTGCTGTCCCTCTGCCAGAATTTTTTCCTCTTCCTTTTTTTTTTTTTTTAAATAATAGGAGACCAAGAAAATAGAAATCAAAATCACAATTATTAGAACAGAAAGAAACAAAAGTTCTGTGCATGCATGTATTAAACCCTGCTGTACCTGAAAGCTAACTTTCCTTGGGACAAAAAAACCCAAAGTGGTAAAAGCCTGAACTTAACCCAACAGATTGTATACACCTTATCTGGCAATATTAACATGCACTTGAAAGTTATTAGTGCCCCAAACCTTTCAGTGCCAAAGTGTGCCCTAAATGTTATTTGATACTAGATGTTACATAAATTTGTATTTTCATTACTAAGCAACTTTAGGATATGTAGTGTGTGTTTGAAAAAAGGCATGGTAATAACTCACTAATAATGGGTGCCATGTGGGGGGAAAAAGGCAATATTACCTACCAAAGAAATATAAAACATGGTTTATATTTTCAACAGTTTGAGAATGAAATGAAAACAGAATATTTGGTGCACCTGTAAAAACATATTTGATCATAATGGCAAGTACAGCATTCTTAGTGTGGGATTCATATTTCATAACTCATGTTCAAACAAGAAAAATGATTATAATGTTAAGTATTTCCTGAGTTTATTTTGATGGATGGCAGAATAAGTATCTTTTACTCATTAAAATACAGATTGGTATAATTTAATAAATGAATTTAATACACAGATGTTCAAGACTGTTTGAAGAGAGTGCATATTAATCAACTTCTCTATAACTGATTCTCTTTTATATTTTTTAAAAGAAATTTGCAGGAGCCAAAAGTTTATTAGATCTGTATGATCTCGGTCCGGTATCAGATATCAAGTATGTTGTTTGAATCATGTCAGGTGATCAAAGTGTTTATTTTTGATTGATGAACCTGTAAACACCAAACTATTTGAGTGGTCATTGCTTTTGCATCTGTTTGAGACCCTGACACATCCTTTGAAAAAATGGCCAAGATTTTTAAGTGTGACTTGCAATAGTGAGACTTCACTTTTGGGTGCCTGCAGAAGAGTGATTGTTAGACAGCATTAAGTACTCTGGTTTGCAAAGCTGTTTCAAGTTAGATGCTTCCAAAACAGGGCCCCAGAATCATTTGTCACATACAAGAACTGAAACTAAGAAATGCAGGGCCTGATTTTTACTATAGCTTGTTTTGCTTTGCTGGTTTCAGTCACTGGTTTCAGTGAAGTTGCACAAAATTTACATGCACATAAATGAGAAAAGAAATAGGACCTTCATTTTTTTTAAAGTATGTGTTATGGAAATATGTGGAGCTGCAGGGTATCCAAGTGAGCTTAGGAGATATTTGCAGAAAAGACTGGATCTCAGATAAGCCTTGGCCTAAGAACCGTAGAAGATTGTCACTATCCTCCTGCTCTTAAGGTGCCTGAAGGAGCTTGGGATCTTGAATGTGCTCCAGAGCCTGGAGAAGGTGCCTGGGCATGCTGCAGAATGATGCTCAGGGGTGAGGACCCTGTTTTGTGACACTCTGAGGTGCCTTTGCTTGCCAAATGCTGAACATTTGCATGCTTCAAAAATTAGTAACATAAGTCCCTTCCTTCACAATCTGTAATTTGTTTGTCTTTGGTGAAATAGTGCTCTCTCTGGTTTTAATGACAAATTAGAGAGGTTTTTCTCCTGAAGTGAGATGTGTGTAGGGTGCCCTGCTTCCTGCAGCAGATCAGGACACTGTGGTGTGACAGATTCAAATCCTTTCCCCTCCACTGAGAAATGTTGCAAAAAATCAGGTGCTGTGCAAATCTATAGTGGGCATGAGTGAATTTAAGCCCCTTTGCATAAAGAATCTCACACTGTCTTATGCTAAGAGGGACCATGGTGGAGCAGGGATTCCCTACAGTTGACTATACATCTATAGTGTATAGTGTAGATACCCACCCTCCAAGGATCATTTCCCATACCCTGATTTGAGCTTCTACCATTAAACAACTGAGCAGAACAAAAGTTATTCCTCTTTGTCTCGTTCAAAATATTTTGGTCTGTACCTTTTGTTCTAGGTTCTTGTCTTGTAGGTGAGCTTTGAGTTTATAAATGCAACAGTGCAGGGCTTGTCAGCCTGTCTTCCTATTGAACAGGAAGTTCAAATACTCAAACAGCCTTTTGGGAATGTTTCCTGGCTTTTGCTAACTTCCTGAGTATGCCCAGAAATTAATGAGAGTGCTAGATGACCTGGGCTATAGATATGGCAGGAAGTGCCCTAATAAATTCACAGATCAGCTTTTTGAATGCCATTGCATATGCCAGTGTGCTGGTGCTGTTTACAGTACTGGTATACACAATAGTTTATATGCTATATATACATATATTTATGTATATGTACGCACACAGACACGTATATATGTATGTTTTTAATTTGTGTATATATATATATATAAATATATATACACTATATATACAGAACCGTACATACAGCCACATGGTTCCTCCTAGATTAGACACAGCAGGTCAATCTACCTGAGTGGAATCTATTTTGTGGAACACCTTTGAGCAGAGTCAGCTGTATTCTTGTCCCTCAGGGCAAGCAGCCCAGCTGCAAGGAGGCCTGCTGAGCATTGCTAGGGTCAAAGAGCAGCTAAGGAGGCTCCAGTGGCCAGAGCAGGCGCTGTGGGAGTGCATGAGCATTGGTGATGTTTGATCACAAAGGAAGAACTGATCTTTCATTCCAGGCTTTACCCATAAAGTGGAATACCAGATTAGAGGTAGAAAGTGAAAATGAAGAGGCATGTAATTTAAAAATTATTAAAGGTTATTGTTCCACTTAGTGACTGCCTGTTCCTGGGTGCATCCTCTGTGGTCAGATGAAGCATCTGGGGAGAGGATACTAAAGAAAATTTTTAGGTGATCACACAATTTTCCTTTCTGTTTGTGTTTAAGCCTTCTGGTTCCCAAATTAAAGACTTCTTGCCTTCACAGCAGAAGTTCCAGTCTTTCTGACATCAAAGTTGGTACCCAGGTAGGCCACTGTTAGTTAGCTGTCTTGTGTTTGTCACTGACTCTGCTCCTCCCAGTTTACCAACTCATCTGGAGGGAGGCAGTGCTGCAGTGACTGACAGAGCTCATCTGGGGGCTGCTGGTGAGCAGGGTGGCTGCCTGGTTTGTAATCAAATTCCCAAATCTTTCTGAACTCCATGTTCTTGCTCCTTCACTGTCCAGCACCTTCTAGCCATTTTCACCCTTACAGAGTGAATGTAAAAAACTGCCAGTCCACAGAACAACACTTCTCACCTACTTTGCCCAAGTTTGAAATGCTACAGAAGCTGCAAGGCAGCAGAAGCTTCTGCTGAAGGACTCGTCATTGTCCCACTTTTCCAAAGGGGGAGGAAGGCAGGAGGAGTGCATGGAAGGATTCTTTGTGGTAACCTTTTCATCTCTAATAGTCAACAGGAAAAAAAAGCTTTGCTTTGTTTTTACAGATAGCTTAGCTATGATATCATAATGATAAGAACTTTGCCTTAATGTCCACTTCTGTAACGTATCAGCCAGATAATCAGTTTCTGCTCCAAGAATTTTAACGAGAGGTTTGTGGTCTGCAATCAGAACAGCTTCTTCCAATGTAAAGACTTGTGGAATGTCCTCATACCAAAATACAATAGTCAGAGGGTGAGTCTTTTTTCATATGTCTCATGGAAGTGGAAGCAATTAGCATCTTTTTTCCATTATTATTTTAGGTGAGAAGCATCTATTCCTACATCAACTGAGCAGGAAAAAGGGGAAAGGTAATGTTTTTTAATCTCTTTTTAACTTCTTGATTTAATTAAATAGTTTCTAAAAGTTTTCAGTCTCAAACTGTCCAAAATGCAATTTTTGTCATTGCAGTTATTAATGCAGATAAGTCATAGAGAAATTCGCTATAATAATTAGCTGTATGCAAAGAGGATCTGTAACAATGTATTCTTTGGCACTGTGCTTTTTTTTGTCATTCATAAACTTACTTTTTCTGGAAATAGTTTAAAGCCTTACAAGTCACTTCCATAACCCAGTCAGCTGCTTGTGAATGGAAAAAGCCATGTTTGTTCTTTGTCTTACCTTTACCAAATTGTGTTAGACATTGCAGCACAGATTCCAGGCTTCTCAAGTGTGTTTTTTTACTTGGATTTGAATAAAAATCTCTTTCCAGTTATATCTTGCACACTTGTCATATTATAAATGGTGGTGTCACTAGTACACCAGCTATGTGCTGCTATTCCAGAAAATACCCTTATTCATGTTAATGATGATGCATATCAAGACTCTTGTTCCAACTCCATCTGCTGGTAAGCCTGAGACAGATGTACCTTTGTAAGATGCTGCTCCCCATTTAGCAGTGGAAACACTCTTCTGAAACTCTTGCAGAGGTCCCAGGATTAATAGTTACATATGCTACAAATCACATTGCTCTGAGATTTCACTTGACTACAGAATGTGATCCTCTGTGCTTCAGAAAGAGGCATTATTTGGAGTAATCTTAAAAAGTCTAACCTCTGGTTTTAAGGACAGAGATTTTTACAACAATGATCTTTTATCTTTTTCTCCAAGCTTGATCTTCTAATTTTAGCTATAATAACTGGAGAATATGTGGCCAATTACGATACCACAAATAACACATAAAATATTTCATTAATGTAGTTATTAGAAAGTACAGTAAACAGATTCAAAGACAAAGGTTCTTTCTTTACATGTGGATTAATTTCCCAGTCTCAGACAGAACAGTTAGTATTTGCATTCTAAAGTTAAACAGATTAAGCTGTTGCTGAACATCACCTTGCCTTCACTTTTTATTTTAATGTTAATGTAACTTAAAGAAACTACAAATATGCTCAACAGAACTGACCTGTGCATAATAAGTTCACATAAACATGCGTCCACTTCTGATGTTCAAAGAAACACAAGCCCTAACTGAAGTTTGCCATTGTTTTGCCATGGACTTGAAGCAGCCTTGCCCAGTTAAAACAGGTTATAGAGAGGGAGACTTCAGTAGCTCAACCAGGGAGCAGTGCTGGTACAGGCCAGCTGACTCTGACAATGGGTTTGTGTGTCCTACATGAAGCATTCTGGGCTGGCATTAACTGCTTGTCTCTGCAGCAAAAAGGGTCTCTGTTAGGTTTGGAAGCAGAGCCTAGAGGAAGAGGCGGCTCAGCACGAGAGCAGATGTCTTACACTGGGCAAGTGCAAAGGCACTGGGGTGAAGCTCAGAGACCCTGAACCAGCCCCAGCCACCAGGCACAGAAGCATTGCACAGCCGTGCCCTGATGGAACGGGGTCAGTCCCATTAGGGCTGTGTATCTCTGCCCTGGAGAAGCAGGAATCATCTTCTCCACCCTGTCCGGGGTCGAGCAGGAGATTTCTGCCTTGCACTGCCCTGCACAAGGAGGATGTGTTCTAAGGCTAGCACAGATCCCAAAGTCAGTGGTTAGCAGATCTAAAAAGCTGAGCCATTACATGAACTCTTTACCATCAAAGTTACTAGTTGGGCTGTATGTGTGCATACCATGCATATCCACATACATCAGAATGAAAATTGACCAGACACACAAATTTCAGGGACTGGAAACAGGCAATTCCACTATTAAAAGTTCTTCAAAGTCTTGCCAGGTTAAAGCAGGCCACTTTAGGTGGGAGATTAAGCCATTGCTAAACATGTAAACATCTTCTACATCCAGTGGAGGAAGAGAAAATGTAATTTAAGATATTAAAAATGTAATTTAAGATATTAAAAATTACCTTTCTACCCTGAATATTCCAAGCTTTACTGCAGTTATGGCAGTATTGTTGGAGTGATGAGTGAGTAATGGCCTCATTACAGGGCAGAGAGGGCAGGGCTAAGCACATCTCCCCACGTGTGTTTTGCTGCTTGTGATGCAGCAAAACTTACAGCAAAAGTAGAAATTAGAGTGTAATTAAAAGACATATATATCTATATCTGATACTTTTTATCTTACTGTGATTTCAATTAAATTCTGATCAAATCATAGGAATCTCCTAAGTGCTCTTTTTTTTAGCATCACTATAAACAATTCTGGCAAGCTCTGTTGAAAAGAAGCTGTTTTCCAGGTCTTGCTTCCTAAAATTAATGTACACTATCTATAACAGATTATTGGTTAACCTCTACCTCAATTTTTTCACGTGTACAGATTGAGTTTGAATTTCCACCTGCTTTTCCTGACTGACATCCAACATAAAGATAAATAGATTTATGCATATTTTAGTACATTGCGGTGAAAGTAATAAATTTTCTTTTAGTTTGGCAGTTCAGAAAACATGGAAGGGAAATATTGTCAGTCAAGGCAATTTAAATTATTTGATTTTTATTCAGACAGAAAAAATTGAAAATATTTTGAATAAAAAAATGCTTTGTTTCACTTGAATTATTTTGATTCCTAAGGCATTTTACTTTTTGACATTAAAAAAAATACATTTGAAACCCATTTCAAAGCTTAAAGTCACTTCAAATGGGAAACTTTCAACTTCTAAGGTGTTTTCCAGTTATTGTGTCTTAATGAACAATTTGTTGGAATTGATTAGAAGTCATAAAATGTCTGGTCTTTCTGAACCCATATTTTCCACAGGAAAAAAAAAAAAAAAGAAAATGCCATAATCTATTAATTTATCTACCCAGAGGAAAGAAAAGAAAATAAAGAAAACCAAAACCCCAACAAAAGTGGAGGCCATGTAGGCAGCTCTTGTGGTCTTTCTTGCCCTTAGCTTCACATTTTTCTTTCCCTGCTGACAGACCCCTCTCACCCACTAATTGTAGAGAGAGGGAAGGAAGTGGTGTAAGTTCCTTTCCAAATTGGCTGTCAGGTACTTGGTCACATATTTGCTACTTGCTTGGATTTTGCAGAGAACCTGCAATTTTTTTTTAATTTTTTCCCCCCCAAATTTGTATTTCAGCTTCTGAATTTCTGATGTGTCTTGTGTTCTGCCATATCCTGTTACATCTTTTCAGACATGGCAGTGTGAAATAACACAGTGTGACAGACAGCATAGCTTGAAACATTGTACAGCTGGGTGGAAGAGACTTCCACATTTCCTTTTTGAAGACTGTTTCAAAGCAAAAAGTAAAGTTAGCATGACACAAAAATACAAATCTAGTGATCTTATTACACATGACTTTGAACAAAGTGGTATTGCTGAACATTTCTCTAAAGAAATGTACAGTATATACTGTATCAAAGCAGAATAAATTAAAGGTATGTTCACCTTTATTTTTAGCTGCAAAGACAAATTTGACTGTTTAGCTGATGTCAGCAGAATCCAATCCAAAATCAGTTTTGTGCTTATAAAGTAGTATGTTTCAGAATTGCACCGCAGATGAGCTGGACAATTACTGTCATTTTCATTGACATTTTTAACTAACATTGACATCCTTCAATGCGGAAATATGTCAATTTATTAATTTCTCTCCCAAATGGTGTGCCATACCTTATATTTTTCATATTATTTAAAAGGTCTAGGTTTGTAAGTTAAATAAATACTTTTAAGAGGTGGTTGCTAATGGGTTACAAATCTAGCTAAGATTTTTCCCTCTAAGCTTGGGTAATATCTGTAAAAGACCATGTCATTTGCAACAGGAACCACTGCAAACAAACAAGGCTTGTGCAATCCAGGCATTTAGATCCATGACAGCATCTGGCTTTGGGCTCCTGCTCATAGGGACATGCCTGACTCTGTGGGGACTTCGGGCACTCACAGGGGCTCTGACTACCCCAGCTTCCTGCCCTCCACTGGTGCTACTGCAGCCTCATCAGCACTGATAACTTGCTAGATTTGCTAAAATAAGCTTGAGAAGGTCTCTGGAGACCAACCACACCTGATTGTCACACTGACTGAACCAACTAGACATGCCTCCTCCCTGGCATAGCGATGGGAAGACAACTGAGTTACCTTGTGTCACACCTGGCTGCCTTTGTCCTTGGTACCCACACAGGGATTCAGCTCAGAGCTACCTGATTCTCACTCCTAAAATTAAGAGCATTCAGAACTGAAGCCTGACTTCTATGCAATAGGCAATTTCTTTTCTGGCATTTTGTTTGTATGAAAGCTGCATCACATCATGTCTTTTTTTTTTTTTATTTACTGCAGTAATATGCATGTTTTTAAGACTAAACTGTGAGTTTTCACATCTCAGTACTTACTAGTGAATGTTTCAATACTTGTTGGTTAACAGTTCAATACTTCCAAGTTAATTAGACATTTCCTGACATGAAATATGCTTACAGAATGCATATGATTCCAGTGTAGAACACACAACCCTACATGTGAATTATGTGAGCTCTCTCTCGAGCAGATAAGCACACACAAGATAAATAGATCACTCTGCCTACAAAGGCGGATGAATTTCCTTCATCAAGATGATGTTTCTTATGCACCTACACAGATTTCATAGAATAAAGCTCTGCTGGAATTTGCCTGAAAATAACAGGGGGCAAATTAAATTTTCAAGTGGAATTCAGAACAATAGTAATATTTCCTGAAAGGCTACTAATTCTAGCGAAGCTATTTCAAAGGCCACATTCTTTGCAGGTCGCTATGGAAGGCTTGCTCATGTTATAAAATGATAGCACCCTTTTGTGGTCTGAGCTCTCTGTTACACCTGCTGTGTCCACTTTTTTCCCCTCCTCATTTTTGGTTCTGCTTGGTCTAGCACGGACTGGTGCTGCATGACGAGAAAGCAACATTATAAAGAAACCTGTCCCATATCTCAGGGATTTTTTTTTTTCCTTTTTCACTGTGTCTAAGATGCAATTAACTTCTCATAAGACATAAAATAACATCATTCAAAGCCAAAATTACTAGCTGGTATTATTCCATGTGTTAAATTACCAGAACACTGAAGCTAAAGATGGGAAACACCCTATAAAATAACTCATTATGAACAATGCTGGTTTTATCTTCTTGTTATTTTGGGTTTGCACATCCCTTTGATAAATTTTGTTAAGAGGGATATTGCACCCACTCTATTGCTGAGGGACTACAAGAAAAAAGCCAGTTCCAATCACAAAATATTTTCAGATGAACCAGCTAGGCGTAGGCTGTAGAGCTAGTTTATATTTATTTAAGTTTCTGAGAAGATGCCAATACATGTCAATTGCACTTTAAAATAAACACATTCAGACCATTAAGAAATGTACCTGTATGTGAAGTTCAGCTCCTATAGCAAATCTGTTCATAACCTCTGAATACTCAGAGGATGAATCAAATCTTCCCCTGCTGTAGCAAAATTGGTGTCAAAAGAATTTAGTCACAGCAATACACCTGCTAACTTGTAATAGCCTTCTCTGGTATTTTTCCACAGAAGCTTCCTCATTTTCAGTAAATCAAAAGCTTGTTATTTTTTCCCTCCAGTGAGACTTGTCTGATCTCTCATGTCCCCTAATTCCCCTGACTGCCATACCCATGACAAGTGTATCTTCATAATCCATGGTGACACTGCTTCTGCAGCTGCAGAAAGGGAAAAGAGAAATAATTGACAAGCAACACAATTCAGACTGTAGAGTCTTCTCAAATGGAAAGAATCAGGAAATCAGAAATTAATATTTTCACCTGAGATAGTCCTGAGTACCAATGATATAAAATCAAGCAAAAAGACATGGGGAAAAATGTTAAGTGCCTCAGGCAGATAATGATGCCTGTGAAGAAGTAGTGCTGAAAGATACAGCAAAGAGTTTTGCACTCAAAAAAGAGAAAAGTAGCAGATCTTTTTACAGTTCTGTGCTTTCTTTTCTGTGCTGCTCAGGTCTGCAAAAAGCATTGTCAAGAAAACACTGACAACCTACAGAAAAACAGTGCAGGTGGTTCTGGGAAAAAGGATTAGAGAATTCAAGTTTCCTGTGGATGAGTCATGTGCCTCATCTCATCACCCATCCACTGCAATTATCTCAGAATCCTCTTTCTCTGTGTCTGTGATTGCCTCGCCCCTCCGTGTCGTTGGAGCATCTCCAATTCCCCACCTCACATCTGCCGGACTCTTTCGCAAGCTGGAAACCAAGATTCATGTCTGTTCTCATGCTGGAGACTTTCCCACAGTGGGCAGAGTAGCTACTTCTCTCTCCTCTACTCAGCCTTTGGTTTATCCAAAACTCCCAAATAGTGCGGAGTAACCTCTGTAAATGCAGAATTTGGGCAATGGCTCCCCATGTTTTTAATGGAGGATTGAGAGATAAACAGACAGATCCTGTGATCATGTAACTTTCATCACTTGTGTAGGAAACTGGGATAAAAAATAGTTAGAAGCCTCAAAGGACTGATTTATGAGGAAAGATGATCACTGTGGTATTTGTTATTATGAGATAGATCTGTCTCCTTCTCTCCCTGTGGTTTTGACCAGAAATTCCATTCTGGACCTGAGAAAATTTTCCCAACAATAGTTTTTTAAAACTTGCATGTTCCCATGAAACATGTCAGTTTCTAGGACTTTTTCCGAAGAAAAAATATTTTCTTGAAACACTTGACCAACTCTAGTGACCACATGAGCTATAATTTGTATTTACAGACTGGGCAGAATGGCAGAGCAGAAGATGTTAAACCAAACAGCATCCACCCAAGCTAGAATAACTAAGAGAGATTCTCAATCCTTTGTTAGAGGATATCAGCTGGGAGTATGAAAGCTTTCATCTTCTAACTGAACATTATAGTTTCAGATTCCTATTCAATCAATAAACTTACTTTGCATTACTTCAGGATAGAAAGACCTGAAAAGTCTACATTTATTTTGAAAAAAATTATTCTGGGCTTTTTCTAAGAATTTTCATGGATGAAAGCTCATTAAATGGTGATACTTCTTCTCTTCTGTGGTAGTACCTCATTGTCCATAAAATCTGTGATTTTCAGCATAAGCCATGGCATCAAAATCTGCCTGTGATTTCAGAGTTCAGTCACTCTTATCAGTGACTCCATGGCCAGGAATGTTCACTGTGGAAGTGACATCAGCTTTTACTTGGAAGAAGTGATGGGCTATAATTTAACAGAGGAAATCCTTTCCATTTTGGGCTGGATTGTTTGCTTGTTTGCTTGTTTGCTTGTTCTATATAACATTTTCTAGGGTTTAGCTAAAATTCTGTGCTTCACTAGTCCATTGTTTACTTTACTGAAAGGTTGCAGGCCAACCCCTACAAAGCAACAATTAGAGAAGTTTCATTTTTATTGTTGCATTTAAGTATTCCTGGATCTGTGGCTGCTTGGCTGGAGGTTAGAGGGAGAAGTTGATATACACTTTGTTTCTTTTTAATAAGACATCCAACATCTCTCCTATTCCAGCAGTGGGTCTCCTGACTTTGTCCATTGTTTCAAAATTAACTGAAAAAATGTTGCTTTTGAAAGGTGAAAGCATGAAGAATTACAAGCAGCCCAATGAGCTTTGTTACATCCCTCAATGTTCTGCTGCTCACTGGTAGTTCTAAATCATTAGCTGGAAGAGACAAGCCATTTTGAAGAACTTATGCATTGTGCACTTTATCACTTTATACTAAGAGAATTTTCTTTCCTTTGTCTCTTTCCATTTGGCTCCTTTGCAAGTGGAGCCTCTACTGACATCCACTGGTAGCCACAGGACAGCTGCACTCCTGCAAACTGCTTGTAACCCACCCGTGCTAATCCCCTCTCCTGTGCCAAGTCACTGATTTAGTACCGTGCTAGATGTCAGCTCAGATGTAAGGTCAAAATAATGCAATCCTTCCAATTTCTCCCTCCTTCCCAGAGGAGCAGCCCCTTTCCCCTTCCATGGTGGTAAATAAATTCAAGAGATGAAAACCTGCTAGGAATTTCTTTGGTTGTGCTCACAATTAGCAATGCAGAAAATCAAACCACAGTTTCCTAGGTGTAGTGGGAATTTATAGGCAATGAGTGCTACCAGGAACACGAGCTTGTATGTTACTCATTATATATATATATATATATTTATTTTTTTTTGTTTAAACTGCAGTAAATTAAGACTTAATGATCAAGGGTGCAGGAATGAGAACTAGAGACCAGATGGGAAGAGCTGAGGGTGCTTTGCTGAACATGCTGTGCCACTGACTCTTTCTAGTCATTAATCCCATGGCCTGGCTTGTCCATAAGTACTACAAGTACTGCAGTGTGAGATGAGTGTAAAGATAATTAGGAATACTCCGATCAGCATTAGCTTCTTCTGTCTCTGTGTAACTCTTTCAAAATTATAGGGGCATGTCTACAATATAATCAAATTCCGGGAGGTGTGGGACTTTGGTTTAGGTCCCTGTAAATGTGTATGTCTTTACACAAAGGAAACAGAGAAAAAACTGTGTTGTAAATGTTGTGAGACATAGGGGGTGAATCAAGAGCCAAAACAGTGGGCTCATGAAAGTTGGACCAAGTATGTTATTTTCTATAACTTCTAGCCAGTTCTTTGCACACTGAGTTTTTTCTTAGTTAAATTGCTTGGTAGTAATATTCAGTGATTCATTAACAGCACTTACTTGTAATCTCTGCATTTCTTCTGTGTGTTTCAAATTTTTCTTTAAATCATTTTATGGTCACCTTAGTCACATGTTTCTCATTTCTGGTTTGATAAATGTAATTAGTAAGGAGGGCTGTTAAAGAAAACGAGGCCACAGTTTGAGCCATTCACTTTTTACTTCTGAATAAGGAATAACAACCATTTTATTTACCTAGAAAAGTCTGGCAGAAATCATTATGGTGTTTCCTTTTTCGGCATCACAACATCCGTGCCAACCTGCATCACTGTAACTGGAGCAAAACACTGAATATAATCATGGAGGCTCAGCAAAATATTTTGCTGATCCCAGATTTAGAGGTCTGCCTTGTAGTCCCACCAAACCTAAGGACTCCCAGCACCAAAGATGCAGTATGCTTATCCTTCACAGAAATTTCTAGAATAGGATTGATTTAGTATTTTCTGGAGAAAAGCACCAGCTGTGCTGGTCACTCATGGTGTTGCTTCTGAGTCACACTATTTCTGCAACAGCAAGTAATTCTCACTTGGTAGCTGAGAAAACTGAGAAGCTGAGTTGCTGAAAGCAGCAGCAGAGTTGGTGAGTACATGTAAATCTGAGGTCCTTCCCTGCAGCCACACCATCAGTCCTGGTGTGTGCTATGTTTGAGGTTGGCTTTTGCTTATGAGGAGCCTTAAATGGGCCTAGGAGAGGCAGAGCTGTCACTGCTGTGGTGACTCTCTCAGTGGCTACTGATGGAAAGATGTTTGTGTTTGTTTTGAGTACCGTCCCCAAGCTCCTTTGTCTTTTCCCAATGGCCCCACTGGCTCCTATTTAGGAATTTAGGAAGATCACTCCAGCTCTTCATCCTTGGCTGCTTCAGCAGGACTGTGTCTCTCCTGCTAAGGAGCCTCAAATGAGTCCTGCAGTAAATGGACAGTAGTTTTTGTCAACTGAAGTGTGGAAAAGCCTTCTGCTCCTCTGTTTCTGCAGATCTTTAAGATTTATATATTTCCAAAACCACAAATGATTAATCTGCAAGTAAGTGAAGCTGAATGGCTGAGTGGTGAGGTTCCCAGGGATGTGAAAGGAGTTGTCCAAGCAGGCTGTTAGTGGAACCTAACTTTATTTGGCCAGGTCGTTGAGCTCCTCTGTTCCCCCAAGCTATTTGATGCTATTTTCCACTGTGCATATGCATCTGTTCATGTAATTTAGAAATTAATAGTTTAAAAACAGTCCAGAAAATTACTTAGTATGTTTCAGCTACTTTTAAAATAAAACCTATAAATTCTCTCTGAATGAAACTTGGGGGGAAAATGGAGCATACTTTCTTCATTGGCCAGGCTTTGGTGCTAACTGGGCCATGCACATCATCTTTATTAAGGCATCCACTGCCTAACATCCTAAGGATAAGCATTAGTGTTTTCTCCTGGACCTCAAGCAGTATTTAAATTGGAAGTTGGAATGTCAAAGCCTAGAGATCTGAGTGTGCCTTTTCCTTATGGAAAGTTCAGTGCTTGGGAGTTCTTAATCAAGATTGTCAGACGTTTCCTGCTCATTTTCAGCCACCAGCAGCAGGCATAGGTGACTCCCTCCTCGCTGTCGAGGGGCGGACAGAGCAGGGCTGTGTGATCTCTTGCCCACTGAGCCACCTGCAAGTCGTTTCGCTCCAGCTGTGGTAGACCTCATGCAGAAACACAGCCCTGAAAGAGCTGGCTCCTGGCCAACAACACTGTTAGGGGTTTTTAGCTCGATTCTTTCACTGACCTCCTCCTGAGGAGCATAATTCATTAAGTACAGTATCATAAAGGCCATGGCGATTAGAAACAGAAAACACTGCCACCAGTGTAGCCCATAAAGGAGGAATCAACAATACAGTGTGTATATATTTTTTTTTTCCTTGTTAAGTTCATGTTATTCTGGTATTTATTCTGGTATTAGGAGCTGAGAAGGAAATGTCTCTGGTCTTGCTTGCTTGGGATCTCTAGGTATAAGTTTAAATGGATAATATTTAGTCTATGCTACTGTAAATCCCAGTGTGGGGCACAGCAGGCTGTCCAAAGTCATCATGCTCCTAAGCGAGGATGTGTGGCAAGGATAAGGGTCACAAATCAGAGCACTCCATGGAGTCCTCTGCTGTGAATAGAAACGCAAAATTTCACATCACCTCACAGCATCACTACTTAAGGGGAAAAATAAAACAAAAGAGGATAGGATACACAGGGTTAAGCATGCCCATTTTGTATATTTTGACATGATGACCCAGAAAAACTTACGTTTGAGAACAAATATCGTTCTGTTATCTGGCAGAGGATGTTTTGAGTAACTGAGGGTTATGACTTCCAGGCAAACAGTCTTGTTAATGGATATGATTTTGAGACATCCTAAAGGTGTAAGACACTGGATTACATTTTTTGATCAATCAATCTCATTGTAAGTAGGACTATTGTGAAGCTATTGTTAGGTTATACCTATAATTACTTTTGAATTGCACCAAAAGAAGAAATTTTGGTCATCTTCAAAGTCTGATGACTCATAATGATTATTAGGAATAGCAGACTTAGAGGGTTTTCCATGCAAAAGATGAAGGAATTTGGAGTTTTAGTTATGTGCCCATTGCTGCTCTTCCTTGTCTGATGGTTAAAAAAGAAAAGGAAGATCAGTATTCATGATGAAGGTCATATCCATTGTATAACCATTATATGTTTAATCACAACCATCCTGCTTCCTCTTCTTCAGTCTTTGGTTTCTCAGTTATTTTTTTTCCAGGAATTTATCACTTTTTATTAAACCTGTCTGTGGGTGCAATCCAGATTTCATGTCTGACCAAGGCATAGAGACTCAAAAATACTGATGGTAAAGGACAGCTGATTTTAATTAAATAAATACTACTTTTTTTTCTCCTACCAAAATAATTTAATTCCATTAAATATCAGTGGGAGACTGAGAAATGGAATTAACTAAAGAGTTATCAGGCATCTGCAATAGAAGCTACAGTATGTAATTTTTTCTAAGCTAAGTTGTGTTGCTTCAGTTCTTTTTAGCTATTTTGACTGTTTTAATTCTGAGATTTTGGTGGATCTTTTCAAATTTATGGGAGCTCTAACTCCTGGGGGAGAATGAAAACCTTAGAGTTGTTTAATAACTATTGCAGTAAACATTGCAGCATTGTTTTACCTGTTTCAATGTGCTGTTAATCTTCACGTAAGTGATACAGGTTACCTCTATTCAGAACCTGGTGAGTTCTTGAAGATCAGACCATTTTTTACCTGGAATGACAATTTTTTTTTTTTTTTTAATGCACAGTATGAAACATTCAGAATTTAATACTTATCCAGCCTTTCTGAATATGGTTGCCTGACTCAGTAGCCATATACACATTAATGTGAAAACTGTTTCAGACACAGGACTTGCTTGCTTTATTTGGCAGCATGATAAACTTACACAGGTAGGTATCAATCATCTTCAGGACTTGGAGCATTCAGTCTCTGCTCATTATTTGAACACAGCAGAGTACGGCACTCTGAGAGCTGCATTATACCTTATACATCATCAGGAATGAAGTGTTGAGAGGTAACACTGCAACCATGAACTCCCAGGGCTTTCCCAGTCAGTGCACCCCATCTTCAGTGATTTATCACACCAGAAGAAAAGGCAATGTGCATCTTTTCCTTTCCTGAGAAGCTGCCCTTGGAGGCTTAGATGAGTGTCGGTACACAGACCTAACTTTCCACTTGATCAACTCAGTTATCTCCTATTCCTGGGAAAGGAAAATCATGAGAAAGGAGTTGGTTACTTGTTCTGATTAGGCTTCTGGGCAAGCCATGCCATTGCTAATGAAATTTCCTTAGTCAATTTCTTGCTGTTGGATACTCAGGACCAGATCCAGAAATAGAAGGGAGTCATTATAGTCTCCAGTGTTGTGATATTTAAAAATTATACATAGGAGTGGTATTCAAAATATAGGGGTGTGTGCCAAAGTTGCTGAAATATGTACAGATGAGTGGTAGGCAGCTCAGAGTGAGATTCACAAAAGGTATCTCTTTAAGTGGGAAAATAAAAACAAAACTTGGAAAGGAGGGATTTCTCTTGGCAGTTTCAGGATTGCAGTTAGATGATGTTGTGAAATGGATTCTTTTTAAAAAACCCCTCCTGGTTTGTAGTCCCAGTTCTGGAAGGTGATAGCTCCCAGATGCATTAGACCTAATTATAGATTATATTTTCATTGTTTGTCAGTGTCATTCTTATAGTACTTATATAAAGCCCTTAAATTAGTATTGAAAACAGTGTAGGTTTCTCTGATGGGGGTTAGACAATTCCAGCAAAAATTCAGCAAGCATCCCATCTGAACTGCCCTCTTAGGTCTATGTATACTAACTGGTAAATTCAATAATGCTAAACTTCCCTCTTTGGCCTCTAGGCCAGCTGGTCCTCTTTGGTAGTGCCTATATTATTACATTCTCCTATTCTCCAGAGCAAGATGGTTGTGCTGAAATTGCCCATGGCTAAAGTCATTGGCCTGTGGTAATTCTCAGATCGTCTGGGGGAGTACAGTTTGGTCTGGGTCAGCCTTCTCTGTGCTCTAGCAACAGTAATTTGCATGGTCACACTGCAGGGCACATGTTCATGCTCTGGCTCCATGCACAGAAGCACTTTCTTGCCACTGATTTCAGAGTGATCTCAGGGTGGCTGGAATCCTTATTTAGGAGGTTATTCGGGTGCACAAGGTCAATGGGATGTATGTTCCCAAAAGTATCTGCTGGAGTAGGTGCTCCATGTTACTCAAATTACAATGATTACCATCACCATATGAAAGAATTATCATGTCTGCCCACTAAGGTGACTTCATGTCTGGACTGATCTAAACTTTTCCATCACCAGTTTAAGCACATCTAGGAGTTCTGCTAGTATACTGGCCATGTCATTGTGAAAAGCCTGATATCACTTTCATGCAGAAGACACATTTCTGACATCTTTAAGCTGTGTTTTGTTATTGGTGATTGATGAAATCTGGAAAGCAAAGCAAATTGCGTTAAAAATAGCGAGTTCTTATTTTTCTCTTTAGGTAATTTATCTTTCTCTTCTCATTCTGTAAATTTATTTATTATCTCTGTTTTGGGGTTTTTGGTACATATTTTGCTGAGTGAAAGTTAATTTTGTTTAAAGGTTGATTTTTAAAAAGAAGATGAAAGTTTCACAAAAGTTATAATATCTGCTGTGAAAGGGCATCAGAGGCAATCTGGCATAACATTTTTAATTCTAGTACGTTGGTTATTCCTATTTGTGGTTCTACCAAATTGTTTATTGCCTGTAACTTAACACACCTAATTGTTCTGGCTATTGCATTATTTTCCCCAAAAATACAAAGCAAATAAAAACAGGGTCAGAAACCAAGTCATGAGCACATATGAGAAAGATCTGCAGGAACTTGATCCTACAAGATCATAAACGAAAGAAAACATCCCTTCCTTCTTCCACTGTTGTTCACCTAGACCTGAATATTGTAGGCACTGCAACAGGACTGGAGTCAAAGTATGATGACACTGAATGTCTTTAAATTAACCACGTTTTGCCTTTGCTTTTGCTAGAATTATCAGCCCTTTATTCAGGGTGTTCCACCTTTACCTAGTTGAATTGTGACCCAGAGATGCCTCTGACTTGCCATTCACTCTAGGGGGAGCATAGGGTGTAATTGGCTCAGAAAAGTACCTAAAGTGGCATAATTTAGGCTTCTGGATACAACACATCGTGGGCCAATCTGGTATTTTGCTTTGTTTCTTGGCTGTATGGTTAAGTGAGCAGGGGCAGCTGCCTTTCTTACTGCTCAGAGAGGAGCAGCCCTTGGGGAAGCCTGTTGGTTGCATCCCAGGAGAGCAGGAAGGGTTAACCCTTCAGTGGTCCCTAGGACCACTCAAGAAGTCATTTCCTATGCAAAGCATATGCTGCTTGTTAGTACAGATGGGCAGTGAGCTAGCAAGGCAGAAGGCATTTTTAAATTCTGCAGTGCTGCATGGTGCAGTGAGAATATATTCACCTGAGCCAATCAGAAGAATTGTTTGTCCAAAATGTCATACAAGAAACTAGAAAGGAAGAATCTCTGGTGATTCACGACAAGGGTATTATGAGTGGAAGAGATTTTTAGTTATGGAGAGGTTATAAGAATGAGGGAAAGTTTGGAGCTGGGCCATTTATGGTTGTGGATTTATTGGTGGAGCTGTGGTTTGTTATTTAATGATGATTAGATGATGTGATTTTGACTTTTTAATTCTACAAGGCTCCTGTCAAGGAGTACAGCATTAATACATTAGTAAATGTAGGTAGCTACAACATAGACAAGTGTCAGCAAATTATCAAAACTCCTCATACAGTCAGGGGAGAGAAACAGAGACTTTTAGGATGGAGTTACCAAAACAGACATCTATGTTGAGTGAATCATTCTCTGAAAGAGTTTTCTTCTCTTAACAGGACAATTTAAGATTAGTATTTCCAGTACAAATGTAATAATCTATATTTTCTGTCTCTACAAATAGTGAAACAGGCAAGGTAAGGGGTAATATGGGTATCTTAGGCAAGGGTCGTTGATGGTTCTTCCTGGGTGATTGTTACATGGGATCCATCTTCATCTTTATTAATTGCAGCTATTTCACTGTTGGGTTTAATTTAGGAAACCAGTCACTAAAAGTTTCCAGTTGTCCTTCAGTTTCTGTTATATGCAATGGAAACAGAAGGCATAAAATTAAAGGAGGACCTGAGGCTGAGGTAGATGAAATAGCTCTCTGTAAATGCTGATTTGTGTGAGGGGTCATGGGCCACGTGGTACCAAATGCTTGCAATACCTTCAAATCTCTCTCTCACACAGAGCTGCCTGGGTCCAGAGTCTACAAATACCAAGTCAAACCCACAAAAATATTCAATCATGATAAGAAAATTTGACATCAGACTTGTCTAAAGACAAAAAGGATATATGCTTCAGCCCCAGTGAATCTAAATCTTTGTGTGGGACAGTTTTGATCATACCATTTCCTAGTTTTGATGTCTCCTAAGAATTCCAATTATATTCCATCTACTCCATTTAGCCATCCTTCCTTCAGACTTTGCTTCAGCTATAGCATATTCCTCTCCCACATTTTAGGTGGATCAATTAACCATTCTTTTCAAGTAGCCTTTCTCTAGGGAATGATTACATAAGTGAAAGGCTGATGATGGAAAAGGATGATGAAAGAAGTATAGTATATAGAAGCATAGTCTATAGAATATCTATATATGTATAATATATAGTATTTATATATAGATTGGTAAGGATGATGAAAGAAGTATAGTATTCCTAGTAAAGGCTGGAAGAGAAGTGGTTAGTTTGGGTTTCTGGAGACTTTCTTTCACCTTCATTTCTACATTCACTACCTCTGAAACAGCATCACCTTCCCAGAAGACAGAAGACTGCAGCATCCCTGAGTAATCCTTTCTGGGAGAGATCAACAGGAGAATAGAGTGGCCCATCAACAAAGGTTTTCTTTCCTCCTCCTTCATCAGGAAGTGATGAGAACTGGTTGGTATTTTGGAATGAGCATTTGCTGTGCTAGTAGCCCACTGCAGCCTACCTGTCTGTATACACTGACAAACAACTCCTAGAATCTCAAAGAAAAAGTTAAAAATAGACCACACTCAGGTAAGTTATCGGTGCACATGTCCTGTCCAGTGACAAAGCTGGAAAGGGAAAGGTGTCTGATTGAACTAACAAATCTATCTAGCACAAATGGATTCAGTTTGCAGCAGCACCTGAGGTGTCTTCACACCTCCCCTAACTGGATCATTGAAAAAGATAAGTACAGGAGCTGTAGAGAGGAGAGTGCAAAGGGGGAGAGAGAAGCCTGCACAACAGTGAGGCAGGAGGTGGCTGATGAAAAAGCATTGAAAAAATAGTAAGAGTGAGGAAGAAGAAATTCAGTAGGACCTTTCATGTGAAAAGGGAAAATTTTCAACTGAAACAGTCCAGAAGGTAAATAGGATAATACACATAGAAAAAAAAGGTTGTTTTTTCTGCATGCAATGTTTTTGCATTCTGGGCAATGCAAAGAAGAATGACTCAGAAAGACAAATTCCCTCATTAAAAACAAACAACTTACAATAAAGGGTGATCAAGTATATCCCACATCAGTGCAATCACACGTCAGTTAGATAAATACTAGTGTAATTGCACATGGAAAGGAGACAGAGAGGGTGATTACATAGGTGACAAAAGTGCATCCTTTCTTCATAGGAATGTTAAATTAACTTTCAAAGTGCAAAAGGAGAAGCATTGCTTGTGGGAAAAGATGGAGCTGCATGTGTTTCAGAGATGGGGACACTTTGGCATATCTTTAGTATTTAAACTGTATTTTGTTAGTTGTAAACCTATGGATGAAGTAAATTTTGTGCACATATCGGGTATGTGTGAGGTTGTGCTGGAATGGATAAAGTGTGGCAGCATGTTGGATCACAAAGTGCATCCATGCTGTCATGTGCAGTTCTGACTAGGTGGTGGTGGGTGTTTTCAGTGCTATTGTGTCCTTGAAAAGTAATTTCACTGTGTTTCAGTGGTTACAGTCACAGGAAAGATAATTTAGCAATTTTAAATGTAGTCTGTTTAGGGTGCACACATGAAAGTCTAATGTGTAATGGCAGTCTAGATTGAAGCAGCTATTTTATTACTTTTGGTAACCGGTTGCTTTTGGTGTTCTATAGGATTAAAAAGGGATGTGAAAATGTGGGACAACACAGGCCTCCAGCTCCAGCACATTTGCTTTAACTGCAGATGAGCACCATGATGAGGTGAAGGACTACCTCTGATATATAGGAGAGAAATGCAGCATTTCCTTCTGCAAGGACCATGTGTTGTCTTTCATAGGAAAGTGTGCATGCTGTTTTCCCTTTTGATCTTTATACAGTAATTTCTCTGTACTGTTGAACTACACCAAATGTCTCTTTCAGAGCTAGGCAAACAAGTATTAACCTTTTGCCAACTGGTGTGAAATTAAAAAAGAAAAGGATTTTTAAAAAATCTATTTCAACTGCTTTTCTGTCAGACAATTATTGTATAATTGAAAGACATCCAGTTGATAAAAAAGAACATGTTTTTTATTGGCAGCACAGTAACATGAGTTCAAAGACTGTATTTGCCAAGAGTGCATAACTCTGTAATGGCCGGCATACTTTTACAAGTGTTCTGTGGTATTACTGACAGAAGGATTGCTTTGGTCCAAGACAGATGTAAAATACTTCATTTAACAAATATTTACTCCACAATTATCTGAAAATGTAGAAAGTACAACCTGACATGTTTGAATATCTAAAGAACCTGTTTATGGGTTATTCTATTATTGTTCCTACATAATAATCCAAAAAATATAGTTGCAGGGGAGGCTGAATGATTTAGGATATTGGTAATAGGATACAAAGCCTTTCACTTCTTGGTCAGCAGTTCAAATCTGGCTTAGGTTGGTAGTAACTCAAAATGATTGCTGCACTGTGTCTAGGGTTAATCACAGGGTGTGCCTTCCAGATTCAGAGTCCACCACCATAATGACTAAACTGGCACGATGACCCTGTGGTCAACATGGCACTTCTGCAGGAATTAGGGAACACCATGAAGGTGGCTGCAGAGGTAAAGGACCCCAGCACATCTTGCAGAGAACTGTAGAATTACCTACTCCAGGAACCTGCCAGAAGTTTTGTCTTATCTGAGTAGTGGTGGAGACAGTAAATACTCTTGCAGATTGACCATCACGGCATGTTGGCATCTGTTAGGGGACATGGATGTCACTATGACCTGTCACAGCACCAGCCGTGCTGATGGAGGACTCTGTGGCACAATTACTGATGGGTGATCAGAAGACTTGCTGAAGGGTGAGATTTATCTCAGTTTTTATTTGGTGTTTTGAGTTTGGGAAGCAACAGAATGCTGAAGTTTTGATCAGCAGTGTAGATTTAATGCTTGAAAGAGAATGTAGTGGCCTATTTCAGATGGATAGAGGGCTGCATTTGATCAAGTCCTATGCCTATCCCTGATGTTCCTGCCTTTAACTGGGAAAACAAAGGCTGCTGATGCCCATTTCATCTCACCAGGACCAGCTACATGAACTAGCTCACATCCACACTCTTCAGCCTTCTTTCTGTCCAACACTGGACATCATAGTAAAGTTACTGATAGTCAGTAATCCCTGGCACATGCTAATGCCCAGAAAGTGCTTGGGAACAGTTTTGGAGAATATTAGCTGGCTCAGGCCAAGACTATACCAGGGACCACCTAAGAGGGTAACAGTTCAAGCAGTCCTGCTCTGGTGGTAGGTATATGGTCTGTTTAATTCAGTAGTGTAAGGACAGCTGTGTGATCCTATTTAAGTGGTTTTGTTTTCCTCTTTGAAGCGAAAATTGTGTCATTTTTTGTTCTTGTGCATTTAGATTTTTTAGAATAAGATTTGTAATTAAAAATAAAAGGCAATGAATTTGATCCTTACCTCTAGTCCTGTAGACTTTTAATCTGGTATGAAAATAATTCTATGTGGATTTAAGTTCAAGATTCACAAGGTGTTGCTGCTCTAGCTGATACAATTTTATAGAACCACAATTTACATCTGCAGTTCTCCTCTTCCAAATACCTAGGCACATGGTGAGATTCTTGGGATTATCCTAGGAATGGCTAGGAGCTGGACTTCGATGATCCTTGTGGGTCTCCTCCAACTCAGGATATTCTATGATTTTGTGCTATTTAACACCTTTTCTCTCATTAATAATGGCAAACTGGGAGAGACTGCTGTGACATCTTGATGAGTACAGAGTTTTCTGAGGAAGGGAACAAATTCCAACACTAGTGCTTTTTTAAACTTTTTTTATTTTTAGAAAAAGGTTTCAGGTTGTTTAAACTTATTCCCCGATTTCAAGTTCAGATACTTAGCAACAGAAGGTGGTATCCTGACACCATTGCTTAATGGTCCAATGTACTTTTACCATTTCAGTCTTAATTTTCCTTCAGGTGGAAGTGATAGAAGTCTTTATTTTAAATTATATTTTTTCTCCCTGTAAGATGTTATACTCCCTAGCAATGACTGATGACTTTGCACTTTAGGAAGTTTAAAAAATGTGCATACCAATACAGGTGCTTACTTAAGTTACATAAGATTGAAGAAAAATGTTTAAACACCAGGGCTTGGATTCAGGTAATTCAATTAAGATGCCTGAGTTAGGATCAAAGCCACAGTTTGTTCTCTCTAATTATTGGAGAAATAGGCACCACCAGGAGTAATTCAGTATCCTCCAGTATATAATTACTCTGTAAAACCTGAACTGCCTTCTGCAGATCCCTGTCTGTACTGATGGATAGGCAAAGGCAAAACCAATCCCATCCATGATGGTGCTGCCCTTGTGTGGCATGAACCCAGGCCACTGCAGCTTAGAGGAGCTCTCTTGGCCTTCAGCTGCTTCTCGAGGATCTCAAATTGGGCATTGTGAAAAACTGTTACCTAAATCACTTTCAGATACCTGAGTCCATATAAACTGACAGATTCAACAGTGGTAGACACTGTAAAAGGCAGAGCAATGCTCTCCATCAGAGAGGCAGGGACAAGGAGAAGTCAGGCCAACCAGCCACTCATCTTGGACACTTCTACTTGTTTGTTTACTGCCACATGACAGTGGCTACCACTTCTTATTCTGCAGGACAAGCAAGCAGAAAGCCCTGCACTCCAGATGGCCTGGAGAGGGGCAGGCAGCCCTCACCATTCCCTGGTTCACATCACTTGGCTCCTGGGACAATCTTTGCTGGCTGCAGTAGCCCCCAAGGGTTCTTGTTTGTTTTATGCAGGTTTTTCATTCTGAAACACAAATCCTCTCTGGCAGCCATATGGAACTGTGCACCCTTTATCCTGCCTTGGGTAGTAGAAAATGGAGGAGCAGGGGCTGCTTTCCCTCTGCACGTGTTTTGTCTTCATTTGCAGCGTGCAGACCTGTGCCAGCCCACAGGCACCACCCTCCCTGTCCTGTGCATGCCTTGCCCTGTTCATCTGACCATGGGTGCTCAGTTACAAGTGATAATGAAATGATATTCAGTGGTACTGTGTGGATGGAACTGAGAGTGGTATTTTGGTATTTGTTTGGTATTGTGCATGTACTCCTAAACGAAAGAGAAAAAATAAATTTTATCCTTTAAAAATGAAAAACAGATTTGAAAAAGTTGGTCTATAGATTTTTTTACAAGTGTACTTCTACTGACAAAGCTTATAAAAACATTCCAAAGTAATGTAGTGTGATGACCCTTGCTCATAATCACAGAAAGCCTCTCCAAGTTTTTTATTTTTTAATAAGTCTATCATTAATCTTCAATGAAAAGAATATAGATTTTATGAAGAAAGCTCAACAAAGTTCTTGGAAAACTTACAAGACATTTAACAGCTGAACAGTGTATCTCACAAATGGACTTTAAAGGTGCTCTTTCAAACTGAAGCCTGTATTTGATCTGGTTTTATAGTTAGCAATTGCTTTGGTCTGAAACTTCACCCATTCTTTCCAACTAATAAACAAAAGAATCCTGAAATATAGCACTTGTTGGAGGTACAACATGACAGGCTCTGAACCAATTAATATTACATCTTAGATTATTTAGTTTGGATTCATAATTTGTTCTAAGACATCCTACTGTACCAGAACTGTATATTTGTATATATTGAACAACGTAAACCACAGGATTAGCAGTATTTATATACATGTAATAAACATGTAGAAGTGATGGGGTTTTTTTAAGTTTTCTTTTGTGATTTTATTTGGTAACATTGAGAATGACTCAAATGTTTTCTCCAATAACTTTAATCTGGATTTCCTTTCTGATAAAACTCTGGTTGTTTGCAGATCCACCCATCAGTTTTATGGGGATATCTTTGAGACATCACAATTATAAAACAAACTGGAAGGAAGAGCAGCTGTACTTACAAACAAACATCACAGGCACAATTAATCTGCTTCAAGGTTTATGAGGGGAAGCATAAAATATCAAATAAAGGGTAATGGGAAATATTTAAAAAATGCTGAAGCTGGTAACAATCCACAGAGCAGAGCAGCCAGTGCACGTTCAGGAAACAAAATGTAGCTAGTAACTCATTTGGTTGGAAGCCACCCATTCTCTACCTCCCAACCTGAACATCAGGGCTGTTTCATGTTTCTGAAACAGATGCAGCTCTCTCTCTCTCCCTCTCTCTTTGTCCCTCTCTCTCTCTCTATATATAGTCCATTTACTTTGTAGATTACGATTTAAAAGATATTAATTTTTTTTAAGTGAAGATGGTAATAAAATCTCAAGAGGCCCATTTTGTTTTCTGTTGTTCAACTTAAACCAGGCATGATCCCATTCTTGTGGCTGAAATTTATGTCCCTGCTTAGATAAAAGCATATACATACAAATGCTCTTTCGAGCTCCTTCTTGTTTTCACTCACACACCTCTGTTCCAACAAAGTCTGCTGGAAACAGGCATTAAATCAAGCAGGTGTGTGACTGCTTTGGATAATTTTTTAAACCTCACTGTATAATTTAAGATTTTTTTAAAACTAATTCTTCTTTACATAACAACAACAAATTCAACCCCAAAATTCCATTTTAGAATCTGAATAAGCTGGATAATGCATTTGTGATTTTCTTATAATTTTCTTAATCTTAACAGAAAGTTTCACCATGTACCAAACTGAAATAGTTTGGTACATAAAATTTCTTGAGGCTTAGAATTTGAGATTTCATCTGCTCATGTCACAGGTAAAGCATTTTTATCACTTTTTGTCTCACTGTTCATGGATTCATAAATTATCAAAGAGACTGTGGTGGTATCTGATCTGCTCATTGTGGCATTTCTGCCATATCTACTATGTATTTCTAAGATGATTCTTTTTACGTGATAGAATGTGCATTAATGGATAGATGTTGGCATTAATATGATATGAATTGCCATTTGTCAGAGAGAAGATGTTTTGTTCAAGATGCACAACAAATATAATCAGAACGGTTCTGATATGAATTGCCATTTGTTAGAGAGATGTTTTGTTCAAGATGCACAACAAATATAATCAGAACGGTTCTTGAAATAAAAGAAAAATGCTTGCCTCCCCTCACTAGAGCACAGAGCAAGAAGGTTCTTTTTTATCATAAAGTTCACTTGGCTTTGGTTGTACATAAGCTTTTTATCAACAGACTGTCAGCTTGGGACACTTCTATGAATTGGTCACGAGTGCCACGTACTGTTTCAAAAGAAGCTGCATGTTAGATCTTTCTTGTTAGAGCTCTATAAGCGTGGAGGCTTTTGACACGGGACAATTCCAATTTAAACTTTAGTTTCAAAGGGTAGTTTAATTAGTGTTTTTGAAAGGATCTGTCTGTGGCTGATTCTGATCTGACTTAAATTTAGGCAGTCCTGTAAATGAAGTATGAGATTCTGTCTTGTAAAGCAGTTCCTTGCTGCCTATTTTGAGGAAAATGTATTAAAAAAAAGTGTAGAACTGAAAATGAATCAATTTTTAAAACGTAAAATAAAAACCCATGTTAAAGAGCAACAGTCTAGTGAATTTTTTCCAAGATGAAGGCAGAGTGCCTTTGGATTCCTGCCTGTTTGTACACATGAGGAATGTTGGTGTCTTGGGATAACCACGCTCCTTGTCATGTATTTTGCTTTACATGGACTCAGAACTGTCATCGCAATGCGTATAAACATTTTTTATTTTCTTCACCTGCTCATGTGGCGCACACCTGGGGCCTGCTGGCAGCAAGTTTGGCTTCAGCAGGCGAAGGAGAGACACTGCCAGCTTGGAAAGCTAGCCCTGTTCCCTTCATGTAAGCTAAGTCAAGTTGATCCCCCACTGCTTTTATGGAGTGGTTAAGGACAGGGCTGAAAAACTTTAGCTTCCACAGAAAATTCAGGTACATGGGGGATAGTGAACTGCAGTAGAGACTCAAACAGCCCCACCAGTGTTTCAGTGAGACCCTTGAAGCAGCATCCCTCTCCTTTGCCTTTCAGCTCTGAAGTGAGCTGAAAGGCAAAGGAGAGCTGAAAACTCATGGTGAGTTTTCTGTCTCTGCAGCATGAGCAGCCTGTGCAAAGCGCTGTGCCAGGCGGGCAGCGCGCGGCCCTTTAGAAGTCAGACACATGGCACAGGGTCTGTTGTTGCTCTATGAACGTAATGGCTTGGACTGAAACCTTTGCTGCTGCTTAGAGCTTCCTGGAGCAAAGGAAGTGTCAGCTATGGATTGCTCAGAGCTGGCTGAAACTTTTATAGCGGAACCGAAATTTTAATTGATTTGAGTTCATGGGTATTACATAAAAATTCAAGGCTTCCTGCTAAGTTTTTTGCATTAGTAAACATTTTGTTGAAACACTTTCCGGTGTCTGGTTGTCAGTCTCTGAGGCCTAAAATCTGCAGGACAATAGAAAAAGCACAAGGGTGAGTTGTTGGAAGGTGTCTTTTGATGAGCAGTGAATTGAAACTTCAGTGCAAAGGCATCTTCTGGACCATGATCAGATATCATCCTTACAGATGTGCACACCAACACACAGGTATGGATATACCTGGGAGTTAGGGGACTGAAACCTCTCTCCTGCTCAGAAGGAAGAAGTGTTACCTGTTTTTTTTTCTGTTTATGCCTACATGCTCTTACTGATTCAGTGGCCAACCTGTGTGGGCCATTTTGGGGTAAGGGGAGTCAAAGACCTGTCCCCTCCCATGCCTGCCTACCCTCATTTACCCATGTGATCAGATTTTCCCTTGCTTTGCTATAGTGGGAGCTGCTTTCTCTTGGAAAAATTTAATTCCTAAGCCCCTTTATTGCTGCAGATGCAAAATGTTGTGGTCATAATTCAGTTTGAAATAGGAGAATTTTGTTGGTTTATTCTGAAGAGACAATTTGTGCTTGGAGTTAAGACTGACATTTGTTACTGGTGAGGGGAAAAAATAGAGCACACTTGGATTTGATTTGTGAGTGTGATTTTTGAAAGTGAAACTCTGTAGTGGTGGTTATAATGTAAATAACAGCACGAGAACCACCAGTTTGGAACATTCTGTGTATGTCTGGCATCTTGTTCCCTCTACATACCCCAGTTATCCACAGAATGGATGCCTACCTGTATCTTTAATCAACCTAATCCACAACTATGTAAGTGATCAGAGTATTTTCAGGTGCAGTGCTTTATGAACAGCATTCATATTTCAGTAATCCCAGCTGTCCTGGACATGAGTATTCCCACACGCAGTGTGTGGCATTCTGCTGATAAAAAAAAAACAAAAAACTACAACCAAAAAACAACAACCAAAAAAAAACCAAACCAAAACAAAAACAAAAAAAAACCAAACAAAAAAACCAAAAAAAAAAACCAAAAAACCCCCGAGGGTGTTTCCAGTTAAAATCTGGCTTTTGCATCAAGTTCATCCTTTGGCAGAAGAGTTTGTATTAGGTCATGAAGAAGTCCAATAATCCTATAAACACACATCCTTGAGATACAGAGCTTTTTTAAAATTAGGACGATGTACCATGTTATCAACATTTATCCAGCTGGTCAGAAAATGAAAAGACAGAGTGAGAGACTATGCAAGTATGTATATGTCTTTAATAGATTACTGAAATGAGCAGCAGGATGATTCAACTCTCTTGGGCTAATTCCACAATGATTTAAAACCAATGTTTATTATAAAGCATGGAGTTCAAGCTGTTTGGGCTAATTCCACAATGATTTAAAATGATTTAAAACCAATGTTTATTATAAAGCATGGAGTTCAAGCTGTGGAATTTGTCTCTTCACTTCCTGTGTCTTTCCACTCTCACCAGCACATGCTGAATTCAGTGCTATCAGACAGTTTGTGATGGTGGCAGGGATTTGACTGAACCTGTTTTAGGGATAGAAACTCTGCATAATTTCTGACCTGACTGAGGATTTTGATTTCAAAGTTCATGGCTGTTCAGATTCCTGCTTTTGCTTTTTGCCCACACCTATTTGCTAACATCTTTGTAACTGACCGCTTTCAGAGAAAAGATTTTGGGCTAGATGGAATTTTGATCTGACCCAGTACATCTGTTCTTATGGCAAGTGATGCATTGCACAGGAAGTAGGTGATGCAACTTCACAAATTGCTGGTTAGGTCTGGACTGGGTGAAAGATGCTCTTTTCCCCGCTGTAAAGCTGAAGATATTTTGCACTTTGGCCACCACATAGACACGCCTCTTTCCTTCGGGGACACTCCAGATAGCTGTTCTCTGATGGAAGATAAGGACTGTTACTAATACACTCTGCCTCACTCAAACACATTTTTCCTCTTTGGCCAATAAAATTCCTGATTTGTAGATCTTTGGAACATTCTGTCTGGTTTATTTATTGATTTATTTATTTACTTTTCCTGGCAGAAGGAAAAAAACTTGCTTATTTGTTGGACACTAATTATGAATTTTATTCTGAGGTCTTCATGACTTGGATTAATTAGACAATGTTACTGAGTGTTTCTGGATTTAAACACCTGTGGAAAGTAGGGAAAAGGATTCTTGAGATGTTCCATGACATTCTTTGTCTACATCAGCAGACCAGGCAGATCCAGGACATGCAGTCACCCGTATTGCCAAGTTGTTCACACAGTTCTGAGTTAGACACCACTTCCACAAACATTTCTACCCTACCCTACCCTTATTTTCATTCCTCACTTGACTTTATTAGTAAATGCGTTACCAAAAGTCAGGTTTTTTGTATATATTTTTTTTACTTCTTTAAACAGTTTTGCTGAAAAGGAAAAGGCAGAATATCTGTAAAAATAGTGATTATTTCCTTCTATCTGGGATTTGTGTCACCACATCCAGCACACTGCACCCTGTCAAGAAAGGCATGGACATACTCGAGCAAGTCCAGTGAAGAGGAATTGGGGTCTTTCTGCTGCCTACAGCAACCTAATGTGATGGTATGGAGAAGTCCAGGCCAGACTCTTCTCACAGATCCTCAGTGATTAAATTCTGATATGAAAACCACAGGAAATTCCAACTACATTGTAGGAAATGGTTTTTCACCATGAGGGCGGCCAAAAACTGGAACAAATTATCCAGAAAATCTCTGGAACTTCCATCCTTGGAGTTAACTCAAAGCTTGATTGGACAACAACCTGAGCAACCTGATCTAAGCTGACCTTGCTTTGAGTTGAGGGTTGCATTAGAGATATCCAGAGGTTCTTTCCAACCTAAATTATGGTATGAATCTATGATTATATCCAGAATTTGGATCTAAGGGAAACTTATCTTCTTTTCCTTCACAGACCACTAGTACTTGAGGTTTCTAAGTACAGAAAGGCACATATATTTTACTTATTTTTACTTTTGCCCAGTTTATTTACATCAGGTGTGTCTTCATTTGTGTAATTTCAGTCATCCTATATAAAATTCTAATGAAACATACTAAGAAAAGACAATTCCAATGAGATCTTATTTTTAGCTTTATTCTTCCCTATAGAGAAAAATAAAGTACCAGTTCAGAGAACTATGGGGCTAATTTCTGAAAGATTTTAGATGTCACTATTAATTTTTGATGCCTCAAATTCACCTTATTTAAATTCTAGAAAATCTAATTTTTTTTTAACATTAGAACTT
Organism: Passer montanus; assembly: GCF_014805655.1. Lineage (NCBI taxonomy): Eukaryota > Metazoa > Chordata > Aves > Passeriformes > Passeridae > Passer > Passer montanus. The sequence continues at coordinate 3,953,911 of NW_024369485.1, forward strand.
GTTGTTTTGGACTCGGTCACCTATAACCCAATTGCAGTTAACAAAAGCAGAAAATACATCAGCATGTCCACAAAACAGAAAATGAGTTTTTCAAATTGGATATGCAAAAGCAGAGCCTTATAAAATCTGAGATTATTTCTGAAAATCTTATAAACCCAAGTGAAATCCAACAATCAGAATAAATGCAGAATGCGAATCAACTTGTAATAAGTTTAAATGCCAATAAAATTGGTGTCAAACTGATGAATGGCACTCTTCCTATTCAGATATTCAGTGTTGTAAAGACAGATGCCCAAATCAAAAGATTAACCACAGAAATACTGTGAAAATACCAAAGGATGTGATTTATAATACACAGTTAATACACTGAGCCTGTCTGGTGTGAACTGAATGTTCCTGAAACTTGAGCAAATAATTTGTATTTGAATATTTATGGAGTCAATAAAATGAGAGATCTCTGTCTTCTCTCCAGCCAGCTGACCTCAGGAGCACATGTTAGATCTCATGAAGGGGAGTGATGACCATAAAAGTAGTGTTTTTCTGCAGAAAGAGTAGAAATTTAGAATGTCATTTGGTTTTCAGACTTGAAAAGGTTTAGTAAGGGAGAACCCTGTGTTATTGCTGTGAATATAGTCTCTCTTTCCTCAATGTCTTTGCATTCTTCCACTTTTCCAAAGTAAATTTAAAACTGGAAGAGATGAACAAACTAGAATTAATTTTAAAATTTCTACTATTCATAGCCATGTCATGGCAGATAATTCTACATGTTCTCTAACAATTGGATGCAGCATGTGTTTGTGTTTGCCCAGCTTTGAGTGTGTTTGTAAATGCACTTGCTTTGTGATGACTGGCAGGGAAAGGAAAACACAAGAGGCTGCAGTCCCACAAAATCGGAAGAACACTGACTCTGAAATGGCCTGAGTTGATGTTATGAAAATGCTAGAATGTAAATACAAACTATTTTCATGCCAACATCCTGGCCCTTGTGAGAAGTGATGTTCATTTCCCAGACCTTTCTCTGGAGCAATTTGCAGTAATTTATAGCCACTGTGAATAGCCACATCTCCTTTGTACAGCACACATTTGTTTGAAATATTAATCGGTTCCATGAAAGGAATTGCATTTTTGAACGTTTCCCACTGATACATGACAGAACATACAGTCATTACTCTTTTCTGTGGTTTCCCTAAAGGTCTGTTTTCCCCTCATTATTACATCAGGAGAATGGAAGGCGTTTTCAACACCTGCTACAGTAGCTCTAAAATGAGAAGTCAGAAGACCATCTGCTTGCTGCCCCTTCCTCTGGTTACTCTGTCAGAAGTTTACACAAACTTCTCCTGAAAACCACCCACTGTTTCCATACTAGAAGTATTCTTCATTTCTGGAAAAGGACTTAACTAAGAAGAGACAATTTTATTTTATGAAGCCCTACATTCTAATGGAATTATATATGTCAAACCTTGCTAAGCCACCACCATTATATATTACACAAAGCACACCAGTCATTAAGAAAGCTGTGAGTTTCAATGAGAAACCACTGAGATATTTACTTTTAATTCTACCCAGTCACACAGGTCAAACAAACTGGAACTTCACTGCTAAGTGGGTTTTTTCTTAGCACTGAACTATCAAACCTATAATGAAGGAGTGTCAAAGTCCAGAATGATCTGGCCAGGTTGATTTTAGGTATTCTAAATGTATAATATTTAATGTTTAATAGCAGTTTACTCTAAAGATTTATGGTGTTACAAAGTGCCACAGCAATATACCAAAGTGTATGTACTATAACAAAAAGAAATTAAAATAATTTAATGGAATGATAAAATAATTTCATTTAATGATACCATAGACAATGTCAATGTTAACTAGTATTTTTTGAAGAAAAATTGACCTTTCCTGGAAGCCAGAAAAACAGTGGTCTCTAGAGTGGATATTGTTATTGTCATTGAAAAACACCTTTATATTATTATGCAGGATCAAATTAACTGCTGTGCATAGAATGATAGAATCACAGAGACATTAAAAGTGAAAAATATCTCCAAGGTCAAGTCCAAGCTTTGACTGAACATCATGTCAACTAACCCACAGCACTAAGTGCCACATCCAGTTGTTTCTTGAATACTTCCAAGGATGGTGGCTTCACTACCTCCCAGGGCAGCCCATCCCAAGGCAAAAGGACCCTTGATGCCCAACCTGAACCTTCCTTGGCACAGCTTGAGGCCATTTCTTCTCATCCTGTCACCAGTTTCTTGGGAGAAGAGGCCAAAGCCTACCTTGATACACCCTCTTTTCAGGTGGTTGTAGACAGCAATAAGGTCATCCTGAGTCTTCTTTCCTCCAGTCTAGACACTCCCAACTTCCTCAGCCACATCTCACATGGTTTACTTTCTAGATCCTTCACCAGCTTTGTTGCTTCTGTACCTCATAGTCTCTCTTTGAAGTGTGGGGCACCTCATTTGTAAATGTGGTGGACTGAGGATATTTGTCAGAACTATTATAAATGTGCTGCAGGCTGGATTAATTTTTCCTACCTGTAAGCCCTTCTGTTATACATGACATAAGACCTAGAACTTTCTTAGAAAAACATGAAAGCAAAAAGATAAGGAGTTGTTTGTGTTTTTCAATGCTGGTCAGATTCTGTTGTAACGTTAGAACGTACAAAACCATGATTTGCATTCTTGATATGCAATGAATGAAAAAATACCATGTATATATATAAAGTGCTTTATCAGTCTCAGGATTCTTGCACCAGATAGCATACAGTCATTCCATTGGATATAGAAAAGTTTTAGTAAAACGTGTTCTATTGTGGTCTCAGAGCTCACAATCCCGAGTGCAGTGACACTTCATTTTAGACAGTCAGTGTTAAGGAAAGTGTTTGCACTTACAGCAACACAAAACTGCTTGTGATGCATATAGCCTGGACAGAAGTTCTCATCTTAAATTTTTCCACATTTCAAATTATCTTTTCTTGGCCAATTCTCTGCTTTATTCCTGAAAAAATCCATATTCCTTTCCTTGGTTGAGGTGTCTCTGAGAGGCTTCCCCCATTTGCCTGCCTGCTGTTGTGTTCCAGAATTGCAGATCACTTAGCGCATATGGACCCCAGAATATTAGCCTTGGCAAGATCCCCAGGCTCTTTGCAAAATAAGAATTCACACTTCCCAAGCCAAGTGTAAGTGGAAGGTTCCCACAACACTGGTAAATCCAGAAAGGTTCTTGAAGGCTGTTCACATCCAAACAACAGAAGAGTTTAAAGCTGTTGATGAGTACTTCTGCTTATAGTCCATTCTTGTGGTAAGAGGCAAGTTATTAAATTTTCCTTTTGAAGGCATACTGCATGAAGATGCCAGAAAATAAGAACTTTTCTTAGCCAGTGCTAATAGCATGCAGTTTAAGCTGGAGAATTTCAATTGGTCTAAGTTCATTTTATTTTGCATGGAAGAAAACCTACTCCTTAGTAACAATTTGAGTATGGTAAAAATAAAAGTTCAGTGGAATTTTTTTTTGTCTGTGAGTCCTCTACCTGCTTATCCAGTAAAAACATGGATTCATCAGTCCATCTCAATGCTTGGAGCTGGAATCAGTGGGAATAAAATCACAAGCAGAGGAAAATTATACTCCCACCTTGACTTTAAACTGGCTTTAGCAAACCAACCCCAATGTAGCTGCATTGGTATCTTGCCTCCTAACCCTTGACTCAGAGGCAAGTATTAGAAATACTTCCACTACTTGGTTTTACAACATAGCAAACACATGGTGCATGGATTAAAATCTCCAAGAATTAATTCATGTTCATCCAAGAATGCAAAACTGCATCTAGGTACTGCCACCTGAGAGTTATAACAGCAGAGGAGATTCTCCTTGAGGTTTCACAGATGTGGTGCACCCTCGCACACCATCCTTCTGTGGGAGATTGATTTTAACATCTGGAGCTTCATAGCAGGGTTCATTTAGGGGAGATAGGAGTTACTCATTGGTTTCTACAATTTTAGTGATAAAAAGATTTCCATGTGGTGTTTTTATGGGATTCTGGGTATCCATCCATTCCTCCATCTCACAATTCATTCTTCCGCCTTACCGATTCTGTATGTATAGTACCTGTATAGATCCATGCAGCCATCTTTGTAAGTTCAGAAACTCTTTCTTTGATGCTGACATCAGACCAGGGTACAGGTTGCTACTGAGGATTAGGGGCCTGGCTTACTTTTGTACTCAAATAGACTGAGCACTGTCAATTTTGCAAAATATATTCTTCCTTTTCTTAGGGAATGATACACTGGTTATCAATGGTGTTTCACAAAAAATAACGGGAAACTATGGGAAAAGTTTGGCACTAAATTTTACTTTTGTTTCAACTCATTTCCACAGGCCAGGCAGTAAGAAATCATTAAAAAATACAGCAGGAAATATTGCCCTTTGGACAGTTTTTAAACTAAATTTAGCCCAGGAGCAGGAGTGGTAAAATATTCCTCCTCCAACAGAGAGATTCTTGTAGGATTTATTTTTAGCTGAAATGTATCTGGGTACATACATAGCTCTTTAGATCTCCATCTAGAGTTCAACTGTAGCTTACCTTTTCTTATAATGACATTCTACAGTAAAAAAAAAAAAAAGTGATATGCAAATTTATTCCAGGTTCCTTTAATCTGACTGATCAAGTATCAATAAGAACCTATGGAAGGTAACACACACTTGACTGTGGGCTGTATGAGTCTCCCTCTTTTCACTATTCCCTTATTTAGATAGATGAGGAAAATCAGCTTTAAGCATAAAGTGTAGTCAAGCACTTCTCCTTAATCAGGATCACATACATGATGAGATATAATAAAATATAATGAGACTGACAACAAACATCAAGAAACCAGAAACAGCTAAGATGATTACTGATGTCACTGGGAAATGTTAAACCAATACTTGCTATATATTTACATACATAAGTAGGAAGACAATTTAAAGGAAGAAGAATAGATTCTACAGCATATTTCTGATTTCTGTACATACAACACACTTAAAGGATTCTTTGCTTTCCTATGTTCACATGCATTTGCTATCTCTTAGCCAAACAGTTTGCAAAAATATGAAGTGATAGAACTAGCTGAGTCCCTACAGAGAAATGAGTGCTTATCTGACAATGATGTCTGCTGGAAAAAGCCCAGCATCCATGGGTCACTTGCAAATTATAACCTCAGGCCATTATCATCTCATAGCCCTTCAACTGCTTGTGTGAAATGTGTCGATGGTCTCAATCCAGTTCCTAGCAGACAGGTGTCTGTATCACTGGAATCACCAGGTGGAGATGACTGCATTTTTTCCCATTAAAAAAGGTGATTATAGCTAACACAGTTTACAACATTAATATAAAGTACTTACAGTTCCCACAGCAGATGTTACAGAAACTTGGAATCCTGCTCACTGGAGAAAATTGTGCCCAGATGCTTGTACTTAAACTTTATGGTCCGAACTCTGCCCTCAGATGTACACATAACTCCCAGAGATTTCAGGGGGAGGAATGTTCATGGATGTCAGGGCCATGTCTCACTCCTTTCACAGAGTCCATATGGATGTTCAAGGGTATTTTGGGATGTGTGGTCAAAACCCAGCAGCATGACTGAAGATGATGAAGATGACAATAGCAGAGTAGCTCATATGAGTCTGATTCAGCTTCAGGGTCAAAAGATACCAAGCATTTCTCAAACACAAGTTCATGTTTTGTGTTCTGATAAATCTCAGCTTCAGAGACTGGGAGCCTTCAGGCACTTTTGCTTTCAGCACTGGTCCAGTAGGCTCCTGTGGAGATGTTAGCTGAGGGTCCTCTCTCTGTTACTGCTCTGCTTGTGTATCAGCCACTCCCAGAAGTTCCAGATTGGTTTGAGACATCAGTGTGTGCACTGACCCACCAACAGAGTTCTGTTTGAGGTCACATACTGTGCCTGTCTCTATAGCATTTGCATGCTTGTATATAATACCTTCATCTTTGACACACTTAATGAGAACATGAATTTTAACCACTACACGAGCTGCTACACAATCGTTATGGTATGTACATCCTGGTTTATTATTTGGTATTTTAATCATCAGAGCATCAGAAGAGCCCAAATTAAAACTGTTTAAATAAAAGTTTAAGGTATCTTTTCTTCATGCATGTAATTTTGGAGATGTGATATGATGTGGCCGTAAATTTAGCTAACACACTGTGCGATTAATCTGTCAGTATAATCTACAGATAATGTCCTAAGGGCTGCTGTAAATCAAGCTCTCAACAAAAGCAGAAGCTAGAAATAATGTTTTTAGTGATCATTAATAATGATATATAGAAAAAAAGGATTTCCCACTTTAATGTGGGATTTTGAAAATTTAAGTTCAGCTCTGAATGCTGAGTGTCTGACATGTGCAGCTACATGCTCCCTGTAGGGAAACAGACACATCAAAATGTGCTTAATCTGATCCTGAAATGAGTGGAATGAAACCTCCCTGGGGACTCCTTCGTCTTTTTATTATGACTATTGAGTAATCCCAAGACAGCAAATTTAAATAAAATTACAAATTGTTACCTTGCCCTTTACCAAGAAGATTATGCTGGAAATGTATGACTATCAGGGCTACATTTGTCTCTGAGCAAACTAACATCTGGGCAGGTGTGGTCCTTTAAATAACATCTATGAAGATATGGTCCTTCAAATAACACCTGTGAAGATATGGACCTTCAAATAAACATTTTGTTACAAAAATTCTTGGCTCTGCAAAATGCACAAATATCTGTTTTGGGAGGACTGGTACTAGTTGTACTGCAGAGATTAATCATGGGTTGAAAAGTATTTTGAAAATATCCTAATTAGTCATTAAAGAGTTTTTTTTAATATTTTGGAGTAATAGTAACAGTATTAGTAATAGTAATAACTGATTATTTTTAGTATTCAAGAAAGGAGACCAGGCAATCAAATGAGATTGTTATAAGACATTATCTTTGCAAAATTAGAAGCATAAGGATCAGGCAGCATTCTCCACAGTTCTGGGAAAAGGGCTTATGTGTTTGTAGTCTGAGCCCAAACAGGAAGAGGCTCCAGCACCAGAGACCTTCCTGGAGGTGGTCCCTGGCTGCCAGGCCTCAGAGCAGCTGACATGGAAAATGCCTGTTCTTTCATGGGATGGAGAGCTGAATATCTTGTCCAGCCCTCTTCCAGTGTTTGCAAGGCTCTTGCATTTTAATTAAGCATTTTGTTACTTCTGGTGGAAATAAAAGGCTGTATGTCAGGCACTGCAGAATTTCAGGAGAACTTCTGGAGAACTGAAGTTCTTGGGAATTTCACAGTGAAACCAGATAGGAAGCAAAGAAAGGAAGACAGGAAAGCCTTGAGAACAGTGTAAATTTTTGCATCAGAAAAACTAAGATCAGATTTTTACTTAAAATATGAAACATGGAAACCAGTAAGAAAAGGAAGATCATTACAGATGAAATATTAAATCATACATGACACTGGTATGAAGTATAGAAAATACATGATCATATCAATAGCAAAGGAGAGAAAACACAAATAGTAAATTATATATACTAAAAAAACCACATTAAATGTGAAGCTTTAATTTGCCTTGAAAATTCTTAGTAGATGATCAACCTGCTAAGAAAGAAATCCCAAATTTAGAAGCTGCTGGTAAGTGGAATTCTTTTGACTAAACATGGGCAACCAAGTGCTTTTGAGGTACCTCAAACTGCCCAAGAGATCTGAGGGGAGCTGAGAGATGGGTTTCAGGCCTTCAAGGAACTCTCTTTCCTGCAGACTCAGGTGGAGGCCATGCAGGACAAAGCTCAGTGACTAAAATGATGCTGAATCCTTCAGTTTTAAGCAATGAAATCTCTTCCTGGGTTACCAAACAGATCATGTAACTGCTGAAGTACCCTCATGTAGGATGGGAGAGACAGTGCTGTAATAAACTGTACCAAGGAGCCCAACCCTTCTCTTCCAAGCTCATAGCAGATAAAAATCTTTGTTTCACTGCATAGAGGAAAATTGGATACCACTAACGCTAAATTACCCCTATCTGAGTAAGACAGATGTTTTGATTTTAAATTTCTAATACAAAGTTATTCTTTCTGACACCACAAGTAGTTGGGTTTGATCAGGTTGGCTTTTCAACCTCTGGCCATGAAATCACCTGTTTACTTTAACCTCTTAATCTCCGCCTCTTCAGTATTTTCTGACTGCCTTATTTTATGTTAATGTAATTATAATTCAATATTGGAAAGAACTGCAGTTTGCATTTATATTCTGCTATGCTGCTTTTCATACTGTGATGTTAAATTGTTTCTAAATTATTTTCAGTATTGGTTATCATGATCAGGTCAAATAAGCACCTCCAATCTTCAGCGCCATGGGAAAGATGAAGGATTCCTTTTGGGAGACTTCAGGAGTCTGGGAAACACTGGCTGGTGGCTGCATGTTGCCAGAACTCAATGTTCTGAGAATTTGAAAATATTGTTCATGTTGATTGTCTAAGTCAGAACGTGTTGCGTACGGCGCAGGACAAAATCCTGTGTTCGACACTTGAGTTAGAAGAAGAATTTCCCAATGCTTGTGGTTCAGCTCAAGCGTTTGCAACTTGATTGTAGTTGCTTTGAATAAACATAATGAAATCCCAACCATCTGTGCACAGCTGTGCCATGCATACACGGACACACGCCCGCACGCACCCCGGAACGCTCGCGCGCGCACACGCATGCATTAATGCCTGCAGCCTGTGCGTGTGTGCATGTGTGTGCACACCCCGGGGGCCTGGCAAAGGTCACTGTCACAAAGCTGAAAACAATTACAAACCAAATCATCTGGGAGGAAAAATTTAATCAGAAAAATGTGAGTGGTAATTAAAACCGGTTTACTTCAAACCCTAAACAGCATAATCCCACGACTGAAAGCCTTGTTTAAAGAACTAAAATACTTACCAATGAAAGAAGCAGTTACCTATACCCGTAACAGGTGTAGCAAAAAAATCCCAAATCATAATGTGGATTTTGTTAGGGTTTTTTATATTGGGAGCTGTAGAAAAACTGACACTGTAAGAGGAAATCTGGCTGTTAGTGTTAAGGACAATATGAAGAAAGCAGTTTTTGGCATAAATAAAATGACCAGGTTATTAATCCGATTTTAGAACAGTAAATAACAGTACATACAAAGATGTGTTTAATATATTTTTTTACTCTGAATGATAAAGGTAAATTATAAGTTATATAAAATATTATTTTCTAGTAATAATGTTCTTAAATGACAATCAGCATTACATCCAGGGTTTTTTTAATTTGAAAGTTTTAAAATAGCTGCCCAAAGGAGATTTTAGAATCTACAGCATTCTCTTTCAGTGAGTATTTCAAGAATTTGGAAATGCTAGACTGTCAGAAGAAACATAGTGCCAAGACTAAACGTAAAAGGAATTATTATCCTGATGCTAGCAATTACAGGATTGTCAGGGAGATGCTGATTTCAGACAAAAGTATGGAATATAAGTTAGTTCAACCAGATTCATAACAAATTTGAAGAATTTAATTTAAGGCAAGCATCATTTGCTTATGAAAATATATTTGAAAATACTTTGATATAGTAATAACATTACAGCAACATATTACAGTGATAATAAGAGAAAAAGGTCAGTGTTATATATTTTTATTTTTGTTTATATTCTTTCATTAAGAAGGAAGGGGCATGGAATCAGCATTACATTAAATAGAAGTAATCTGCCTAAACAATAGATCCAATAAATTATTTTAAACAGGGGATAAAGAAGGTAATTTATTTAAAAAGGATTAAAAATGATGGTCAATAAATATCAGCAAACAGACTTCTAATGTGGACTAATGGATTCATTAATCAGTAGCTCCTCAGAATTAGTGCAAACTACCCTGGGGCCTTATTTTGATGTCCATAGTGCAAAGATCTGTGAAGAACAATGACATAGCATTAGAGAAGGGCACCGAGAACTCACTGGAAACTAAATCTGTTTAGCTGGGTTTTAACACCAGCAGGAAATTAAACTCCAAATAAGCCAGTTCCCTCCCCCCACCCCTTTTGGTATAGGAGGGGCAAAAAAGGAGAGACTATGGGTTGAGATAACAATTTAGTAAATGCACAAAGTAATGGAACAAGACACAATAACCATGGCAATATTAATGGCAAAAGTATACAAAAAAGAGATGGTATTTTATCCACAATAAAATATTCACCACCAGGAGCAGAAACAAGAAGGCAGACACCCCCTGAAGGTCATGTCCACATGGCTCCCCCAGACAAAGGCAGTATGGAGACTGTTTCTGTGCCATGCCACCTGCCAAAGGCAATATGGTGGGGGAGCTCCCACAGATAATGTTTCCCACCCCCCAGCCTGAAATAACAAAAAATGGTGATAAAACAAAAACACTGGAAGCTGGATTGTCTGAGTAGGGGTGGTACTGCCCCCCTGACAAGCTCAGCTCTGTGCAGGGACCTTCACAGCAACTTCTACTGCTCTGCTGCTGCTTTTCTTACCTCTCCACCATGCTCCTTTCAGCTTGACTTGCCTGGACTTGACTAGCCTGGGGTCACCCCTACTCCCAGTCCCCTCCCCCTTGCATTGTCATTTCAGCACTACCATCAATCACCTTTTCTCTGCTGTCCTTTCCAGCACCAATGGTCCATAGTTGCGTGCTGATGACAATTCAGAGGGATGACAAAGGGACCAAGGATGGATGCAAACACCTTCCCAGAGTGAGGAAAAATGGCCAACTTTCAGTAAGGACACCCTGGTTCCACAAAGAGGTGAGCAATATAGAATAACAATCTGGTCACACCCATGCAATGCTAAACTGACCCCTCTGTAACCAGGACATAACCTTTGGTCTTCTTTTAATCCACTTGTCTCTTTTCCAAATCTCTTAAAAACTTCATAGGTACAAATTATATGTTCCCTCAACAGATGTGGTTGAATTTGGTAAAAAAGGTAAAATTTATTGGCAAGCTGGGAAATATAGACTCACAGAATAGTTTGTGTTGGAAGCAATGTTAATGATCATCTAGTTCCAAATCTCTGCCATGGGCAGGAATACCTTCCACTTTTGTACCATCCAACTTGGCCTTGAACTCTTCCAGGAATGGGGGATCCACAACCTCTCTGTGCAACCTGTTCCAGTGCCTCACCACCTTAACAAAGAATTTTTTTGAAATATTTAATATGACAAAATAACATGATTGTGTGCCAAATAAACCCTTCTCTGAAGTCACCTTTCCTATCTCTAGCAGGGTCATCACCTCTTAAAGTGAGAAATGCCAGAAGATCCTTGAAATCTCTTATAATGCTGCAAGGCATGTGCAACCATGATACTGGTAGTGGCAGCTCTACCAGAAAGACACCTTACAATCTTCTCACCCACACTCACGTGGTTTCTGGAGCTGCTGCTTGCTGGGATGGGGAGTCTGTGGAGGATCATTTCCTTCACTCTTACCTCTACTTCCCATTGCCCCACCTTACACCCATCAGGGAATCTATATCCTGGGCTGCCCCTGCAAGGCTGCAATCGCAATGTGTGCGTGTTTTCCAAGTTCCCTTGGGATATGTTGATATGTCCCTGAGATAATTTTGGACTGCACCATGGAAATGGCCTGTAAGTCACATCAATGGGCTGGGAGGTTGCAGCTCTCAAAATTCTGCCTGTGGGTGCTTTTGCCTGCATTGGCAGAGCTGTGGTCTCACCATGCCTTGCCTCGCTTCCTAATCAGAGGGAACCATTCTCCCAAACCCTTCCACTGCAGCTGGGTCCTGCAGCCCTCGCTGGCTCTCTGTCTGCAGGTACTGGCTGAACATCATCTGCACGTGACAGAGCAGAGCCAGCCATTGGGCATTTACAACTTTTAAAAGGGAAGTTGGGTTAGAATCTCATTCACAGTAGGTTTTTGCCATGGAGCAAAGCCTTTTAGTGACTAAGTGCCTTTGGTATTTGTTAGTAGTCCATTTTCCTAACTGGCTTGTGAAAACTCAATAAATAGAAGTGCTAGTGATTTACAGATCTTTTATATTCACTAACTGGATGAAGCTCAAAAGTTAAATTATTTCAGATCCCAGCCGTATCACTGCCATCAGTTACCATAGTCCTTAAAATGCATATCTGCACTTACCAATAAGCAGCAAAAAACTTAGTGGAGGATGACTTCTTATTTCTTTTAATTCAGGGAGTGGCATGAACCTTATTTTTTTTTAAATTTTTTTTCCCAAGGTCATTTAATTAATTTTTCACTTGTGAAATCAGTTGCATCTCTCAGGCCAAGACTAATGCTGTCAGTGTTGTCAATCAGCTGTGCTACTTGCATATCCACAAGGGATTTCTTTTACAAGAAAGAGACAAAAATACAGGTGATTACATCATAGAATCAGGGTCTTGCTTTGACATAAACCTTGAACCACATCTTGTTCCTCAATAGCAACAGAGTAGTTGTTCATTCTCAGCTTTCCTACAAGAAACTGTATGGTTGAAACAGAATCAACATGTTGAGACCAGCCTATTTTCATGATTGCAAGTTGCTTTTTTTCTTATCTTATATTACTGTCTTTTTCTCCCATGGAATTTTCTGGTGGATTAACATGGCTAAAGAAAACTTGCAAATATTTTGCTTAAGGTTTCATGAATTAATTTTTCTTATAATCTATATATTCTATTGTAATGTTCTCAGTGTGGCAACGTTAAATGTTTGCTTTTTAAAATAAGTTTAAAGTCTTGTAAATATTTTAAAATTAAAACAACTTCAGAATTTTGATTACTTGTGAAAAATTTTTCACTTTTTTCCTTGCCATTAATCTTAATGTCCTAAATGGATACTGTAACAACTAGAACAGACTGAAATAGTCTAAAATTTTAAAAATGAAAAGAGATGATAATTATATTTATTGGTGCACTGAGTTCTCAATGGCAAGGGAAGTTAATTAGTCTGAACATTTTCCTTGAGGAAGATGAAAATAGAATAAAAATAGACTCCTCCATTTGTTAGAAAATATCTTATAAGGATTGATATTGTAATTACAAGTCTTGTGTAACCTCTGTGCTAGTTATCTTACTGAGCTGAGTACATTTAACATATGAAGTTGAAGAAGTCAAACAAATATTTTGCAAAACAAGTCAAAGATGTTCTGAGCTGAGCCATGGCGACAGTTAAAGTCCTGTCCTCTGGGAGAAAGGAGCTAGTTACAAACCTTCAGCGTAGATGGGTTTGAGTAATTTCCTTTCTGACTTCCATAAATCACAGAATACTTTAATTGCAAATGCATTACCAGCAGACCATGGCCTAAACAGGATTATGGATTTTCACTTGTTTGTAAGATTAACCCATGTTTTTGCAGTTTACTTAAGATCCTTTCAAATGTTTTTCTCTTATCTATAAACTATATTAGTGATTGCATTTCAGGCTGCTTAATTATAAAACTCCATTAAACAAATGTAGTAATTATATATAATTTGATATAAAGCATAATTTTGTTAAACACTGAGTTCATTTTCTGGCTAAATGAAATAAGAAGTAGGAGAGAAAAAGACAAATATTGAACTTTTCCCATTTAAGCCTCACATTTTCCAAGTTCATAAAGTAGTTGCAAAGCTTAATTCATTTTGCAAACTTCTGAGATTTTACAATGGTGTTTCCATCCAATACACAATTTATCTTCAAGTTCTCGAAATGCCTTTTCAGCCTCTTTTGAAATAGAATGATTGGTTCAGATTGCTCAGTCAGTCATAAGGTGTTCATTGTGTTAATTAAGGCTTTCCAGATACGCTGAATCCAGCCCATCTAGTCAGGGGGCTTCAAAAGCAAATGTTTCTTTTTCAAGAATCCTTAAATTACAAGAAAGTGGAATAATTTGCTGTTCACAGCCATAATCCATAAACAAGATGTAACCAACTTAACTTGCAGATAGAGACAATTTTCTTATGCATTAGGTAAAAAGGCACAGTCAAGGAATGGAATAAATTTTCTAGAGAGGCTGCAGGGTCCCAGTCACCAGAGGATTTAAAACCAGAAATGCTTGTGTCTGTAATGGTGAATATGTGGACTCTGTGTGGGTATGTGAATATAATAAATATGTTAGTTATATAATTTGTGATCCTTTTTTATGTTATCCTCTGATTTTATATAATTTTCCTAAGTGTTCCTCAGATCAGCAGTAGGATACTCAGTGTAGCAGCATGGAAAGAAGGATGTACAGGATGTGGAAAAGAATAATAATAAATGAGAATGAGAAGGAGCTCATAGTATATGCAACAGATAGTGTTTGTATCACTTAACATACTATTGGTAAATGATTAGAATATAATGTTGGAAAGTTTATAAAACCTAGACTTGAAAAACTTACCCAGGCCAGCACAGTAAGGAAGGGAGACATTCTTGATTGTTCCTTGAAACACGGTGGAAAAGAACAATTCTTCTAAAAAAGTCAGTCCAGAGAGAAGTATGCATTAGGCCCTTTTTCAACATAAGACTCACCAAATGGTGGTGAGGAAGTTAAATTTTCTGTTTTGAGGAGAATATGTGATAATACAGTTGGATCGAAGTGTCTTCAATAGGGGTGGTCTTTGTGAAACAGGGAACTGGATTTGGTAGTCTTTTGCAGACTCCAGCAGCCATCCATCATGAGATAATATTTAGAATTTTGAGATGATTCAGCTAGCTGAAAGCTTGCCTTCTCTCAGCTTGTTTTGCTGTTGTTTATATTTCCTGTGCTTGTATATTTTATGACTAGGGGTAATAAACAATAAAATATTTTTTAACTCTATTTTAGAGCTTCTAGTAATAAATAATAGTTGGGACATATTTTGGGATCCTTCTAGGATATAAATTAGCCTGCCTGCTACCCTTCTGTATCAGCAGTAATGCCATCTACTTTCCATTGAGCAGTGCCAGAAGTTCTTGGAGGTCATGCACTCCAATGCTGACTTGGTTCCTGTCTCAGGCTGAAAGCTGGTGAAGAGTGTGCTTCAAGGCACACTCCAAGAAAGGAGTGTGCCTTGAAGAAGATATTCCTGGCAACAACCTAATCAACAAAAATCAAGTGTCTGCTACTAAATTTGCAGGGTCTGCATTATCTTTTTTCCCTCTAAATATCCCGGCCCAGAGTTTTAATATAAATGCTTATTAGTCAAAACAATGAGAGGAGCTTAAAGAATTGGCTGCAATCCACAGATGGTCCTGATGGTCCTGTGAGAACACTGACAGTTAAGTGAAGGCATGTGAAGGAGAAACATTTTAAAGACTGTACAGGATTCAAAAGATCAAAATAAAGTTGTCATGGACGTGGGTGTTACATATACATATCCATGTTTATCAAAGAACACTGTAGAGTCTGGCCTAAATCTAAGGCTGAGTGTAAAGGTTGGAAGAGGGAAAGGTTGTCTTGCAGGGCAGTGAGGATGGAAGTGAAAGGATCTCTTCTTTGGTAAGAAGTATTTCTGAAAAAAAAGTGGTCTAGAAAACAAAAGCAAAACAATATAGCAATTGAACCAAGATAATGCACAATTGAACCAAGATCGTGCACAACTGGACAAGGGGAACACCTTCTTCATAGAAACCGCACATGTGAAATGACCTACCCAGCCATGACAGATGTAATCTGGAAAAATAGAAAGGACTGTTTCTTTGGATCATTGAAATTACAGTTAAAAATCCTAATGGGTTCACTGCGGCTGTATGTTTTATTCATGTTTTTTTGTAAAGATATTTTATCACCTGATTATGTATTCAGTCTGGTGTGAAAATGCCAGTTCTTCTGATAAATGCACAGTGGTTAGAGAATACCTTTCACAAAGGGTTTTTTCCCCTCTTTTTTCCTCTTCCTTTTCATAAACCAGTGAAGAAACTCTTTGACATAAAATACCACCAAAAAACTGAGCAACCTCCATCAAAAGGTGAACACAGGCTCAAGACATATGCCACAGAAGAAAAAGGGTCCTGTACTTTAAGCTGAGGTAGCACCAATTGAAAATTATGGGCAGAAGAAGTTATCAACTTGTCAAGTTTTCCTGGAGAAAATGTTCAGCTTCAGAATGAATATTATAAGAAGAAAATTAGAGGATATGATATTACGTCCACCTGCAACGTATTATATGCGTATAAGGATTGTTTGTGTGCATGTGTGTTCATGTGAATATCACATGTATATTTAATGGTAAGTAAATCTAATGCACAATTTTTGATATACAATACATAGCTGTCATTGAAAATAGGTGGATCTCAGGGGAGCTGAGGAGATCCTAC
Source organism: Passer montanus (assembly GCF_014805655.1). Lineage (NCBI taxonomy): Eukaryota > Metazoa > Chordata > Aves > Passeriformes > Passeridae > Passer > Passer montanus. Next base: position 3,970,164 of record NW_024369485.1, read on the forward strand.
TGGAGTTAGTTGCCAGTTCCCAGAAGATGTGTTTTTTCCCTTTAAATGAGTAGATGAAGTTTTGAATAAAAATTTTAAAGAATGAAAAGTGTTGTAAAGTTTCAAAGCCATCAGCCACTGATAAAAATTTAGGTGATAAATGCATGTGAAATATCCAGGATGGGAAGAGCTATTAAGAGCATGGATTATTTAAGAAATATCATGCTAATATTTTGTGCTAACAGTCTCTGCCAAGCATGGTCACATGGCATTTACAGGCAGGATTTCAGGAGGACATGAATATATCCACGTATTAGATCCATTTTTCCATCTCCATCTCTTCTGGTGAAATATTCATGCAAAACACTTAATGAATTTCCATATTTTTTCTCTCTTCCATTAGACTCAGCACAATCCCACACATCCTCAAAGCTGAAATGACCAAGGAAGAGTATTGCAGCTGTTTCCTTACTGCATATGGAATGTTTTTGCAGGTATTGACCCGGTGCAAAGTTGAGAAATGTGTCTGGTCCAGGTTCATCAATTTGGAGCAACTGTTTAAGGAAGCCACTGCTCCTGGAGGTACCTCCAGGACCCAGGACATGACACTCCCAGGGGATGTTGGCAGAGTTGGCAGAGTGCAGCAATCTCTCCCGTTCAACTTGCTGAGTGAAAATGAGTGAACGGAGGTAGTGCAGTCCAGGTCAGTGCCTCGCATGTCATTTGGTGGCCTTTCAGTTGTTGATTGCTTTCTCCATCGTAAGGTCTTTGATTTTAATTGGATCATTGTGTGCACATATGGATATTCCTGGTGGCCTAACCAGTGAACATAATTAAAAGAAATGATTGCCTTTCACTTTAAGCAAACATCTGGTTTTACTTGAAGCAAGATGACTTAGCTGTTTCAGAAACATTCTTGTAACCCTGGATTCACATTTTCATCTTAAAATATATATTTTCTCTGTTCAAGCAGCATGTTAATGTAAACACTATATATAACTGACAACCAAAATTTTCAGAAGTATTTGGTGCTCTAAGCATTAGTGAAACCACAAGAATTATTACATTTTTGATTTGATCTCTGTAAATCTGTTTCAACAGTCACTCTGATTTAAACAATTATTCTGATTTATATTCCAAGAACTATAATTTGCAGAAAATGTAACCATGTGAAAACATGTTTTTGTATAGTATATCTTGGCAACCTTGTTTTGTTGTGATGTCATTGCCTTAGGTTTCATGGAAATACTGAGGGAATAAAAGGAAAACAAGACCCTCTCTTTGAAGTATATTTGCGCATCCCCTCTCTCTACCTCTAAAACAGTTTTAATGTCCTTTTTCCATAATGACACTGAGTTTTCTGTTATTGCTTGACTGACATTATGGCCAGAAATGTACTAAAGACTCTCATGAAGGGAATTTAATTGAGAGGGAAGGATTTGTCACCTTTCACTTCTCCCAGTCAGGTAGTAATCATCATTTATATAACGAGATATTTTGTGATCCTGGGGTTCTTTACTTTCATGTTGTTGCAATTCCAGTTTCTAAACAGTTAAACACAGGCACGTAAGCAAGGTACACAGAGCAGAGAAAATGAAATTTCAGACCATTTATCAACAGCAGAAGTAATGCTGGAACTTTATGCATTAAACCTCTATCTAATCTCGTTTATTGTAACATCTGAGAGAAGATGACTGTGCTTTATTAAACCAAGAGCTCTCATTCACTTCACCACATCTGCTCTTTCTAAAAAAAAATAGAATAAAATAAATACAAGGTTATTAAGAGTAGCCCTTCCTTATAAAAAGCATAAGTTACAGATACGTACAATAGAATGAAAAATGGCAGAAGAAAATGTCTTCATATGGAAGCAATCCATCTGGATACACCTAGATATGCTATATGGGGATTTCCAGTACTATTAAAAAGGTTATCCCTAGTACAAGATATTAAAAATATGCCTTGTATGATTTAGGGATTTTAAACATTTCCAGTGTTTTTGCTGAAGGAAAAGGAAAAGAAAATGGGGAAAAGGAAAGCATCACATTCAGAAACATCCCTGACAGGCTTCATGTTTTTGTTTTTTCAGCACCAACACGAAAACACATCAGAGACGAGCTCATGCCTGTCAGAAGTGATCATATGCTAAATCAAATGATATCATTTGCTAATTTCATTTCCCCAGTACGTGCACTTGTGTGTTTGTCTCGCTGTTATGTCTCTGGGATGTTTGGAAACTGCAGATTTTTCTTATCTGCTTTGTTGCACAATGAATTACAAGGAATTTTTCTGTTGGGGCTGATTGTGCACTTGGTCACCTTATTGCTTATCCTGACCAATTTCATTGATTTCAAAATCTTTTACCTGATTAAGAGAATGGGTGGAAAATTGTCACTACTGACCCTGTAAATTTTATCAACCACTTAAGTGCTTAACTACTGTGAGTTCTCTCCTTTGGCATTCGCTATTAGGCATAGGACCAGGCAAGTAATGCATCCTTTGACTAGCACCAAGTCTTCGTAGGATCAGATAGGATAGATTTTTTCATAGGAGAGATTTTTTATTTTATAAATGCAATTTTCAAGCAGTTAAAAATCACAAATAGTTTATGTTGGTTCTGAGTTTATGGGTTTACTTTTAAATTATACTTTTTAGCCTACATTTAGCCTACCTCTACATATCTTCTCTTCAATATATTATTATCAAAAAATCCCTTTCATTTTGTGAATTGGCAGCTATTTCATCTCCTCTTGCAAAAGTAAATGAGCAAAATGTACATTGGACATGATCTCAGCACTAGTCATATACTACGTTATAACTGTTGAAGGCAATGGTCTATAAATCTCTACAGGTATATCCATAGATTTGAGTAATCTACCATATTTCCTTCAAAATGCCAATCATGAACCTCATCTCTAGCAAATTTGGTACTTGTTACAATAAATAAAATTAATGTTCATGCATTAAGAAGAGCCACTGTAAATCATTGCTCCCTCTTTCAGGGCTATTGCTTTAGCAGTTGGTGTAGGAAATGAAGTCGTTTTGGGGGGTAGGAAACAGCAAGAGTTGTAGAGTACATTTGAAACTGAAGTTAAAGCTGATCTCAGCTCACCTCCACATTAGTCACTCCAAGATCTACTGCAGGTGGTCTTCACACAGAAGCTCAAAAGAGTCCACTTGTGCCAAAGCATGGAGCTGGGAGGGGAAAGTGATGGAGCATTCACAGGGAACAATAAAGCTTTCATACTACGGAAGGAGTGGAGAACCAAGCTGAGCAACTTGGAAAAATGTTAGCATGTAGAAGGCAGAAATAAGAATATAAATTAAAAAAGCATGCAAAAAAGAGAAAGGCAGACTTTGGGTAAGCATGGAAGCAGTTCCAGAAGAGACACTGCTAAATTGCCTATCTTCTGCTAAAATATTCTTTTATAAAATAAGTAGAATCTGATCCCAGCTGAAACAGCACAGTCAGTATTGACAATTTTTCCCAGTTCTACCTCAGTTGAAATTAATTATTAATTTTATTTTTTATTGCACCTCCAACATTTCTACTTTTTCCCAGTTCCATCACTTTCTCCAAAGTTGACTTTTCACCCTGCTGGAACTAAACTGAGGGTGAAGTCCTGGTGCTGTTGAAGTTAATATAAGTTTGGCCTCTGCAATGAGGTCTGGATTTTACATAGATGTTTAAGAAGTTCTTTGGGAGCATTCTTGCCTTCACTCAGGCATTTGTCAGATTGTCTCTTTCTCTCCACTGACCTACAAGGATCTCAGCTTCTTGTATGAGATGAGGGGTAAACCTTGCATTCCAAAGTGTCACTGATGTTATTTTATTCTGAATTTGAACAGTTAAGTCCCTAAGGGGGAGTTATGTCCTCTAAGCTTTGTGGAAACCTGGGCTAGAGAAAGTAGCAATCCCTTCAGAAATTACAAACAAGGGGTGAAGGCAAAGAAGTGTTTCTCTTACGCAGACAGACTGCATAAGAGAGATTTGGAGCTGTTCAGTCTGGAAAAAGAAGGCACCAGGGAGAACTTATAACACCCTAAGTACCTAAAAGGGCTACAAGGGAGCTGAGAGGTACTGTAGACAAGAGCCTGTAGTGATAGGACAAGAGATAATAGCTTTAAAACAACAGAAGACAGATTTAGACTAGATATTACAAAGAAATTCTTCCTTATGAGGGTGATGAGACTCAGGCACAGGTTGCCCAGAGAAGTGGTAGATGCTTCAGCCCTAGAAGTGTTCAAGGCCAGGTTGGATGGGGCTTTGAGCAACCTGGTATAGTAACCATCCCTAGAAGTGTTCAAGACCAGGTTGGATGGGGCTTTGAGCAACCTGGTATAGTAAAAGGTGTCCTTACCCATGGCAGGGGAATAGGAACTGGATGATCTTTAAGGTCCCTTTCAACTCAAACCATTCTGTGATTTTAAGTAGTGCAGAAAAAGAGCAAATAAGGTTGTGATGGCAAGCATAAACAATTTGGATGACTTGTAAGAGCTAAGGTCACTGAAAATTACAGATATCCTACAAGGGGATTTGTTTACTCTTGTCTTTGCTGTTTCCCCAAAGAACATCCTATCTAGTTGTCCTAGACCAGAATTTGTGTGACAGTAGTAGAAGAAGGCTGAGTCAGAAGATCCCGTTTCCCATAGGACAAAAGTGAACTCAGAAAATTCCCCACTTTCAAACAAACTGTGCTGGAAGATAATGACTGGGGTTTTGCCAACATCATCTCTTTGGTAAGTCTGCTGTTCCTCTGCTCTGTGGTTAAGCTAGGAGTCATACTGTAGCTTACAGCAGAAAAAGGGATCAGACTTTATAGCTCATCCTCTATTTATAAAAGCTACATACTGCATCCCCCTAGTGCAGCAGATGAGATTTAGTTTCACAGATACAGCTTCAAAGCAAAGCAAATTGAGCAAACTTCAACATGACTTTAGTTGTGTTAATAATGCAGTGGGAAAATCCCACATGCTTAGGGTTTTGCTGAATTAGGATCTAATTCTGCTGCTTTCTTCTCAGCATGTCTTGAAAACAAATTTGGAATGAATCAGTGGAAAAAAAAACCTGAACATCAAATATTTTTTATGCCACATGACAACCTTAGTGAATTTTCCTGTAGAAGCTGTCTGTACGTGACTGGTTTTGAGCACGGTCACTGATATAAGTAGCACATGTAGTGTCATTCCAGGTGACAGATTAGCAATGGTACAAGGAGTTGGCTGAGGAAGTTTCAGACATGTGAATGAAAGACTGTGGGTGTCATTCAGCAGTTGCTGATGGAGGTTTATTTCTGCTTTAAGAGATAATCTTCACAAAATTTTAAGTTTAATAATAAGCAAAAGCCCATGATATCTATCTCTCAGAAATTCTGCTTTTCCCATCTTCAAGTGCTATTATTGCTACAGTGGTTTATAGACAAGTGATTATTGTGTAATTCTATGTTGTCAACATTTTTGAGTGCATATAACCAATATTTTACAGGGCAAAAGGAATCTAACAGACACTCAGAGTATCCCAAATCAAGCTGAGCTTAAGATTTGCTGGCTTACTCTTTCCCCACAGGAGATCAGGGGTAGTCACACAAGGGAACTGACTGCGGTGCTGAGGTTGAGATTCTGAAAATTTTCCTATTCTGTATGTAAGTTAAAATTCAATATTTTACTGTCTAGGTTGTAGACCATCTGACATTTGGCAGAGATCACCATAAAATAATCTATTTCTATTAAATTAATTAGTGAATCAGTGATTATCTCTAGAACTACATCGTTATGACATTACAGTGCATGCCAACTGCTGCAATCATATCTGTGGTTTAAACGGGTATTCAGAGAATTTACAGGACTGAGTGAAACATCTGTGCCATTTATTATGTGTTTAACAATCAAAGTAGAAGTAGAGGGTGAAATCAGCATCATGCTCCACAATGTGATGTGGGAGAGGCCATGACATCCTGGCACTACAACGTGCCTGGCTGGCAGGGTTGCCATCCTCACCATCATGACTGGTCTACGCCGTCTCCTCTTCTCATTAGAGCCATACATACAGCAATGTGCTTTTACTGCCTTATTGCCCTTATTGTCACATGGAAGAGTGGTTTTGGGACACTCATATACCTGTGTGCATGCCAGACTACACCCCATTTCAGACCCTACTATTGTGTCCCAAACTTATGATTTACAGGAATCTAGTCCCAAGTATCTGTTGGCCTCTTAAATAATGAACTGTAGCTTTAGTATCACCTGGATTGGATAAATAAATATGAACTCAGAGGTAACAAAGCTGATCAAAAAAGTATTTTATAATCACAGAAACAATGTGAAGCCTTTTTACAGAGAGTTATTTGAGTGAAATTTATGCTGATGAAAAATTAAAGTACAATGCAAACTTGAAATTTTTGAGACACATTAAATGGCTGAATATTTCATTTATTAAACCACAGAATATTCCATAAAACAATGGTTCCCTCTTTAATGAAACTCTATTAAAGAAACAGACCTGTCAAGGGAATACATTTTTATATCCAGTTAGGTTTTGTATTTAACAGATTCCCACTTTGTATATTTTTCTGTGGTAGCTGCTAAGTAAAATATATATACTCTTGAATGTTTGCTTACTTCTGGAATAGGAAATTTCCACACAATTTAGTGATTTAAGAACTGATTCTAATCTAATAACAATAATAATAAAGAAACCCTTTGGGAATACTCAATGTCACTCAGCCTGTGGAACAACAGCCTTTGTTCATTTAGAGCATCATCTAGTTCCCAGAGTCTTTCCAGAGGTTTCATGGGGAGCTGAAGTGCACCCTGGAGCCTCCAGTGTGCCAAATTGCTGCTCTGACTGATGTTTGGGCTTCATTAGACCTTCTGAAGAACAGCTCCAGAAGTTTATCACCTTTCAGTGATTACTCAGTCACTCTGTCTTACTTTCTTAGAGTAGATTAATAATAATAATAAAAAAAATCCCAATAATGATGGTAATCAAAGTTCAGGAGGAAGCACAGGAAGGCTCAGATAGATCATCATGTCACTGTTCCTTGACAGGCTGCAATACATCTGAGGTGCTCCCACTGACTGTGAACATACTGCTACCACATGGAAAGGGCCAAGTGGCAGAGTGAAGCTGTCAGGGGCAGAGAATTTAAGGCTAAATTACATTATATTTGCAACAGTGCATGCCTGCAGAATTGCTGAAGCTCCATTGGTATCTTTTCACTTGTTAACTATTTACCATCATCAGGGATTTTGTCACCTCTCAGCTTCACAGTGCCCCACTGGCCCTACATAAAGATGGGTGTCCCTTAAAATATTTTTAGAAAGAAGATATCCCAAATCACAAGCCACTCACACAAATCTTCTCACTATTATCAAGAAAGAATGAAATACTTCTGAATAGCAAGCTTGATTAAGAGTTTGTAAATCAAAGACAATCAGAATCCATTAACTGTTTCCCAAGAGCAAACAAAGTTCATAAATTTCTTCCCCATTACAATAAATAAAGAGCAGCAGCTTTGAAATTGTATTTTACCACTTATAGAGTCACAGGATCATTTAGTCATCTGGTCCCATTTCCTGCCCAAAGCAGGGCTGAATCCAAAGCTAGACCAGATTATCACAGAATCAGAGAATGGGTTGGGTTGGAAGAGATGGTGCAGACGTCCAGGGATGGGGTATCCACACTCAGTGTTTTCTTGTGAAGGTTAAAAACATATCCACAGATGGAAGTTTAACAAATTTTTCATGGTGTTGGTTTCTAATCATTATTTATGCTTTCTGAAACCCTAGCCTGGTAGAGAAAATTGTTATTTTCAGCCTCTGGACTAAAACTCAGCGTTCGACCCCAAGTCTGATACAGTGTTTAATTTAAAGATTTTTTTTTTCTGAGTTATTGAAATAATTTAAAATTTCTTTACAACTTGAATCCACAAGCAAAATTCCAATCTGGATAGTGAATTAAGCATTTTAATAGTGGGAAGTACAAAAAAGGTGTAAAATACAAGCTCCAGATTATTGTTCAGGTTAAATCAGCATATTTTCCTTTATCTAGTAGATCAGCAACTTTGCTAGGCATCTCTGCCATTTTTCACTGAAATATCTCTTTTGTACATCCTGTTCAGCTATTAAAAAAAAAAATAGAAAAGCCACTTCCTGACAGTTTCACTTGTAATGACTCCAGCCACTTTATCGCATTTAAAAATGATAATAGAAAGTCTATCAGAAGTTGTCTGAAAATATTTCCCATAGTATCTGATTCAAAGCAAGGTGACTAGAAAGAATGTTGTCTATTTAATGGAAGTCAGAAAGTGTGGATGATGCCATCCAGTTTCCCTTTCCAGGTTCTTGAAATACTTTTTCTGTAAGCAGCATTGTAGGTATGTGCAGGTATAGTAAATAAACTCAAGTACAGCTGCTGCAAGTTTTCTGTGTGAAAATGCAAGATGCCACCAACTCTCTGGCTGAAAAATATCACCTCATCTGTTCTCCTTTGAGGCCAGACCCGTTTTAGCTGTGTAATCTCTGACTTGCCTTAAAATGTAAGATATTAATATCTTCTGTCTCACAGATTATTCTGTAAAATGTCAATGAGATATTATGGCAATGTAAATGAGGCTGAAAGACATCCACTCTACTTACTTCAAGGTCTTTTTATATTGGCATAGAAGATATAAAATATCTGTATAATAAATATAATGTACTGGATAATATATAATGTACTGGATTCTAAAGCTTTTCCTTATAGAGGATGGGACAAAGGTGCTTTGTCAGAGTGTATAAATCCCCAATCATTCAGTTCCTTTGCACAAAACTTACTGACTGAGCACTCCAGCACAATGGCACAAGTTACATTGTACCCCAAGCACTTCTCTCTCTTTAGGGATAGATCAATATTCACACTTGCAAAATCCCTTTGCCACAACAACACAGCACTTTTCCAGAGGAATGCATGTACAAGGGGGATCAGAGGAAAGGAAAAAAGGCATTTGTAGAACAATTTCCCTACTCAACATTTTCTAGTTGCACATACATTGGTTCCATTCATCTGTACCTCTGCTGCGGCCAGGCACTTCACTGAAATATCTCATTCTCTTCACCACTTTATTTACAGAGAAAGACGAGCCTTAAACCATTTCAGTTTTGCTGAAATTTTTTCTGAAGTGATTTTTCCTCAACTGTTTGTTTTCATTTCTTCACAGAGGAGCTGCAATATGTGAGATGTTTGGTTGCCAGCAGAGCGCCCTGATTACCAAAGACAATGCTGCTATAGAGAGAAAATATACTTTTGTATGGCATTTGGCTCAGTTTCTTCTAGGAGCAGACAAGTGAGAAATTCTCCTTGGGCCTGCCATTAAATTGGAATCCCCAAATAAACTCAGTAGTGAGCAAGGCCAGCATTTTTCACAGCAGTGAGTGCAGAGAACTGGCTGCAGCACCTCTTTTTAGCCCTGATAGATGGTCAAGAGTTTAGAGCAAACACAGTATCAGGAAAGTAAAGAGACAGGGACAGGGTTGGATTCAGGCAGTACAGATGTGTAAGATCTATCCCATCATATTCTTCAAGTTGCCATACAAAATGGACAAAGAGTATTTGCTAGGTTTTTGTGGCTATGCTTCATTTCCATTTCTTTCTGCTCTGTTTTGGGTTTTGTACACCTGTTATTCTGACACAAAACTTCTATAAGGGTAAGCAGTAGACGACCAAGTTTTATGCCTAAATATAAATATCTAATGGTACTCTTAGGAGTCTAGGTATGGTGGGCTGCCCCAGGCCAAAGGCCAAATACCCACCCATCTACTCACTCCCTCTCCCCCAGCAGGATGGAGAGTGGAGGGAAAAAACTCTCACAGGTTGAGATAATGATGGTTTAATAGGGAAAACAAAAGCCATGTGTGCAAGCAAACCAAAAAGAGGAATATGCTCAGCATTTCCTATTGGTGGGCAGTTGTTCAGCCATTTTGAGAAAGAACGTAACAGTTGGGAAGACAAATGTAATAACCATGAAAATCCACCTCCCATTTCTCCTCCTGTCCCTGATCTTTTACTGCTGAGCACAGTGCCATAGGGTGAGATTGCTCTTTGGTCAGCTGGAATCAGCTGGGTCCCCTCCCAGCACTCCCCACCTCCTCACTGGGAGCAAAGTCTGGAAGAACAACTTGCTGCAGTGCAAGCTGTGCTCACGAGCTGTACAGCCACTGCTGTGATATCAGCACTGCTTCAGCTGCCAGCTCAAAGCACAGCACCCTGCAGGAGTGTGTGCTCCTCCACCCCAGCCAGTCCCAGTACACCAGGACAGTCACTGGAGTTGGTGAGTGAGACACGGGACCTGCCAAAGCCTGCAGCCCTCTGAGGCACGGATGAATGCCAGGTAGGATGCCCTGAAGCACCTAAGGCAAAAATAAACAGCTATTTTAGGCATGCCTATGTTCTGTAACACTTTGGGTCCTGCCTTTATCTCATTTGTATTAGATTTTTTCCTCCCATGACGCCATATTGCTGTGTGGTGGCAATCCCTGATTGGTACCATTGCTGAGTGAAAAACAACCACAGCTTCTGAATGTAGCAGGCACTTGCTTGGAAAAATGTATCTGAATGCACATGCATCTGGATTTTTCTATCTCTACCAGTGATAACCATGTGTTGGCCCAGTTGAGCCCATTTCTGATCCTGCCAGATGTGTTGGTATCATGTACTTTAAATCACTTAGAGAGGCCGTGTGTCTTCCACAGCAAATTCTAGGAACAGGGAATGAAGCATATGACAAAGCATATAACTCTTATGACACCTATGTTCTGTAACACTTTGGGTCCTGCCTTTATCTCATTTGTATTAGATTTTTTCCTCCCATGACGCCATATTGCTGTGTGGTGGCAATCCCTGATTGGTACCATTGCTGAGTGAAAAACAACCACAACTTCAGATGTGTTGGTATCATGTACTTTAAATCACTTAGAGAGGCCCTTTGTCTTCCACAGCGAATTCTAGGAACAGGGAATGAAGCATATGACAAAGCATATAACTCTTATGACAGAGTCTTATATTGGTAAGTAATTTCCAGTCCTGGTATAGGACTTGGCTTATGCAGCACAGATGGACAGTTTTGACATGACATCTTTATGTCTTCTCAGTTAGTGCCTCTGAAATGTGTGCTAGCAGCCAGGTAGATGTTCAGATGCTGAACGACTTTTGGTGCTCTTGATTTGAACTGTAAATCCACGCAAATGTTATTTCTAGTGGAGAATTTATTTGCTATAAACTAAGGAGGTGAATGTAACATATGTAGTTCAGAAGAATTATAACTCTTGACATCTTTTTACTGGCTGGTGGGGCACCATTTTTGGCTTGGTATTGCTTCAGAAAGGATTTAGGTAAACTGTACTTAAGGAGTCTTTAGTAATGAGGAAAAAGGACAAGTGGAATTTACCTGTCTAGACAACAGTATCTGCATGGGATAACCCCAGCTGGCAAGTATCAAACTCTGACACACTTGAGGTGCATCTGAAGATTGAATCCCACAAATAAATTAGCTTTTCATTTCAAAAAGAGGCATTTTGAAGTGCAGGACAGTCACCTTTGACCTGTGCCTCTGCTGCTGTAGAAATAGAGCAGCTTTGCCAACAAGCCTGTCCCACTCCTCCCTGGATTGTCAGGTCTGTTTCTGCAGGTCAGGGGTACAGCTGCCCATGACCTCAGTAGTGAAACTCTCCCATCTTGGCAGGCCATTGCTTTCAAACTGCTGAATAATTTATTAGCACCTAAATGCTGTTGAAAAACACAGCATTCATAGCTTTGGCACCAGAGTAAGTGTTAAATGGCTGGCAGGAGGGCTATCTGCAGGGGCAGGAGTGGTGTTTCGCACCTAATTATCACTTTCCAGTGTCCTCTGGCTTGATAATTGAGAACTGCAATATGGAAAGGTTTCAGAAATATTTTGGAAATGTAATTACCTAGCCAACAGTAAATTAAGCTATAATAATGCCTTTTCCCCTGTCCTTTTGAAAGTGTTTTCTGTTTTCTTATTTTCTGGAAACAAATTGGCACAGGAAGGGTCAGTTTTCCTGAAACAATACAGGGACAATCATGTCCCAGTTCCCTCTCTGCAGACATATGTACTGTAAAACATTACCAAAACTAATATTAAATGAGAAGAGGCACTCAACAATAGCATGTGACAAGCAGGTGGCAGAACAATATGAAAAAAAAATGAGTTGTCCTTCTTGCCATCAGCTCTGTCCTGTCTGTGGGGAGCTGGGTGATGACTGGAGAAGTGGTGGATCTGGGTAAAGGAGTACAAAAAAGGCCTGAAGGAGACAAGGCCACTGCTGCCATGGGAAATCCCAACCCAGAGCTCTGTTGATGAAGTTATAAACTCTTGAGAGAAGGTAGAAACTATTTGTATTCCACTCTCCCTCTTTCAACAATCCTCTGCTCCAAAGATTAAAAAGGGGTTTCTTTGTTTTTAATTTGCCATCTGCATTTATTTCTAGAGACTTTATATCCATTTATTTTTCTGTCAACATTTTCTCCAGCTTCTAGCAGATTTATTTTCCCTGATTCCTGTGTTGTTCCTGTAAATTTAAATAATAATTACTTTAATAACGAATTAATAAATAATTAATTTTTTTGTTTTATTTTCAGAGCTAGAGCAACAAGTTCTAGACCTCACAGGTGCTGATTGTGTATTCCTATAAAAACAGATCTTGTTTCTGTCACAGCTTAAATTTATCTTTACAGAAGATGGAGATTCAAAAAGGTTTTTAAATAACTCAGTCACACAGTTCTTCCCAGCTGCTTTTCTTTGCATTCATTGCTGTTCTCTACATTACTGCTGGAAATATTCCTTGTTGTCTAGTATCCCATGTGATGGAAAAGTTGCTATGAGAATTTACCAAGAGAAATCAGAGGAAGAAGCTCCTGGAAAGACTGGTGGTCTGCTGGGATCTGGAGGAAATGAGTTGTGAGCTGGTAAATTGGATGACTCCTCTCTCAGAGTGAAGATTAATGGGATAACCCTGCTACTGATTAAAGGCAGCTGAAAAGGGGATTGTCAACAGCAAGGGACCACTTTATGCATTTGCTGCTTTCACAAGAGACTTTCTGAAGGTGAGGAGGAGTGAGACAGTAATACAGAAAGTCATTGTGTGTTGGTAAATTAGGAGCTGTAACATGGGGGGGACTGTGGTATTTTGCTACCACGCTGTCCAGGCCACAAACCTTTGCTCAGTAATGTCTGTTGTCATGACTGCTGATAAACTCTAGAGAAAAGGGCTCCAGATCTTGCCAGTTTAATGCTAAAGTCTCTAGACACTTTTTAAGGGAACAAGTGGCTCCCCACGTGTATCTGTGATGGCAAAGCCTTGGAATGTCAAAATCTGTCTTAAAACAAGTGACAGCATTTATCACAGTCTGAATACCGAAACTTGTGTTAACTATGTCACATGGCAAACTTCTTTAGATAATAGGGCACAAAATTCTCTTTCCACTTCAAAATGACCTGAAGCCAGGCTTTCTGAAGCTTGGATTTTGATGCATTTTATTGCAGAAGTTACAGTATACAAATAACTAGAAATGAAACAGAGTAATTGTTCAGAAAGAAAGATGATGTTTTAACTAAATTGTGCAGTGATACTGACACTTCCAAGTCAGCAGGTCTGAGGCACTAGTGTTAAATCCTATTTCCATTTAGACTGATGTTTGACAGTATTATAAAAAATGGTGAAGTCAAAAGGACTACTGTTCCCGTGGCTGACAAGGAAACTATTTTATATAATTGTTTCAGCCTACAGAAGAGGGTAATTCCTTTGGACATTGCTGGGTTTTATTTTCATAAAGAGTGAATAAATTATCTCAGTCCCCGGATCAGAGGATGTTAAGTTCAAATCCTGTCGCTGAAATAATCACTACAAAATAGTTCAGTGTTGATTCTGCAATTTGTGGGTAGTTTTGATGGGAAAGGCATTTTTCCAAGTTTGCTCTCTTGATGTGTTGAAATTACAGAAAAAAACTGAATTCTCAAAAGGGTGGCCAGGATAGTCAAAATGGGAATTGGCTGAAATATGTCCAATAAAAAGTAGACTAAATTCAATAAAAGGTAGCCTTGCTGTTATATTTTGGTATCTACCAAAAGCCTATGACAACTTAACTAGATCTGGCTATTTTTATGATTTTTAAGATGTCTTAAAATGAGATGCCTCTTAGAAGTCCTAGGGAAAGAATCCACATGAGTTTTAAGAAATCGCACATTGAGTTTCTGCAGAATTTAAAGGTGTTTCCTTGTGAAGTTTTTTTTGACTGAAGGCTAGGGAAAATCATGATCAACCGTATCAAACATGGACTTTATTAATTCAATTCACATTTATACTATTTATATTTCAGATTTATTAAATTTTTATTTTAGAACTACTTCTGATCAATTAATTTTTTTGGAAGGTAAAAGCAGTTCTTATTAGCTTACAAAAAACATTGTCAAGAAAATAATCACTAATTATACTTAATATGTGGTTATATTATAAAAATGTTTATTTTCATGTTCTAGTCTATCCTTTTTGTCCTTGAAGAACCGAAAAAGGTATTTCTGGGTTTTATGAGGCTTTGTAAGTTATTTCCAGGGTGCTTTAATTGGAAGTGTAACATTACTGATCCCAGCCAATGTGCATCACCTCTGTGAACCATCTATTGTAACTTCACCACTCTGCCATTTCACACAGCAGGTGTGGAAAGCACAACAAATGAATGTCCCTTCATTTCATATGCAGACTAAACTTCTGGGCATTTTTACTTCTTTTTTTTTCAGGCAAAACCAGAAATATATTAGCAAAGATTCTCATAAGCAAGGCATTAAAAGAATTATGAGAAAATTATTTTTGTCTAGCCAATGAAAAAGCAAAAACCCTCAAATCCCAACAACCTGAGTTAACCATTGGTGGTGAAATGATGAAATGACAGCTGCTGGGACACAGTTACCAGATGTGTGTGTCCACCAGAGTAGTGAAATTGATCTATTAGATACATTTTTTTTTATCATGATATTTAGATCAATTTTGCCTAAAGTCTTTAAAATATGAGAACAGGTAAATCAGTGTTCACTAACATTGACAATTAATTTTTTTATCATAACAGATGACCTTTCTGCATCTTACTCATTTGGTTGTTTTCTTGCAAAGCAATTCTTTTCATAGCCAGTCCATTCTCAACCTGCAAGATCAGTGTCACTTACAACAACAGAGAAGTCATAGAGATTTGAGTGGTGAGTAGCTCACTGTTTTGTTATGGTTGTAGCTAATTACTCTTCAAGCTCTGCTACTTCACAGGGATTTCACTCTTAGGGTCTCTAAACAGAAATCAGTTAGTTTTGGCAGCCTCTGGTCTGCTGTGTAACATTCATCAGTGTCTTTCCCTGGCGTTTCAAAGGCAACACTTACTTGTAATGGTTTTGCTGTGAAACAAAACAGAGAAGGAGTATTGTGGTGTTGAAAACACATTTCACAGGGTTGTTACAGTTTTTTTGGAAGGATGCCCTTTATTTAATTAATCTTGCTGCTTTTTTTTTTTTAATTTTTTTTTTGCATTTTCCATCACCATTTTATTATTCTCTGATGGACTTGGTCCCCAGAGCTGGCTCCAGGGAGAGGTCTGCTGGATCAGACTGTGGTGCTTTCCACCCGCAGTATTTCCATGAGCCCTTCATGGTTCGCAGTGTGGCGTGCAGGCCTACTGTGAACCATCAAATGATCTGTTTTCTTTTCCCTTGAGGTGAACCACATTCGCTTGTATAAGAAAGCAAAACCTCCACAGTAGACCTGAAAAGCAGCCTACTGCTTTGGAGAGGGCTCCAACAGGCCTTGATGTAAAACCCTGACCCCTGTTAATGGGATTCTATTGCCATAAAGCCTCCTTCAGACATTTATTTATTAGACATGTATTTATTATGTAAGGAGGTGATGCCAGTGTGCTCTGCTGGATTAAAGGTTGTTGAGCTTCATGATTATTCTAGAAAGATTTATTTTCCTCTGCATGCAATTACACACCAGTCCAGTGAAATGAGCACAGTGGAAAGTCTCACCCCACTGCTTTGATGGACTAAGCTGGTGCCATCCACAGTCTGCAGACAAGGGCTAAAGAAACTGAGACATTTTCATAATGTTACTGAATGACAGCTGAGGTGTAAAGTAATTTCTGTGGTAGACAAGCACCTGGAAGAAAAAAAAGTAGCTTGCCTTTGGCAGAGCTAAGGCTGAACTCATTGTCCAGGCTGGGATCTATCCAGACACGTCATGACTTTGGCTACATCTAAATAAACAGCTCTGAATGCTGATTTAGAGGTATTAATGTGTTTCTTGAATCATTTATGACTATGTGTAGTGACAATTGTGCTGCAACAAATCCACCACATAAATCAGGTGTGTGTTTTGGCATGGTCAGTCCTGCATGGAAGAGCAGCTTTTAGGTGAGGAAAAGAAAAGTTGCCTCATAAATGTCAATAAGATACTCATTCCATCAGATGCCAGGAAAAAAGAGAAAAGCCCCTAGTAGCAATAGCAGAGTTACCATCCATGAATGCTGATGAACTATCAAGTAACTGTACACTCAAAACAAACTTTTGTTGTCATTAATATTCAGAGAGATTAAAAATAAACTGGCATCACTTTCTTTTTATTATATATAGGCTTGTATGCATCTCTGTGTGCATATTTGTTACCTGGCAACACAGCTGCAGTTTATTTAAACAGTTTTATGAATTATATATATTTAACAGTTGCTTTAATCTCTATTTGCAAGCTATGTACTGGCTGAATGTAACTGTAGAGCAAGATTGATAAAAAGTAATGTAAAGCAGTAAGATTGTCTGCATTTTTGTGCCTGATGGTGTGGATTCTCATTACCAGAAGTGCATTAGTTGAGATGTGGACTTATATTAACCACACATGTGAGAGTCACACGATGAATTGTTCAGCTGCTGATTGCAGGCTTGAGCTCACTTTTCTCTATAGCAAAGTCTGTTTGAGCTTGAAGTCTTAAGAGGTTTTTGAGAATTTACAAGAAAAATTTGTGTTTATTTTGATTTTAGATATTGGCAATTTTAAAATGACGTTGGCATTTCAAATGCTACTCTGAGTTCTGGAACTTAGATCCATCTTGGGTATTCGAGACATTTTAAAATCTAGAAGACTTTACATCCCCAGCAGTCATTGAAAAAAGACTCTCCCAGGGGACAATTCAGAAGCTGCACCACATTCAGGGACCTTCTCTGAATCCACTGGCCACAAGAGGAACATAAAATCTTATAGGGTCCTCTGACTTAGTTGCTAGAGCTAAATGCTTGACAGGAGGTCACTGAATCTGAATTTGAGTAGGAGGAAACAAGCAGGAAGGCACAATTAATGAAAGAAAAACAGACTTTATCCTGACTTCTTTTTGTTCCCTTCCTCTTAAAAAAAACTATTACAGAGTCATTAATTTGTTAATTTTTCACTTGCTTATAAAAAATTATCTTTGTGACACCCCCTTGTCACCTGGCAACACAGCTGCAGTTTATTTAAACAGTTTTATGAATTATATATATTTAACAGTTGCTTTAATCTCTATTTGCAAGCTATGTACTGGCTGAATGTAACTGTAGAGCAAGATTGATAAAAAGTAATGTAAAGCAGTAAGATTGTCTGCATTTTTGTGCCTGATGGTGTGGATTCTCATTACCAGAAGTGCATTAGTTGAGATGTGGACTTATATTAACCACACATGTGAGAGTCACACCATAAATTGTTCAGCTGCTGATTGCAGGCTTGAGCTCACTTTTCTTTATAGCAAAGTCTGTTTGAGCTTGAAGTCTTGAGAAAAATTTGTGTTTATTTTGATTTTAGGTATTGGCAATTTTAAAATGACGTTGGCATTTCAAATGCTACTCTGAGTTCTGGAACTTAGATCCATCTTGGGTATTCGAGACATTTTAAAATCTAGAAGACTTTACATCCCCAGCAGTCATTGAAAAAAGACTCTCCCAGGGGACAATTCAGAAGCTGCACCACATTCAGGGACCTTCTCTGAATCCACTGGCCACAAGAGGAACATAAAATCTTATAGGGTCCTCTGACTTAGTTGCTAGAGCTAAATGCTTGACAGGAGGTCACTGAATCTGAATTTGAGTAGGAGGAAACAAGCAGGAAGGCACAATTAATGAAAGAAAAACAGACTTTATCCTGACTTCTTTTTGTTCCCTTCCTCTTAAAAAAAAAACTATTACAGAGTCATTAATTTGTTAATTTTTTACTTGCTTATAAAAAATTATCTTTGTGACACCCCCTTTCCAGGTCCTGTTCTTCCATGATCAATTTGTGAAATGGAAATTCAGGATACTTGATACCAGACTCTAGAACAGCTCTTTGCCCAAGTCATACCAGCATAACCAAACTGGAGCTGCCTTCTTTGGGAACCAAGAATACAAATCCTTTCTATGGATTAACAAACATATTTCCGTTTTTGAAAACACGAGCAAATGTTCCATCAAAATAAATATTTTACATAAATAACTTATCCAGATATTTAGCTACAGAACAGTGCTTTATGAAGCTTGCCAGCTCCAGCTTCCAATATGCTATTATCTGTGTTTAACAAAAGAAAAAACAAGAAAAAACCCAAACCAACCAACCAATCAACCAAACAACAGCCCCTCCCCCAAACCGAAGCCAAAACCCCAAACAAACCAACAAGACCACAAAACACAAGTTTGTTGAAAAATCACAACTTGCCACACATTCCAGGGTATCTCCTTCAAGCAAGAAGAGGTGACCCTCTGGATGCTAGGATTTCCAAGACCTTATCCATGGCAAGCAGAATATAAGTTACATTTCACTTACTCTAAACCTCCTCAGCCAGCAAGGGGTCATTTCCACTCATGGGAAGAATGAGGCAGATCTCAAAATGAACTCACTTTTTGATCTTCTGCATTATTTATGAAGTCTTTTAGGAACACACTCTTTGTGTGTGAAATTGAAATGAGGAGTAGGGTGAACAAATATACTTGCTAAGTGTATGGGTACAATTAGTCATTAGAAAATAAACCTGTGTAAGGACGAGTGATGGACTTGGTAAAAGCTGGCAAAACATTTTGGGTGGAATACACCTTTATTTCTGCCTATAGTTACTTCTGATTCAGATGATGATATGATAATTCAGGTGCTCTAGTGAGTCCAAAGGTGCTGGAGCATGTCTAAAGAGGGTAATGAAGCTGCTGAAGAGTCTGGAGAACAAGTCTGATGAGGAGTCGCTGAGGGAATTAGGTGTGTTTAATTTGGAGAAATGGAGGCTCAGGAGGGAATTGATCTCCCTCTAGAACTACCTGAAAAGAGGTTGTGTGGAGGTGGGGGTCACTGTCTTCTCCTGGGAGAAGTGGCAGGATGAGAGAAAATGGCCTCAAGCTGCATGAGGGTATGTTTACCTGGGTAACAAGCGGCAGGATGAGAGAAAATGACCTCAAGCTGCATGAGGGTATGTTTATGTTGGATATCAGGAAAAATTTCTTCACTGAAAGGGTGGTCAGGGATTTGAAAAGGCTGCCCAGGGAAGTGTTTGAGTCACTGTCCCTGGAGGTCTTTCAGACATGTACATGTGGCACTTGGAGACATGATATTGTGGGGGATCTGCAGTGTTTGATGCCAGGACCCCATGATCTTAGACATATTTCCCAAGGTTAATGATTCTATGAATCTATGAATTTCATGCCCAAATGTGGCTGTGGAACTGATTCCAGTGTCCCATGAATTCAGCAGGATGGCTGAGGTGCAGTGGTCCAAGCTAGAATAGGATTTAGGCTGTAAGAAAAATGTTCCTTGTGGATAAAACCCTGCTTTGTAATTTAGCAAAACATATTAAGGAATGGGTTACTGTAGCAAAAGGGAGAGTGTGAAAATACTGCTCAGCAAAGTGATTTCTATTTTATGCCTTTTGGCAGCCTCATGGTTTGGGTTTCTCCTGTATTACCAACATATAGAAAACCCAGGCTCCTGGATTTCTGGTATATTAGCTGGTTTTTACTGGGGGTTAGCTCGAGTGGTTCAGACTGTGTTTACCCTCAGTACAGCATCACCCGTCTGCTGAGCAGACCCAAGAGGCTCAGCTGTGATCATTGCCAGAGGAGACTGTTCAGTGTTGTTATTGCAATCTATTCCTGGGAACCAATCCTGAGCCATCCAACTCCTTCACCCTGGACTCTTGCATGCCTCCTTGCTTCTCAAGTCCACTCCTGCATTTGGCCAGGCAGAGAATGCAGACTGGTGCACTCAAACAGTTTTTTGTACATGGGATAGTTTTCTCTCATGCAGAGATATTTTCTTTGCCATGGAGACTTCATTACCTCTGAGTTGTTTCTTTGACAAAACAGGTTGGATATAAGAAGGTTGGTAAAATCTATACACTTTGTGTGATGTGAATGTTGTTTCAAAATCTATTTTAATGACTTTTTCCCCCTTTTAAAGTTTCTAAGCACAAATATTATAAGTATTTATGCACGTGACAAAAGCCATTTAAATCATATTCATGCATATGCCAAAACCTTTTTACTTCTGATCAACATTTATGTTTCCTTTCTATCTGCTCTTCTTAATTCCACATTTCTTCTCCTTGGATCATTTAAATGAATATTAACAGCAGGATACATTCTGCCAGATTTCCATTTCTCTGCCTTTCTCCAAACCAACACCTTGAATGCTGAAAGAAGAGTTTGATTGAGAGCAGATCTGTAGAGTTCACCTTGCAGAGATACAGAATAAACCTGGTCACTTCAGTATCATCTGTCCATTTGCACTTGGAATAAGGTGCCTTGAGGAATCAGGTGAAGACAGGGCAGAGGTGGCAGACACCCTGATGTTGTGGCAGCCCTTTTCCCAGCCACACTGTACCATGTGGTGCAGCTCTGAGTGGGAGTAGCAGTGCCAGGACACAGGAGTGTGTGGACCAATAGCCATGATGGCACCTGCTGGGTGAGCACACAGACACAGAGACAAAAACCTCCAGTTAAAATGCCCTGCAGCATAGAGAGCATTAGACACACATCCAGAGATCTCCTTTTATACTGTGGGGCTGCACCAATTCTGCTGGTCGTAATTTTCTGTTGATTTACTCAGTGGTATAAAACTGTTAATGGAAAAACACTTCATATAGAAACAACTCTGATGAATAGTACTATCCTTTTCTCCTTCAGAAGAAAAAGAAGAAGCATATTTAACAACAAGTTTGATTACAGCTTTTCTATAGGAATGATAGGATGCCTTTTCTGACTTATCTCCAGATTTGGTGTGAATGAAAAAAGAGAAGTAAGCCCTTGAAACACTTGTATTTTGCTCAAATCTTGCATCTTTGTCCTGTTTTCCCCATAATGCCCCATATTTGCAAGGAGACAGATCATCACCCTGTTCTCCTTTTGTCTGTAAATCTTATGAATTGAGGATCTATTTTTCCCTTGGTTTCCATCATATTTAGTTAAGCAAATTTATACCAAAGCAGTGTTGGAAAAGCAATGTTTCAAATAAAGAAGTGTTTCCCAAAATCACATGAGGAAACCCTTTAATCCAAAGAGTTACTGAACGAGTTAGCATTCAGTTTCGAAATGGATGTCTCAGATGTAAAACAAAAGCTTGAACTGAGCACAACATAGTTATGTTGTAATGCTGAATACTTCACTGTTTTTCACTGTGCTGAAATACAGCAATAAGTTAAAATCACACACATTTTTTAAACACAATTGAGAGATTGCACTGAATTACAAAAGCCGAAATTTTAGTATCAAGCAATTAAAATTTTCTGATGAAAACAACATTTGTCACAAAGTTTTGATCTTGGATGATGCATTAGCAAATTGGGAAACAACAAATTACTAAACTTTGCATCCTTGGCCTGTTTCTGGTTGCTTAATTGCAGGCTGGCTCCTCTGCAGCTTTGGAGGAGATGGCATCTCTCCCCCCTGCTTCCTGTTTAATTTCACATGGTTCCACCTACACTTCATTGAGACCTGGACCCAATCTCATACCACAGAAGCTGTTTAAGGATGAGAGGCAGAATTAACAGGATCACCATTTTTCTTGCTCTGGGGAGCCAGAGAAATGTTCTCTCAGCATTCTCTGCTGTGCAAGGAGTAGAGTCAAGCCCTTCTAATATTCCTGAATGTGGCAGAAACTCCTTTGCTATAGGATTTCCTGCTATGTAATTGAAATGTTTGCCTCAGACGAGGAATTTACTTCCACCAGGCACCAATCTATCCTTACATGCCAGACTGGCAGCTTCCTTTGTTGTTTTGAAGAGGCTGAAAATTCTTTCAGGAATTCTTTCAGACCTGTGGGACTAAGCCTACTATTTAGTTACTTTCAATTGTATCTTTGTGGGATATTGAAGGTTGAACAATGCCATTTCAAGAGCCCAATTCTCATTCTTTTCTTCATTATTTCTTACATGCTGCCAAGTTATAATTGTGACCCTCTTGCAGTAGGTGTTCCTTAAACATTTACACAGTCCCTCTCCCAAAGAGTTTGTAATTTAGCACAAAGACTCAGTCAAAGCAAGATTAAAGTGGAAAAACTCAGAAGCCAATCACTTGGATGGGGTTGATATACACTATGTCAGGCAGCACCAATTGTTTGCTGAGGTGTTTCCAATTCCTCTTACAAACTTCTTGCAGACTCCATATTAATTATTAAAATCACCATATTTGCATATATATCCATTTTTTAAAATTTCCTTCTCCCACACAGACTCCATTGGCAGATACTTATGCATACCACAGACAACACATTGAATTCAATAATATGGATAAATAAACCAAAAATTCAACCTATTGCAAAGAGGGCTCCATCTAGCATCCTGTCAGAAGATTCATTCCCTCCCTTCAGCACACATAATCAGGGCAATCTTGACTGAATGCACATGGATCAAACCACCAAACATTTCTTGCTGATGTGTTACAAAAGGTTTATTCTGTCCAAGTTCTGTGACCTCCTTTGGCATTTCCAGTGAAACGTGGCAGATCCCAGCTGGCTGAGTTAGATTGGCCATGATGCAGAAGCAAGTGACAGAAGTAATTTTTCAGCCTTTCTCAGAAGAGGTGGCCATGGAGGGCAAGCAGAGACTAGTGGGGTGTGAAGAAATCAAGCTTCAAAATTTTTGGAGAAGGCTTGAGGGAGACCTTATTGAGGCCTGCCATTATATAAAAAGGGGGCTTACAAGAAAGATGGAGGAGATGGTTTACCAAGACCTGTGGTGGCAGGACAAGGGGAAATGGAAAAGGGTAGGTTTACATTGGACATAAGGAAGCTGGGTTTTTTTTAGATTTGATGGTGGAGAGATACTGGAACAGGTTGTCCAGAGAACTTGTGGATATCCCATTATTGAAAATATTCAAAGTAAAGTGGGATAGGACTTTAAGCAACCTGGTCTAGTGGAAAGTGTCCCTGCTCATGACAGGAGGGTTGGAATAAGTGATCTTTTAAGGTACTTTCCAACCAGGAGCATCCTGTGATTCTGTTAGCATATCCATATCCAGCAAAAATGTTCATCTTGAGGCTCAGTGACCTCAAAATCAGCATGTGATGGACATAGATCACATGGATGTGTGATGGACATGATGCCCAGTGAATCAATAGGAAGAGCACTAAATTTTGTTGCTACAAGCATGGTTTATTATCTGAAGGGCAAGGCAGTTTTCAACTTCTTCTGGTTTTGGGTTTTCGAGGTGTGTCTCAAAGGTGTCTGTGGACAATGTCTCATTGGGAGCCACTGCCACTGATGGGGGCTTTGCAGTGCACATTAGAAACCATATTAGATGTGGGGAGAGACAATTTAACTTCTCATATTTGGGAAATAAGATTTTTACTGTTTCCTTTTCTTTTACTTTTAGAACAAGATAAGTGCTAAGGTTTTTTCTCTATCACCTCATAAACATTAAGTAATTCTCTAAACTGTGCTAGAAGAAAAAATTCAGAATTAACATGGGGCAGTAAATAATATAATAAGGTTTTTAATCAAGCCATGTTTATTCCCATCTGTACAAGACAGAGTAGATAAGCAGAGAGATGGACAAGTAATACCTTAATAGTGACACATTCACAAATGTTCCTGGAAATACAGAAATTGAAAGCATGTTATAAGTGTGTGCTGTTAAAAATGCTGAAAAGCCTGCTTGCTTCTTGACACCGTATGTCTGTTTTTTGTATTAAAGGGTTCAGAAACATTGTTTATAGATATTGCATGACCATGAATGCCAAAAATAATAATCCTATTAAGTTTAGTCCAAATAGCATGTAATGAGATTCAAAATGATATGTTAAATACACATTCTAATAATGAAACTCAAATTGCTTTACAAATAGCATCGGAGAACATTAGCCTATTTTGATTCTAATAATTACTTGCATCCTGTGTTCCAAATCTATTCAATATGCTTTGTGTAAGAACAAATATTTGTTCTACTAATTGTTCTGCAATTCTCCTGGTTATTTTTAAAAGGCTAAAGGGCTACACAAGACCAGCAGTTGTCTGTTAGAATAAGATCTGGTTGTTTTTTTTACTTTAATCATCTTACAGAATTTGAAGAAATTAAGTTCTCTAATACCTCTGTCTTTTGTCCAGATTTCAATTGTCTGTGTTTTGTATACTATCATTAAACCACTTTTCAAGTGAATCTTTGCCAGACTAAACATAATTTTTCCTCGTAGAACATTCCTTCCAAACCACATACAACCACTGTAGCCCTTTCTGGATTGTCCTAAGATGTAGATTGTTGATTTTTAGGCTAGGCATTATTTCTAGTTTACATATTAATTCTTAACTATTAATATATTATGATCATATCATATTGTCAGTTAAAAAGGAGCTATCGATACATTTTGACTGCAGAAAAATGTAAACTATCTATAAAGAAACCATATGGTTTAAATGTTTCAAAATATTGTTTTAAATAGAAAGAGAACAACTATGAATGGGAAAGGAGCTCAGCTTTCGTTCACTTCTGGCTTCACAATGAAACAGCCTGGGATCTCAGTGGGTATTAGAAATGGACCAGAATTGTATAAATGCTACTTTATCCACCCCTTGAAATATTTATTCAGGTTTCTCTCCTTAAGTCTTTTACAGATGTGAAGTCGATTAGTCTTCAGTCTCACTGCCACAATCTCAAAGACCCAGTGTGTGGCCTCCAACACATGGAAAGATGACCAATGTGCAAGATGCACAGGGGACTTTTCAGATCTGTAGCCAACAGTCTGAAAAATAAAGTACCCAGGGAAAGTGTGTCTTCTTTCCACTGACAGTGAGATCAGGTTCAGGGAGAAGCTAAGCATGCAAGTTAGATATGAAGAAAAAAGTCAAGCAGACAGAACACCATTGTCTTAATTTTTCACCACACTGTATTTGTATTTTGTTCTTTTAAAAAGTACTTTAATTTTGTTTTGTACCATCCAAATGGAGAGTATCTGAATACCACTGTTAAATTATAACTCTTTGATAACTTCATCTCTTTCCAATTTCTCTGTGCTCTACTTAAAGAAGTGGAGGAGAAACAGTCAAATAGTAAAAATGCCCACTGCAATATCGTGGCCTTAAAAATATCCTGTGTTTGAATGGCAATTCCTTTTTTTCTTAGCTGAGTTGCGTGTAATTCTTTTCACATATATGGAATAGTCCTGGGTATTGAGTACAGCTGGGATTTCTGAATACAAATTCAACCTGACTGCATACCATTGAAATAGAACTCAGTTGCTTGGAGAGTCTATTGGAGAATTCCTTAAGTCTCATTAATCACGTATGTGGTGACACTGGAGGGGGCTCTTTACTTTTTTATTTCTCATTTGTCTCTGATATTCCCTGTTTATTACAAAATCCCTTCCTTTGCTGGATTTATAATGTGGCTATTTTCCAATACAGTTGTATCCTTTCACTCCCAAGCGGAGCCACCCATGTGTGAGAGCTGGGAACCTGGAGCTTTGTGATGAATATCCTTACTTGCCACAGAGCAAAGAGACCATGACAGACCTTGGAGATGCTTGATGGTGTGGCCCACCAGGAAGATGACAATTACAGATGGAGTTTGCTGATGCTGCGTGCACAATCAGATTCCAGTTCCCTCTGCAGCAGAATGTGTCTGTCCCTCCGCTGTTCTTCTCCAAGAAATTTGTCATTTTTTAAAGAAATATGCACATCCAATTAGGAAATGTATTAATTAATATTATTTGCAGCATAGTTTCTGTCTTTTAATATTGATACTGAGCTGAAAATTTGTGAAGATATTTAGGCATCAAGATGTCTATGAGGCCATGATTGCCTTACAGGCATCCAGCTACCAACACCTTAAACAAATAATCTTTCCCATTTCTAATTTTCTCATGCCTTCTCCTTCTCTCTAATCCAGATTCCTCTCTTGATCTGTGCAGTGGTAAATCATGACCACATATTTGAAGATCAGTTGTTCCAGTCAGTTTTTTACACAAAGGTGAGAAGCTAGGTACATGGAATGGATTTTCAGAGGGGTTTCTCCTTGTGTTGGAAGTGTGGCAATTGAAAACACTTCAGAGGAGGCACTCCATGCTATTGATACTGCACAGTTACAACTCCAAAACTGTTTGTTTTATGTGCAGATGACAAATTTTCAAGTGCACATGAAAAATGGCTCCAAAACTCCACTTGGTTTATGTGCAGATGACAAATTTTCAAGTGCACATGAAAAATGTCACTTTTTTTTTTGTGTGCAGTGCTCATACCTCATTTGTCCATAGGCATGAGAGCTGAGCATGAAACCATAATTTTCTGTTAGGAGGCATCTAAGGTCCTTTTCCTTGCAAGCTCATAGCAAACATTCTTTGTTTGGAAAAATGTGACCTTTCAGATGAAGAACTATGTATGGGTATAGGGACCTAGTAAAAGTTGTAGATGTGCAAAAACTTACTAACCTTGGAGAAAGAAAGGACTAAAGAGGGATTTTAGTTCTGTTTTAAAACTTGCACTGACATATATGGTGCATTTGCAATGTCTAAGCCTTACTCATAAAATCACCCACACAAATAAATTTCTAACTGCATTCATGGAGCCTGACACCTTTTCCCCCTCATTCCAAACAATACTTAGGTGGTGTTTCTTCCCCTTGTTTGATGTGGCTTATTCTTTTTCTGGTTTTGTGGTAGGAATTTGACATAAAGGACAGCACCACTGCAGTGATTTCTATTAATTGTCATGTTAAGTAACTTGATGCTAAGAGCTACCATAGGTGTTAACAAAAAATTGCTTCCAGAACATAAATGTGTGCTGCCAGCAGAATTTAACCTCAGGCTGTAAGAGTAACACTGACACATGAGGAGGCTGAAGTGGAGTTCTGCCAGATTTCCCTGTGCAGATTATGCAGGTGTTTCCCTAAAAAAGAAAAGTCGATAATAGATACTATGGCAATTTATTTCCTCCAAATGATACCACAGGCAAGCAGACTTTTTGGCATGAGTTTTGACCAGGAAATAATTGTGATCTCCTCAGTATTACTTAAATACATTTTTTATAGGAAGCATAAGGAAATTTACGTTAAAATATATCATGTGTCAAAATCCCTGTATTTGATAAATGAAAAATGTTGGTGGCTGTTCCCATAATGCTTTTTGAATTATAAATATGGGGAAGAATCAAGAAAATGGAAAAGATAAATACTTCAAAATGAAAACATTTGAAATAGAGAAGGGTTTTTTTTTTTTTAGGAGCTCTACTTGGCAATTTCAGGAAGAGTTTGTTAAAACTTAAACTGCTGACTCTGCACACTGGGATGGAAGATTGCCTTCTACTCCCTCAATTGTCAGGGTCAGTCCAAATAGGTAATAGATTGTCCCACCATGTCCTTAGTTACAGCAGTTTAATTTCCAAAGACACCAGGCGAAGTCATACCTTGGTAGAGAGCAGAAGAGTAACCTGTAGGGTGGCTTCTTCTCTCATTTATAATGGTGTAAATGAGCTAAAAGCAATGGAGGCCTGATTCAGAAATGGTAGAAAGTGGGAGCTGGGCTTCTAGTTTTGACCCTCCCCAAAAGCCCATAATAAGAACCAGATGACTCAACGTTGCTAAATTCAGATGCTAAGGGATTCAGTAAAACACATATCCAGCACTTTGCAATGACAAGCACTCACTCCTGGAGGGACAGACCCACAGGGTGATATTTGAGCACTGGGTAAAACAGGTGAGATCGGCAGCTGAGTGACCCAAGTGAGAGTAGGTGTGGCCCTGGCTGAAGTTAAACTTCACTCAGTGCACTCACCCCCTCAGCTGCCACACAGACCCCTCAGCCCACTTGGGTTGGCTTTATTGAGCAGGCAGGATGCAGTTCAAACCCCACTGTAGGGGTTTGAGAACTGCTGAGAAGGCTCCCATGTATTTGCGAGCTATAGGATGAGGAATAAGACATGGTTTGCTTTGGGAAGCAGCATTATTGCATGAAGGTATCCTGGAGTGAACCAGCTTGGAAAAAACAGCCTCACAGCAGTGATATTGGAGTGGGATCTTCCTCTGCACATCCTCATCTATTCCCTCCCCACCATATATGTACTGTAAAATAAAACTGAACTCAGTGTTGAAAGCTTAGGAATATTGTGAGAAACATTATTCTTGGAACGACATATGTATGCATTGAGGGATGACAATGACTGTGCTCCAGTGTAGAGTGGTTAAGGGGGCTCCAACCACATTTAAACTCAGCCCATGAACCTGATGAACATTTTATTCCTGTTTGCCCAAACTAAGAGCTGAAATGGAGGACAACAGAGGAAAAAAAAGGAACTCAGCACATTTACAATGTTAATCTATGTGGGATATTAATGAATAAGGTTAAAAATGGAGGGGCTTTATTAGTGAAAAACATAAACTGAATACTGACCAATGTTTGCTATAAATGCAATCACAGTTTAACAGCATTTTGAAATGGGGGATCTGCAAACTGAAAGCAAGACTGGAGCTCCTGTCTGTGTCCAGGTTTCATCCTGTCATGGGACAACAAATGTGTATCAAAGTCAAGGCATAAACTCTGCTAATTCTTCAGTATAACCTTTTCACATCACTTGGCAACTGCCCATTTAACTGAAAACTGCCTGAGGAATATGCTAACAAGGAGATTTAAAGGTCTTCTTTATAAGATCAACATATCTCTCCCCCACACAAACTCTGAAAAAAAGAGTAACTAGTAAACAGAGCTGTAAATCCTTCTCAGTTTTTGAATAAAAATTTTAGCTTTATTAATGTAGCAATTTTTCCTCTTCATAACAGGACAGAAGTACTACAAAAAGTAATATAATCTGTTGAGTTCTTTCATATGTTTTAATTTCTTTAAAAGGAAATTGATTATGAGTGGTACTGTCAAAACCTGCTTTTTAAAAATTTTTCAATGCAATTGTAAAATCAAAAATATTTTTAATGCAAAAATGTTGGCCAACTATAACCATGCAATGTTTGAACAGTACCTCTTTTAAAAAGAGCAATGTCATTCATGATGATCAGTCAGTCACTGATATTCCTTGCTGCCTCTTGTTTTGCAGTGTGGCATAGGAAAGAGACTATTAAAATCCAGCTGATGGTCTAAAATGATTCCTGTGTCTTATATTAAGGGCTGCAGAAAAAGAGAGCTTTGATGCTGCTAAGAAACATTTAGCTTGGATTGTATCAAGAGAGGTAACTTCAAGATCTAAAAAATAAAACCCTCAGGCTCCACTGAAATGCTTTTTTCCTCCAATTTCCTTCACAAAATGGAGTGGAGAGTTTGAGCTATGCACAAGTTGAGTGAAAAGATACTTTTCAGCTATAAGAACCAGCTTGTTGCCAATTTCCGTCAAAATAATGCCCCAGGTTAAATCCTGGTGCTATTGAAGTCATTGTCCAAGTGCTCATTGGCTGTGAGGGGAGATCAGGATTTGTCCTGTTCAATTCATTAGTGATGGTATGAACCCCAAGTAGTATTACGCTTCCTTTAAAGAAAGAGAAGCTCCTACTTACTGTTTATATACTAACGTTATTTCTCACACGTTTATTGTGTTACTCGCCTTAATTTGGTGCCATGCTGGGTCCCTGTGGGATGCCACTCAAACATTATGTCAATGTTCTCAAAATTGAACTCCAGTGCTTTATTTTACAAATGGCTTCTAGCAGATGTGTGGCACACTTTATTAACTTAAGTACCCATTAGTTGAAAATTTCATTAGTTTGGGGGAAAGGGATCAGTTTCATCAATAGATCTGGTATGGGTGGACCCTTTGTGTCAACCTGACCCATATCAAAACGGATTATTGTTGTAAGTGAGACAAGTGACCTAATGTTCTGCCTATTATGCACACATGATCTATAACCTTTTAAAATACTAGTGTGGGAAAGGAGCACACTTCAGTGCGTCCCCAAACCATGGATTCCTAACAGGTGGCAGTCCCTCTCTTAGCAACGTTTGCCATGGGCTGTCTGCACCAGCATATGAATTATCAGGGGGTACAGTTTCCAACCAGGTAACCAGGGGAAAACTGGGATGGAGAATGAAACCAGAATAATGAACGGCCAAGCAGAAGTTTTAATGAGTGCAGCTGGTGGGCCTGGGTCTGTAGTGCCATCGTCTGACTGACCAGTGCATTTCAGCTGAAGT
Organism: Passer montanus; assembly: GCF_014805655.1. Lineage (NCBI taxonomy): Eukaryota > Metazoa > Chordata > Aves > Passeriformes > Passeridae > Passer > Passer montanus. The sequence continues at coordinate 4,000,767 of NW_024369485.1, forward strand.
GTTCAGCGTGCTGCCTGAAACTGTCAGGCTAATAAAGCCCTAGAGGTAAGGCTGGCTGTCATTACAGCAGGAACATATGGTACATTTTACTCCACAGTTTTAATGTTTTGATGCTGTTTGTTCTTTGAATGATGGCAGCAGTAGTTTCCAATGCATTCCCTTGACCTTGTTTTGGAAACCATTTTAGGGCCAACTTGAAAGTCCATGTAAAAATATTTGGCGGGACCACACACTGAAAGGTGCACTATACAACCCTTTGGCTGCTTTGTGCAGCAGCTCTCACACCTGCCTTGAACTGATTGACCTTGTGAAGAGGAAAAAGTAAACCTGTCTGGAAGCGATGAATCATAGAATCATTGAGGTTGGAAAAGACCTTTAAGATCATTGGGTCCAACCATCAATCTGACACTGCCAAGTCCACCACTAAACATGTCCCTAAGTGCCACATCTAAATGTCTTTTAAATACCGCCAGGGATCCTGACTCAGCCACTTCCCTGGGCAGTCTCTTCCAGGGCTTGACAACCATTTCCATGAAGAAATCTTTTCCAAACAGCCAAACTAAATGTCTCCTGGTGTAACTTGAGGCCATTTCCTCTTGGCTATTGCTTGTTATTTGGGAGAACAGACTGACCCCTAACTGGCTACAACCTCCTTTCAGGGACTTGCAGAGAGCAATAAGGTCTCCCCTGAGCCTCCTTTTCTCCAGGCTATACACCCCAGCTTCCTCAGCAGCTCTTTATAAGACTTGTGCTTCAGATCCTTTGCCAGCTCCTGCACCTTTAGGATCTCCCTGTTTCAGAATATCCAGTCTTCCTGCACTTCTTTGCCCTTCAGGACTGCCTGCTGTTGCAGGGAAGGTCATGCAGCTCACTCCTCCTGAGTTCTGCACACTGTGGAGTGGAAAGCAAAAGTTAGGCTGGACAAACTGCCCTGTGTGGGACAGCCCATTTCAAGTGCCATCCTTGGGGCAGCCACTTCCCTGCCATATATTCAACACCAGAATTCTGGTGATGTGATTAGAGGTGTGAGAAAACCGGGAAGGCACCAGCTGGGGTAAATTGGAGTGCTCTATTGGAGTCCTTGACCTGATTTGCAGCCAGTTACTCCCAGCAATGTCTGGGCGGCCTACAGACAGAATCAGCCAGACACAACTGATGTGGAAAAAAGTCTTGTTTTCAATGTTGTGAATTTGGGAGACAAAGGGAAGGTTGGTTGTTCTCAGTGTTTGTGGAAAGAAAATGGAGTCACTTGCTCATCTTCAGTGATGGAGAAAGAAAAGTGGAACAAGACAATTCCCCCTGTTGATAATTAAAATCAAAGGCAAAACACAGAATCAGTAGACTCCAAAATCAAAGGAACTGACACAGGCAAACTAGATTTCCTAGTTTAGTGGCAGCTTCCTTACTCCTTCTGCCAGCTTTGATTGATTCTCAAAGTTTTTGTCATTCAGTTGAACAGAAAGAGGTTGTTTAGCTGCTGCAGACCTGACAGGTATGCACTTATTCCTCTAGGAGACACAGGTTAGGTGCAGCAAAAATGACTGAGAAAATCAGAAGAATGGAATATGTGCCTTGGCCAGCATACTCCCAGATTCTAAGTGGTTGTGGGACACTTGGTTCACTTTCAGTTGCTCATGCTTGTTTCCCATCTCTGAAATTTAGGTCTAGTTGCCTCCTACAAAAAGTGTTCTCGGGTAGACTGAAGAAAATTTTAGGAGAGAATGAAGTATGTCAATTCTTATACAGTGTCACATCACCATAAATCATGTCCTGAAACGAAACCATGCTAATGTTATTATGTTTAAACTTCTGTCTAGTGCTGAACAGACAAAAAATTTACAGATATTTAATTCCAATCACTGCTTCTGCTGACAAGCTGAGGTCTTCCCTCTCTCAAGTCAGTAGGGAAACATGCAGTTGCTTCTTCAGCTCAGGTTCATTGCAGTAATTTCAGTATATTTTGCTGGAAAGTGCTTTCTCACAGCCAGGTCTCCCGTGATACCAATACGAAGTGTACACTATATTCTTTCCCTGTTTCCTCTAGAGCCTAATATATCCTTTGCAGCACTTTCAGCTTGAAATGAAGTGTATGACCTAAAGTCTATAGAATAACATGAATCACTGTACAATAATTTATAGGGTCACCTCGTAATTACTATTGAGTATAACATGACTCCGTTTATTGGAACATATACAGGAGAAAGGTTATTTTTAAAATTTTTCTTGTTTATTCAAGCCAACATTACTCCGGATTTGAATGGATTTATTGACACCACATTAAAAGTAGTCATTGTCAAAACAACTGGGAGAAAAAAATTAAAAGGTAGAAACTTCCTGCTCCCGAATCCTTCTTGCAGAAAGGTGGGGAGAAATCCATGGCCCATGGCTTTTCTGTGAAAGGTGATTTTTTTTCATATCTAAAGAACTGACATTTACTCAAGGATTGGTAATAAGAATGGACTAACTGAATGATAACAAAGCATGTCACATGGTAGTGTTCAAAAAAAATAATGTTTTATTTGGAAGGAAAGCAGATTAAAGCAAAGAGAAGCCAATGATTTAAAGGAGGAGAGTTATGTTTTGAGCTTGTTTTGCAGATTTTCAGGTTTCTGCACTTACTATCCCTGTTATAATCCCCCATGCCTTTGTCCATGGGAAAGGACAGGGAGCGGTAGAAAGAGAAGTGTGCTGAAACCAGTGGTGCCCTTGGTAGTAAATGGAAAACTCTTCAGGCAATTCCAGAAGTAGTGTTGCACAAAAAGTCTACCTTTCCACGTATTTGTGCCACCAGAACCAGAGACCTTGCTGAATTTTACCAAAATTTGATGGGTTAAAAAGCACCAAGGCTCTTTACACCACAGGGGTGTCCATAGAGGCTTGACAACCAGAGAACATCAAAGCCAGTGCAATAAATATAAGTGCTGTGTTCAGAAGCCCAACTTGTTTCTCCTCTGGTATTTAGGATCTCTTAACGCCATCACACATTCCAGATGTGCAGTCCAGGCTGTGCCAGTTCTGAACGTATGCTTGGCTTGCCCAAACATGGAGGGTTTTATTCCAAGTAGAGATGTATTCATTTGCAGTCATCAAAAAATGTATACTTATGGAGGGAATTTTGGGTGCTGTATGCCAACACACCAATTAAGAGTGTGTTGAGTAAAGAGGTACTGTCAGGCTGCATATGTTTCAAATATATAAATTCAAAGACCAAAGTACTTAGAGACAGCAGATGGATTAGTGACACATTCAGAAAACTATGGGTACACATATTCTGGTAAATTAAGCAGTGTCAAGGGATGGGCACAGGCACTGGGATTTACTCATCCACACTATTCAATTGTTAGAACAGTCCTTGGTGTGATTTTGGCCTAGATCAACTAACAAACTCCCAAAAAATTCCTAGGTATGGCTTGTGAGTTAGTTCAGGCCAGGGACTATTGCCAGCAGGCAACATGCAGGCAGCTGTCCTGTGCTAGAGGTTAAGAGAGTTTAATATTATGGATGCGTCAGATTGTTCCAGATGGCTCAGTGGCCCTGACACTATTTAGTTTACTAATATAGATTTAACCTTTAGGTTTTTATACTCATCCACTTGGACCTGTGACTCACGCACACCAAACAAGCATCTGTGGTGATTTAAGATGTTATTGCACCTGAGCTCTTTGTTACTGGCTCTTGCTGGAGGCTGCTGACCCCACTGTAGAGCTGCCAAAAGTAATGTACTTCAAGTGTTTCAGGACCAGTGAAGGTCAAGCCACGATGTGAGGTCTGTACATGTACTGAATATGGGGAAAAGATCTGTTTAAGATTCTTTCACTACGCCTTGAATCCATGTATTTATAGAGCCCAACATAAGGCCAGAGCTCTCACTGGTGCTGTTGCTGCCTCACTCCTCAGCGCAGGATGCCCTTAATCATGAGTGACCTTTTGGATAATGACCCTCTCCTAGAGCCACTATTTGGCTTTCATGGGTTGCACTGCTTTTCGTGAATCTGTGTTTTTCTCTGTTTTTCCAAAATATGTCCTTCCCCTGTCCTGCCTTGTGCAAGAGTTTTGCATCCCAAAAACTATTATATTTTCCATATATGCAATCACTCCTACCTTTAGAGACAAATTAGCTTTATAGATAATTACAATATATAGAAAGACAATAGTTTGATGTCTGTTCAGTTGTTCCAGGTAGGTTTATTGTAAACAGAGCTTCCAGCTGCCAGGAGGACTGTGGTAGGGCACAGAGATGCAAGGTGGTGCATGGCTATGAGGAACTATCCCCTGCTGGTAGCACTACAATGATGGTACCAGCTGGTACTATGCCTCTGCCTGAAGGGCAAAGAAGTGCAGGAAGATTGGATATTCTGAAACAGGGAGATCCTAAAGGTGCAGGAGCTGGCAAAGGATCTGAAGCACAAGTCTTATAAAGAGCTGCTGAGGAAGCTGGGAGTGTTTAGCCTGGAGAAAAGGAGGCTCAGGGGAGACCTTATTGCTCTCTGCAAGTCCCTGAAAGGAGGTTGTAGCCAGTTAGGGGTCAGTCTGTTCTCCCAAATAACAAGCAATAGCCAAGAGGAAATGGCCTCAAGTTACACCAGGAGACATTTAGTTTGGCTGTTTGGAAAAGATTTCTTCATGGAAATGGTTGTCAAGCCCTGGAAGAGACTGCCCAGGGAAGTGGCTGAGTCAGGATCCCTGGAGGTATTTAAAAGACATTTAGATGTGGCACTTAGGGACATGTTTAGTGGTGGACTTGGCAGTGTCAGATTGATGGTTGGACCCAATGATCTTAAAGGTCAAGCCCATTTGCCAATGAAGGGCAAAATATGGAGAAATCCACCATGGCTTCCTACCATCTGAGGCTATATGTGAACAGACATGAAAAGGGCATAAAAAACTTTAAATGGAAGAGACTGAAGAAATTACAGTCCTCTGGAAAAGGTTCATGACCTCTGGTGTATACAGAGCAGTGCTACAGACACTCTTAGGAAGATATGCATGTCTGCCTGAATGGTCTTTTTTTGTGTTATTTCTCCAAGTGGAAACCGTCTCAAGAAAATTTTACACGACAACCTGATAGCAAAAGGCAAACTCAGAGATACAAATAATTGGGCATAGGCTTTTTGTCTTGATTAGTGTCTCCTTGTTTTCCTACAGTTCTTCTTTGGCTGGAGAAACACAGAGCAATAAATGTAATTTAAAAGGCATCCTTGACATTTGTGAGGTCCTTACCATCATAGCACATGCCATTCTTGCCCTCCAAAATATGTAGGGAAAGTGTGGTTGTCTCACACAGAGCATAAGAACAGCTGCTGGATAATGATTCTTCTAATCACAAGTGCATTCTAATAACAAACAAATTATATTACTTCTTATTTTAAGCCAAGTTTATGTGTTTATTTTAAGAACAAAATCTCAAATGCAAAAAGTGTCAGAGTTGGTCTAGCCAAAAAAATTGTAGTAGTCCCATCCCTCTCTTCCCCAAAAGAAAAAGGAAGTGTTATCTGGTTGACTGCAAGAGCAACATTCTTAGATTAATCTCAAAAGGCATCTAATGAGTAAGAGGAATGTATTACGTCAAAACAAAAGATCACATTTACTGGCCCATCTTTCCACCAAAACAATTTCTACATGTGTTGAAGGTAAACAACAGCAGCAGAGCAGGGATTCTATTACTACTAAATGTTGTGGCATTTTCTGTGACTTGAAATGTTAGTGGGAAACAGTTCACTTACATTACACTGAATAACTTTGGGAGCACAAGAATTGCTGAAGCCATGTTTGATACATATTTGTGTTGCATGGTTGAATGTGAGTTCCACTGGAAGATTTTCCGGTGTAGGACATTCATAATTAAGCTTTTCTTTGAGAAATCTCTGTCATTTAATGGGTGTGAATTTGCAGCCTTTCAGTGGTTTTGGGAGGCAAATCCCAAAAAGGGTTTAGGTCTTATCATGAAATAGAATAACTCAGAGTGTAAAGTACCTCTTGTGATCATCTGATCCATTCCTCTACACAATGTAGGACTAACTTGGAACTTATGTAGAATTTTGAAGTCAGATGAAGTTGTTTGTGAATGTTCCCATCTGAGTTCTGAACATGTCCAAAGAAGAACATTCCACAACCTCTCCTGGATCTGTGCTAGTGTTTGATTATTCCCAGGGCAATTTTTTTTTTATCCTTCATATGGTTTTTATTTATTGCTTTTTGTCTTTCTGCTCTGAGAAGAGCTTGACTCTGTCTTCTCTATAACCATGCAACAGGTCATGGAAAACAGAAATAATGTCTCTCCTCAGTCTTTTCCTCTTAAGACTCAGCAAACCCATCCATCTACCACTTGTTTGCATGCTGTGCACTCCAGCCCCCTGAGTAGGTTGCTGGCCACTGCTGAACTCACTCTGGTATGTCCATGGTTCTCTTGCTCTGGGGATCCCCAAACCAGACACAGTAATCCAGATGTGGGTTTGCAAATGCCAAAGAGAGGAGAAGGATCTCTTCACAGACCTGCTAGCTGCAACTTCCCAGTATGTGGTTGGCCTTCTTGGGCAAAAGACCATACTGCTGACTCCTGTTCAACTTCTTGTCACAAGGATAGTACAGACAGGTAGATATAACATGTAAATGCATATATTAGACATTGCACATTGCATATTATATCTATATATATCCTAAATTTTATCCTCCCCAAAGGAACAAAGTGGGCTTAAAATGTTCTCTTGCAACCTTATCCAGAGCGGAACAAATGGGCTATCTGCTAACTACATTATGGTGGATATCAGTAATCACTATGGGAGTACTTGACTTCAGAAACACAGACTGGCTGCAAACCAGACTCAGAACAGAAGTGGGGGTAAAGAAGCAGCTGAGCTTAGCATCAGACTTTCTAATATGTGCTGACTTTTCAGTATCAATCTTTGCAGGCTATGCTTCTCTACTTTAAACACTTCTTTTTAGTTACAATTATTTGTTTTTTTAATTGGAAAAAAAAAAGTAATGTAATTTTATTAAATAAATCATCTTCTCCTTGTAATATCGACTAGTTTTCATGCCTTGCTAAACATTAAACCAGACGAAATGGGACTTGGTTACATACAGTTAAGTAGCACACTCTTTGTGCACGGTAAATGAGATTACTATTTGTTATTTTTAAACAAATGTTCACCCGTAAAAAGAAATATCTCTATTAGACAGAAAAGTGACTTCACAAAGGTGCATTATGTGGCAGCCAAAAACTGAAATGGGCGGCAGATTATTTCCAAAGTTAAAAGTTTATGGTGAAACCACGATATAAATTAACTGCTAGCAGCCGTTGAGTCCATTCCTCGGATCATTTATCTGTATGAGAGTGTTATATGTTTGATGCCTGGTATGTATGGTGGTTTTGGGGTGGACTAGAGTGTTTCTGAGTGATTTAGCACATGAAATCAACTCCAAGTTTCTAAAACAATAAACATGATGATGGGAGAGAGAAGTCAATATCTGTATCTTGATTTCTTGTTGCAATTACAGTGTGTCTATCTACTTCAGGGTCTTCAGCACTATGAGATTTACCAGATTATCTCCAGGTCATGAGTTAGTTTCATTCTGACAATTCCACTGAAAAGCAGAGAAGTATAATTCCCATTTTACTCATGGGAAACTAATATATGAGAAAATGAGATGGATGAATGATGCAGTGGATAAAAAACTTGCCTAGGAACTGAACCCAAACAGAGAAAGTGGGTTATTAAAATGATTTCTTGTTGCCATTACAGTGTGTCTATCTACTTCAGGGTCTTCAGCACTATGAGATTTACCAGATTATCTCCAGGTCATGAGTTAGTTTCATTCTGACAATTCCACTGAAAAGCAGAGAAGTATAATTCCCATTTTACTCATGGGAAACTAATATATGAGAAAATGAGATGGATGAATGATGCAGTGGATAAAAAACTTGCCTAGGAACTGAACCCAAACAGAGAAAGTGGGTTATTAAAATTGAACCTGTCTCTTCAATGGGTAAGACATTTTAAAGGAAGTCAGGAATGGGGTATACATCAGAAGATTTGTAAAAACCAAAAAAATAATGATGTTCAGTGGAAACCTGAAGAGGGATGACACAGAGTGCAGATGCCACACATACACATGGCCACAAAGAAGTTAGCATCTCATTACCAGGCTAGCAAAATATCAACAAAATTTTTCTTTTAAAAAAGTGTGTTCCTAAAAGGATTGGAAAATTTAAGCTGAAATCTTTTGGAGGAGGAACTGACCATTGTTGAATAAGATCAAATGTATCACTTTACAAAACTGTGCAATGTTTTCATCAGCACATTTCAACTGAAATGGAGTGCAAAACAAAAAAAAAAGGAAAGCTGCCTCCCTGCAGGACCCCAAAGCTATAAGACTGAAATGGAGTGCAAAAAAAAAAAAAAAAAAAAAAAAAGGAAAGCTGCCTCCCTGCAGGACCCCAAAGCTATAACTTTCTGATTCTGGGTTTAAACAAAAATTGAAGTTTTGGAAGATGAACCTGGTGGAACACCACTGATGAAACTTCTGGATTAATGGGTCCTGAGTGGGAAGAGCTACATCAGCTCACTGCTGATGGGAAGGCTTGGATGGTTTGATGTGCTGAAATGAAGGGGATGACCTAAGGATTAAGGATTAACTTTAGGCTTTTAACTTGACAGTAATGTACATAGTACGTGTGTGTGTGTGTGTGTTTGCATAGACGTTTGCACATATAGACAGCTGTGTCTGAGAGAGAGACGTTTTTTGGTTTGTACTGCTGGAATATGGGTTATGTGTGAGAGATGTGTGTTCCTTCAGATTTGGCTGGTTTTCTGTTCTTCAGCTTTAAAATAAAATGCTTTTGCATAACTGTCCATATTGTTTGCAAGTAGTTATAAGCCAGTCATTTCCATAGAGAAAAACAAAGGCTTATTAAATAAACAAATATAGTAACAACAGAGAAAGAGCATTATGGAGAGACAAACAGCCTGCTAAAAATGGGAAATGTCTGTGCAAAGTGTCATGCAACACAGAGGTGAGAGCTTTTTTCTTATCCAGCTTCTCTTTGAGAGCATTCAAAGGTAGTAGTCTTGAAATAAATTAAATTTACACCTATGCTGAACTTTGGAGACAGTGACACCACCTTTCCATTTTTTTCCTTTTTAGCAGAATATGATGCAGTTTCAATGGGATTGTGAAGTGTAAAGGAGCGTGCATATACCTGGAAAATGGGGAGTTTCTGGCTAAATGCAGAGGTTTGATTTGGTGGCTTTAGTGTAGGGGCCTAATAGCACCTTGTAACTGGCTTTGGATCTTCGCTTCCAGCCAGGAGAGACACTAATTTAAAACTTAAGAGTATTACAGGTATTAGAAGGAAAGAAACAAATAACCTTTCAGAATGACTGGTTGGCACAGTGCAGGGCTGTTTAGGAGACTGGTGGCAAAACAGCATGTTAGCAGATAAAGAGATTTCTGAGGTTTTCAGTGCAAAAACCTTCCACAGGTGAAACCAGCCAAGAGAACTGCAATTACCACTGCTTTTGGAGCAGTGGTAGAGCTGAATACAAACACATCCATAAAATACTTTCTACAGAAAACAGTTCTGAATAAAAGCAGTATCGAGTTTTTTAGAAATAAAGTTTTGTAGTCATTAAAAATACTACAGCAAAATAACAAGTTAGCAAGTATGTTAACAATTTTCCTCTAATTGGCACCAACATTGGAATACATCTTAACTGTGGCAGAGGTAGTAGCAGCAGGGGAAACATGGGAAAAGGAAAGTATAGTGTGGAGGCTAAGTGTTTCCTTTCCACCCTTAGTCAAAGCTGCACAGAAACCAGAGCAGAATATTATCCCTGTAAGAATCACCAAGTTGCCCAGAAACCCAGGAGTCACCAGCCTCCTCAGTAGCGTAATAGAAGTGGCAGGCAACACTTAAAAAGTTGTAGGTCTGATACTTTCCCCATGCATGGCCTTAATTAAGACCATGTTTACTCATCCCAGTGGCCTCCTCTAAGTATCTAACCATGCCATTTGTCTGGTAGATGCAGTGAATATTTTAGTTCTTCATGCTCTCTCTGCTGTGCATTTGGTTCACTCCTTGCTTCAGACCAAGTCCCAGGTCCCCCAGACACCAATGCTGCATATGGCTTTTGGCTCACACTTAGAGGAAACTTGGACACTTGAACAGAGAGTTGTTCCAAGTCTTATTTCCTATATTCTATATAATGTTTGAGCTAGTTCGTATCACTTGTTCAGAGACTAGACCTTGCTCCTTGAGTCCCAAAGGAGGTATAGATTAATAGATTTATCCATAAATTCAAGATTGTTTTAAACATGTCCCCTTGAATTCATTTGCTGGGAAATCAATATGAGGCTATAACTTGTGGTGGGTCTCTGCTTACAGCAAATACCTGTCAGATTCTTAACAACAGATGCATGGTATAGGCATTTGACCTTTGTTACTTCCCCAAGTTTGTAGTGGATCTGCTACTCATGTACTTGATCCTCTCACTCTGACAATGCTCAGCTTAGCAGAGGACCCCTCAGCCACTCTGAGAAGATGTACATCTTATTCTTCTAACAGCTACCAGAGTCATGCTGTCAGAATATGAATGGTAATAATCATAACATCAATTCCTGCATATTGGGAAAACCTCTATGGTTTGGTATGGCAGAGGTATTCACATGAAAAGCATAGAAGAGGAAAGATACAGAACCAGCTAAGAAGGCTTCAATTGCAAGGAAGCTTCAGGGAATTTTAGGATGCCTCATGGCTGCAATCAGAATTAGGACGTGTTTACATGCAGGGATACCATGAAAATTTCTGTCTATGTATAATGATATATTACAATAATGCAGCAAATTGCTCGTAAACCATTTACCAAAGGGTAGGTGAAGTGGTAGAGATGGCAACCTAAAGCCATATCAATTTAGTCACAAGAGAATCACAAAGTAACTCAAGTTGTAGGGGACTTTGGGAGGTCTCTACAACCTACTTCTCTCAACAGAGGCAAGCTTTAAATCAGATAGTGTTACTCCAGAATTTTCCCAGTTGGGTCTTGCAAACATCAACACAAGTTTTTATTCTGTAAGGTCCCAGATTCCCTTAATGCCTTAAATGGATAATGAAACAAGGGAAAGGGTGATGAGATGTATGTGTATATTTCCATGTCTAAGGTTTGGGACCAAAACCTAGACTTCTTGGCCCTGACAGACTTTCTCTGTAATACAAAGTCATACTGGGGTAAAAAATTGTAAAGAAGCTCTGGTTAATGTTGTACAGGCAAGCTTCATTCTGATCTGACTCAAATTTGTTAGTGATTAATTTTCTTGTCTGCATGTTTTTTCAATGATAGTTTTGTGTAGATTTTAATAGATAATAATATAGCTTTGTCCTACAGGATCCCAGAGTGCTTCTCAAGTTATACACCTAACTGGCCAAAGCCTACTCCTGCTGAGGCCAACAGACATTTTGCTATTGATTTCATTTGGGCCAGGATTTGGCTGTGTAGAAATGGAATACGAGCAATTCTGTATGTCCGCATGGCCTTTAATAAATTCTGGTTTCCCACCTGGGCAATAAATCTGCCAGCAGAAGAGTAGTACAAATTTTGGTGTCACTTACTGAACAACTAAATATTTTAATATAAATTTTGAAAGGTATCAGTAGGCCATAATGGCAGTTGCTCTAAAAGTATCAATAGCACAATTTAGAGCCAGAGGTGGAAGATGGTGTGTGTGGATGTGGATAAGTGTGTAGAATCTCTGGATATGCAGCAAACTATGCATGTACTTTTAAATCACTTAATAAAAAAACAGCTTCAGTTTGTTGCATAATCTAAAATTCTGGAACATTTTTGCTGTCCTACGTCTGCAAAAGTTTTTCATTTAGGAACACACACGTTTCTTGTCAATGTTATTTCTACAATCACTTAGTTAGAGCAGGGCATATTGTTCTCTCAATTTCTTGTTAAAATGTTTCACGTAATTAAACTTTTACAACCAGTTCTGCTCTATGTCTGATACCTGCTGTAAATTATAAAGAAAAACCCCTCTGGCATTTATGAGAATTCAGATGATGAAGACTATAGAGAAAAGGAAAAGAAAGAAGCAGTGTCACTGAGCCCCAGATAGTTGCTGATTCCCTGTTATCTCCCACAAAATTTGATTTCATGAAATAAAATATTTCCTGTTATATAAACTAGACTGAAAAGAAGCCAAAATAGAACTAATAATATTATACATTATTATATTGCAAACATTTCATAAGTGGCAACACAATTTGAATAATTGTGGTTTTGTCTATATTTCTGTAGCTTACTACATGGGAAATAAGGCTAAAATTTTCTAGAAACTGAAAGGAAACAGCAACAACAACCAAACAACAGGAAAAGGAACGGAAATTAAAGTGACACCTGGTTGTATGTGCTTGTGTCACATGTGATCACACATGCAAACATAAACAACCTCTTCCTGTGTCAAATATTGCCCGAGTTTCAAAGGGGTGCTTCAGATGACTTCTCTGGTGTGGAGATGAACAAAACAGATAAGTTCCAGTAAGATCAATTTTGAGAGCAGTGTTCTGCTTCCAGGCCCTCCCCAGACCAACTGTGGGATGACTGCAAGATGGCACATCCATTACAGGATGGAGAGCTTTAATCCAGTTGGCGGCAATGCTGCTCTGAGACTTGGAAATCTCCTCTAACCTCTAACCACAGTTTAGTGTGCAAACTATTGTGTTTGCTCTTGGGAAGCTTCACTCTTGCCAGTAAGAACCAGTATTTATACTATTTGGCATATTTATTATTCAGTTAACCCATTCCTTATAAGTAAATCCTTTTTTAGCATTTAAAATCCTTCCAAGAACAATGGATGATGGACAGAAATAAATAGACATGAGGGGTAAAACAAAAGAAAACAAAACTTTAAATCACTCTTCTCCCATAACTATTATAATTTATTCTATTGTCCTTTGTTTCACAGGGTTGTTTGTCATGACGAAGGGAAGCAACAATCAGTCAGTGTCCGAGAAATCTGGTTGTGCTTAAAGATTTGTGAAATTCAGGGAAATGAGTTGTGTAATCTGACATCCAATAAAGATCAGGTGACCCATAGCCTTTGGTTTCCTTGTGAATGAAGGTGAAAGGGCTCTGCAGCCAACATCTTTTTTACTGGGATGCTCAGTAGAACATGTAAACAGGGATTTTTATACCTTTGGTTCCCCTGGGCAGGGCAACATATATAGATTAGTTCTATTCAGAATCAAAACATATTTTATAGTTCACAGGGGACTATTCTGCCTCTTATTCTGAGAATGTTTGCTGTAATTGTGATATCTGAAAGTTCTGAAGATATTTACCTTACTTTCTAAGAGACAACCACTTGCTGACAGCTAGATAGGTGTGTGTATAATAACAAGCTTGTGAAATTCTGATTTCTGGGTTAATGATAAGAATCTGATAAGTATCTGATAAGAATAATTATCTGATAAAAATCATTACTGGTAAAGTTACTCAGGTAATAATATTATCTATCAATAGGGATATCAAAGTCTGTGTGCTCCATTGCTTCATGTATGTACTCTATCACACCATGGAATGAAAACAGATTTTCTATTTTCCCATTAATGAACAAGAAAGAACCATATTACAGAGTGAACTGATTGTGTCAAAACAGATATGCGCACAAACTTTCTAGTGTTGTTTTTCAAAAAGTTTATTCTCAAAGAGGCAACATTATTTCAGCCCGCGCATGCATTTCTCTAGGAATGTCTATATAGTACACCACTGCAGCTCAACATATTTTCCACTTAAAAACAGTCTTATTTTGTGAGGGACTTCTTCAACACCTTAAATTCATCTTTTAAACTGAGAATTCATTTAAATGATCTAGGTTTCTGCCTAAGAGGGGAAAACTTTTTGACTGCCACATACACAGTAATGTCCATGATACTTTGATACTTGACTAAACTCATAGTAAGCAAAACATAGACAATTTAAAGTGAAACCAGAAATATCATGGGGAAACAGGTGAGAAAACCCTGTATTTCTGAAATATAAATTAGCCAGTAGAAAGAAAACTCATATAAAATTCTTGGTATAGTTGTCTGAAAACTGACACAGGCATAAACTAATTCTCATTAAAAAAACCATTTGTATTATTATCTGCAATTTTCCAGGAGTCAGATTTCTACATATGTTCATATTTCTATGTTAATTTTCAATTTTTGATGCCATTTTCAGAATTTATAATTTTTTTTAATTCATGTTTTTATACATGCTCTTTTCTTTACTTATCTATGAAGGTATCTCTGTGTTGGGAATTAGATGTGTTTCCAAGTCTTCCTTCAACTGGCTTATGAATGTGACCTTTATCTTAAAACCTGTTTATTTGATGTATTCCATAGCTTTTGTGACTATTTACAATATGCATTGCACATTAACTTGATCCAACATATTGTGAAATTACAGAAAAAACTTCCCATTGACCTTGAAAATTGTTGGATTAAGCCTTATGCTCCAAGTAAAAGTAGTTGCAATGAATGACACAAAAATGTAGTAAAGAACTCATTTATTGGCTTATTAAGCTTATTAAAATAACCTAGTGTAGATTATCAAGTTTTCATTTACAAATTCAGATTCAAACATATATACCTGAAGCTCCAGTATACTGATTGCTGTTATATTTAAATACATTTTGGTAGAAACATGTTACTTTTCCTCTTCTACATGCCCATTCAGGTGTTCATGTGCTGCTGAATATTTTCCATAATCTCCTGAGGACTCACTTGCTCAGTGTCAAGTTGTTCATTAGTGAAGTGTTGCATTTCTTTCCATTTCTTGGAGCCTTTCTCAATGCCTTGCTGAATCAGAATGTGTGTCATTTCCACTTTATTCCAGAGTGCCGGTCTGCTTTTTTGGGGCATTTGGTAAATGGACTGCCAGTCACATGGGCACTTGTATTCTGAGCTCTCCTTGACGAACAGCTACATACGGCTTTATGCTCTCAGCTGTTATTTGCTCAAGCCAGCGAAGAAGCTCTGAGAGATATTGCAGGAAAGCAGAGTAATTTTCTATAGTTACATCAATTAACCTCTTGGCTTCACTGATTAGCTTTTCTTGGGACTGGCTAAGCTGCCCATATATCTCCCGGAGCTTTTCTTTGAGCTGCTTGTTATGTTCATCGATTTTCCTCTTAGCAGCTGCAGACCAATATCGGATTTTTTCCTGAGCAGCAGATGAGAGTTCCACGATCTTCTGTTTTCCTTTTCCTTCAAAATCAGTTATAAGGTCATAATATTCCTGACTGTAGATTTCCGCCAGTTCTCTTACTTGGTCTGTCAGGCGTGTGGCGATGCCAGCAAGATCTCCAACCCACTGGTTGTGCCAATCTACGAGAACATCTATGATATTCTTCAGCCATGCCAGTACTTTTTCTTCCACCTCATAATATTTCACTGACAATCCAAGTGCAGTTGGGTCAAAATATTCCTCCCGCAATGACTTTACATAGAGGAGCAGCTGATGCACCTTTTTTGAAAGGTCCCGGAATGTCTTCTGGCTGAAGTCTTTGAACTGAGAAATGTATTTTTTAACATCTTTTGTCAAGGATCTCAGCTTCTGGGCAAAGTCTGAAGTTATTGCATCTTTGTACAGCTGTTGTGCTTCGACTTTGATGTCTTCAAAAGTTTTGGATTGCAAGCTTCTAACCATTTCTTCTACCTTCTGAAAAACTTGTTGCACTGCTTGTTTCAGTTGCTTCAGCCTTCCTGCAAAGTCAGCTTCCTGAAGAGTAGCAAATGTCTGCCTGATTTTGTTCTGCAAATCTTTCAGCATTTCTTTAATTTGATCAAGTACATTACGGCCTCTAAGAATTGTTTCAGAAGCAGGAAGTCTGACTTCCAGCTCATTGATAGCTGCAATCAAGGCATCAAAGTACTCCTGAAGTTTTGAAAGGCATACATCAGCAGTTTTTGCTACCTTCTCTGTAGTCATGAGGTATATTTCTGCACCACTGTACTTTTCAGACAACCCAGGGACCTGAAATTTTGTGGTTTTCAGGAATTCAGTGGCTGAGTCAATTACGTGCTTTATTTTCTGGTGGTACTCTTCTATTATGTCAATTAAAACATTCAGAAGTTCTGCTTTTATTCTTTGATAGTCAAACTGTTCAGCCTGATCTGCTGCTCTTCGATAAAGCCGTTTAGCTTTGAACTTCAGCTCCTGATATTTGTCAGAGGCCTCATTGGCGGCTGTGCGAAGCTGAGAATCTATTTCATCTATTTGATTTGCAGCAAAAGTGTATGCTTTTTCAGCATTATTCTGCATTATACTCTTCATCTTTAACGTGGCAGCACTAATTTCCAGTCCCATATGCTCCTTATGGTACCGATTAACATACCTATAGACTGCATTTGTCATTTTAGGCACTCTTTCTTTCAGACCCAACAGCAAGTCTTTGGCAGCATCCTCGTTCCAGTTGAATTTCATTTGTATCTGGTCAGGTTCTTTGAGGGATATCTCACCTTTTAGTATGTCTATGTCATTCTGGGGAGCAGACTGAAAATACAAAACAGGGTAAGAAAACTCCAATATTATTAAGAGTGTATTTTAACATTCTCATTATTGCAACTTTAATTTTATAATTTATTAAGACAAGCACTCTCTAATTTTTTGTCCACTGTCTGTTTGCTGTCTGTTGGCTGTCATCTTGAAAAGTTATTTTGGAATAAATTATCTTGTGCCAAGCTACTTCAAGCTTATTCAAAGTGCAAGACTAGAACATAAGTGAGTCTGGTCTTCAATATCTGACTGCAAACAAGATTTTTCCTTCCTTTTTATTAAATGACTATCATGTCTCATAAGGCAGGAGAATTACTTGGGAAAATGAGCCTTCTACTCATTCCTGAAATCAATTAAAGTAAATTTAAAAAAAATCTTTTTCATGTGAAAATATTAGAGGATTTAATTGTGTAATCATTTACATAAATGAGATGATTTAGGCAGTTATTCAGAGTAGCTAATAAATCCTCAAATAAGACTATATTTACATGTATAATTCTTCCATTTATAATAAATAATAAATAGTGAATTATGAGTTGCTTCTGATCCTTAAATTAGTATAAAATTTTGGAAGGTAAGATTTTAAACTGGAAATTATTGTAGTATGCCAATAATAAGAGCATGTATTGTAAAATAATAACAAATTTCAAAAGACACTTCACAGATGTTCTGACCTCTTCTAGTCACCTTATTCCTATAATGGTCACTTATGTAGTAATTCTAAGTAGCCTGATGGCTATCTATTAAATGTGATGGGTAATTTATCTAAAACTGACTTTGTACATTCTTCACTTTCAGGGGATGTGCCTTCTTGACCATAGGAGACAGAAAAAAAAACTCTGTGAAGGGATTGAAAACACCCTTTAACACAGATATTATTTTTAGTACTGGAAATGCCAGTGTAGGAAATACAACCTTTAATTACTGATAATATAGTTTTTATTTGGTGGTTAATTTATATCTCAATGTAAACACAGACAAAATTTAAAAGGGAACTTTTCCTCTGACCACACCAAACATTTTTGCTTTTTATTGCTCATATTAAGCTTACCTGAGTTTGGTAGTACACTCTAGCAAGGAAAGTTTCATCGTCCCCTTCTATGACATAAGCAAGGGTCCCGGCTGAGGGTGAGGATATTGAGCCAAATGATTTCCTTTCATTCTCTTGGTAACGCACATGAACATCTGTGAAAGTTGGGCTGATGATGTCTAGAGATAAAGTGTCCTCCATGGCTCTGCAACCACAGTAAATGCACAAATACACAGCTATGAAGCAATGCAGAAAGCACAAGCCCAATGCTGTATGTCTGAACATAGTACCACCTATAATTTCATATACATATATATATATATATATATATATATATGTATATATATATAAAAGTAAACAATGCCTTAATGGTGAAAAGAAAATGTCAGGCTTATTATCCACATTTCTCAGAATTTAGCCTGATGCATTCAAAACTTTATGTCACTCTACTTTTCCTGTTTTAGATAAGACTATATTGAGCTCTTTTCTGAATTTTCATTAAATTAGGGCAGGTAAACAAAACCTGTAGCTGTACCATTGTCAGCTTTCTACAGATTTCTACAAACTGACTGCAATTTTTCCATCAACACAAGTATAGGCACTACAGTTTATCTGCATTTGTACTTGCCTTCACTGATTCTGTCCCTTGGATGTATCAACACAACACTTGCAGATTAAAACAGGCAGTAAGAGAGCCAAGTCTAATATTGGGCACTTGTGAATAAAAATTACTCTGTACTGGCTTTGGGTGACAGAGGGATCCACTGGGAAGAAATCCAACTATGTTTATGGCTAGATCTAGAACTGCTCCTATTATAAAATACTGTGCTTATGACTCAGTGGTTTTCTGACAGAGAAAAGCTGTTCTAAAAACCCTGATAGGGAACAGCTTTCAAGCTACCTTGAGGGGGAAAAGGACACAAACAATAACGGCAAGGTAGATATACATACAGATTCTTATTAATTACTGCAAAGCACCTAGGGGAATTAGAGATCAAAGCAACAACACATCATTTGTAATTATGCGTATTATAAATTACATTATCAGAGCAAATCTTTACCTAAATCCTGAAATTGTTAGATTTTCCTGGTAGTTTGCACTCATGTCACGATGTGAAAAGCTGCCAGCTGTCTTCACAACAAACACGCCTTCTTTATATTCGTAGTTTGAAACAACTGTGAAAAAGATTTCAAGGGTGTATATTACCAAGAAGAAATACATGAGACATATCCAATTGTATGTTAGATGGCCAGTTGTGGGGTATTTCACTGATATGTCAAATTATGCTTCAAGAAACTGAGTGGCCATAATGTTCCAAATAAAAAGACATGGAAACATTTGTTTGATTGGAGCATTTTAAAATTCACATTATATCTCAACATGGATATGACACACATATACACACGTATATATGTGTGTCATTAGCCTCCAAGGTGACTGACTGAGACTCCGATAGTAATTTATGAAAAAATGCCACTGCTGATAAAAGAAGTGTCATCTAACACCAATGCTAAACAGACAGAAACACCTTCATTGCAAAGTCCTGGGGAAAAAAGATCTGGAAAAGCCTAGTCTACAATAATTTTTTCGTTCAAAATCATGGCATATAGAATTTCAAAGTCTTACCATTCAGATCATATTCCAGGAATTGCAATGTTGAGCTGCAGGTAGAGTCAATGGAATGTTCAAAAGAATCCTTCTTATTTGTGAAGTCTGTTCTCCAGGTGACGTTGTACAAAGGGGAAACAACTTTGAAAGATCCAGTCAAGGCACCAAATGATGGGATGTAAATTCCAGCAGGCAAGGATATTTTCAGAGGGGGGATCTCAATTTTCTGTTCAGGAATGGTAATTGTAGGCATTTCAAAATCTGCAATTTTATTAGCTACTTCATCTAGATCTACAGAGAAACTGCCAAATGAAACACTCTTTGGTAAAGTGAATTGAGACACAGCTATTTGGTATTCAGGTATTGTCACCTCAAAAAATGGCATTTTATATTCTTCTAATGTAATATAATTTGCTCCTACATCCACTTTGGGGAATCTTAGCTTTGGCAGTGTGGGTAAATGGACATCAAATGGCATTGTGCTTAGTGTCTGTGGAATTTTTATGTTGCGCAAGTCAACGGTGTATGCTGGGACCTGGAGAGTGGTGAAAGGAAGGCTGAACTCTGGAGTGCTGAGGACAGGGCTTGGAGCCTCTAGGTGTAACCCAGGAATAGTGACAGTGAAGCCATCAGTCAGCTTATTCACAGGTATGGGGAAAAAGTAACCATCCTCACTCTTGGTGTACACGAGGGATGCCGAGCCATTCAAGTACTGTTTCCTGTTAGCACTGGTAGTGACGTCCAGCTTCAAAATATCCCATAAGCTCTTCTCAGAAATGGGACACTTGATGACTTTGAGGAAGTCCATGTATCCTTCCAAAGATCCAGAAACAACAAATTTTGCCTCTGAGTTTTCATTTGATAACTGCATATCATGACTGAGAGATAGTGAGTGAATTTGGCCTTCACCCTTCCAGCCAGCTTTCTGGTTTGCAGGACTGATTTTCACTACAACAGCCTCATTAACTGATGCCATGCCCAGGAAGGGATTTGGCTGAATGGCTTGAATCTGAAGATCTGCTGATACATCCCAAGGAGCCAGCTCTAAGGTTGCTTTGCATCTCTGAGTCCCCGTTGTTGTGAAACGAGATGTACATCGTGCATAGTTCTTCCCATTGTGCTCCCAGACTGCATAAATATGACGGGGAGATGCTTCGACTGCAAGTAATTCTTTGATTTCAATCAGCCAGAGCCCATCTGCTTTAGAGTGGGCCTCGAATCTGAGGGATGACCGAGCTCCATTAGCATTTAAATAGGCATTTGCCTCATGGTCTAAACTCCCAGAAAATGCATTTCCAGTATAAAATACTCCATCAATATCCCCAGTTGTAGAAGATTCTACTGATATGTAATATGTAAGGCTCTCCAAAGCAAATTTGTGAGCAATTTCTCCCTTAGCACTGGTACCATATTTGGGAGTATTAAAATCATATATTAATTTTATCCCTGAGGAAAGAGTGGGTTTAGATTTTGTATTTCCAGAAAGTTCTTGGCTGAAATTAATTTTTAAAACTGGTGTGTCCACTTCTATATTTGTTGCCACCGAAGCTTCCATGATCCTCTTTAAGAGAGTGACAGTGCTATCATGGTTTCCTCCTATATATTTGTTATTACTCAGGGACAATGCTGTGGCCAGCTTCAACCCTCTTTTTCTTGTCAAACTTGTTGAACCATCCAGCTTAAATTGCAGAGCCTCAATGACAGAAGAGGATGCGACACTGAGATGTCCAACAATATCTGACTGATTGAACAGCCCAGCATTTGCAGTTAAAGTCATTACGCTGGATTTAAATGAGAAGTCATAAGTAATGTTGCCCATGGCTGGAACTAAGATGTTGTTTGCTGAGCTGTTGATTCTGAATCTAGGAAGTTTTAGAGTGCGTAGATCCTGGGGGATATGAAGGACTGGAAGCTCAAAAGAAGGTACAACTAGTGTGTAAGATGGAACTGAAAAGCCAATTATTGGGACTGTGAATCCTCTTGTGCTTATTTCTTTTGGAAGTGTGAAACCAAAGGCTGGCATCTCAGCAGTGAAAGGAGAAACTTCAATATTCACAACTGGAATGGTGTATCCTGGAATTGTGAGAGTCCGTGGTATTTTGTTCAGTGATGTTTGTATTTTGTATTTGTCCAGTTTTGTTTTGGCTTCATTATATGACTTTGTAAGAAAATCTAAAGCTGCATTTCTCCCTTTCTCAAAATGCTTGTTGAATAAAAGGATGTTCTTATTAAGTACTTCATGCACTTTTGCTAAAGGAAGTGGGATTGCATGCATGTCTTTGTTTTTCTCATACTGAGCATTCAAATTTAAATCAAAGGATTGTCTTGTTGTCTTCAATAATTCCTTCAGGCCTGCATGTTCCCACAGTGAATAATCTTTCAGCTGAGGAGTTTTGATTCCAGTGTAGGGAATCTGAATCTGAGGAATGCTTAGAGGAATGTTTAAGAAGTCCAGGTTGGCATCTCCATTCATTTCGATATGAGCTTCAATTCTGTCCTCATTGCTGCCAGCAGACATATTATGGAAATATCTGTATTGATTGAATCTGCCAGTAGCTTGCCAGTTGACCTGCTGAACAGAAGAACTGAAGGCAAACCCATAGTTATTCAGGAAGTCAATTTTGCCAGTTAGTTTCATTGGGAAGCTGATTTTCACATTTCCATCATTGTTTGTTGAAAGACGAATTTCAGAAGGGTTTGCCAAGAAGGAAAGTTCATTATTTACAGTTCCAGTAACCCGTCCATGGAGCCGAGCATTGTGAGAGCCTGTTAATTCTACTTTCATTCCTAGAAGTTCTCCTGTGCCTTGCACATTCAGAAGGCTACGTCCCACACGCTGTGACTCAATTTCAGACTGAATCTGAAGTGCTGCAGACATTAATGAATGACATTCATATTTCATAGCTTGGTTGACTTTCAGATACTTATCATTTATTCTGTTGTTGGCAGAAAATGTAATAGTGGGGCCCTCAATCTTGAAAGTGGCATGTGAATCATGAGTGCCTTCGTCGGAGAAATTGGGTGAAACCCATTTCCAGTTTCCTCTACCAGCAGAGGTAAATGATATGTATCCTGCTTCTACCTCTGCTGTCATGTTATTGATCAGATCAGCCTGGCTGGAGAAACCAGCTTGTGGAATATTCAGTCTGTGAGAATATGCCATTCCACTCTGCATCCAAATTTTTCTTTGCAGCTTGACCATCAAGTTATTCTGTAGCTCTACTGAATTTTTCTTTGTATTTAAGTTTGCTCTAGTTTCAGCTTCACCTTCTACCGAAGTCCCTAAAAATACCACTTCATTGGTATGATCAACTTTAAGGAACCTATGGTTGACTTTCATAGCATTTTTAAGATTCAGCTGTTTCATGTCAGGGGCCAGCAGACGTGAATCTGCAATAACACTAAAAACTAGGAAGTCCAATTTGGATGTTGTTTGAGCTGAAATGGAGGTAACAAATTCTGGACTGTTTGCAGATGTTGTGGTATTACGAATCTCAGCTTGTGTAGACAGTGTGAAGAATGGCGAGGTGACTCTGAAAGCACCAGACAACTTGCCAAATGTAGGGACAGTCACAGTATGTGGGATACGTGGGAGCTGGAACTCTGGTATCTTCATGTTAGGAATCTGGAGCTCATTCAGATTTAGCTTTGGAATCAATAATTCTGGTATTTGAAATTGAGGCATTTGCATTTCTGGGAAAGAAATGTCGGAAAAGGGCATATCTCTCATCTTCAGGTCTTTCAAATAGACATCGATAGATGGGAACTGAAATTCCGCAGACATGATTTTGTCTATTGTTCTCACAATCAGAAGCTTAACTTCAATCAAGTCAATTGTGAAGGAAGGAATTTGAAAGGCATTTAGAATTTTAAATTCTGGGGTAGTAAATTTCATTGGGATTTTCAAGTCCTTTAGTTTCTTAATATTGATCTCATAGGAGGGGATACGGAGATCAGTCAGTGGGACAATGAATTCTGGTGTTCGAAATGTTGCTTCCCGAAGACTTCGGAGACTAACCTCAAAGGCAGGTATAGTGACTATAACTGCCCTGATTTCAGGGACTTTAAATCCAGTTTCAACAAACTGTTTTACACTTTCAGCCCAATTTTTTAGATCATACTCTTCAGCCAACGCAGTCATTTTTTTGGAAGCTGTGCTCCATTGGTCAGAGATGTATATGACAACAGAGTTGTAGAATTGGCTTATCTTCTGAAGACACCACTGGAATTCCTGAGATATATCCATTTCAGAAATCCTCTCTCGCAGGTCTTCCAGATGTTCATTTACCTTGGCTTTGAGATTAGCAAATGTTGTTGAGTCTATGAGCTCCCTGAGCCAGTTAATTACTGCAGCAAGCTTCGTGTCCTTTAGTTGTTCCATGTATTTTGAAATCACAGATCTAAAATCTCTTATATACTGTTTCAGTGCCTCTGCTTTTTGTGGAAGTTCTAGATTTCTGAGTTCTTCATTTATTTTCTGAGTCACTTCTCGAATTTTGTTATTTGTGTCATCTACAAACTGGTCATAATCAAAAGCCTTGAGCTTTTTAATAACCATGTCAAGGAACTTGTTGACTTGCTTTATCATCTTTTCATAATCAAAGGTTTGCACTTTCTTGACAGCATCATCAACAAAAGCAACAACTTTATCAAAGCATGACTTCACAT
The DNA here is from genome assembly GCF_014805655.1 of Passer montanus. Taxonomy (NCBI): domain Eukaryota; kingdom Metazoa; phylum Chordata; class Aves; order Passeriformes; family Passeridae; genus Passer; species Passer montanus. Next base: position 4,024,615 of record NW_024369485.1, read on the forward strand.
CAGCATTTTGCAGGTAGATGGTCAGTTTCTGGAGAGTTTCTTTTATTCTGTATGTTTTAAGCAGTTCTATTATTCTGTCAATTAAAAAATATATCTGCTTATCAATTTCATATTTTATAATCAATTTGTGCATATGACCACGGAAAGCGCTGATCTTCTCAGATAATTCATATTCCTCTATCCAATTTAGAATGAAGTCTTTGATTTGTTCAAGAATTTCATTAATTTTTTTGATTGGCAAAGATCGCTTAAATTTTTCTAAACATTCTTTAGCATCAAATGCTTTAATCTGTTGTTTCAAATTTTCTGCAATGCTTCTGAGATCAATATTCTGAATCTGATTCTTGAGTAATTCTAGGTTTTCCTGTATTTTTGCTGTAATCCCGTACTCATCATCAACATTTTTAATCCAAGCCAAAGTGCTGCTTCTGATTTTGTTAAGATCATATTGTTGGAAGAAAACCCGCAATTTTTCAATGATGTTGATTACAGTTGTTCTTACCTGGTATTTGTTATCTAGAGCTGTCATTGTTTCAACTATTTGATCAAGAAGCTGTGCAATAAGTCCTTTAATGTCGTACTGCTCATAACAGTCTTTGATGTATTGCTCAACTTCTATCAGATAGATCTGCAGCAGAGACAGTATTTCTTGAAGATTGTCCATGGCTTTTTCCAGAATAATTTGGAGATCATCCGATGTTATTCTGTAGTCCTTTGTGAAAGCAACAAAACTATTTTTCATGCTGCTAACTTTGCCTTTGATATCTAATTTGTCCATGTAATCGTTAATGTCCTGTGGCAGTTTGTTCAAAGTTGCCTTGTATTTTTTCATGTGCTGTTCTATATCTATGCTCTTCAGATACCTTTGTATGGCCTGCAGTGTGGATAGAATGGTGCCTCTGAGTTTTTCAAAGTAAACTGGCAAATTTTCCAAGAAGGGTAGGCTAATAACATGCATATCTTTATTTTTGTCATACTTCAAAAAGCCAGAGATGCTGAATTCTTGAGGCTCCGATATGCTGTTCCTGAGACCCAAGAGATCAATTAAATTAACTTCTTCAGATGTTAATGGTAGTGTGACTGATGTGTCCATTACAGATAGATCTGCTAAAGCTCTTCCATTAAGTTCCACACCGATCTTTTCTGCATTATTGTAAGCGCTGAAATCTTGTGAATATACATTATTGTTTAGCTGACTTTTCAGTTTCCAAGCACTTGACTGCTCTGATGGAGTAAAAAGCATATTAACTTTGTTGTCAAGCAGGGTAGTGTACCTTCCTCTAGACTTCAAGCTATGGCTGGTAGAGCCTCTGTAATCATGGGAGAAAGTAAAAGCAAGAGGCTCTGCTTTAAACAGCAATTTGCTGTACAAGTCTCCTGTGTGTTCACCCACAGCAACCAGCTTTCCATTAGCATTGGTGTGTACGTCAGCCGTGATGACAAATGGGGCCATAGTGGAACGCACAGCATTGCTGAAACGGAGAGGTTTGGAATCACAGTTTGTGTTCATGGTAACTGAGGAAGAAAGTCCTGCCACATTCAGATGAGCTCTGTGACTCACTGCTGCGCCTTGAATGTTTGCCACGGTGTCTGTTTTCAAGTCTGCAGTTAGACCAGCACATGTAAGGGTGTAGGTGTGCCTTATTTCATCTGCTTCATGGACTCCTCGGACATTGCCATCCAAGTTCATATTCAGAGGCTCGAGAAGGAGTTCTGCTTTGTTGGAAACTTCTGTTTTAGTGTATTTAAGATTATTGCTCAGTTTAGCTGTCAGTGAGCTAGGCTCCAGTTGAAGGTCAAAAACATGTTTGTGGAACTTGTCAAAGCTGAAGCTGTTGTCTAATTTTGAAACAAATGTTAAGGATAAGCCTGGAATATTCAAATCATTTGTGTATTCCAACTTAATCTCTTTGAATGATCCCTGCAAATTATTTGAAAACTTGAGTCCTTCTCTATTAACTCTGAAATTTAAAACATGTTTGTTGTCCATACCCAGAACTGTACTCTGATATTCACTTCCCAGCGTTATTTCTGCTAGGCTCACTCTTCCACCTATATTGAATTTTGCATTGTTTTTCCCATAGCGCCCGGAAGAGGACAGTGACATGGAGCCTCCAGCAGTGTCGAGCTTGGCATTCATTTCACTCTGCATTGCCAAGGGACTAAACTGCATGTTGGTGGTTGCAGTGCTGGCTAGACCATACCGATTGACATTGAGTGATGACTTATGTGCAGCTCGATTCTTCTGATCAGTCAGGGAGATATCAGTGTTGAAAACAAGGTCCTGGGAATTGAGAGAACCTGCAAACACGGCAAAATACTGGATTTGCTTGTAAGTGGCTTGGCATTCGGATCGAAGTGCTGCCATCTTCTTTGACAAAATTATTTCAAGCTTATTGACAGCTGCAGTATGTTGATACCTCCCGTTGGTTTCAGATGACATTTTCAGCTGGCTGTTTTCATACCTCAGTGAAGCTGTGTTCTTTAATAGCCCATTTTGTACATCAGAAATTGAAGTAATGGAAAATGAACCATCACTGTATCTGCCAGATATCTGATTGGTAGCCTGAAGGTAAGAAGACTCCAACTTCAGATCTGATTTTCCTTCTAAAACCCGTCTCTTTTCATTGTATGTGGTGGACAGAGTGTAAATGCTTTTTGCAAACACTGAAGCCACTTCCAGCTGCCCTTCCATATTGACATTATTGGTATTCAGGTTATTTATCTTTTCAGAAACAATGTCACTGGAAAATGAAAGCCGAGGACCCAGAGTACTTGATGCTGTAAGTGATAAGGTGTAGTTTGCAACTGGAATAGGTTCATAATTCTTTCTGCCGGACAGCTTAAAATCTGATGTTAAGACTCTGTGCTTCAGGTGATTTTCATAAGCATAGATGAATCCGTTTCTGTTATATGATGCTTCTCCAGAACCTTAAAGAGGAAAAAAGAGATTTTGATATTTGAAGCTAAAGTTTTGAACTACAAATAAATTAAGTTTCTACACTACACTACTAAATATAATAATGTAAAATGACATAAAATTATGTCATTATTTAAACTTAAATTAAGAAGATGGACTCAAGAATAGCCCATATCTAACATTCCTAGATTTTAGTGTTTTCTTTGTCATGCCTCAGTTATCCTGAGGAGTTTAGAAGAAAATGAACCTGAAGACAGGTTGTCCGTTTGCTGTTTAAGAACCCAAACTGCAATTCTAAGGTAATTAACTTAAAAATACCATATTATGGCAATATATGGACAAAAAAAAATAAGACAATTTTATATACATATATACACATATTAATAAACTGAGAAATAAATTGTGGGCATACCTACACATACACTTCCACACCTGATTTTGAAAAGAGTTGATTTACCAGCTGCACAAGTGTTTGTACAATGCCTTCAGTTTTGAAGGACATTTTCTTCTGTAAGGAACACCCAGGAAAATACGGACTGTAAAAGTCTTAACTGAATTAAACTGACTTCAATTTCAGTGCCTGAATAAACAGACACACCAAACATCTTTAAAATCAAAGGGAAAGTGATTCAAGATCGTGCAACACCTGTCTTTAAATAAGTGCAGGCAAACGAGTGTACTGTACTTGATATAAGGGATATAAAATAATTAAAGTAGGTTTGCAAACATTGCAGTATAGCAAACACGCTTACCTTTCACACTGTAGGAAAGCAGCTCAAGAACTGAATCAGCATTTGTGTTATAGGTAGCTTTAACGCTGGTTGCTCTCTCTGTGGTGCTGTTAGTCACGGTGTACACGGCTGTCCAGTTGTAATAGTTGCTGTACACATTAGCAGAGACCTCTAACTTGCCCAGCAAAGGCACACGGAAAGGGTAGGATTTTGGAACAGTAAATGTTGGGATTCTGTATTCCTGAGATGGCACACTTATTCCCATGGACTCCACTACCAGAGGAGGTGTTTTAACAGTCTTCGGAATCCACATCTCATCAGATGATTTTCCCGCAAATGGCAGTGGAATGTCCATTACAAAACTGTTTTTATTGAAGTTGTATCTGACCCGGCCTTCACTGGAAAATAAAGATAACTCTGTTAGAAACTAAGTTCATAAAGCATATACAGCAGTTTTCATTATTTCCTCCTATGCCCAAGATACTGAGCCTACTTACATGCTTATGTCAATGTCCTGACTTTAGTTTTAGAGAGAAATGTAATGATCAAACATTAATGTCAACATTTTCAAGCACTCATTCACCAGAATTTATCAAAAGTATTTTTGGTACCAGGAAATTGTTTCAATGTTTTTTCCTCTTATTTCATAAACAAAGGGACTTGTAGGTAAAATAAAAAAAAAAAATCCTCCAGAATCACTGGCACACTTGTGGGATGCTGAGTACCAGCAAAATGCAATTATGTTTTTTTTAGAAGTGATGTATTCTTAGAGAAATGCGTGAAATCATATTAGTGTTAAGAATTTATCTATCTTTCCCATTACAAGCATTTCAAATGTTCATCTAAATATTCAACTTTTTTTTTTTTTATTCTGAATAAAAGGAAATAAAAATCTAAGCATGTGACCAGGAACTAGGACTGGAAAATGGATTGTTGGCTGAAGGTTCATCTAAATATTCAACATTTTTTTTTTATTCTGAATAAATGGAAATAAAAATCTAAGCATGTGACCAGGAACTAGGACTGGAAAATGGATTGTTGGCTGAAAAAACTTAATTAGGAAAAGGCAACACAGAAGAAAACTTAGCCTTAATTTCTGAATGAACAATAAGCTGGCAAAGATACTTTTCTTGTTTCCCTAACTGGTCTTTCATATTGCAAAATCTTGAATTTTTACACTTAGAGCTACATCCTAAGATGAAAATGAAACAAAAACTTTTGAAATTTGTTCCTTTACAAAAAGATTACAAATTTACAAAAGGAAATTTGTTTCTTTAAAAAGCTACATAAAGGAGCAGTAAAAACCCCTAATATTATTGTTATTATTATTGTTATTATTATTAGCACAGATGACAACAACCTAGGAGAAAAAAACAGTTTCTTCCTTGCTTATACTTAGCTCAGGAGCACAATGGCAGCAATAGAGATGTGTATCATTAACACACCATATCATATTAGCACAATGAAAGATAATACATGGAAAAACAGATCTAAGAGATACAAAAGTGAAGACTCTTCTCCGTTTGTTTTTGACACCCAATCTTACACTAGCCTCTGTTGTCCTTTGCACTTATTTCAGCATTTAATTTCTATAAAATTTAACACAAGGGTAATGACATTCATACAAGTCCTGTGAAATTCTATTAAGTAGAAGAGATGGGACCAAATTAGTGCAAGCACCCAGTCCATATGTGTGCAACTTCCCTCTGAGCACGTCAGGCATGGGAGGAGGTCAGGTTGCTCTACTGGTGGGCGTTAACCAGTATGTGTAGGGAAATGGGAAGAACTGTCCAACAGGACTGCATAGGAAAATGCAGAGCTATGAGGGTTATGGCTGACGTGTCAGCAGGGATGTAGGATACAAATCTATGAGAAACGTGTCGTCAGTATTTCTGTGGCTTAAAGACTGTTGAATGCTGTATTTTTATTCAGTACACCTTTTGTAACAATACAACACTTCGGGTTCTATTAATATACTACCTGAAGTCAAATCTGTATTAAATATGTGCATCAATTCCTCCTTTCATTTCTCTGACTGTAAAGTTCTTTGTTATGATTCCAATCTTATGCTAATGTTTACAGCAATTCCATGCTGTTTTATAAAACCAAAGCACAATAAAGTAACACTAAAATGTGAACAAATATCTATTTTCAGTTTCCTGTTTCACTATCCTGATTTCATTCCCTACCTTTTCAGGAAAAGTTCTTCAGGAATGGTGATAACAGGCAGGTTAAGTTTCTGAATGTTCAGTTCCTGCAGTGCACTCAGTTTGTCTTGCAGAGTCTGGGCATAAGGGACATCTTTTGATGTCTTTTGCAGCCAGGTGTTGGTTGCCTGCAACAAGGAGAAAAGTTTTTCAAAGTAAATAAAAAGTTTTAGGACTTCCCAGTAAAGGTATTTGAAAGTTATTTGAACTACCCAAATACTGGGGTCAAGCTATCTACTAAAGTGACTCATTCTATCAAAGCTGGAAATACATAGCTTATTCACTATGATGAGTGGCTTTACACGTAGTTCTTATTTTAGCTTTCATGGGGGAGGCAAGAATTCCTCAGGGCTATGTACTGAAGCTGTAATATCTACTGCAGGTTGAAAGCCTACCACAATAAATTGTGACACGATATGTCGCAGTGTCATGTCTGTATGAGCCACTTTCCGATCCAGAAGTTCGTTGGTATGCTTCTCTAGAGTTTTTGGGTAGTCTGAAAAGTCAACTGGGAAGGCAGAAGACAGTTTTTTCACAGCAGCACTGGCACCTGAATTCCACTCTAGCTCAACTTTCTCAGCATCTAAAAATTTTAAAAAGAAAAGGGTAAAATCAGTAATATTCTTTTCTTGAGAGATACTATGAACTAATGTAAAAAGATGCTAAAATTTAAAGGTTGTGTATGTGTATCATGTTTTTGGCCCTACCATATCTGAGAAGAACTCTTTTTGATATTGAGTTTCCATGAATTGTTGCAGCTGAGCTGATTTGAAGATATGCTTTGTTTGGTGAATAATTAACCAATGCTTCACTTCTAAGTTCGGTTTCCAGGCGAGGAAAAGAAATGGTGCCTCTTAACATTGCCTCTTCCACTCCAGCATATCTGTGAAAGAAAAAATATATGTGAACAAAAATATTTAATTGTATTTTTTCAGGAGCATTTTCAGCATTTAAATCTATAGCAAAGGCATAATAGGTGTTATAAAAAAATTAGATTGAATCAAACTTGTAAACATTGTTATAACTCAATATTTTCAGCTTCTGCTAGTTACTTTGAGAAACCTGTAGTAGACTATTATAATGCTGCTGTGCAGATACACACAGTAATGGGTCTGTGTTAATTTCAAAGGAGTGAAAAGGATGGAAGTATGTACCTGTCCTGCTAAAGCTGTAACTGAACCAAATTCTAAATGCCTTACTCAAGCTGAATTCTCTACTCAGGATACAGACTGTGGCCATGAATCACATAGAAACAAAACACTTGGCAAAATATATTATGCCAGTGGGCTTAATTTTCCTTTATTCACATTTATTTTATATCTCTAACTTTGTTGACTCGAGCAAACTTCTAATGTTATGTTAGTGCAAATGAAAGGGAATTGAGGTCTCTGACATCTGTCCAAAGCTCCCACTGATATCAGAGGCAATTCTACATGAACAGCAAAGACAAAGACTCCCTGGGGCACCATCAAGATCACAGAATTCCATGGAAGATTGAGGTTTATTAAAGAATGTGATCAGCCCATTTCACTATGGGCTTGTGAGGCAGACAATTTTAGAAACCCTGGCAGGCTGAACATTTTTGTTAGCTCCCCTGTAGATGTTCCCGGAAATATTCTCATCGAGAAGCGTGGGAATTTTTACAGGAAGCTCTCAGTTATTTTTGGTTTTGTTTCTTACTGAGTGCCATTAGATTTCTTCATGGGGAGATGTAATAACTTTTTTTAGAGCCAAGCATATCCAGTAAAAGATAATACCTCTCTGAACAAACCTTGCCTTGTTTATATCCTTGGATTATCACACCTGCAATAACAGTAGTACAATGCATTCTTGTAGTCATGTGTGTGCAAACATGGAAGAACTACCTCAAGGAACTTGTAATTCAAATTATATCTATACATATAGTAGGAAAGATCAGTCAATGTGTTATATGTATGCATTTGATTACTATTACAAATAAAATGCTTTGAAGTTTTTTATAATGGGGTTTCAATGGCAAGTTTATCTGTCTCTGTATTTAAGAAATTTCTCCAAAATGAGATAAAAATTTGCTACATTTTTACATCCAGTGAAACCTTTTCAAAGGTAGCTTTTAAATTCTAAATGTTTTCCTGATTTACCTTATCTGGCCAGTAAGAGTTACTTCTGTAATCTTATTGTTGTTGACATCTAGGACAAAGGTGTATGCTTTCTTCCCAGAAATGGATTCATCAGTAATTCTGAAGTTTGTACCAAAGTCAACACCAACATCTGGAATCTGGACATCACTGGTCAAAATCTTTTTTCCTCTGTTGTACCTGAAGGTCAATGTGGCCTCATGCTGGTTTACACCTAGAAAATATAATTTACTTTGGTTATTCCCAACTATGGAATCTGTTTGGACTTTTCTTAAAAGGAGAACAAAAAAGAATCAGCTGACAGTTATATCCCACTAAAGATCTAACACAACTTTTAATAAGTCTGATTAGCAACTAGGTCATCTTTTTTCTTCTCATCTTCTAAACATACCATGGGCTGACCCACCAACTCATCAACACTTTTGTTATTTAAATGACCCCATAGATTTTTGTATGCTTTCACTCCATATTTCATAAGAAACATATTTTTCTATTGCTTATATAGACCCCCTGAACATCTCCTCTTCCTTGCTTCCATTCACCAACATCACACTTTTATTAAAATCATGCAAAGTACATAATCAGCCTCTCATCACGAAAATCCTGCACTGGGATTACATGAAAGGAAATGTAGTTAAATTGTGGGCTGCTTGGGCGTGAAAATGGTATTCTATTTTACATGGTTAAGAATAATATTAAGATTATTAATAAAAGTTCCTTTTCTGTAAAATGACAGTTCAAAACTGAGAAAAACCACACAGGTTTTTTTGACTCTTACCTTCTGCCTGGACAGCAAACTTTAAGGTGTCTATCTGGTCATTTCCCTCTCTCTGCAGTTCATAGTTTGCAATTGCAGAGTATTCCTTTACTTCGCCTGTGGGCACTAATTCAACCTCAAATCTACAGAAGGAGTAAAGAAATGTGTTATGAGTAACTTTTTTGTCCATGACCACAAACAGAAGAAATCATACAGTTCTGAACAGCTCTCTTTCTGAGCTGCTGCTGCCAGTAAGTTTTGAAAGATTTTTAAAGGTAAGCTTGATGTGAGAGATTCCTGGAGACTAAGCGGGAAGGTAGTTAGCACAAAATAAACACAGTTTAAGTTGACATGACTTACCTGGATTCTCCAGTCAAGGGAAAGTATGGAACTGCCTCTGCATCAGTGGAGTTAGGGTACAATACTTTGGTGCAGAAATTTAGACCAGGAATGAAAGGCTTACAAGAAGTTGAGGTTTCTTGGTTCTCTATCAGAGTTGGAATCTCTTCAGTTTTGGCTGGAGACACCAAATGCAGTGTATTGCTGGAACAGAAAAGTTAGTAATTTATTCCCAGGACAAGTGCTCAGATGTCCTATTAACACAGTCACTTCTGAATAAAACTCTCTTATTAATGTAGAGGCTAACTGAAATAACATCTGGCTTTAAATGATGTATGTATTATTAGTGATAATTATAATTTAGTATATATTATATACTAAATTATATATATATAGTATACTAAGCCATTTTTTTCTAAAATTGATGTAAGTAGTTAATTTAAATTCAATTTAAAATATGTATTGCTATTATAGTAATTTTATGTGAAAGAAAACAAAATAAAATTCCAGCACAATAAAAACCAAGGAGAGAAGGAAGAACATAGCCTTGAAAGCTCTCATTCAGTTCTCATTACCTGACACTGAGGAGTTTTACTGGACTCTTTGGAGCAGGAATGCTGAATTTCAATTGTCCAGCTTTTACACTAACATGTGCTTCTATTCCAGATTCATGGAATATATTAGAATTCATCTCCACACCACTTCCAGCAAATTCAGGCATGTTTATTCCCAGGTGTGTCACAAACTCAACTCCTACTGAAGGTTTAGCAATGAGATCTGCTTGCATCTATTTAATAAAAACAAAACAGGGTATTTATTTGCCCAATACACTTCTTGCTTGTTATACAAAAAACCCCATGTTAATACAGAGGTTAAGTTTTAGAGAATTGATTCTGTTATTCAAAAAACCTGATTCCCAAATCACATAATCAAATGGCCCATATAAGTGGTAACTGTAACCAGCAAGATGATAACATCAAGGATCCCTACCTATTTTAATGTAAAAATACTCATGCTTCAGAAAGATTTTTGTATATAGAGCTACTTGCATGTATTTTTAAATCTGAAGACAAGAGCCAGTTCTCCATTGTAAGGAAAAAAATAGCAGTTTTCAAGGACAATGAGCAAACTATTTTACAAAAAAGAAATCGATCCAAGATTTTAATTTCTCTAAACACACACTGGCTTATTCCAAGCTTTTTCTTTGGCCATTAAGAAAGAAGGGACACCATGAAAAATTCTGGAAAAGATTCCAGAGCTAACTGAAAGGCCATAAGTACTAAATTTGAGTATTTATTTCTTATTTTTATTTAGATCTTGGTATATGGCAGAAAATTAAAAAGTTTAGATTAACTGAAACTAACAAGAAGTTCTTACAAAACATTGACTATGTTAGAGCAAGGTAGTTATTAGAACTGTAAAAAGGAATAGAAGCATTTATTTTCTTTTAATTTTAAGTGGATAATTAATTTTGTGTTACATGCTTTTTCCTTGTTATAATTTTAAGCTGCTTCCTCTCAGGTGAAAAAATACTTTACTTGACTCAAATTTCAATATTTCTTTTAAATGCTAATCAAAATTTTTCTCTTTGAATTGGCCACAACAAAATGTTTTGTTAACTTTTAGGCTTGAACAGCAAATTCACGTACTGTAGCTTTCATACTGTTGTATTTTGAGTGCAGGGGGAGAGATAGAAACCGATTAAAAAGTTTTATTTTTGAAAGAGTGGTTGAAATATTTTAAATTAATAAATTTTATGACTAATTTGTAATTTATTATACACATTGCTTCTTAATCTAATTTAAATGTTATCCACAAATTAACCAAAGACCTCTAATGAGTTAGGATTTTTTAATATTGAGAACATTTTCCAATCTTTAAAATGTTTGTAGTGTTACAGTTCAATCCACAAACTAAAATGTAGATTATTAGGAGGAGAAAAAATATAGACAACTATTGGGACTTACGCTTTTTTGTTGAAGCTTTGCAGCTACTTTTGCCCCAGGTGTTGTTATCCCAGACAAGGCAAACTTCAGTTGCAAACCTGCTCCAGTTGGAAGTTCAAACTCATTGTCCATGAATATGTAGTGGATAAATAGATCCCTGTCAACACCTTTTGAGATGGCTTGTGCAATCTGGGAATCAAACAAGGAAATGAACACTAACAAATCCACACTTTGGAATATGCACATTTTGTAGTTTTCAAACTGATCAGGGAATGATTGCAACTCTATAATCCAAAAGAAAATTTCATATGGAGTAAAAATCTAATTTCCACAGATTCACTGCTTCTGAACATATACTAAAGACTGTCAGCAAAATCTGAATTTTAAATGAATACCGGATTTTTTACCAGCCTTGACACACACATTTTATCTACCTTAACATACACGTAAAAAGGCAAATTGGTTTAGATACCATGTAATATTCTGGTTTCCCCAAAGTCAATGGCAAAAGATTATTTTACTTCTGTGAAAGAAGGATATTACCAAATATTCCTAAAATGTACTCCATCTTTTTTAAGATGATACAAGGATGACATTTTTCATATTAAAACATATTTACATAATTAAAAATTTAATCATGTAACTTAATACCAAAGTACCAAAGTTTTTGGGAATTGTTCCAGTTGATATCTCAATAATACAATATGAGCTGAACTTTCCCTTTTTCCTTCCCCTCACCAATCCTCTAGGAGGACTCTCCTTGGTTATTGAGGAGTCTTCACAGATTTCTCAGTCCTTCAACATAAGCCTGGATGTTTTATTTTAAATAATTTTATTTTCATGCTGGTATCAAATATTTTTACATAATACAATCTAAATCTTAAAAAAATCTGTTTGGAAAAAAAGAAAGTCGATAATGCACATTGCTGCACCAGAAACATACCATTTCAGGAACAGTCTGAAGAGTTTTAACACTCTTTAAAATCAAGCTTCCCAGCAGTTTAAAATCATTGAGTTTCATGTACCCAAGCTCTTCTCCCAGGATCCTTAGATATGCTCTTCCTTCCGGAGCTTCTTTGCTGCCCAATTCTTTTATCAGTTTTTCAAGGTTAAGTATTATTCCTTTCACAATATCCTGAAAATTCAGTCAGAAAGAAATACAACATTTATAAGAAGTATGTGAGGTCATATATCTAGAACAGGTACTTTGTGAACGTCAGCTACTCTGCACATACACTTACAGATTTCTCATCACACAAACATCCCTCAAATACAATTAAGAAAACAGATTGTTAAATAACATTAAGGATTTCTGTTTATCTCACCATAGAGGGGAAGGAACATACAGAGTAAAGCACTAAGTGCTGTAATTACTGTGTACAAATAGGAATGCTGTGCTGTACAGAGAATGTTTTCAAGCTGTACCTGATCCTGCTTGCCATCCTGTGAGTAACCAAAATAGTCAAAAAGTGCCTTGGAAACCTTCTCTGGCACTTTGCCATCAACCCAGTACAGGGCCTTGGTTGCAGTGTCTGGGAAAAATCCATTCTCTCCAAACAATGCTTCCAGTGTTGGTTCAAATCCCTTTCCATCCAAGCCAAGCTGAAATGAACAGAAAGGACAATACATAACTGAGACAGTTGCCTCCTTTTCTTTGGAACTTTACAACAAACAGACTTTCTTGGGAGAAAAAATGCACTTAAAGTGTATCCTAGAAGCCCATGACCCTTAGTGGAAGATATGGAACACTATGTCTTATAATTCATTTTATTTGTATGGTGAAGTTCAACAAAAAACCTATGCATAGGTTGTATCTCACTAAAAATCTACTGTGAGTACTTCAGTGTGCCAGTAATGATTCATTAGCACAAAGTCAATTTGATATGGATGGGTTCATTTTACCCTGTGCCCTTTAATAACTTCAGCAGGGTCGTCTATCCAGTCAGTGGCAAGTGACATCACATAATGAATGGCTTGTTCTAAAGCCCATTGAGGCCAAATCAAAGTCCCCTTGTAGTCACAGTGATCTTTAGATTGCTCCCAAGGTTTGTAAAATATACATTATTCACGGAAGGTTGTTATAAGAAAACAGAAATGAGAAAGAAAGCAGCTGAACACTAGCAAATGTTTTTGATAATTGTACCTCAAAGACATCACTTGGGTCAAATCCATAGGCATGCAGGGTGGTTTTTAGCATGGTCTCCTTAGGAACATAGCTGTTTGGATCAAATATCACGTTTCCTTCTACTTTGGCAGAGATGGGGTCAATTCCAGGTACAGAAACTCTTTTTGAGATCTGATAATTTTGTGAGAATTTTCTGAAATCTTTGGCTGTTGGGAGCTGATTTCCTTTCAGAGCTTCTTCAACTCGGCTTTTCAGACTAGGGAAGAAGATAGCAATTAAAATATGATTAGTACATATTCCAAACACTCATTTAGTCTTAATTAAGGGATTTTTTTATGGTTTTGCAGACATTCATACAGCTGTGCTGATTGCTAATGGATAGGTCTCTGCACATATTTAACAGTAAACATAAGACTTAATGAAAAGACTATAATATGGCACTGTCCTCACAAAGCCAATTTACTCAGCTGATGTGCTTGTACAAATAAACAGAAAAACCAGTCAAAAACTCCACTGCTAGTGAACTACTACTGCAACTATGGTAAAAACTTTTTTTCTCCCAATGAGACCAATATGCACCTAAATTTCACTTACTCTTCAATGCCCAGTTCTTCAGAGTCCAGGATGTTGGCAATGTGTGAGGCAACAAAGCTTTTCACCTGCTCACTCTTCTCCTTTGTGAGGACTCTCAAAATCTTTGCAAGATCACTTGGAGAGGGATTTTTCATCACTAGGAGATAGGATGCCAGACGTTTCTCTGTGGGTGCATCCAGTTCTTGGAAAGCTTTGAGAAGGGCTGAACGGTCCTACACAGATAGAGAAAGATTTGCATCTATGAACTGGCTCATGGATGATATTGCTAAAGCCTTTTGGGAATATATAGGGTGAAATAATCACAGAATATTCTTAATTGGAAGGGACTCATAAGGATCACTGAGTCCAAGTCTTTAGTGACTGCATACCTATTTTTGTACTTTATTTCTACAGCCTATCACCACAGTTTCTTTGAAGCTATTTTGTTAAACTTTCTTTTGCTAGAAAATATTATAGAAGTTATGGCTTTATTAAAAGTGATTTTCATAGAATCAGAGGATCACAGAATCATTTCTATTGGAAGGCACCTTTGAAAACCATCTAGTTCCAGTTCCTCTGCCATGGGCAGGGAACCCTTTCACTGGACCAGGCTGCTCAAAGCCTGATCCAGCCTGGCCTTGGACACTTCCAGAGATGGGGCATCCACAGGTGCTCTGAGCCAGTGACTCACCACCCCCACAGTAAAGAATTTATTTCTAATATCTAATCTAAAACTACTCTCTTTTAATTTGAACCCATTCCCTCTTGTCTTGTCAATAAATGGTCTTGTAAATAGTCTCTCTTATCCTTTATTTTCTCATATTTTAAATTTATTTTTCCCCTCTATTTTTTGTTTGCCTTTTTTTAAAATCTTTTATTTATTTTTTATCTTGTACATACAGGTTACACTTTTACTTAAGAATTCCAATTTTTGATCATTGGCAATCATATGTGCAGACAAATTGTCAAAATTTGGAAAAAAAAGATAATTCAATTTAGGAAAAGAAGATGCTCAAAATCTACTGCTACAGGAAAATTAAAAACATTGTTTAAAATGGAGTAATAATTAAAAAATTAAATGTATTAAACTGAATATGAGTATATGAGTTTCAGGTGTTTCCAGTCTCCCAGACCTTTTAAGCCTTGTCTGGAAAAAGGAGCATATCTGAAACCATCTCACCATGCTGAGCAGAAATGCTCTGTATAATGATATCTATTCTGTCAGGGATGCTGTAATGTCACTGCGTTGTAAACACACATCTACCCAGTACTGTTAACAATGACAAAAAACCACCAATATAAAACAGGGACATGACTTTTTTCTTAGCTAAATATATTTATGTCTGGGGTAATTAATTAGTTAACACCACCTTTAAACAAGCAGAACTCCACTGAAGACACTAAAAGGAATAGACTTGATCTTCCCATTTAAACCGAGACTAACTGTACAAAGAAACTGCATCTCAAAAGAACAACACCCACTAAGTCAGGAGGTTTCCCAGCTAGGTGTATGAAAACTTACTAAAGGGGTTCTGAAAAGCTGGAGCCAGCTAAAAGGGAGATAGCAGAACTGAAACAATGGGAATAGCTTTGCATATTCAGTAACTCCTGTGAACAGTCAAGGTGAACTGAGAACAGTTTATCCTGGATCTTGCACCAATTTACCTCTTCAGTAATTGTCATTTTCCTGAATGCCTGGATGGCTGCTTTCTGAACTGAAAGTGATGCAGCTTCATTTCTGATACATGTCTTCAGAGAAGATTTCACACTGGGTTTAGCTTTCTCCATTACTGCACCCATGTTTCCAATAGCCTGGCAGTGAGGAAAACACAGAAAGATGATAAAAACTTCCTCTGCACTAAGAGAAGTAGAATAATATATGTGATAATATAATATAATATAATATAATATAATATAATATAATATAATATAATATAATATAATACCATATAATACAATATAATATAATATTAGCATTATTATAATAGCCTGCATAAGGAAATAAGGAGATAAAAATACCCGAAGTGTGAGGTATGTGAGTTCATCTTCCCCAGAGCAATCAGTGCCAAGCAGTGATACCATGAAGTCTGCAACATCTGCTATTTCTTCTGTCACAATCTTCTTCTCATTGTAGAACCTAAAGAAATAGATAAATGCATCAGAAACACAAGAGGAAATTGGGAAATGTCTATATTTTATTCCTAAAGAGCAAATACGTAAAAATAAAAATATCCTCCAAAGTGAACACTCTTAGGGTTTACTCAAAGCACTGTAATTTTGTACAATTACATGCTATCATTACTTACTTAGTAACAGAATGACTCAAGCCATAAAAGGAAGCTCTGCTTGGCTGATACTGGGCCATGTTAAGAATTTCCTGTATTCTTTGTGGAGTTGGAGAAGGCAACAGTCCCAGGGTGTATGTGACCAGGTCTGCCACAAGTGGATTCACATTTCCAGTTCTCAGGATCTGAAGGATTGCACTGTAGCACTCTGGAGTCCCACACTGGGCCAGGGCTTGGACAGTGATGGAGCTGAAAGGAGAAGAGATGACTTTTATTAATTAATTCCCTGTTTGCAGTTATCACTGCATGTTGACTGTTTGAAACAAATGTATGGCAGGTTTATTACGGTGTTTTAATATAAGTGATGTAATCTTATGTTTGTCTAGAAGCAAATTATGCAAATTCTTACCAAAAATAAACTTCTTGGTTTTACACGTTATACTAATGACCCAATTAAATTAGAACATGTATTAATAATATGATCATTACATGGACGTATCTTTTTTTTTTCCTTCACAACAGACTTTTACACAACTTTAAGTATTATCATCTAACATATTGACCCAGACTGAGGCTATAGTTCCTTTACAGGTGGAGGACATAAAGGATATGTAACCTGGCTCAAGTCCAGCTCGGACAAAAGAGTAAGGGTGTGGAGTGGAGGGCAGGGTCAGACCAAACTAGCACTCTTCCATGTCTGCCAAAGTCTCACACTCAAAACTGTGTTCTTTGCTATAAGTCACACTTGGGGATTTGGAATTACAGCCATTGTCCTTGAGCAAAGCTGCATGAAAGATATTTGGCTATAAAAACGCATCCAAAGGATTGTGTCAGGCACACATAGTTGTCTTGATGCTCCCTTCCTTATTTCCCTCTCTGTATAGCTCTCAGAGCACTTATCTTTCTGAAAGACACTCATTACATTCAGTACGCTTCTAATTTAAAACTATTTGCAGAAAATCATCAACCATAGCATGGTTTTGCCAGGCGTTGATGTGTGGTGTTCTTGCACTGTGAACTGCTGAAACACACCTTGAGGTTTCCATCATCTTTGGTACAAAAGAGCCAAGAGTGCTGTTGTGTAAACTCCTCAGCCCAGAAACAAATCTGTAAAAGAGTCTTGCTCTCTGCTGGTTCTCCTGGGAGGCTGCAAGTTTCTGCATTTCCTGCAGGGTTTTCAGAACAGCATCACCCTGCCTGGGCAGTTTGGCATCTGTACTTTCCAGTGCAAGTCCCTTCTCTTCCAGTGCATCTAGAAATTGGAAAAAAAATGCATTCTTTATGTCTTTATAAGGGAGCTGTGTTAATTTTTATCTTCTATCATACATTCAGGATAAATACAAAGTCTGTACATTATTTAATATGATAACTGTTAACATTCAACAGCTGAGCAGTTTATAAAAATAATGCTGTGGAATTTAATATTATTGTCCAAAAAGTTGAATATTTGTACACATTCTTTTATATTTTTGTGAAGAGTATTCCTTAACACTTCTCATATTAGCATATTTTGCTTTTTTAACTATTAATAAATATATGTTATAAGAAATATTTTATGACTGGGATTAATAGCTGCAGGTCAGAAATGTATGTTTCAGAACAAAATATATAGTAATAATGGATTGTTTACATTTGCAACTGAAGCTAAAAGATGCTTAAGAAATTATGGGTAGCTGAAAAGGGTTCATTAAACTAATTTCCAATAAGATTAATATTACTTTTCAAGCAAATGATACATTTTTAATTTTTAGAGAAGAATTTTAAAATGAAAACACAAAGATTATTTAAAATTAGGGGTTTTTTTAAACTTCTTGGGTTCTTCCATTTTATACTTAAACTTTTCCTTACTAAGTTGATAAAATTTCATTTAAAATGATGAGTTTATTTGGTCCCCTCATCCTTAATTACTTTAATGAAAAAAATTGTCCATGTATTTGTATTTTGTCTCTGTATTTATAATATTGAGAACTGCAGCCATACCTCCATCAAAATTTTTGTTAGTGATCTTTGGGGTATCTTCAAGCTTCAGAGTCTGGTTGACCTCTGTCATGACACCATAGCGTTTTCTAGGAAAGAAAGACAAATTTTTGTCTTTATTTAAGTGCTTTAGTTAAGTCCAAGTGCTTTTACAAGGTCTTGACAGGTCTCCTGTCTTCTTAAAAACAAAATGTCCATTTAGGGATGTAGTCAGGGCAGAATGTGATACATCACCATTTAAAATGGAGATTTATAAATATAGGCGAATAATAAATAGTGAGCAACCTACTTGTATGAGGAAGGCAGAAACAGGTGTTTTTCACTGCAGACAACATCTCTTATGTGCCTTTTCTTTGCATCAATATTGTAATGACAGAACTGAGTGCTCTTCAGGAGGGCAGATAACGGGGTGTTCTGTAAAAGAAATAGTTTGGCAGTCAGCTTACTGAGTAGAATAGGAAACAATCATAGTTTTAAAGGCTGACACAGTTTTACTGTAAGATTAACAGTTACATGTTGGAAATGGAGGTGCACAACTGGAATCATTCTTACACAAAGACAAAATTGTGCCAGTAACAATCTTTGGACTTAAGTCCAGAAATCCCACTGAAATGTTCCCTCAGGCCTTATTGAGGTGCTTGGGTTAGTAGTTCATGATTGATCCCCTGCTGCCTACAAAGGCTCCTTCATGAAAACAATTTGTAATTTTTGGAATAGTTCAGTCCCCTTGTAACAACTCTGATGTTCAGTCTCATGACACAACTGTTAAAGATTTCTACAAAAAAACTGTAGAAATGTGTTTTCCACATTATATGCAACCTTTTTTTTTTTAGTTAAAACACCCAAAAACAAAGATGCCATGAAATCAGAAAGCAATCTGACAATATTCATGCAAGCAACTGCATCTGATCATTGTGGACTAACGGGTAGACTGAACATTTTGTCAAACCACTTACTTCAGGGCATCTAGAGCCGTATCCTCCTGGACCTTATAGACACTTTAGAGTTTTGGAGGTCTACATGTTTTAGATAAAATTAGAATTTTGAAAATCATGACCCAATTTGGCTATGCTCTGATAGATTATTAAATAATCAATAGTACTAACTCCAGATATGAAAAGCTCTCCTTAAAAGAGAGATCAACATGAAAGAAGGTAATTACACTCTTTGTTTTTCTCTATTGACAGCCAACAATACTGCCAGTCTGATCTAATGGAAGGGTGCAGTAAAAATATGTTTTCAAAAAATAAATATAAAAGTAGTCATGGTAGTGATATTTATCATTTTAAGTGCAGCTGTGAAAAATGTTACTTATATAATTTTTAATGGCATACTTACTAGTCCTTTTACAATGGCAATGGGGCTGACATGATCTCTGATGGGACTGAAGTTGTCACAACCTTTCAGGTACCTGGTAATTGAAATATCTTCTGCAACATTCCCTTTTCTGGATTTGAATTCAACTTCACTGTCACATTTTCCATACACAGTATCCTGGAAAGAAGAAAGAAGTCAGTGCCTTTGCTCATGCTGTCAGACATTTTCTGATCTACCTGAAAGGCACCCTTTCTGATCTGTATGTCCAAGCCTTTTGCAAATGATGTTAAGGAATAACTGTCTAGGTGAGCTTTTTTCCATTGGCTAAAACAATAAAGTTAATACTTTCAAAATACCTACCATTGGAATTGTTTTTATGTTTTCCACCGTTTCTGTTGGCACAAGGAGAGCTGAGATGATACCTCTCTTGAGATTCAGTACATTCACAGGCTCATCCTCCTCTGGATACAGCTTGACTTTTGTTCCATCCTGAATGCTGAATTTTAGCTCATTCCTGCCCCCCAGAAAAACAATATTAGTATGAAGTCATATTAAAGCCACACAGTGAAGAACATGTTATCAATAACCTACTGGGCTAGAGATAAAGCATCATGTTTATCTTGGTCTATCATTATTTACTATTCACTGCTGTTACTAACAGAAAGTACTACTATTAAAGCAGCAAAATTCTAACCAAGGACATTTTGATTTCACCAGATTACGTCATCTAAGGGCAAGCAAATACCAAGAGCAATGGCTGAAAGTTGGAATTGCATAAACTCAGAGAGGAGATAAATTTTTAGAATGAGACAATTATTAACTACTGCAATAAACTACAAAATGATGGGAAGGATTCACTACTAGTCTGAGTCTTTAAAGAAAACCTTGACTGTTTTCTGTAAAATATATTTTAACACTGTCTCTAATTGGTTTGAGATCTAGAGCTAGCGAGAAGAGATGACTACTGAGGCACTGAAAGAAGCACAAAGGTGAATAACTAAAATATGCACTGACAAGCACTAGAGTATAGATGGGTAGAGGGAGTAGAAGAAATTACTTACAAAAACAAATATGTAGAGAAAAGACTAGCTAAACAGGCTGTTAGAGATTGGGACTGGAAATCTGGACTTCAGTCTCAAATGCCTTTCTATTGCACAGTCTGTTAGCAAAGGAAAATTATCTTAAACCAGCTGAGTGCAGCCATTTGAGAATGTGTTTACAAGAAGGAATAATAATTACACTTGCAATAATCTTTTGGGGCACTACCCAACAACTTCTGTGGATGACAGAAATGAAGAAACCATTCCAGGTGAAAATGTTGTATGTAAAACTCCCTTCCCTACTGGCAATTGAGAACTGTGTTAACTCTTAAGTGTATCAGGCATAGTTATGCTGTGGAACCAGCTTACAAATCTACCATGTTATCATGAAATGTGTTCCATGACTAGAAAAACATAATAAGGGTGGACTGTTTACACTGCAGCCTGTTCCATGCTAAGGTCCCAAGTATTGATGACAATTGACATTGCTTACTTTGACATGGCACTTGCAAAGTCCTCAGAGTTCTTGGACTTTTTCAGAATAGCCTTTCCTTCGGTGTCTACACCAAATGTCTCCCTCAGGGAGCAATGCATTGTCCTCAGGATGAATCGGCATAGCTGGGGTACCTCCAGCTCAACCTGAAAAAACAAATATTATACATTATTTTTTTTAGCATTATCACATTTCCAGGATCACCCTGCTACTGCTTATTATTCTTTTTAGCATTATCACATTTTCAGGATCAGCCTGCTACCAGCTGGAAAGACTCCAAAGTGCTCTAAAGAGCTTTAGGTAACTCCATGGAGGAGATAAGAGGGCAAGTATTTGCTTGGCTAATAGTAGGGATCATACTAAGTAAGCAACTTAGTTTCTCAGAATTTTGAGTATTAGAACTGTATGAAAACTTGAGTCATTACCCTGATCAATGTGTTTAAACTCTATCAGAACAGTATGTGCTAAATAAAAATATTTTTCAGAGTTACTCCATTTTAGGAAAAAAAAAAACAAACCTCAAAACCAACATGATGTTGAGAAAGTTTTGGTCAAGATAAGGTGACATCGGGTAGTTAAATGGCCTATGGGACTCTTTCCATCAGCAGGTTCTCATGTGATCTTCATGGTATTAATGAGTTATTTTAATTCAATTTCTAGAGTGTTTCATGGGCATTGGTAGACCAAGCTTTGGAGCTAAGGAAAACTGAAGTACCAGGTCTTGCCCCTTTCTCATGTAAAAGTACAGCCAGGTATTGAAATGCACAAGCACAGAGGTGTGAAGGACTTCTGCCATCCTCAGTACCTCTGTCCAGAACAGGTGGGGGGCTTAGTCTTCATGATCTTCAATATGTGCCCTTCAAAACGATGATCTTGTTTGGAAAATCACTGAAGGATGCTCCCCAGCTGCCAGTTCCCATACTGTTAAGTACACAGTCCCCAGCTGAGTGTATTTACTCCTCTTTGCCTACCTTGCAAGTGATCTTTGAACCGCTTCGAGACTCTGTTGTTCCTGTGATCCCACTTGATGTCTCTGCTTCATATGAGTAAACATATTTTCTGAGGGGTTTAAATCTGGTTGCATCCTCTGCAATTGGGAAAATGAGAGTGGTTTTATGACCTGACTAGAATATGTATGCATATGTGTTCCGTACAGCGTGTGCTTAGTGTTGTGTAAATAAAATGAACGTCAGAAAAAAGAAGACTGAAGACTCACGCTTCCACTATTTCCTTTTACAGAATATCTTTCAGACAGAGAAGTGATGACTTCATGTCAGTTGGATACTTTCTGAAGCATAGGACAAAACTTCTGGGAGCAGCATATGTTTTGGGGTCCACTGCTCCGATGGGATTTGACACTGTGACCCCACCTGTCCTTCAAATCATGCCCAAAAAGCAAATGAGAAAGACAGGAGAAAACTTGAAGTGTGAAACTGATTTAAACCTACCCTATGGATTCTAAATTGAACCAATCAAATTGTAATTTTCAAATTGGTAATAAAAAGATTCCTTTCAGCTCAGATTTTTCCATCATAATGCAAATACAAGGTGCTTTACCAGTCACATGACTGAGACTGAAAGCAAAAAACCGTAGAAATAGGCAACACACCAAAACTACCATTCCTCAATACAATTTCACCTGAATTTATGGATGATCTTTCTGCCTCAGACTCTCTGAAATATTATTTACTCTAATTCACTTATTAGATCAGAACATTTTACTAGGGTAGATTATTTTTAATGGACATAAGCTTCAGTTAGCTGGAGAACATCCAGAACAAGGGAAAAGCACTAAATTATGATTAGAACTATCGCAGGAGGGAGTATCTCCAGAGGTGTTTCTCTTTCTATCAAAAACCTAAGAGGCTTTCTCAAAAGAATAGATTCCACCTGTATTTAAACTCTACCTGTTGCCCTCAAACCCAATTCTCTGTAATTTTAAACCCTGCAAACATGAATGAAAGTGCTAATAGAAATATAAAGAAAAAAATAGTCTCTATGTCAAATACAGAAATATAAGATATTCCTTTGGTGTCTGGATTGAATAATAGAACCAAAACAATATCCTCATTCATAATTCACTCCCACTAAAACTGCAGGCATTGTTTGAAACTAAAGATGATAATTAGGCACTTGAAGTGTCTGTATTTGAGCAGTCTAGATCAATCTGAAGCAGAAATTACCGTTCCTCTGGTTTAGACTGAGCAACTCACTGGAACTGATTCTGTTGTGATCCTGAATGAAAGGCAATTTCCTAAATTGCTCCTCTGTGGTTATTTGTGACTGCCTGACCATGTGCAGTCCTGATCTACTTTTATAGAAAAACCAAAGATAGGTAATGCTGGCGTAAACCCAAATACCCACCATCAAATCTGCATGACTTTGCCTGCCTGGGCCTGCAGGAATATAGCTTAATCTTCTTTTATCAAATTTTTGTCACATCAGAAGCCAATGGTAATGCTAACATTGCCCTTTATGCCACACCAT
The DNA here is from genome assembly GCF_014805655.1 of Passer montanus. Classification (NCBI taxonomy): domain Eukaryota; kingdom Metazoa; phylum Chordata; class Aves; order Passeriformes; family Passeridae; genus Passer; species Passer montanus. The sequence continues at coordinate 4,047,929 of NW_024369485.1, forward strand.
TTCATACACAGGGAGGACAACAAATTAGTACCATAAATCTCATTCCCTTACTGCACTATCACTTTTATAAGCTTTACATACTTTAGCTGAGATTATTTTCATGTAATTGCTAAACAGAATTATTGCAATAATAACTAACAATCATATGGTAATCAGCATCTTAAAAACATTTGAAACTTAATTAAATTATCTATTTAACCCTAGAATTTGCTACTATTAAAAGATTCATCACTAATCCAGTCACTTTTGGCTATCCTCGTCTCTGACTGTACTCAGAAAAATTTGCAACACCAGTATCTGCATTTCTAGAGTGGAAATTATTGCTTCATATCCTGCTTTTAAACAGAAACCAATGAAAAAGGAATAGAGAAATGATAAGCTTAGAAATACACACAATAAATAAGTAACTGTATCAAAAATAAACAAGAAATTGGCAATGCAGCCCAGCAGTCTCTGAGGTGGTTCAGCCACCTGAAGTAAACCAAATTGCCTGGAGGTGGTGCTAAAGCACCCAACAAAGGGTAAAAAAAAAAGCCCCTGAAGACTAAGAACAAACTAACTCATTCAGTACTTTGACCCTGTGGTGGAACATTATGTATCTAACCGAGCAGTCAGCACCAGTCAGAGTTCATGACAAAGATAGTGCATAAAGTCAGCATTTCCTGACTCTTGGCTTGTTTAAAGAAATTGCTGTCCTTGCTGACAGAGTTGATGATTTATTCTACAGGTATTTAGTTAGAAATCTAAGTGTAATTATGTGGGCTTAGCAGCAGCTGTGAAGGGTAAATAAAATGTGAGATTCAGTCCACACTGAGGTGTAGTGTACTTAACCTCAATGTTATAGCTTCACATTTAGTAACCAGGGATTTCTAGATTAAGGATTTTGCATCTGACAATTAAGAAATAGATAAAAAAACCCAATCAAAATGGAAATAGTTTGGAAATGTTTGGAAAATGGAAAATAGTTTCTTAATGAGAACTTTAAGAAAGTTCAGAAAATTAACCTCAGCTTGTCCAATCTTAGGAAAGTTTTTAAATTATTTGAACCAGACCTAATGGATAATTGAATACTTAAAATAAATGGCAAGAAGTACTTAAGAATATTGCCATCACTTTCATTTTAATTATTTCATAAGAAAATATTAGGAAAACTCAGTCTTTGAAAGATGTTTTCAGTTAAAATAGTGACATAAGATAACAAAAGGAAATGCAAAAAATCACTTACTTGAACATCCTGGATTTGCACTTTCAGGTGATTCTTCTTCTGTAAAAAACCCAAACAAACAACATTAAAAATTGGAAAAGCTGTTTACAAAAAGGTTTGTAAAACAAGACAGATGAAATGTACATATAACACATTTTACTTTAAAATTATAGTCTATTTGACCACACAAAAATACTTCAAAATGGATTAATGGCTATACTCTGGTTTTTGTATGTTTAAAATAGGACAACTTTGAAGGTTAATACAAAAATTCCCTGCCAATAAATCTTTTCTGAATATTGAGAGTTTATTCTTTGGACAAAAAGAACACTGGTTGTAAGCCTATTCAAGTTAAGAAGAAATATTTGCTCCAATCAGTCTTAGATATGTTCCACATGATTCTATTTAAATAAAATAAAATTAAATTAAATTAAACATAATCTACTAAATTTCTTGCATTTATTGGGTGCTATGTCATTCTCTAGGATATCACACATGAAGGTCAGCACTTTTCACAGTGTTCTCTGCACACTTTCCACGTTTTCATTCTGGAAATTCTAAGTAAACCACCCCATAGAAATAGACTGTAACATTAGTCACAGTAACAATAGCATCAGAAATACTACTATTAATAATTAATAATATCATTAATAGCAATTAGAAACAAGTAATAGCAATACATTTGTGTAACGTCAGTCAGGAACAGAATATTAATTCAACAAAGATGTCCATATGATTAATTAGATCTTCATATAAAACCAGACCTGCATAATTACCTCTAGACTCACTTTTCTCCTTAAGCTCCTTGAAGCCTTAGGTAACACTACAGAGCTGTATTCTAAAAAGCCACTTCTTGGGAAGCAAGGATATCTCACAATCCATAGCATCATATTGATCTCAGTTGTCTTTTCTGATCTTAGGAAAAGACCCCTCTACTGGCCTACTTATTTTACTGATGACTGTGTCCCTTCAGAACAAAATTGCATTTAAATTGCCTGCCAAATACAATTTGCTTTACTGCTCTCTCTTCACATTTGCTGCAAAATAGGTTAGCAACAGCTGGGCCAAGTCTGCATGATATCTCCAAGCTATAGTAGCTCCATGAGGGTTTAAAAAGACAATGCTGGAGAAAAACAGTGAATGCCTTACAAGTTGCAAAATACTTTAAATCTGTTCAAAAGCCATCAGGCAACATTCATGACTTTTCTACACTGGGATCTTCCTATGACTGCCCATTCCCATGAAGGGAAGAAATTACATATTTGCCACACTAAACCTTTTTAATTCTAAAAGCCTTGGTCCTTTTGATGTTTTTCAATATTGTTGTTTTAATGGGCTCATAAATAAAGCAGTAAAGAGCACTGACATAAAAGAGAATACTTACGTGTGAGAACACCACTGCTGAGCAGCAGGGAGAGCAGCAAGAGCTGCACAGGGCCCATGGTGAGCCCCGGTCCCTCTTGCTGCTCTTTCTTTATCTATTTTTTCTTCCCTCTTCAAGTCTTCCCTGCTGCCTCAGGGAGAGTGAGCCTTCTGACTTGGATCTCCATTTATATACTCTGTAGCAAGCAGCTGAGTCAAACAGTTTAGAAAGCTCAGAGCAAATTGCCAAAGGTCCAAAGGTGAGAGTCCCAGATCCTCACTGCGCTCCACACCATGCCCTGCTTTGGTTACTGATAGTCACAGAAACATTTAGGTTGGAAAAAACCTCCAAGATCATTGAGCTAACCTCCAGTAAACTCGGGATTCTCCAGTTAGTCAGGACTGTTCATAAATGATTGACAATGGTCAATCACAGAGCACTCCTGCTAGCTCCCCATCCTTCCTCCTCTGAGAATCCAAAACTATCGTTTTGTGAACTCTGATTTCATGACGAATCCCAACACTCTTAAAATACAGGGCTATCCAAGTGCCTCTTCTACCTTGCCTGCCCCTTCTGAAGAGTTTAGAGCCCTCCACTATGGCTGCCCAGTAATTCAAGTCATCCCACCATGTTCCCACGACGGCCACTACATCACAGAATCCCTGCTGCACAACGGCTTCCAGCTCCTGCTGCTCCATATCCACGCTGCTTCCCATGACGGCCACTACAGAATCCCTGCTGCACAACGGCTTCCAGCTCCTGCTGCTCCATATGTGCGTTGGTGTTGGTGCACTAGAGTTGTGTTCTGGTCCTGCTACATTTTGAGGGGAGAAGCTCTGATTCCTATGTGATGATTCTCAGGTGCATCCACTGTTTGGAGCACATCAACTCCTGTGTCTTTGCTGCCACACAAGCGGGTCCCCACGCCCGGCCTCTGCTGAGGCGGCACATCAAGGGCACGGTCCCTCAAACACTGGCATGCTGCCCCCAGGCTTATCTGAAGGCACAAGACTGAGCTGGAGATAATCACTTCCAGTTCACTGGTCTTTCCCTTAAGCAGAGTTTTAAGAGCCAAATCCCCCAGCTAGAGACTCTAACAATGTGTTCAAATAAATGTACCACATCTACATAAGTGATTACAATGCATAAATTAGAGATGGAAGAAATTATCATTGCATCGTGTTTTAATACAGATGTTGAGAATCTCAAGAATATAAGTACTTGACAAAATCAGAATATTGTGCAACTACTGGCAGGAGACTGAAAGTTGGGGTTTTTTTGCTTTGGAACAGAATTTGTCATATGCCTTTTAGAAAATATTTTACTTTGACTTAGCATATTCAGGTAAAACAGGTCGTGCCTATTTTGAAAGTAAGCTCTGCATAATTCTTTTGTTTCCTTATTTTTAGATCAAATTCTTGTTTGCTAATAACAGCAAAAAATGAAAACTAGATGATAAATTTTATCTTAATGAAGAAGATAAAACTATGAACAAAATAGACTTGATTAAATGCAAAGAAATCCCCCTTTTTAGGGTTATGTGTATTGGCAAAAAAGACAGGGTTTATGTAATGAGAAATTCTAGTAGTTTGAATTCTTTCTGTATTCATATTTATCAAACCTAACTGCAGCAAAAAAAATTGACTATGGAAATATTTAAGAACATTTTGTTCAGTAAATTTAATTTTTCATATATCTGATCAAATGGAAATGTTTTGACATTCACATATTTAAATATTTTTCCTTAGCTTGTTGAATCAAAAATCAAATTTTGGCTTAGCTAAGCAGTAATTTCTATAACACTGCAATGTTACAATTTCACCATACATCATGGCAGTTATCTTTAAAGTCTCATATTTCTTCATACCCTTTCTCTCTTGGACCTAATAGCTGGATTGCATTTCCCAGGGTGCACTGAGATCATGTAACTCCTAACATCAGCTCAGCCAAATGGTAACCACTGATGTATGATGGCCTGCATTTTCCAATAAGGAAGGCATCTTTCTTGTAATCAGAATTTTGTCTGATGACATTAACAAAAGTATGCCATTTCATAGACATTTCCTGCAAAAATTCCTTTTGTGAATTCATTGCTGTTGGAGACACCAGAAAGAAAGCATTTCTTTGATTTCACCATTCCGGTTTCTGTCCTTGGCTTATATCAATCACAGATACAATAAATCAATACAGATTTTAATTTTTTACTTCCAAAGAGTAATATTTTTTGTTTACTTTTGTGTCCACAGCTGCCCTAATATGTGCTGTGATGTGTAAAAATAACTTTTTCTTATAGTAAGATTGTACCAAAGAGACTGCACAAAAATAGCATTTTGTTCATAGCATTTGATACATTTTTTCATGCAAATATAATGGCTTTGACTATTTCCTAAAATCTATTTACTTGTTCACTGTAGCACTGCAGATAAACAGAGCTCTGGAGTGCCCATCATTCAGAGTTAGATATTTCCCTATTTTGCCTCTGTCTCTTCACTGCCTTCATGTGGTTATTTGGGCTGAAGTTGAACCTGACTGCAATCATATCATGTTGCATGGCTATAAAAAGGTTACAGACGTTATGACTCAGCCCACAAGCATGCAGGTAATGAATGCACCAATCTTGACAGTTGTATACTGCTATATTACCTAGTGTCCTGGTTTTGGCTGGGATAGAGTTAATTTTCTTCTTTAGTAGCTGCTGCAGTGCCCTAGTTTGGATTTAGCATGAGAATAATGTTAACAACTCACTGAAGGTTTGCTTCTTGCTAAGTAGTGTTAACCAAAGTCAAGATCTTTTTATTTTCCCTTGCTCTGCCAGTGAGGAGGTTCACAAGAGCCTGTGAGGGAGTGTGGCCAGGACAGCTGTCCCAAACTGGCCAAAGGGGTATTCCATACCAAGGAATTCCATACCAAGTTTGTGCCTGGAGCATAAACTGGGGGGATTGGCTGGGAGCTACTCAGGGATGGGCTGGGCATTGTTCATTGTGTGGGGAGAAATTGTACTGGGCATCACTTGTATCCATTGGGCTTTATTTCTCTCCTATTCTTTACAATACTTCTGGGTCACAAAGCCCATTGTTTGTGCATTCCTTAGACATACTGCCTATGGACTGAATCAATGGTCTTAGGAAATGTAGGAAGTAGGACAATACTTCTGATATGATGAATTAATTTTATACAGAGAGATAATTTGTGGGTGTATATGATGGATATACAAAATCTCTTACATGCTGTGAAAGCCTTAGCAATTGTGGAATTGTTAAATGCATAGAATTGAACAAAAAACCATTTAGCATTCAAACTTTAACTGAGCCTATTAAACTGATTTGGGTTTAAATTTTGATTCTAAACCATGTTGTGCATTAGCACTTTATTTTTTAAAAGCTCTTAGTTGTAATTCTTCTGACTTTCAGAATCTAGATTTGTTCCTTAAAAGAAAAATTTATTTTATGAAACTCTGTCTTCAGACTTCACCTCTTTCCACAACTGCAAGGAGAAATCTGCATCAAATCACTCATCTGAATTCACTCCATCCTACACTTGTGTCTTCTAGTGAGGAGCTACTTTTGTTGTGCCTTTTTTGGCAATACAACAGTATTTTCTTAATGCTGATATAATTAAAGTAATTCCACTAACCTTTAATTATAAATTCGATAGTGTATATGCAAAAAATAATTTGTATCTATTATGTATGTGCATATATGTGGCATGATATATTATAAATGTAGTCGTTTTGTCTGCTTGGTGATTCTGAGAGTTTCTTTGTCTCTCTGGAGACTGCTCAGATGTTTTGACAGTACTTTTTGGAGAGGTTTTTGCAGTCTTAGGATAAGACTTCTTTAATTAACTCATTGAAGCACTTTATTAAGTTTTATATCTAATTTTCATTCAATAACTTTTGCAAGAAAACAAAATAGTTTATAGGAGCAGTGATGGTTAGTACTAAGTTATTATATGCCTTATATTCCTTCCTAGTTATATTCCAAAGAATTATTTTGTCTTTCCTTCTGTCCTTCTCTCTTCTCTTTTTCTTTTTTCTCTCCTTCCTTCTTGTCTGTCCATTTTCTTCCTTCTTTCTTTTTTTCTCTTCTAAGAAAGAGATGTGGTGTTCACATTTATTTTTATCTCGCTCAGGTCAAGGCCCAGCATTTCTGCTATTTGGGAAACATTGGTCTTAGCCTTCTACCATGTTTCCCAGTTCACAGTGTCATCTGTTCAGGTCTTAGCATGTTCCTCATCAGAGAAAAATGGTTGTGTTTTCTGGTGAAACACCTCTGGTGCTAACTATAACCCAGTGGCAATTGGGGGAAACTGTGTCTCCCAAAGGAGGTGTTGGAGGTGCACAAACAAACCCTCTGTTTGTCTAAGAAATGCTGCCAGAAACCTGCTGAGGCATCAAGAGTTGAAAAATATTTGGCATAAGCCATCTCCTCCAGAATTTCTCTCCTTGTAGGTAGTGGAAAATGTTTCCTTTTTACATATTTATTTAGTTCTTTTGAGTATATTCTTGGGCAAAGGGTCTGACTTCTTTTAGCACTAACAAGAAGATGTACTGAATCCTTTGAACTTTTTATTCCTACTCTCCTCTCAAAGTATTATACCTCCTCAGTTCTTTAATTTTGTTTTGTTATTAGGCAAATAAATTTGCTTTTCAAAACTGTGGTAGGTTGGATCTCTAAATTCAGTTTTGAATTTTCCCAAGACATTCTTACAAAGATGTTGCAAACATCTGATTTATTCTTTCTCATCAACAAGGTGGCATCATTAAGTTCCTGATGTATTTCTAAACTGGTATTTTTTTCCCATTTCTTTCTTATTTGTCCATTCTTTCTATTCAAATGCCTTTTTTTTTAACTGTCTCTTTTAGTATTAATAATACTGTTTCTGGTACAGATGTTCAGTGCATCTGCAAAAAAGGTAAGACTAAATAATCCATTTACTCTAAGAACGATAATCTGGGGATTTCCTGTAGTAAAATTACATGCTGCTGTTCTAGTAACTTCCATTGAACCAGTGGCATTTTGTCATCCTTTCTGTCCAGGTTGCAATGTTTCAGTATTGCCTGCCCTGCCAAAACACTGTATTCATGACATAAGTGGTTCAGTGAGCCATGGCTTTTGAGAGCTCCAACTTGAAACTCTGTGCACCTTTTTGCTTCATCTCTCCCATGGTTTCAGCTCTCCATCACTTTCATACTGCTGGAGCTCATGCTGTGTCCACAGGCTTTTATGTACACAGGATGCCATCCTTGCCTGAAAAATTCCAACTGCTTTCCCAAAATTAATTCACACCACACTGTGCTTTCTATGATGCTTTTCCTCATCTCTGCATCTGGCCACTTCTTAGAGTCTGAATTTTTTTTCCAGACTTACAAGCTGAATTCATCAAAACAGAAACAGTTTATTTACATTTTGGGGTTTTAAAAAACGATTATTGTTATTTCTTTTCAAATATTTATCTCTCACATGTCAATTTTCTACAGAATACCATGTTCCTCAAATAATCACACTATAGCAAAATAGCCTTCTGCACTTCAATTAAATGGAAGCTTTGAATGTAAGAATTGTCATTCATGGTAATTGTGCCTTGCTGTTTTTCCTTTTGCTGGCTTCTACTGCTCAGTAAATACACTGAGGAGCAATGTTTAAATATTTTCCAGTTGTTTTGGGAGTTCATTTTTTCCATTACTCTGAGCAGTTAATTTTTCTTTCTGCTTTTGAGGGCTGTTCAGTAATCATTCAAAGCCAAAGACTGACAGGTTGCTTTCAGTCTCTCTGAGCTGATCCATCAATTTGATCCATCATTTTCAGTTGATTGATATTGTGCAACACAGCTTTCTACACAATATTATATGGAATCTTACTAGATAATTCCTGAGTCTTTTTAGGACACTTCTCCTTGGAGAAGGCAAAAAAAAAATCCATCTCCATGTTAGTGATAGGGAATAAAACCACAAGCAGACTATAACTTGCCTTACAGAGCACAGGAAGCCCTCACTATCAGCTTTCTGCTAATGTTAGATAATGGATACTGCAGAAGATGCCCCCTGTGACACACCAGGTGCTTGAAGGCCACAAGGAAGTCTCTGTGGACTCACATATGACTGCTAAGAAAATAGGTGTGACACCCAGTGTCTCATCTGAGGAGGAGAAAGAGGTATCTATAACATAATTTTTCCCTCTACTAAGGGGCAGATGAAATACAAGGAAGGAAAAAAAAATGAGTCAGTGCTTTTGCATGAGACCAGAAATGAAAACAAAACACGTGAAGCCGCAAGGGTGACGACAGCAGATATGGCTGTCAGGTGGGGACTGAACTTTAATCTCCATTTTGACCAGGTTATAATTCTCATTCCTGGATGATGAACTGCACCTGTTGGGCTGCAGGCTCTGAAAAGTTAGAAAGAAGGGGGACATGTTCTGCATCTGATTGGTAGTGACATCAAAGGTTTTTTACTTTCTGGTCACCTTTGATAATATAACCTTAATAAACACTGGGTTCAGCTTACTTGCCTGGGTATAAATGTTTTCAAAATTAGAAACGTTATGGTAGTGGTTGTGATTTTAGATTCTAGGACAGGCCAAGAGTCACCGAGATTTAAAAAAAATCCCCGCCTTTTATCTCTAAACATAGATTGCATCACTGAAATATCTTCTATTTACCCATACACCTGAATATTTTACTGATTAAACAGCACAAACTACTGATGATATCCAAAATTTTTCATTTTTAGAAGGCATCTGAGAAGAAAGGACTTTTTGCCTTCTGAGTTCCTTTCTAAACTCAATATACCAGCCTAGATTCGCATACAACTAACAGGAATGAAAACAATATTTTAAATATATTTTAATACCAAGGTAATATTATTGCATTAATAATTGTACCCTTACTTGTATGGGACAATATTGTGGTGCATAAAAATACTAGATATTTCCCTATCACAGGAACAAGACATCTAAAATAAGCTGTCAAATCGAAAACTTTTGCGATATACTTTAATGTATTTTTGTAAGTAAAGCATTTGCTGCACTTCATTTTTTTTTTAAAATTATTTATTTTATTTTATTTTATTTTATTTTATTTTATTTTATTTTATTTTATTTTATTTTATTTTATTCTGTGTTTCTATGATTCAATTATTACCAGTCTGGATTTTAAAAAAAATTATCAGTCTTCTAACTAGGATGAGACTTTTTTTTGTTATTGTATTTCTGAAGAAGGAAATGTGTCTCCTAAAAGTCATATTAGTAAGAGTTATATGTTTGCAAAGGAAGTTCAGTTTTGATGAATTATAACCTTGATGGAATATAAATTACCATGAGAGATGTATTTATTCAGTATAGTATTATTATAATATATAATATAATAGTATATTATTCAGTATAGTAACTTGTCTCTATTTTCACACAGCAAATAGAAGTTCCACTGCAAACATCTTACATGTGGAATGATTGTTCCCTCACTTGTCTACAGATACACACTTCCATACATTGATTAATATAGACTTCTGACTAAATCAAGGGGGTTCCAAATCTAAAGATTTGGTTTAAAATTATTTCCAATATTACTACATTTTTTTCAGAAAATCTGTTATATTTTAACTCCAGACAGAATGGTGCTGGAAATAAGCATGCTACCCTTCGCTGGCCCTGCCTAAACATTTGATGATGTCCCAGGGGCTAGACTGACATTGTAACAGGATCCTGTATGGAGCTTCTGTTTTGGGGTCTGCAGGTTTGAAAATCATCTGTGATTTTCCATGCTTCTCAGGAGAATAGTGAGTTGCAGACAGTTGCCACTTAAGCTAAAACTCCTTTATTCAAACATTTCAGTGAAGATGGAGCATTTTGTCTTATGTTAGTCCATGACTGTCCAATTGTGTCTGCTATCAACAGTGTAGTGATTCATTATGCTGATCATTCAAATGAAACCAAACTCATTTAACACTAAGATAAGGTATAAACTGCGAAGATAGGTTAAGGTTTATCTTTCAACAGCAGCTGGAGCTTAGAAAAAAAAAAATTTGGAACATCTTGTTGTTCAAATAGTATTCAGTTCAGATGTTATTTAGTAACAGAGAGAAAGCTTTTAGAAGTTAATTTTTTTTAAAGTTCTTTGCAAACATGCTTAGTCAAGGTAAATAAAATATCTAACTATTTATTTGGATGGCAAGAGTGAAGATTTCTTATTTAGACTTTTTGGCATATACTTCCAACATATTGGCATGCCAATTATGGCATATTTTAATGAAAAAGGAAGAGACATGTAACACTAAGAGTCACTTTATTTGCATCATGGTTGACCATGATGGAGTTATGTTAATCTATCTGACAGGAGGACTGGGCTCTATTCTGAAGTTGCCTCTTTGCTGTCATCTGATGTGCTCAGCAGCTATTTCTCTGTTGACTGCCCCACATTTTGCTTTCTATTCCTTGACCTTTCAACATTTTTCCCCTTGTATCCAGGACCTCTATTTAATTTTTGTTAGCCACAATTGCACCTAAGAACTATATTTGCTAATGTTGTTCTTTCATTTCTTCTTCCTATTTTCAGTTTCAGCACATTACCCATACCACACACTATCTCATTGCTATCTTTACTTCTTCCTAATAGCTAGAATTTTGCTAAGTCTTGCTTTAGTGCTATACTGCTGAAATCTCCTCATTTCCCTGTTCACTAAGCCCTTGTAATCCATCATCCTCTCCGGAATTCCTCTGCTAGGACAACCTAGCAGATTCTTATCATACACCACTTCAGCTCCTTAAAGTGCTCACTTTTGTGGCATTAAACCATGCATAACCTTGGAGTGCTTTACTGTGGGGCTTCCTGAAATATCCCTCTGCCCATTTCCTAAGCTCATGATGCAACATTTGTGCCTTGTTTCCTAGTATAGAGTAGACTTCAGGCCTTCAATATTCAGATGTTAAATTCAGGTAAGATGAATTCCACCGTAACAGTAAGGATTTGGTGGGCAGAGAACATGCATATAGTTGTGAGCAATTCAGGATTGTGGTCAATGTGTAGAGGTGAGCAAAAAAGAAAAGTAACATAATGAAGGAAGAGAATGGAGAACAATGTTAAAATATTATATCAGTACTGTATTGATGCAAGCAATGATATGCTCTCAACAGCAAAAATAAAAATAATGGAAATGAAACAGCAAACAGATTCAGTTCCAGTGGTTCCAGTTCAATGAACATGTAGTGGAATCTAAGAACCATCAGAGAAACACAGGTCAGAGCCACACCATCTCTTATCTGAAAGACTGAAGAGGCTCTAATTGTGTGCTTTGAAGAGGAGATAAGAAGAACTAAGATAAAGGCACACAAACCAATTAGAAGCACTGAGGGTCTACTCTTCTTGCAGTACTGAAGACATTTGGAAGGTGCCTGTGTGTGAAATCCATCCCTGATGTAGTGCCAGCCAAATGTATTTTCAGCTCCTTGGCTATCAAGGACAATTGTATGGTGGCTGGAAACAATATATGGATTTTACAGGAGATTTGCAGCCATCTCAGCTAGCAACTGAAGCTTAACAAGACAATCCATCATAGATGAAAGTATACTAGATGCACAAGCCTTTAATCTTGCATTCAATGAACTTGAAAGTTGGCAATACATCTGAATGTAAAACCTAATCTAACGGAACAAAACCAAAGAATAAGTATGACCCACAGATAGCTTTTGAGATCTCAGGTTTAAATATATTTATCAACGTACCTCCTGGTTTTGTTTACCTCCTGGAAGTCCTATTCTGGTTGGACTGTGAAGTTGTGTTTTACAAAGACATAAAAGAAGACTTCTCTTGACTGAGCTGGTGATCTGAATACAACCTAAAGATACTGAAGCAGGCAGATAGAACAATGCAAGAATACAGGAAGGTTGTAATTTATGTATTTGCAAACTTGAACACCTTAAATAAATTTATATCCTAGAGGATCTTGTCTGGTTTCCAGCTACCACATCAAAAGTTTAAGAACCACTTGTTGATAAAATAGCTGCCATTTTTGAGAAACACAAGGAAACTCAGATAGTATTAGGTACTCATCTGATTAAGCATTTAGATTTCCACAGAGTATAATGCAAATGTAAATATTTCTATTACCTGCACACACCTACATGACAGATAACAGTTTTGAAATGGTCCAAACTGTCATGCTTAAGCATATGAACTAAGAATTTCCCTTCAGAGCAAGGTAATTCTGTAGCTCCTTCTGATAATTTCCAGCATACCTCTCTGAATCACCTTTCATTGCTGGGGAAAGGATATAGCTGTTTCTGTAAGTCTACTTTATATTCTATAAAAATCCATCTTTCAGTCTAAATAGTAATTCATAAGGCCTGATTCTAGTGGGGCTGGAAAATAATTTTTAAAGATTCAGCTACGTCCTCACACAGAATTTTCTCTTCACAGGCTCACATAGGTAGACATTTGTTTGTCTGTACTTAAGTGGAATAATTCCTGATGCACTCAAAAGTGTAGAATGTAGATTAAGGGAGAACATGGAGGGTAGAAAAAAGTTACTTGTTGATGGATAGTAGAGTTTAAAGGAGGTAAATATGAGAATGTAAAACTCCAAGTCTTTGAAATGGAAGTTGTGCTTAAAATTCTTAGTTAGTATTTTTATTATTCAGTTTCATGGGATTAATATCAAGACTAGTGTTGAATTTCAGTTACCTGAGATTTATGTTGGGAAAGTGCTTTAAATTTTCCCATGACTTTATACTTTGGTAAAAATATTATTCTGAGGTGAATTTACACATGGGCTTACCAGCTCTTAGGTCAACCAGTGCTGGCAATTTTCAGCCCTTCATCACTGCTGATGGACATCCAACTCAGCCAAAGCACAGAAGTAGGATTAGATTGAAACACCAAATGGTTAGCAGTCAAATAGTCTACAAACAGGTAACTTTGGATGGGATTTTCCCCCTATTTCTTTAAAGTTTGCATCCATAGAGAGAAGGTGATGATGGTTAGGAAAGAGTCGGTCCAGAAAGCCAGAAGTTGTATAATCTCTGGATGACTACTTGGATGAAACTACATATTTGAAAAAGTAGAATATAAGAGGAAAAATGTCAGAGGAGTGGAAAGATGGTGTTTGAGTAGGGATGGAACACAGAATGTAGGAGGTGACTGTGATGCTCAAATATTCACACACCTAAAGATGCCCAGAAATGCAGATAATAACTTGCATGAAGAGAAATTCAGACACCCCTTGCTACAGAAAGATTGCTTTGACAAACAGATTTTGGTAGTGGAGAATATGAAAGACACAAATGAATTTTTTCTGTTTTTTGCCAGAAAGCATCTGGCAAAAAACAGAAATTAAACTAGTTACAGGGGAAAGGGGTGATGAGGACAGTTGAGTTTGTTTGTACTTAAAAAATGAGCTCACACATAAAATGGGTCAAGGATAATTTTCTGGGTCAGAGTCGAAGGGTCACAGCACAGTCCATGTCCATCAAGTTAAATCCTCTTCATAGACATGAGATGCTCAAATGCAAAATGTCTACTGGGAATGATTCCTGACAGGAGAGAAGTCTGAAATAGTGCCTGGGCACTAAACCCTGCTATTGACTCTGATATTTAGATGTGAGAAAAAGTACGGGTCAGCTGCCATTGTTTTGTTTAGTTTCCTAGTGCAGGTGTAGCCTGGGAGAGTAGAGTCCAAGGAGACATGAAGATAATATACTGGGAACTGCAATGGAATGCCATGACCTAAGGACCAAAGAAAAGCAGGGGAGAAGACATGCTGGAATTCCTCTCAAATCTAGGAGAGGTTGGATCTAAAAACCTGGGGAGCACCTTACCTAGAATTAGTCAATGAGCCATCAAACTATCATATTTTGTCATCAAAGTGTAGGCAATGAACAAAAGTATGGAATGCTAGAGAAAAGTAAGGATATGAGATACGAATCTGAGGAAACCTGGAAAACTTTCTATTAATTTTTAGGTAAGTGGAAAGCAATGATTCTGCTGGTTTCATACTAAAGCAGGTCTATTTAGATTAGTTTAGGGAAAACAGTCACGAAAGTGTTATTTCCAGTGATTCTTCTAGTGCAATTGCAGAGATTTTAATTTCAAATGAATGAAAAAAAAAAGGAAGGAAGATAGGTAGAATATTAATTTCTAGGAATCAGAGAAACGGTCAGCCAATGATGAGCATTTATGAAAAGAGAATATTTTTAGAGGAAAAAATTCAGATTAAGAGACTGATCTGCAGCACATGGAAGTAGAATGCAATTTCTTTAGAGCAATATTACTCCTGAATTTCCATATTAAACAAGAGGATTAAATCTGAAATTAAGAACTCCCAGCCTAACTGAATAAATCATATAATAAATGTCAGAAAATACTGTTAAAATAAAGAGAATATTAACAATGACTTGACTAAGAAAAGAAGAACAAAAAATTTCTGTCTTGGAAGGTTGAGGGAGTTGTGTCAAAACTTCAGAGGGAATGTATGAATACTGCAAGAAAAAAAACCAGAAAGCAGGACAGGGAGAAAGCAGTTGACAGAAAGCTACTGTTAAGCTTGGTCTAAAAATTAAATTGGCATCAAACTCAATTCTCTATCAAAGCTTGGGGCACACACAGTGGCAGAACTGCTGTGATGTTTTCTAGCAATAGAGGTTCTTCACAAGGACATTGCCATCAGAGATGGGGAGCAACCCAGCACAAAGAGCAAACCTAAAACTGAGACTGAATCCTATCACATCTCTCTGTGGATCTAGGCTATAGTCAACATAGAAGAGATCAGAAAGTGGCCCAGGAAGGAACTAAATTTACTCTAAGAATTCAAATATTAGGAATCAGTTTCTGTAGTAAAAAGGGAAAGATCATTCATTTAGGAGCAGATAGGAGGAACTCAAAGTATTGTACTGATGGTACTATTACACACTACAATGTAACCATAATTACTGTTTGTTTTCCTTGGTACTTCTGGGATTTCATGTAGAACACTCTAAGCACTTGTTATTTATATTCAGGAAACATGATTTCAAACTAGATGGGAATGGAAGGACTATGCAAGTCAACATGGACTCAAAAAATATTTTTCCAAGAAGAGAGAAAGCAGCCTGACATGTCTATCCTGGAAAAGTCTAAGAGGGTGATTACTGATCCCTGTAAATTCACAGAAAGACAGAAGAGCCATATAAGCTTAACGATGGTATTGTTACAGGCACAAAATAAAGCAGACAATGGTACATCAAGACTGAGGATTGGAAATTATGCATTAGTCTATGAGCCTTTGTAGAAAAACAGTGGCATTTAAGGAACCAAACCCAAACAGTTTTATAGCCTATTTAATACATTTATGACCAGCATAAGAAAACACAGTTGCTTGTGACAGGAAGTAGTACTATGATCCTAAGGATTTTGATAGACCTTTTCATTTTTTTTTCTTCAGAAATGCTGCAGAACTT
Organism: Passer montanus; assembly: GCF_014805655.1. Taxonomy (NCBI): domain Eukaryota; kingdom Metazoa; phylum Chordata; class Aves; order Passeriformes; family Passeridae; genus Passer; species Passer montanus. Next base: position 4,063,920 of record NW_024369485.1, read on the forward strand.
AGCTAAGCAGAAATAATTAAGAGAATGATGAAAATACACATTCTCTGCTTCTTAGAGTAAAACTACAGAGTTCTTACAGAAAAGCTTTTCTGTTTGCGTGCATTTACACCTATGGTTAAACATTACCCTGAAAGGTGAAGCCACTCATTGCAACATCAGATGGTATTTTTCCTTGAACAGATGGGTTTTTAGAAAAAGGAAAAGGCAAAAAAAAAAAATCCTACTAACAACCTACACCAAAGATTTCAGGAATGCTTCTAAAATAAAAACTGTGGATGTCTATGGCTGACAACTATGGAGAAAAACACACATTAATAAAGTCTTATGACATTGAAATACTCAGGTCCAGTATCACACTTTTTATGTTTCATTATTAGATGCATGATTATATCAGGCAATGCACAACCACAGAAGACAGAAATATTTTCAAAGGCACCAAAAACTGCTTATCAATGGAAATCAGGTGCCTAAGAGTTATTATACCTTTACATATTGATTCAATAATTTCTGCAATTAGTGATGTACATAGGGCTACCAGTTATATACAAAAAATGTACACAATCATAGCAATGAATCTAGGATTTCTGTCAGACCAACGGTTCTACAATTGGATATGTTTTTTCTTTTCCCTTAAAATCAAATTTTGCTTTTACGAAAGAAATTGGTATCATCACACTTCCAACAAAAAGAAATGCTTCCATAATGCAAAACAATATTAAAATAGACCTGTTCTTCTGCTATGACTGAAACTGGTAGAAAACAGCAGGTTTGTTCAATAAGGTATCTAGTTTAATGTGACAATGTTATTCTTCAAAACTATCTAATAAACAAAGACAGGCAGCCTGCTCCCAAGAACTCCGCCTGCATGAAACACTGTGTTTATTAAACATTTCACATTATTAATTAATGTAGAGGAATAATGTTTAAAATAATTTTCTTTGAACTATTTAATAAGGTCTGAAGCAAGTGGTGGACAGGATTTAAAGAGATTCATTCCCATGGATTATCCCGGCTCCCTTCAGCAGCCACCTCTACTGACAGCCACACCTTGCCAGATCCTATTTTGCCCTTTGCTGTCTTTTCTTCCAAAAAGCTCATAATTTGTTCTTCTCTTCAGTGGCAATTTTTATTTGTAAGAAATTTTATTAAGAAAAACAACTTTCTGGATCATTGCCTACTAGAATACACTTGACAATCCATACCATTTTGTGGCAAGAAAAGAATTATAAGGACTAGAAGGCATTTCAATGAACTGTTCAATGACAGCAGAATTCACAAAACTCTCACAAAACTTGAATTTATCTTTCTGGTTAAAATTTGGGAAATGTGATGGCAATGCAAAGAGCTTAATAAAGTACTAAATGTTGCAAATGAATGTTGATATTTTACTGGTGGAAAGTAGTGACTACTCTCACATTTGCAGGGTTGTGTGTGTGTGTGTATTACTCTACCATGCTGCCATTACTCATGCTGATTATTAATAATATTGTAAAGATTTATTTTCCATTGGCATATAAGCTGGCTGCTTATGTCAACCAAGAAATGATATTCAGGTGATGTGGGGGGAAAACATGTACATTGCTCTTCATTAGCACAGGCATAAATTAAACCATGAAAAACTTATGAACACAATTAAAAGACAGACATTCTTAAGTAATTTATCCGATATAGACATACACAATGATGAAAGGATTTTGAAAAATTGTAGTAATTAAAATGAGGCTTCTAACTGCACTAAATATGAGTGCATAGTAAACCAACTGGAATAAGCACCACAGAGATTTTTTTCACAATCAAGCCTCCATTAAATTTTAAAAAGTTGATTACAAAGTTGATTGCATGAAAATCAGTTTTCAACACTTATTACAGACTTAGGAGCTTAAATTTTTAAAAATAATTATTTTTTTTAAAAAATAACCTTTTAAAATACTTTTGGCCTTCTTTGGCCAAAAGTTTAATAATTTATGGATGTTTGGTGATACCTTTCATTCTTTTTTTGGTGTGCATTTTAAAAGGCACTAGTGAGATGTTTTTTGTTCACTAATGTACTTTAAAAAATGTGGAATAAATTAGTTTTCAGAGTTCTTAGCCACAATGGTAAAATTTCCTCAAGTATATGAAATTGCTTAAAGGTAGTAACTCCAACTCCTGACATACCATTTCACTGCACGTTAAATGTGTGTCCTGTGTAGACTGGGAATTCATGTGAAACCCTGGAGAGAGGCACAGGCTTAGAACAATTGCTTCTTGGCCAGAGCAGCAGCTGCTTCCATGGAATATCTCTGAGAAAGCAAGAAGTGTCATCAAAAATGCTTTGTCTTTGAACCTGCATTCAATTTAGTTCAACATTTTTATGCAGTTACAGACATTAAAGAAATACACAACATCAATTATTGCAGCATCAGTAAATCTGCTAAGATTTTAATTTCCTAGTGTCTTGCTACCATCCAAGTATCAATTCTGGCTTTTAACAGTAAAATGGAGGGAGGGCAATCTTAGATTGCTGTCAGTCATGACAACAAAGCAGCAAAGCCCACCTCAGAAGTTGGGTGATTGACTGGCAGCAAAGGTGCTCTGAGCTCTGCCTGGGCTGGCTCTGCCTGAGAACAGAACCACGACCACAGAGGTCAGCATCACCTCCCTGCTCTGCAGCCCTTGCCACTCAGATACATGCCAGGCTGATTCCTCAGTCTGAGGAAGGGCTCAAGGAGCAAAGTGCATGGGATAAAATGAAGAAAGACCAAAGTAAATACAGAATAAACTTGTTAACCTAACAGATAACAAAGGCATTAAAATAGAAGACAGTAAATATAAAAGTCACATTAAAAAAACTACAGAGTTCATGTGTGACATCCCCCACTCAACATAACTTACAGCTGAGAGGAAGTCAGGATTTGCTTATGTTGTCCTATTATGATACATTTCATATGATTATACAAGCTGGCAAAAATAGTTTTCCTAAAACTAAAAATCATGTAGCAATGAGTGCAAAGAAATTTTTTTTTACTGAGTAGCTGCCTGCTTTGCAAATGCTTTCATTACAGGAGGGCAGTGGAAATGATTAGACAAAAGGTGATTACTGCACAGGCTTATCAGACCACTGTTAAAGGTTGTTGCTGCAGCCCCTGGTTAGGGTCACCAGGCTCCAAAGATAGGATTGAAAAAACAGAAAAAACAGCTTATGTAAAAGACTTCTCCCTCTCTCCCTCTCTCTAAGGCATGAAATATCTTTTCTGTGGCACTTACAGGCAAGAAGAACAACTTCAAGTCTTCTCTTTGATAAGAGACATTGAAAATTAACATGCAACTTCAACTATTGTATAAGACAATTTTCTTACTTGCATCAAATTATTTAGCAGATGTGCTCCTTTGAAGCAGAGAGAAAATGAACAGACCACTGCCCTCAGCCTCAGTTAGCTCCATATAGGAAAGATGTTCCCAGACCATGTATGGTTTGGGTTTTTTTGTATAAAGCAGTTAATAGTGGGATACTCATCTCTAACTCAAACATATTCTATGGAAAAATATATTAATTAAAATACTCATGTTCTCTTGTATTTTTCAATTGCAATTTTAAAAATTTTTGACATTTTCATATGCACTCTGTTAATTCCAGTTGTTATTTTTCACGTTCTCTTGGAAAAAAGGTAGAGTAAGGACTGTAGAAAAGGAATCCAGTTCTCACTTACTTAAACATTAGAAAATAGCTCATAATCACTATAAAGTCCTGTGCCATTAGATATATAGCACCACTCTGCCACTTTTTCTTTATTAATTATTTCCTTTTGAATAACAATCAGTGAATCCAGATGTTTGAACGTGAGAGATCTTAGCTGTGGCATCTGGATCCTTCACAGATTCCAAAAGTAAGTCTGCTATTGGCATTTAAACTGAATCACACTCCATGTAAGTATTTATACTGCCTTTGGCTTGCTGTGTTATTGTGCATTTATTAATAAGCCGCTGTGCTTACATTTGGACTTGGGAATACTCAGTGCACTTTGGAAGAAATCCTATCCCCATTGAAGTCAATGGGAGTTTTGCCATCAACTACAAGAGAGCCAGGATTTCATCCTTTGAGTTTTTGTTCACAGAGAGCAATACCGCTCGCCTTAGGAAGGGCCTGCAAGAAACTTTCAGGCCTGTAAGATTTCATTACTTATCCATTAAAAAATCTGCTAAGGGAAGAGATTAAGCCAGAAAAATCCCAGTTTCTCCATTTTTGTATTATCAGCACACTCATAGATCTCTGGCTTGGACAAGGGTTGGCACAGAACATGCTCAGATTGAGACTCAAACCAAATAGGTGACAGCAGGTAAAGGCTACTGAAATACAGTTTTTGGCCCAAAGTTACACTCAGGGTCTATTTGGATTACAGCTGGCTAAAAGCAGTTACGTGCCATGTTGCCATGGGCCCTCGCAGTGGTAGGTTTGCATTTCTGCTCCCTTACAACACCATGCAGAAGCCACAAATATTTAAAGATGCATCACAAAAAAAAAGAGCAAAACCACAAAATAAATCCAAAATAAAAAACCCGCCCAAAACCCCAAAGCAAAACACTGAACTCATATATTTTAAACTGAAATTAACCATGTTTTTGATGAGTTTTTAAATACTTTCTAAAGACAGAAAACTTTTCCTAGAAAACTCTCTACAGATTTAAGAAGAATTTCTCATGAAAACATACTAGTAGAAAGCAAAGTGTTTTGAGACTGGAGCTCTTTTTCTTGAATTTTAAACTATTGTTTTCCATGAAAAGGGAATGAAAGGCGCTGGGAAAACTTCTGTGTGTTTTTCAGCATCCTGGTTACTTTGCCAAAGAAATCTAGGGCAAATTTATTTTAGTTAAACATTCATTTGGTGACCACTGTTTCTACAAAGCTTATTTTGCTATCCTCACCATTAACCATTTGTTTCTATGAGTGCCAGTGAGTACCACACTATTCTATCTACAAAGAGGTGTAAAGGAAGTATTGTCTGTTAAACATAAATTGCAGAACTAGTTTTCATGATTCAAAATATTGGGGTTTGCATCTTAATATAGTTTAGGTCATGAACCATTCCCACTGCTCTATAGTAAATCATAAAGCATATAAATCCCTATTATCTTAGAAATAATATGCAACATACGTGGCTGTAGGGGTTTTTTCACATGACTGAATGCTTATCCACCAGGAATAGAATGAAGGTTTAGATGAAAAGCCAAGTTACCAGAGTAATTCTCCCAGCTCACTCCCAGCTTGCAGAAAATTCAACTCAATGTCAAGTTAAGCTCACATTTCCATAGGGTTAAGCATATGTATGTCAACAGAAAGATCATCTTAGCTGACATGAAATAACTTCTGAAGCCAGAATATATTGAGTCTTTATCAGAGCTAAAAGCTGAACACTAATATTTAATATTTTTATTTTAATAAATACAGTATTTTGGTCAGGGATTTCTTAGGTGGACCACAATTTGATTAAAATAGAGCATAAGCTCTATCTGCACTTTACATCTACTACTCCTGAAAGTGGTGTAAGTGGTAAAAAAATGGTCAACATATTCCTACCAGGAAAAAAAAAATATGTGAGGGCACAACAAATACTAAGGAAAGAAAGAACTTTATATTAATCTTGCAAAATGTTACTCTTACTCTTTTGGTACTGAAGCTTAGCTTTGCTACACATTGACAATAAGGAGTGGCAGGGCTTATGTGGTGCCTAACACAAAAGTAGAAAAAAATCCTGAATTTAACTGATCCTATTCAGGCTCCTCTTCTTGGACACAGATCTGGCAAATCTGTTGAGATTTATTATAGACATTAGAAAGATGCACTTTCTTCCTGGGTATTTATCATTCTACTCCTCCACCTGCAAGTGATATGCAGAGTACTGCACACCCAAAGCAGTGACCACGCAGACCAGAGCTGCCCATGCTGAGGACTCAGCAGCCATAGCAGACACGTTGTGCAGACTTCAGACCAGTTTTGATCTGGTCCCACAGACAATGCAAGGACTGGAGATGTTAAGGTGCACTCCTGCTTTAATCTCATTTCAAAGGAATCCAGTTTGTGCACTCCAAGACAGCCCCAATGTGAATCAAAGCAGAGTAAGGGGGAGGTTTCCTTTAGGAGCACATGCTGCTCCAGATTAAGAAGTGAATGTAGCTGTATCTCCAGATAATCTGAAGTGATTCATTACTTCTTAGAGTACCTACCTGCATGACAACCCACTTCTCATTCCCCTGTGTCTTCCTCATACTAGAGATAGCCAGAATAATAGTCAAAATAGGTGTCTTGTCCTTTTACACCTGAAACAGCTGTCACTGAGGAAGTTTAGCTATTCATGGTTTGGCTATTTTGTTTCCTTTTATTTTCTTTTGTGTTTTTGTTTATTTGCTTGTTTTTTGTTTGTTTTGTTTGGTTAGTTTTTCCTATTTATCTTGGTTGCTTCTTTTTAATTTCTTTCCTTTTATTTTGTGCACTTAGGAAAGTAAAAGGGCTACAGTGTTTTCTCCACTAAAGAACAAGTAAGATTAAGTATGAAGTGGTATTTTAAGCTCAGGTTAATTCAAAGAATCAGTATGCTATCACTATTATTACCACTTCTTTAGAAACTGAAAAGATGGTGTTAGCCTTCTTTTGTCAGTGCTACCTAACTTTGTAAGAAACAAAGCTTAGCCTGGTATTCTTTGCTTGCCCAACTTATCTAGGTAAGAATTTTGACCCTGCATGCAATGCTGGGCTATACTACAGAGACCTAATATCTGAATAAAAATAAAAATAAAATCTTCTTCAGATTAATTTTCTAAATTATTGAGTAAGAGGAGTGGTGACTGGTTTGCCTATTATGTTTGCCTAACAGCTAAAGGGCTGAGCAGTCACCTGGAAGCTGAGAAAAGTCAGATAGAACATGTATGGACTGAGGAGAGTCTGGAAATCCTAACTCCCATTTCCTGGACAGTTGGTTTAACTCTCTAGACTGTTATACACAAGTCTGATGCTTCCTCCAGCTGTACTCTTGGATGAAACTGTCTGTGACTGCTGTACTTTGTATTGAAATAAATGCTGTCCATGTGTGTTAGAGGTGCCGGGAGACCACTGGTTGAACTGACCTCCCAGAGAAGCTGAGGTTGAAATGCCTTGTTTGCAAATCATAAACAGCCTGAATGGAGAAGCCAGGACAGTGATGCTTCAGGGAACATAAAGCATTTTGGCACCAAATTAAGTTTTCACTAACATAGTAAGTATTCACAAAACTGTAGGTGCCCAAATAAGATTTATATAGACTCTAATGAGCTTGGTTGCTTAAAATTTTAACTGCAGTCAATATAATGTACTCAAAGGTGTTTTTTTCCTTGCCCTTTCAGAGCAAATGGATGGAATTCAGGCTTTGGGCTAATCCAATGCACTTCCATAAACAGTATTCTACATGATCTCCCTGTAAAACATGAATGTTAAAAATAACCGGATAAGTTTGAACACTGGGAATTAACAATGTGAATATTTCTGAAATTTACACCTGGGTTTTTTGGGTTTTTTTTTGTTTAAAGAATAATGGTATGCTAATAGCTTGCACTGTTTTTCTAACCTAAACCAATGAAACCCAAAGAAAAGAGAGCAATGGCTACAGACAGATTACAAAAGCATTTAAGAATCTTGTGATACATAAAGGTACCTAATGGAAACACCAGCCTATGTTTCCCAATTATGCCACTACTTCAAGCAATCCCACTTACGTCACTTATACTATGCTGCCTGGATGCCTTAAAGAATTGTCTTCCCAGGGCAGCTCTCTTTAAAATTCCAACTCTTAAAACTATAAAATTAGGTCTGTTTCCTTGACTGAAAAATGAAAAGGTAACATTTATTGAAATATCATGTGAATTTTCTTTGCTCTTCCTGGGGGGGAAAAAAATTCAGGTGAAAACAAATAAAATACAATTTGAATTATTTATCTGGTTTTAGTTTTTCAAAAAGCATATCAGTCCAGCATTAGAATTGGCACATATTAAGTACTTTTTCTAGGCAAAAGGTCCTTTTTTTTTGTTTATTTACATCTGACTCATGTCTGAGTAAAATTCAAACATTGCTATAAAGCTGCTATTAATTAACAGTACTGAAAGACAAAGACTTTTTTCCTCTATTAATTTCTTTATTCAACAAATTAGACCATACATTTTCTGTAGAGCAGTGCTTCCTTCTGCATTTAAGTGTAATTTTACATGACTAACTTCAAGGAATTTCTTTGTTTTTCTCTTACTAACTCCGTGAGCTCAGTGCCACGCAGCAGACATATTTATTGTGCCGTGCAAAGGTTGCAGCCAACAGAGATTTGCTATGTGCAAAGTTCAGGTATCTGGCACCTTAGCAATTATTAAAGCTAAGTGGTATTTCTTGCTGCTTCTTTATAATCCGAATGAGTTCAGGTAGAACAGCTTCTTTATAACCCCTCTGATAAGGGCTGGGGTAAACAGGAGGTGCAGGCAGTCGCTGGTTTCAGGCTCGTTCACTCACGGACACCAGTTTTAACCTACATGCGCAATCCTGATAAATGGCACTGGAGTCAGCACTGCTGATAAGGCTCCTGCTCCCTGTACAAATACTTCACAGGCCTTGCAGTTGAGAAAAACCACTAGGCTATTTGTCAAAGTTATCTTCAGCTAAAAACCTACTACACTGCACTTGCATCTACAGCATAGACTCTGCCTGGGCACCTCCGCATCCATACAACTGAGAGGAAGTACCAGGAGATGTGCTGGGAATGTTTTCAATAAAAATGAATCTGAACCATTGTATCTAGGGTAATTCTGCTGTCTATCATGAACTAGACATCACAAGTACTCAGCTCATTCTCCACTGGATGATAAAACTAACAAGAGGGGGGAAAAAAATCACAGAGGGAATTATAAACTCTAGCCAGAAAAGGGAGATAAACAAGTGAGCAAGTATGCACTCATCAACAGGAGTTTAAATGCACTCCTGACTAAGTACAGAAATCATGTTCCACTCCCAGGTAATGGTCTTAGTGTTACCAGGAACCAGTACAAATTTATCAAAATCTCATTATTATCATGCCTATTTTTTAGGTGTCAGAGCTGCCACTGTAAAGGTTGCTAATTAACTGCAAGACTATCATACTCTATAAATAACTGGTACTGAAATCTTTCTACTTCCAAAGAATAGGTTTCCTTTAATTTCTTGGGACAGCTGGTGACATAGTGGTGGCTCCGCCCAGTACAGTTCCATGGCTCAGATATGTGCTAATGTATAAAACCATGACAGACCTAACTGGATTTCAGTTTTGTTTCTTCCCCAGTGCTAGTTTCTTAGCATTAAACATGAGCAGGTTCAGTGCGTGTTCATTCCCTTCATCTCAGGTGGAAAGGAAATAAACAGAAAAAAGAGAGTAACTACCCCTTGGCTCCCAAAAGGGAGCCTTTCCAACTGGAAAGGGCCAAAAGCAAATTATCTAATCTTCCAGAATCCATTCCTATGGCAGGCATGGATTCCTATTACTCATGACTACATGGAACTGGCAGTTAAGACTATTTAATCCCTGAAGGATTTAGGATTTAAATAGGTACACTATAAATACACTACACTGGATATTTTGGTTAAAAAGCACTGACACGAATGACAATACTGTTAGTAATATTGGAGTTACTGCTATTTAAGGTTAGAAGGTATTTCCAACTCATACCCCTGTATTCTGAAATGTTTTAAAAATGGTTTCAGAATACAGAGATATTTCTGTGACATTACAGGGATTGAAAAGCATCCAATTAAGACAGCCAAAGAATGGTTTCAAAAGCTGCATCTTTTGAATCTGGACCAGCCAAAATACCTTTCTTCTCTATATTTGATATCAACTTAGATGAAAAGTTATGTAAATTTGCACCATAAACTTTACTTTTCCTTTATATTTTTAAGGGATTCAGCGCTATTTATGTAGTCAAATTTTAGTTTTCTTATTTTCTTACACAGAAAGTAAATTAGTTTAACAATTAGGGATATATTATGTATATTTTGTCTTGATTTGTGGTAGTAACAATGCTATAATCCAAACTTTCTACAGGAAAGTTCAGAAATTATGGGGGGGTAAGCATTGAAAAGTTTACTGGTTTGATCATAGGACTGCATAGGAAATTAGGCTGGCAGAGAAATCAGGTTGCTATCTGGTCCAACCATTTCTCAAAACACAGCTGAATTCAAAGTCTGATCAGGCTCCTTAGGGCCACATCCAGATGACTTCTGAATAATCTCTAAGGCTGGAAATTTCAGAATCTCTCTGGGAAACCTGGGCTACCATTTGATCATGCTGAACATTTTTTTCTGGAATTTCCCTTGCTGCACTTCATCTCCCTCAGTCTTTCACTGTTCACCCCTGGGAAGTGTGCAGCTCCACTTCCTCAAAGATCTATCCATAAGGAAGTCAGAGGCAGCAACAAGACCACGATGTAGTTCTCTTCACCTAAGGCTGGACAAAACCAGCTGTCCCACATCACACATCGCATGCTCCACAGTCCCAACCCTGTTACCAGCTTTCCTCCAGACTCTCTTCAGTTTGCCAGTTCCTCTCTTCTACTTCAGAGCCTCAGGACACTGTATCTCAGATGTAGTTTTAAGAATACTCCATGAAAAGGAATAATAACTCCCCTAGACCTGATATTGTGATTAAATGCAGCTTTTTTCATTAGTCTGACTTCTGGAATAAATATAGGCCAAGAAATCTAGTATTTGTGGAATAAATTGCATGTAAAAAGAGTGCCCACATATACAGTGTCAGGGTCATGATATCTATGTGCAAAGTTTTTAGGGCAACAATTATGTTTTAGCTCCATAATTTCTAATTGTGACAAACTAGAATTATTGTATTGCAATTAACAGAAATTCTTTAGTAGATACGGATCAGTGCTCTGTGTAAGCAAAGAGAAAAAAATATCATCAAATTAAAGTAAGATAAGAGATGATTCCTACATGTCTGACCCAGAATAAGTTAGTGGTTAAAAAGGCCCCGGAAGGTAATGAATGCAATTAACAGCATTGTGTGGTAAAAATGCACAATTATTAGCAATCTCCAAGATAAATTCAGGATTTCAGATTTCTAGATATGTGAAATTTCTAGTGTGATTTAGCAAAGAGTTACAGTGTGTTTATGACTTGAGGGAAAGTCTCCCAAGTTTTAAGGTGCTGTTGTGCACACTGAGCTATCTTCATTTGTTCTGCTTTACCATTGGATCAATTATATTGTCTATATTCAGTGATTTACTTCCTAAAATTACCACGGCTGTGACTTATTGATTCCAAGGAGAGGTTATATGAGAAATCACATGTATTAGCATAATTTCTCTTTAGCCTGTTTTCTGTATTCCTGTTGGTGAAGTTTGTCTGTAAAATTTTTGGGTTTCTTCCCTTGAAAATTACCAATACATCTGTACCATTCATTTGTTTGCAAGGATCCTTTTCTCAAGCCACTGTTTTATTAGTTTTCAGAATACTCTTGAAATGTGGCCTCAGTCCATCTGGGCAAACAGACTGAGTAACATAGATCAGCACCATCTCCTATGAGGGAAGAATAAAATAATCAAATAAATATGTATGTACATCACAAGCAGCTATGAATTTCTTATACCATAGGATTTTCCTAGAGCAGGAACACTTAAGAGATGCCCATTATGAAGTCCTCCTCAATTCTGAAGAAACTGGAAACAAAGACATAAAAAATTGATCCGCCCACCCCAAAATTGCTTTTATTTTTATGGAAAATGACAGGTGCCAGTTTACATGGTGCTAAGTATCACTTGCTTTTAGTTCTATAGGAATTTTTTATATTTTGGGTGAAATAAAGGTTTTGAGATACAATTTCTACTCAGCTCATGAAGGTGGAAGCCTTGTGAGATGAAGTTCTCTTAAGAGAACCATAGGTATCACAGTGCTGCCCTACGCCTTATTTAGCAAGTCAGATTTCCAATTCAACTCCAAGTATAATTTGAGTTCTTGGCTATGTATTAGAACTGTAAATTAAAATAAATTTATCAGAACTAGGCTGTCTACAGCTCTGTGATTTCAATGGCATCTATGTGAATGTTCTTATTTTAAGAACATTCTTAGCAAATAATGTGATAAATGTTAAGTTTGATGTGACACTGTTAAACAAATCAAACATTAGTCTGCCTAATAAAAAATGAAAAAAGATATCATAAAGACAAGTGGGCATTTAAGGTGCAAAATAGGCGGGATTTACTTGCTTAAGGGAGAAATATGGAAAGTCTGTGCAACCTCAAAGCCCATTAAGTTGCGAAGTTTTATGTAACTTCAAAACCCGTGTCAGTGTATTACGTACATTATCATAATTTTGGACCAAAAATTTCTGTGTCTCACTCTAAGCATCAAAGCCAGGCTGAAAGGTAGAGCAGGACAGGGTTCTGGAAAAGTGTCAGAAATTCAGAGCTATTAATTACAATCCACTGAAAATTTAAAGTTGGAAAAAAAATTCCTAAAAATGATATTTTTATTTTATTTAGCAGAAAATATCCCAATCTGTTGAAGTGCCTAGGAAATTCTAGATTTTAAAGAAAAATTATGTTTATACTTGTGTCTGATTTTCAGCTTTAATAAATGAATTAATTTAATAAATTAATTGCTCCCAAATTGCTCCAATTAATGTGGTTTTTTCCTTGGTTTTTTTTTCTTTGGGGGGGGGGGAGGTGGAAGTCCCCAAAATGCTAAGACTGTTGAGAAGAACATAAATCTTCAAAACAATATTTCTTACTGAAACAATCTGGTTCCAACTTTCTTCTTACTTTTTTTTTTCTTCACACATTTTTTGACTAAAAGGACCTGGTACATAGCTTGACTTTCAGTCTTGCTCTTATTGAGAATTCACAGCAGCTTTTCTCTGTGTCTGTTGACACTGCAGCTGAATGTGTGACTACAGGGGAGAATGGTCCAAGGAAGCACGAAATGCACTATTTGAAGATGATGTCAGAGTAGGAGAGGAACCAAAGCATGTGCCTCAGGTCCCCCATGCAGTTGCACAATCCATGGTGAAGTCTGTGCAATCACCTCTTTCCTGTTTACCCATGGTAGCCAGTTCAAAGCTACTGAGCTTATAAACTTGCTTATATTCAATACATATTTAAATTCTGATTTCTATTTTGCTGGATATGTGCTCCCAGAGGAACATCGCTATTTGATAATACTATATTTTGTCAATTACTTATTTTTCTGCCTTTTAGGACTTGACTATTCTTGCTACAAAAGATTCCTGATAAGAGCTTTTGGAGGTATTGCACATTGTGCAATTCTTGAAGTGGAGGAGGGTGGAGATGGACAGACATGGAGAATGATAAGAATTAGGCAAAGCAAACACTTCAGGACTCAAATCAACAGATAATGCTCAATTTCAGACCACACTGACCTGTTCATCTGAAAGATCACCCTGACACAGAGCACATGAAAGAAAATTATTCACTTCCATGAACTGCTATGACCATTTGAATGAATGTGACTCTCAAGCTCCTCCTACTTTTTCCAGTTCCATTGTCCCATGGAACAAAGAAAATTGCGAGGAGAATGAGTCATTTCCATTTTCAATAACCCTCCTTTTACATTAGGTGAGTGACAATCTATTTTGTCCAATGAAATATCTAGAAAAAAACATTCTGTGACATTTCCAGACAAAATGAAGGGAGATTCTTGGAGTTTCACAATAGCATTATTTGAGAAATAAGATATTCAGGATTGTTGTGCTGATTGAGATACACTTAAGATACATTATATATATATATATATATATATATATATATCTATATATATATATACACAAGATATATTGTGCTGATTAAGACATATGAATAAGATTCTCATTAAATAAAGTATTTGTAATCTGTGGTTTTATAGTACTATATATATACACAAGATGTATTGTGCTGATTAAGACATATGAATAAGATTCTCATTAAAGTATTTGTAATCTGTGGTTTTATAGTATCTATAACAGCATTACAGTATTCCATTCATTCTCAAAACCAGAAAGTGACACAGCAGGTAACAACAATAATTTGATGTGGTGAGACCTGAAAATGTTCACTTGTAATAAACACAGACCTGCTTTTCCTACACAGATTAAGTATCATTAATTTGTTGCTAATTTACTAATGCATTGACTAAGAGAACAATAGCTTCTATCAACTGGAAGTTCTTAATACAGCAGAAAATATATTGCAGTCAAACACAGGAAAGGAAAACTTTTCACAAATCTCACCTAAAATCCAGACAGAAAAGGTATATTAAAATTATAAATATCATTATATTTTCTCTCTGGTGGAGGTAGGTTTTGTAATGGTGCTATAACAGTGTGAACTTCCTTTAATTGATAAGTAATTGAAATGAATTTGCTGTGTTTTGAACAAAATTGAATTTCATTGTTCCATAAATGCAAATATCAAGTAGGGTAAAGATTTTTTTATATCACACGAAAAAAACATTTGTATCTGAACATTTCAAGAAAAACAGCAGAAGAAAAAAAAGCCCTTCAAACCAAATAAATTTCATATGAAGCCTGTCAAGTAAGAACTGAGTCGTGTGTAAGACAGCTGGTAAAAGCAAGGGACTAGATTGGATAGATCAGAAGGCTCCTTTCCATGCCATGTCCTTATTTTCAGAAGCATTCATATCAGCATTATATTTTCTTCATACCTGAAGACTGAAAAAAACCTCAGTAGAGTATAAATGCAGTTTGTAGATTAGTTTGTTTTTTGTATTGAACTCATATTTACCTCCATATGCCGTGAATACAGCAATGGTAATCTTAGCAGATCATCATCATTTACCACTTCAGACCACACTGGCTATCTTAAATGCCTCAGCACATGAAGGATTTCCAACTGGTATGTTCAGCAGCATGTGGGAATTAGAGAATGGTTTAATTTTGTGCACACAGGGTTGTACATGTGCTGTGGATAACTGCACCTTGGAATTGCACTCATTTTGAAGACGAGCGGCTGCCTCAGTACTTGGAATCTGTTCTTAACCTACAAGTGAAACACTTTGTTAACAACAGCCAGTAATTCCTTAGGACTTCTTAGTTTAGAACATTCCCTGTTACTGTTTAAAGAAATATATACAGAAAAAAAAGTACTGTTATAAGAATTAATATGGAAATCTGTGGGGTACTATTTGGAACCACATTTATTCAGCCTTTTTTAGGTAACCCTCACAGCACATCTATGTAGAGCATAAGGGGACTGAGGCAGTTGAGCTGGTACCAGAAACTTACTGTGTACAAGGTCTGAATGTTTTGCATGGCTTAGACTGCAAGTAAAAATAAAGTATTTGAAAGAGAAATCTCCACCTGACCAGAAATACCATTTTACATGACAGAGAAGGGAAAACTTAAGAGCAGACTGAATGCCGGGAAAAGAGCTTAGCAGAAAACCTGGATTGGGAGGTGCAGCTTACATGATCTTGTGAAAGTGGCCAAGCCCTGAGTCAAGAGGGAGTGAGCTTCCAAAGAAAAATTATGCTACTGAATACATTCTGTCTTTCAACTCTGGCACTCTCATCTTTGGAGTGTTGATCCTACAAACAAATTCACAGCTGAAAATTTCAATGAGATGCTGACAGGCACATGGATGCCCTCGTGTAAGTCTGCCTCTGCAAGCAGGCACCCAAAGTGAAAACTCTGTTGCTCTGGGGACTCGAGAATCAAAACCACTCTGCAGCAAAAACAATGAAGAGACAGACAGACACTGAAAATGTCTGCTTTTTACTATCCATGCAGTATTAGTAACACATGTAATACTTTTCTTGCTGTTTAAATACATGGAGTGAAATCCTTGCCCCAGTGAATTCAGTGGGAGTTTTGCCACAGACTTCAATACGGACAAAAATTTCTCCCAGGGCTGGTGTGATTTTCAGCCAGTTTTTTTCTCTTTAATACATGTGATGACAAAATCCTGTACTTCCATTCCAAGGATGGATCAGCACACTGCAGTAATTAAAACTGCTGTAGT
Organism: Passer montanus; assembly: GCF_014805655.1. NCBI lineage: Eukaryota > Metazoa > Chordata > Aves > Passeriformes > Passeridae > Passer > Passer montanus. The sequence continues at coordinate 4,079,922 of NW_024369485.1, forward strand.
ATATCATACTTACCCAGTATATTGTCTGAAAGACCATAGTGAAGAAATATTTTTTACTTTATGTACTATAAATAACTAAAATTTAGCAGAAAAAATACTCAAACCCAAAGAGTTTTAAGAAATTTTAACTTAAAATCTACTTCTAAAGGAATCTCTAAATGGATGAAAATACGTATGCAGGTATCTCTGCCTGCAGCATACTTCCTCTGCCTCTCTGAAGGTAGGATTTGATCCTTCATTAAAAAGAGAACCAGTGCTAAAGTCCACACACACACACACATACATGAAAATCTCGAATGCTAATATGAAAGAAGGTTGTGCTGGAAGCATGCAAAGCAAGTGTATGTTGTCAAGAACACTGCTGAGATTTGCTGGGAAAGGGGAACCTCAATCTATTCCATTTTTATCAGTCAATTCCAGTGCCAACAAGAGATGCCAAGAGGCGGAGAGAAATCACAGGTCAGCAGAAGAGCAGCTGAAGAGCAGCACAAAGGAATTCCTGCCACTGCAACCAGTAAATCTGCTTCACTAGGGTCTCATTCTAAAGGCCTCTATGAAAGGCACATAGGACAGGAGGAGTAAATAAATAGGAGGAGTTAGAGATGTACACACAACTGCAGGCCTGTAACCTCACTGGCATCATGGAGACGTGGTGGGATGGGTCCTGGGAGGTGAGAAATGTGAAGCTCCAGGGCAGCTGGGCTGCAGTGACCAAGAAAAGGTGGAATTCGAGCCTCTTAGGGCAATGAAGAGCATGCTCAGCAAACTCAGTACCCTGGATTTCAGGAGAGCAGACTTTTTCCCACTCTCATGAGACTCCACCTGGAGTCCTGCATTCAGTTTTGAGGCCCTCAACATAAGAAGGATGTGGAACTGTTGCAGTAAGTATAGAGGAGGCCACAAAGATGATCACAGGGGTGGAGCACCACTGCTATGGAGACAGGCTGGGAGAGTTGAGGTTATTCAGTCTGGAGAAGAGAAAGCACTGGGGAAACCTTATTGTGGCCTTCCTTATTGTATACTTGAACAGGGCCCATGAGAATGAGGATGACCAACCCTTCAGCACGGCTTGCCGTGACAGAACAAGGGTTAACAGCTTTGAACTGAAAGACAGAAGGTTTAGATTAGATATAAGGGAAGAAACTCATTACTGAGGGTGGTGAGGCACTGGAACAGGTTGCCCAGATAAGCTGTGGATGCCCTACCCCTGTAAACAATCAAGGTCATAATGGACAGGGCTCTGAGCAACCTGATCTAGCTCAAGATGTCCTTGTTCATTACAGGGAGGCTAGACTAGTTGAGCTTTAAAGGTCCCTTCTAACACAAACCATTCCATGATCTTATTGTCTGCACTATGATTTCAGATTTCATACAAATGGTCAATGATAAATATCAGAAGGGAGTTTTAGAGAACTCATTCTGTTTGTAAACAGAGACAAGACGTAAAATATTTAACAAGCTGGATATAATGATTAACACTGCAGTCTAACACTGTAAGGCTTTTGAGAAAAAGCTAATACTGGACTAGCATAAACCATGGCTCCAAATGGAAAAGATTTTGACCCCTGCTACAGTAGGAAATGGAGATGTTCAACATTCCTAAACAGAAGGGCCTTTTACAGATTATAGACCTGCACTGTGAGATGGAAAAATGTAACCATACCAGAGCCTTCTTCTCTTCTGACTTATGCTTTTACATTTAAATGAAAACTGTGCATGGAGATTCCAGGTAAGATTACATTCCTTAAACATCATGTGTCCAGCACACAGATGCATGGACAGTGTCCTGAGTAAAAATTATTATTTTCTTGAGAGGGTGGTAAGTTTGATTTTCCTTGAATGTCTAAAATTCATAAATAGATATAGTGAGATTCTAAGGGAGTATGAATTAGGACCACTCACGTGCTGTCAGATCTGCATCCAAAATGTGTACCTGCACAGACATTAAAGTCTGCAAGAGCCTATGGCTTTTTCTTCACATAATAGCCTGAAGGTTTGGGACAAGAAGTTAATTAACTGATATGAACCATAGAAACTAATAATATTAAAAACCTGTAAGATTGTTCAGTTTGTCTCTTCAGAGGCAACTAGATGATTTAGCAGGTTTTGTTTCCATATCTCAGCTCCTACTAAACAATCAAAAATTTTGATCTACAGATCTTCACAAATAAAGTATTTGCAATACAAAACAGAACTATTTGAACTTGAATAATTGAAATTACTACAGTTCTATTCTGAAGATGGTTACTACTTTTTCCCTGTATGGTCATTCTATTGCTCTATTAGCCCTACTCCTGCACTGCCATGCTGAAGGAAGGGGAATTTACCCATGGAGTGCTCAAGTCTAAGCTTCCCTCTGAGGTTCTTTTGCGTTAGTTTTAGTTTAGGACAGGAGATGAATCTCCCTACCATTCCCACTTAGCCTGCTTTGGTCAGCACTGCAGCACACAAATTCTTTGGAATGAAACTATCTCAAATGCTAGCAGACATGCAGGCCATGTGACTACACTAGAGCTAGTCCTCAATAATCCTCCCTCCCTTCAAACCCGTTGACTTGGATATTGGCTCAGCAGCACCACTCATTTAACTTCACAGATGTGCTCTGTGCAGATTGTGCCAGGATGTTGATGTGGAGGAGTCGCTCCTGCACAGCAGACACAGGTACCAGGGCAAAACTGAACTGCAGGGTTTTCTTAAGCACCACTCTGCTCTATGGGCTGAAATGATGTTTTAGATGACAGAGTAACGTGAATTTACCCCACAGCCCCATCCATACAAACTGCACAGCAGAGAAACTCAATCTCACTGCTAATGTGGGTCTGCATCTGCACAGCAGTACTGGTGGGGCATAATCTGTATGGCAAAACTCATCTATTTTGGAAGGCCCCTACTAACAGAATTTCTACCTTTTACTTTGTCCCACTATTTGACAACTCTCACTTTGTTCTTTAATCTGTGAAATGGACACATCTTCTGACGTAAAGGGCAAACCTCTCTGCTCTGACACTTACTGTCACTGAAATGTGCAATGTCTATTTTAAGCAACAATAAGTACTCGAAGGTGTCCCTGCCCATGACAGGAAGGTGAAACTTGATAAACTCCAAGTTTCCTTCCAACCCAAACTATTCTGTGATTCAGCCATCTGCTACTGAAAATATTTTGTAAAATTTCTACCCTCTGCTTTCTGGTACGTAAGCTGCTGAATTACAGACCAATTTCGTATAAGTGATGATATTAACATACTTTAATAGAAGAGGAGGTGGTAAAACTGTCCTGTGATTTAGTAAACTATCTGAAATGAAATTTTGACTGTGTATTGAGTAAATAGGCGCTGTAAATAGATTGAAAATATTTCAAGAGTTACTTTAGGATACCTGAAAACACTTTAAATGTATCAATACTGGCCGTGTGATAAATGTAATGACCCCTCTGGTGAAACTCTCCAGCACATGCACCCTCATATCTCATTGTGGGTTACCCTGAATTATCATTCCTGTGCTCCTTCCTTCTACAGACGGAACACAAGTGCATTTCCAAGCATCCCGCTGAACTTGCGGCTGTTCCTGCCACCTCGTGGCAACTGCTGAGCTTAACAGAAACACAAACTAAGAACACACCAAGGACACATTTTCAAAGACAACTTAGGAAAATGGGCGCAGACTTTTGAGATGACTGTTTTGAGTCCCTTGGTTTTTTCAAGTTTGTTGAACTTTTCAAGTTTGTTGACTACTACAAAGAGACAGCAAAACTTTCAGACTGACTTCAGGAAAAAAATATGGGTCTTGTTACATGTGTCAGAAGAGACACTGATTTTCCCAGGAAAACATAATAGAACAATATGATTATTTTTATATCCCTAATTTCTAACTATAAATGATATTGTTTAAAAAATTAAGCTGGGGTGATCTGGATAAAACAACCCATTTATTGTGAGATTTATCTTAGGCAGAGATGCCTTCACTCTTCGTTTTCAGAACAGCGAAATGTCAAGAATTTCTGCTGTCACCAGTCACTCAGAACTCTTTACCTACATCTTCCCTTTCTAAGCTATTTATTTAAAAGACAAGCATAAGTGCTATGACAAAGAATGCTGCAGTGCCTTTTAGAAAAGCAAATGGTTATATACAATAAAAAATGTTTCTGGCAATCAAGAATCACTGATGTATTTGTAGGTTTGCACAAGAATTAAGCTGAGAGGAGTGGAACTGAGGTATGGAGTGTTTCCTCTTTTCATACACTTCAGCATGTCATGAAGTAACCCAATCCCACAGGAGACAGTTTCAAAGTACTTTGTTACGACACACGGTCCTTCCTAAAAATAAGGAAGTTTAAAGTTATCTATTTTAGAAACTATTTTGATATTAGTATTCAGAAACAATCTTAGCAAAACTAAGGACAGATCCCAGAATAGCTGTTGGTTTTTATAAGTAGGATATTGGTGTTGCTTAATTCTTCTCTCCCTGTGGGGAATGAAAGCAGTTACGATCACTACATAATTATTTGTGAAGGTCAGGTGCTGCAAATGTGATTCATTCCAGTCAACACACAGAACCAGTTCCACGAATGTTCAGCTATTTAGTCACCCCAGAAGGAATCATTAAGGAGAAGATTAAGACCCAAACCCTTTCCTATTTCTACACTGGGGAGATACTGTCATCCTCTTGTAGTTTGCACCTCCTGCCTTCCTTGGAAACAGGTGGTTACCTAATTTTGTTTGTTTTTTTTTTTTTGGTTTTTTTTTCCCCCACATGAAATTCAGTAAGACTCACTTTTAAAACAAAATTCTAACAGAAGAGAAGATGCTGATAATTCCTCTCCTCCTTTTTATATGGTATCCTACAGATTGCAACCTTTATCTGCCATGTTTCTACAGCTCAAATCAAAGCAAACACATATTTGCCACCTACCAAGAACAATTTAAGAAGTCTGCAGACTACTTTTGGTGTTTAGACCGGGTGATGAATGTCCACATTATACAAAACTCATCCTTTGAGTACTATTTTTCAGTATACTCCTCAGTTTTTATAACAAATAATAACTTTGCCTTATGTTCCATGCTCTCAAAACCAGTTTTCCTAGATGTTGGATGTTAGCTAGCATGGTGATCAGATATTATGTGAGCTCAAGGTGATCACTCACACAGTACTATGTTCTATGTCCTGGCAGGCAGCTGGCAGCAGAGCTTCATTTATGATATTCTGAAGAAAATTTTTACTTTGTTAACACTACACTTCATCCTCCCATAAGAACAGAAGGCTTTTATAACTTTAGGTTTTCATTAGCTATTTTAAAGCATATACAGAGTCACAGCAGAATTTTCCTGGTAAGAAACCATTTCTGAGTGGACACAGATATATTTTGGAACACATCCTGTTCAGTAGTTTGATATAGACAAAGAACAACCTGAGGTTCACTTTTGGGGTTTTATCCTAGTCAAGATTTGTTAAGAGAGTAAAGCCTCATGTGACAAAATTAGGTTTCAATTGTATTTTATTTTTATCAATGAAATATAAAAATTACTTACTAAAGTTTGTTAACCTTCCATATGAGATAAAACAGCAAAACTACTTAATGAGTTCCTCGCAATAATGACAAGGAAGGAAAACACCACAGAATTTTCAAAGTTCAAGAAAGTGAAAAAGAGGACAACTCAGAGTTAGCCACATTATTTTCATAGTACACAACACTGGGAAAACCCCCCGAGATCTAGTATTAATCAATGTGGATTGTGTAGTTGCAGCAGCATTTTAAAACATCTGCAATTCAAATGTAAACACTGAGTAGGTTTTGCAAGTTTGCTGAAGTATTTGATTAGGATGTTCTGGGATATTGCAACACTGATTTCTGCTTTGGGCTGTTACATGCTTCCTGATTGCTTCCAACGACCTATAGTGACTCTTCATGGCTTGAATGTTATTGAAGGACCTCACTTCTGAGATCTGACAGTTTTATGCCTACTTGACATTTTCCAATGTAGATATCAAGCCTGGGGGAAAAAAAAATAAAAATCATACAACTCCTGAGCAAAGAGCATCAAGTACCACCACCCCCACTCCAGTGTCAGAAAAGACATGTTCTTTCATTGTATGTAATTATGTAAATTTCAAATAAATTTTGGAACAAACTCATAACTAGCAAAAAAGTTCTTTTTTCCTTTCAGAAAAAGCAAGAAAGCTCCAGCATCTTATCGTACCTGTCAGATGGTCTGGTTATGACTTCTGTTTTTCCTTCCCCCCCACATCCCCATCCTACATCCCAGCACAACCTCAGGCAAGCAGGATACACCTGCTCCACCATGAGTACCTACTCATGGTTAAGGCACGAAGTGAAGTGAAATGGTGCACATTTTTAAAACCAGCTCAAGCTGCAAGATTGCATTTCTGAGTGCTCTAACCAGGAGGTGACTGTATTACAGCTGCCATCACCACTGTAATTTTAGTAGGAAAAAATAGAGGTGTCTCTGCCTTTAAAAAATCAGTGGTAGCCTTTAGGACTGACTTTAGCCTCAACTACCATGAAAAACATAACCATACCCCACAGCCTGTTGTAGTATATTGCAGTTAGAAGTTCTGGACTGGTCCTTTTGCAGTACCTGAGGCCTCTGAATTGCCCAGTCTTAGGCAAACTTTCCCTTCAAAATGTAAAGAATGCTAACACAATATAGAATCTCGGGTTCCAGATTTCAGTCTGATATTCCGATCTTGCAAGAATCCAATTTCTTCAAAAGATCTGGTTTTATTTCCCCTCACTTAATATGGTACAAATGAAGCCCATTCTTACATAACTCTGACTAATTAGGCTATGCATGTAAAGTCTGACCATCTGACACCAAGCAAAACTACATAGATAAACTAAGACATTTTACCCAGAAACATGAAATTGAAGTTCCATCAGTGATAGACTTCTATAACCTTTGTTCTGAGTAGCTCTTACAAAGTCTTGACCCTGATAAACATGATGGCTCACCTACAAAATCAAATTAAGAGCTCCTGTAAATGTCAGGGCTAATGCAAGTAGGTACATACCACTTTAAACATATATTGTACAGATTTTAATATAATTGCTGTCATTGGGACACAGCCAGAGGACTGGCCACAAAAACTGACAAATTACACTATATCAAAAACAGTTAAAAGTAATTATAAACTGCATTACATCAAAATTATTGAGATTAATAATAATTTGCAAAAGTTAAGACATAACAGAGAAAACCAATAATCTCACAGCTACTTATAGCATCGGGGATTACATCCTCAAGTATTGCAAACCCAGCTTTTCCCTCTCAACTTTGCAAAGTGCAGCAGCAATGCTGACATTTTGAGAAAACAAAGTGCAAAAACTGAAGATAACCCTTACAAATTATTGCATACACATGAACCCTTTCTAGAGTGCTCTCTCAACTTTGCAAAGCGTAGCAGCAATGCTGACATTTTGAGAAAAAATTTTCAAAAAACATTTTGAAAGTGCAAAAACTGAAGATAACCCTTACAAATTATTGCATACACATGAACCCTTTCTAGAGTGCAGTTACAGACATAGCATCATGTTGATATTTACAGGAGTATACTTCACATCAAGTTCTCTTGTTGAGACCACCTCAGCTTATAAAAATAAGCTTTGTAAAAGCCTCTTTGTAAAATAACCCCAAATACAATCAAAAAAACAACACTGCCTCCGAGCCCCTTAGAAAAAAAGAAAAATAAAATCTGATGTACATGCAAAAACAAGTGGGTCAGCACCTTGCCCTCTGTTAAGATGTACCTTTCTCAGCCTAGAGAATTTGTTTTTGCTAATGGGAAAGAGTAAGAGCTCTTGAATCCTCTTCAGGCAGCTCCAGTAACTTCTGTGACCCTCGGGCACTTTTCTCACGTGACATCCCAAAAACACGACACGTGCAAACGCAAAGTTAAAACAACAAGAAGCAAGCACGGGAACAAACAAGTAAAGCTCAACTCGACAGGGAAAGCGGGCCAGGCCGCAGCGCCCGCAGGAAGGCGGCACCGGGACTCGAACCGGCGGCCCCAGCGCTCACCCTGGACTCTCCTGAGCCGCACGTCCGAGGAGAGAAAGTGCCGGGCGGTGCCGCTGCGCACGCGCGTTCCCGGGCAGCACGTTCCGGCCGCGCTTCGCGCCGCCATTTTGGGCGTGCGGCGCCGCCGGGTCCCGCTCGGCGCTGCCGCCCGTGTGCGGTGAGGCGGCTGCGGGAGGGCGCCGGGCTCCGCTCCGCTCCCGTCCCCGACCCCTCGAGCCCCCTGGGTGGCCGCAGCCTCCGCCCGTGCCCGGTTCCTCTTAGGTGAGTGCCGCGTCAGAGCGCCTGCTTTGGAGTACAGGCGGCTCAGTCTGTACCTTGTGTCTTGCATTTGGTTGCATTTAAAAGTCCCTTTGTTATGGCATGAATTGTCTTTAAGTTAGTGGTGCGGGATAGAAGGATGCATTTTAGTGGCTTAACAGTTGCAAGCGAATACAAATGTGTGACCACTCCTGCTTAGAAAGTAGGTGGTGGCTGCCTGTGCGGTGTTCTCTGACTGGTTTGGGTTTTTGAGCTTCAGTGCTGGAAGTGTAGCCAGACCGTGATTTTAGGAGGGTGGATTCACTTTTTTCAGTTTTGTAATTTTGTTTTTTGTGATCTTGAGTTTGTAGTTCAGCTAAGTATGAGGAATTTTTCCAGGGTGTGTTTATTAGGCAGGATGGGGATTTAGAAATACGTGGAATTGTTCGTGTTGGAAGGAACTTTAAAATTCATTCAGTTTCAGTGCCCTTGCCGTGGGCCCAATAGAAGGGACACCTTCTGTTGGACCAGGTTCTTCAGAGAACCATCTGTCCTGGGCTTGTTCAGGGATGGGGCAGCCACAGCTTCTCTGCACAACTTGTTCCAGTGCTTCACCACCTTGACAATAAAATATTTCTTTGTAATATCTATTCTAAATCTTCTCCCTTTCAGTTAAAAGACATTCCCGCCTTTTCTATTATCTCATGCCCCTGTAAAAGGTCCCTTTCTATCCCTTTTAGGAATTGTAAGCTTTCTATGGAACTGTCCCTTTTTCAGGCTGAACAACCCAGCTCCTTTAGCCTGTCTCCATAGGAGAGATGCTCCTCCCTCTCATCATTTTTGTGGCCTCTTCTGAGCTTGCTCCAGCAGGTCCATGTTCTTGCTGTGCTGGGGACCCCAGAGGTGGATGCAGCACTGCAGGGGTCCCTGTAGGGCAGGGCAGAGGAGCAGAGTCACCTCCCTGGACCTGCCTTTGATGCAGCCGAGGTTGTGTTTGATTTCCTGGGCTGTGAGTGGGCAGTGCTGGCTCATGTTGAGCTTCTTGTCAACAAACACCCCAAAGACTTTATCCTCAGGGGTGCTCTCAGTAAGAGAAGTAGTACAAAAATTTATATTTTTTGTACTTTGTAGTTTTCTAATGATTTTTCTACCCTTCTTCCTCATAGAGAGATACGTACTTGTCTACTGCTGGGCCGTGTTTGCTTTGGAAGATGTGTTACTAATGAAGGTGGAAAGGTGAGTAAACAGCAAAAAGTCATTTTGTCAACTGTAGAAATGTGGCCGTGTCAGTGTGATGCTGTTATTCAGGCTGTGATAACAGACAAGCATTAATGCACAAATAGTTTTATTTTGTTATGTATTAGTGCAAATAGGGCATAGTTTCAGTGAAGAGGGGGGGGAAAGGGAGCAGAGTTTCAGTCAGGCCCCTTCTAAAATCTAAATCTTCTTAGTGATCAAATGTTTCTTCCAGGCAGACAGCACCAATTCCTTAAGGCTGTTTGCTTTCATATGAAGGGGGACAAAAAAAAGGCAGCAGAGTTTCAGTCAGGCCCCTTCTAAAGTCTAAATCTTTGTAGTGATCAAATGTTTCTTCCAGGCAGACAGTACCAGTTCCTTAACACTGTTTGCTTTCATTAAAAGCACCCAAATTTTTACTATCTGTTACAATGGAAGGTGGATGAAAAGGGCCTTGTTGAAGCAGGAATTTGTCAGATCTGGGTTTGATGCTGCTTTTACTGGGAGGAGTTTTTTCTTTTTTTGGTGTCCAGTGATTTTGATTTTTTTGGGTTTGTTTTTCGGTTGGTTTTAGAAGTTATTCATCCTCCATCCTTCTGCCCTACTGCATTACAGTAGGGGTGCTCATTTATTTATTAGAGGGGGTTTTTTTTGGTGTGTGGTTTTTTGGGGGGGAGGGGGTTAAATTTTTTTTTGTGAACTAGAATGATAGGGATCAATATTTTTTGGTGTCCAGTGGTTTTGATTTTTTTGGGTTTGTTTTTGTGGTTGGTTTTAGAAGTTATTCATCCTCCATCCTTCTGCCCTACTGCATTACAGTAGGGGTGCTCATTTATTTATTAGAGGATTTTTTTTTTGGTGTGTGGTTTTTTTGAGGGGAAGGAGGTTAAATTTTTTTGTAAACTAGAATGATAGGGATCAATATTTTTTCTGAAGACAGTTGTGTATTCACTTGCTACTTCATGTTTGGTTGTGATGAAAACTGTCATGACAGTTTCACTGAAGATTTTTTTGCAGGCTGAAGGGGATCTTGCCCTAAAACCTTGTAGTTGAAACTGAAAGTTTAAGTTCCAGCTTTACATAAAAATTCATAAATCAAGGTTATCTTTGTCCAGAGTACCCTTGAGCATTTATCCACTGTCTTTGCATTTGATGTTGTCTACCTTAAATTACTTTGTTAAAACAGCAGTTCATTTAATGGAATTGCTTGATTAAATTTTTGTCATACACAGCCTTTTTAAGTAATGTGAAGTCAGAGATTCACTGAATCATTGATATGTGAATTAAACTGGAAGTTTAAGACTGGATTATAGATCACAAAAGTATCTGAATGTTTTAAGATACTAAAACTGTCGGAATTGGAGTGTTGAGACCATACAAAACACAGCTGGCACAGTTGTTACTTGATAAGCAGTGCAGAAATGTTGCACATAGATGATAACTCAGTATGTCCTTGCAATTATGAGAACCTGAAATATGCTATTGCTACAATTGGTACAGACAGCTAGAGTAAACAGTAGAGCATGGAGCTGTAAATTGTCAGTGATTTGAAGAAGTGATTTAGACAGAAAATGCAGGGTGAGTAGGGGATCAGTCCTTGGTCTTTTACACATGAAAAGGAAGGAGAAACAGACTGGAATACCTTGGTGTTATTGTGGGAGCAACATTTTGGTTAAAAATTAATCTCAAGTGATAAAACCAATCTGTTGCCATGTGGGTGAATCCAGAGGTACTTTTTTTGGTGTTATCTGAGCATGTCTTTACGAAGAGAATTGTGCGGAGTATATCCCAGTTGCTTAAGACATGGCATGCTAAATGTTTAGTATATATTTCAGCCAGAATTTTAATAATGTGCTGTTAAACCGTTTTGAAAACAAACGTTATGTAATGAATTAGCTGCAAAGAAAAAATACAGAAAATTATCAAAATGATCATACTCTTTTTCTTTGCAGACAGGATGGAATCTCTGACTCCTTCACCAGACTCAGTAGATAAGAAATTGAAGATAACTCATGTAGAATGCCATCCTGAGTGCTTGGTTATAGTATTCCAGGCTCAGTACAACGTAGGATGTGAGCTTGACTATTTCATACTACAAAATGAAATACAGCGTGTGTTCAAAGTAAAAGATGATGTCTCTGTTGGTGGATCTTGCTTGGTGGAAGACACAGAAGGAGAATGGCATAGAGGAAGAGTTCTGAGAAAAAAAGGGAATATCTGTGAGACTTTTCTTATAGACACTGGACATGTGTTAGCTGTTGAGGAAACACATCTTGCTGCTGCTAGTGATAAATTGTTTCAGCTGCCTCCAAAGGTGGTTTTGGGTATTTTTGCAAGCATACTTCCTCTTGGAGAAAAATGGGGTCCGAAAGCTGTTAACTATTTTTCATCTCTGGTAGGATTACAGATCACTGGTCATGTGAAGGCTGTTACACCATATCAGCTGTTTATTCTAGAAGTGCCTAAGATTATTACTGATGTTCTTGAACTGCAGCTAGGTAAATTTATTGATGGAGATTCATTTTGTCTTGTTGTAGGAACTTTAAGAGCATTGCCCCAAGGAATGCTTTGTAAGAGAATGCCACAACTGTTGACACAGCAGTATCCGTTCAGGGAGTTACTTACCTTAAATAATTCTGAGAAACCAACAGATTTTTGGCATGTTCCAGATCAACTCTTTCCATGTCTACCTGTTGGCAGTAAAGAAAATGTAAAAATAACTGGAGCAGTAAGCCCAAATAAATTTTATTGTCAGATACAGAAGTGGCAGAAAGATCTGGAATGTTTGACAGGAGCCATGCATTTGTACTATGAAGCTCTTGTTGGAGAAAATACCACATGTTGTGATAGTTTCGGGCTGCTCTGTGCTGCAAAGAGGCAGAATGGACAGTGGCATAGAGGAGTGATAAAACAACTCCTCTCTGACCATGTGGAGGTCTGGTTTATGGATTTTGGCATTATTGAAGCTGTGCCACCTAGTTTTATTCGGAAACTGAAAGCTGAGTTCATGACGTTACCAATGGTTTCATTTCCATGTACACTGTCTTGTTTTGGTAGTCAGGATGAAACAATAATAAAATTACAGTTCAAAGAACTTACACAAGCCTTAATAGGACAAACCTCTGTGTGTGTCCAAGTTGATCTATACAATAACACTGAACGCTTGTATTATATAACGCTGCAGAAACAAAATCTTGGAATTAATGCTGAGCATCCAGAAGACCAGAATGAGACAGCTGCTGCCCCATGTGTCTCGCTTTTGGAAACAAAAACCAGAAGTATTGCACTAAACCACAAACCAAGTCCTGAGAGAAACAATTTGTCTAAGATTTACTCTGGAAACAAAGATAAAAAAGCCTGCTTACCTGAACAGGACATTTCTTTCTCCAGCCACTGCAAGAGTGTAGAGATGGAAATGAACTCTTTTTATGGAGCTTTTGTAGTATACGTTGTAAATCCATCTGACTTTTGGATTCAAACGTGTAGATACCAGAAGGAGTTTCATGTCTTGATGAAAAACATTGCCTCCACCTACAGTCAATATAAAGATGATGAGATGGTCCTTAAAAAGCCAGAGCCTGGGTTGCTGTGCTGTGCCCGGTATAGCAGGGATGGGTGTTACTACCGGGGTGTTGTCACAAAAGTGTTTCGTGTTAGCATTATGGTTTACTTTTTAGATTTTGGAAATACAGATACTATACCCTGTCACTTTGTGAAAACATTGCTTCCTGAGTTTTCTGATTTACCAGCTTTAGCTATGTGTTGTTCCCTTGCTTGCACATTTCCTGTTGATGGTGTGTGGGTTAAAAAAGAAACTGATTTCTTTAAAAACATGGTGTTGAACAAACCACTGCTACTTCAGGTCGTTGGAAGGCAAAACAACAAGTACCTTGTTAATGTGCAGTGTCATACTGGTTTCCTGCAAGGAAATGTTGCCACGTGTATGGTTCAAGCTGGTTATGCTGAATATCAGCTAAAGCCTCCAGATTCTGTTGTGAGGGCAGCAAAAAAGCGGCACAGTGGGAATCACCTCAAATGTAAAAAAGAAAAAATCAATGCAGAGAACACCAGTAATATTTGCAAAAATAAGATGTCTGGAAATGGGGACATGCTTCAGAAGGAAAAATCATTAAATGTGCTGCCAGTGCCTAGAGAATCTGTGGTGCCATCGTGTTCAGGAGATGTTGCTGTCTCCAAAATGCATAAATCAGTATGTGAGCAAAAATTAGTTTATAAGGAGCTTGTGTTTAAACCAGGAGCTGCTCATGAAGTGGTGTGTTCTTGCATCTTTTCCCCAGCAGATTTTTCATGTCAACTGCAAAGCAGACTGCCAGAGCTAAATAACTTAATGGGACAAATTCAGACATACTATAAAGATCATACCAATCCCTACAAAACTGGACAGGTTGCCTGTGTTGTTAAGTATCCCAAAGATGGGAAGTGGTACAGAGCCACTGTTGTGCAGGAGGTATCCACAAATGAAGTTGATGTGGTTTTTGTAGACTATGGTTATCAGGAAAGAGTTTCACTTAAAGATGTACAGGGTATTCTTCCAGATTTTCTAACTCTAGAGAGTCAAGCATTTCGATGTGGACTTAAAAATGTAATCTTACAGACTGACTCAATTAATTGGTCTGAAGAAGTGCATAGACAGTTTGTAGATTTCATTTCTTCTCCTAGAGGACCACTGACTTGCACGATTTATGCTCTTGTTCTTGTGAGCCCCAACTGTTTATGCAATGTAGTTGACTTGCAGACTCCACTTGCTAGTGTAGAGGAATTCCTCAGAGAACGTGGTCTCACCCAGCCTGAATGTGTTGGACTGAGAAACCTTTCATCTTTGGGTTCTTTGTATAGTTTTTGCTATTCATCTTTCAATATAAAAATTGGAAGTGAGGAGGAGGTTTATATAACTCACATAAATAGTCCTTCAGAATTCTATTGTCACCTTAACCGCAACTCTGAAACTCTTGAGGCATTGATGAAGAGGGTTAGTGACGTAAGTAAAATGTCAAGTAATGCAAATTATCATGGCACTACACGACTGTGTATAGCCAAGTATGTGGAAGATGGTCTCTTTTACAGAGCTTTGGCTTTTCCTGTGGAATCAACGTCCTTTCTGTTGGTTGACTATGTGGATTTTGGAAATAGGAGTATGGTGGAGAGAGATCAGTTGATGCCTATTCCACATTCTGCCACTGACCTACTATTCACACCCATGCAAGCTATTAAATCCTGTCTGTCAGATGTTAGGGGGGCAGAATTTCCAGCAAGAATTACTACATGGTTTGTGAAAACATTCCTTGGTAAATTGCTGAAGGCTGTAATTTTAGCCAGAGAACCAGATGGAATGATTGTTGTGGAGTTGTATGATGGACAGGTCACAGTAAGTCAGAAAATTAGAGAAAAGGTATTGGAAGAGTTGGCCCAGGAAAGCCAAGCCTATGATGAGCATTACCAGGCAGATACTGGTGAGAAATTTGGAGATGAAGAGCAAACTGCATGTAGCATACCAAAGTTGTGTAGTGGATTCTCAAAACAGCAAACTTTACAGGACAGCAAAGAGCGAGTTTTTAGAAATACTTTCAGTGCTCTTCTGGAGAACGGAGAGGAACCTTGGATTGGACAACCTGCTTCTCACTCCCTGTCTTACTCTGCTTTACATTTAAAGGAAATAACTGTAAATGCTCTCTCTGACTCTCAGAATGAAAGACCAAATAGTACAGGTCAACAGGAAAGCAGTAATAAAAATATACCTACATTAATCAGCCTTCCTCAACGTGATATCCAGGTGAATACCGAAGTAGCAGGTTATATTTCTCATATAAATAGTCCATCAAGTTTCTACGTTCATTTTGCAGAGGATGAAAACTTAATAATAAAACTAGCAGACGATTTGAATGAAAGCTTGGAGAATAGAGTTTGGGAAGATTGCTTAAATGAGCTCATGGTAGGGGATCTCATTGTTGCAGAGCATGACGCTGATTGTTTTTACTATAGAGCAGTTATTAAAACTCTGAAATCAGGAAACTCCTATGAGGTAGAATTTATTGACTATGGTAATACTGCAGTTGTAAGTTCGTCAAAAATCTGCAGGATTCCAGAAAAGTTCTTAACTCTGCCAAGGTTTAGTGTTCATTGTTTCCTTAGTGCAAAAAGTGTTCCTGAGGAAAGCTGGACTAAAGAAAGTGCTGCATATTTTGCAAGAACAGTAAGTGACAAGCCAGTAGCTTGCAAGTTCTTACAGCAACATGGAGAAAAATGGGAGATAGATGTAATTTGTGATGGAGAGTCTTTGTCTAACAGCCTTTTGCATAAAATAGACAGCATAAAGTGGAATAGCACGTGGGTATTTTCTTTGGAAAATAGGCCTAAACAACATGGTAATTCTCGAAAGTCTAAGAATAGTTTAGGTGGCCAAAATAAAACCAAGGCTCCTGGGATGAAAAATATTTCTGTGCAACCCTTACATCTGCTTCATCAGGTGTTAAATTCTGGACAAGTAGAAGCTGCAGAAGTAGTTAATATTTCAAAGAGTGGTGAATTTTATGTACAGTTACTTAAAAATCTGCAAATACTACATGAGTTAAATGTAATGCTTGACAAAGAAGCACAAAGAAGTGATTTGCTTAGAGTGGATGACATTGAACAGGGTCTGGAATGCATTACACTATCTGAAAGGAACTTAAAATGGAATCGATCAAAAGTGATAAAGAAATTTGTCAGGGAAAAGTTAATGCTAGTTTTTTTCATGGATTATGGCACGTGTGAGATTGTGTCCTTAAACAATGCGAAGATGCTCAGTGATGAGATTAAGAGTATTCCTAAACAAGCTGTTTATTGTAGGTGGATTTGTTTTAAAAACCTGAAGAAAATTCACTTAGACCATGTAGTAAATGCGCTTCTAGATTGTGAAATAAGGATCTTGTTTCTGAGATACTTGAAATCATCTGATATCTGGGAGGTAGATATTTTAGTGGGAGAAGTTACACTTCAGGAGTATTTGAACCAGCTCTTAAGTCATTGCTGGACAATTGCTGGACCAGAAAAGTGTAGTAATACAAACTGTAAGGAGTTTGATGTGTCATTCAACATAAATTCAGTCATGTGGATGCTCTTGCGTAGTGGCAGAACATATCCTGGGTGTGCAACTGCAGTTACTGATCCTTCAAACTTCAGCATCCAGTTTGAAATCTTCTTTGATTGCATGCGAAACTTGTCCCTGCTGCTCTCTGACCTTCCTGACAACTTGCCAGCTCTGCCAGAAGAACTTGTGATACCTGGTGCTAGCTGCTTGATCGAGTTTGGGCAGGAAGCAGAGTGGTACAGGGCAGAAATTAATGAAGTAACAGATCAGTCTGTTGTTCTTACATTTATTGATTATGGCTTTCTGAGGACCATACCTTATTCTGATATCCATAAACTTAAAGTTGTTCCAGAAAGTCTGTCATACTTGCCACGCTTGGCACACTCTTGCTCCTTGCATGATACAGTTCCTGGTAAGGGGGAACACTGGAGTGAGGAAGCCATACTTCTGTTTCAGCAGCTTCTTCATAAACCAGGTCTGATATTTCATTTTATCCACTATGGCTCTGAAATGAAGTTAGAGGTGGATGTTTTGTGTGAAGATAGAAATCTGTCTGATACGTTAATTGCTGCAGGCCACGCAGTCTGCTCTCACAGTAAGTGCTGTCCCATTGCAGTTGACAGACTCTAATCAGAAAAAAGAATTGCAAGTGAAGTGGCCAGATTCTAGTTACTATGCTTCCCTTTGTGAACCGGAATATAATTATGATAACAATTCTGATTTCGCTGACAGAAGTCAGGCAAAGAAGAGAAACAAAAAAAATCTTTTGAAGCACAGCATTAGCTATAAAAAAGTTTCAAAGAAGAGAGTGTGGTAAAGTGGCTGCTGGAATACCATTAACAAAGGATCTGAGTTTACAACACTGAAAGGAAGGAAAACCTGCGAAAGACGGACAGTACTGTGAGGATGGGATTTTCTCAGCATTAGGATGACAAGAAGAGGAAAGTTGTCATAACACAAAGTAAATCTGCTACCAGAAACACTGGTTGAGGCTTGTGATTCTGATGTTCTGCAGTCTGGAAAGACAGTGTCTGAAGCTGCTTGTCAGAGAATTATTTGAATGATCAGTAGGTTGCAGTTAGAAAAGTACTACTTCAAACAATATAAACCAAACAGCCTTTTTGTTGGAATGCTCTTGAAGTTTTCGTACATATATATCTGATATTTATTTGCAGTAACATCTGGTTTACAGGGTGATGTCTCCATACTTTGGTTGTTCAGAAAACAAAGATGCCAGACATACTTTCTTAGGTTCTGAATTCAGAGTTTCCATGTGAGAAAAGTTTAAATGTTTACTACGATGAAGCCTAACATCTGGATCCCCGTACTTTGGATGTTCAGAAAACAAAGATGCCAGACATATTATTTTCTTAAGTTCTGAATTCAGTTTCCATGTGAGAAAAGTTTAAATGTTTACTACGATTAAGCCTAAAATCTGGATCCCCATGTATGGAAAAGACATGCATTAGGTTGTTTTCATTTAGTTCTTGGTGTAGAGATGCTATTGCCCTTTCTGAAGGTTCTCTTAGTATCTGAGTTGCATAATTTTGGGATTTTTCACTCTGCTAGGGGTTTGTGTTCCACTGATACTTCTCCTTTATCTTCCTCCCCATCAGAATGAAGAGAGGGAATTTTCTCTGGGTGTTTAGTCAATATACGGTAAAGTCAAAATATTGTTTACATCTTAAAGGGAAGCATTCAGAACCTTTTATTTTTTTTCTCCTTTGTGGGAGGAGCAAATTTCAAAACTGAAAAGTGATGGCAATACTGTGTATCTTAGAAGGGTAGGTTTTTTTCAATATCTAGTCTGAAATGTTAAGAATTTGTCAGCTGTTTTTCTGATTTTTTTTTTATTTTTATTTTTTGCTCTCACCTCCTTCCTCTGTTGTTTGGACAAAGTATGAAAAGTCCTGAAGCAATGAGGGGTTTCCTTTGTATGCTCTGTGATTGTTTGAATTTCAGTGAGAAAATGAATACAACCCTGATGGTTGACAACATATCTTACGCATCTCTAGAAGTAAACAAGATTTAACAACACACATGCTGTTTGCTCCCTGTCCCCCCCTCCCACCGCCTCCATATCACAATGTATTTAATTTATGTGAAAACCTGAAAGCTTTATCTGGAAAACAGTTTTTTGGGGTTTTTTTTTCAGTAAGAGAGACATGTCTGGGAAAGTCAAGAGGTGAGACAATGCCAGCTGATCTTTACAACGTTCACTTTGCTGGTGAATTATTCTTGAAACTTATATTATTTTCATTGTATAAGTGAAAAATGCCCATTACTAACAAATCAGAAAACGTGTGAGATAAAATTCCTTAAGTAAATACTATTTAAAATATCAGTAATGTTAATATAGTGATTAAAAAAAAGTGGTGGGGGTTGTAACCATTTGTGATTGTTTTCTTTATATTGCATTGTTTCTTTATATTTCAGAATTTCGAGGTTTTCCTACTAAATTGTAAGCTTACCTGGCACATTCTTTGTCAATAGTTAGACATACTGCTGGTCTATGTTAGTGTAAAACACAAAGGTTGTATTGTGCAACATTACTCATGTTGAGTGATGACTTCACACTTGCTGTGCTGGTTCATTGTAGTGCCACAAAGAGACACTGACACTTACATATTAATTAACACTGATTCTAACTTCTGGCTGTCTTTCAGTTGGAAAAGTAGGATATTGGGCATCTGTTCTTTTAAAAAATCATTTGGATACCTTAAATGCAAACATGTTGTGTACAGTAATACACAACTTGCATATTTTAAGTAGATTTTTTTTGCTTATGTATATTGTGCTTTAACTTGTATGTAGTTGTAGAATATTGCTTCTCTAATGTTACAAAATGGAGCCTAGAAATGATGTATGAATAAGAAAAAAATAAACAGCTGTGTGTACTATTTTTATGTTTCGCAAATTGCATATGTTAGATTTATTTGCAAGAACGTGTATTTTGTTTTCAACTTGTAATGAGACTAGCTCGTGATAGTAATTCTTTTACTGAAGGTCTGATACTCAAAATGCTTCAAGTAAAATTCAGATAATTGAAAGTATTTCAGGATTATACTGTGTCTGTAAATATAAAGAATGTCTTGTTGCCACTGTTGATGCAGATTCTCAGAAGTGCATTACAAGGATGTGTTATGATCATTAGATTAAGTTGCTGGGAGGTCTGGCTGTGTATTTTATGCCCAGTCTTTTTTCTCTGCTGTGTAACTGCTGTTAAAACATTTTTCTTGTAAGAAGGAGAATCTATACTCAGAACCTAGTTGGAAGAAGTTGTCAGTTATTTAGGATGTAGAAGTTTAGGTATGTTTTCCTGTTTGTTCTAGAATGTGCATAATGCTGAACAAATGCAGTACTTTCTGTAGTAGTAATTTTTTTGCTGAAATTTAATTTGAAAGTAATGTTTATATTTTTTTATATATTTTTGTATTTATTTATACTGTATCATTGATGACTGTGATTATTTTTAATCCACAAAAGTGATAGAGAACCAGTTTCATTTGTTTGGAATTCAAAACATTCATGTGTATACTGCCTTTTTGTCATAAATAAAATGAATACTAAAAATAATAAATAAAATGCTTATTCCTCTGTGTAACTTGTCCTGCCTAAGACATTCTGAAGTTTTCTGGGACCTTTGCTGTTGGTGAATGCGTTGGAAAGTATCTGAAGCTGCATAAGTATGTGCTGCATGGGACTTCTAAGGGGAAATACCTCTTGCTGGTTTTGCTGAACATTTTTGGCTTATTTAGGAGTAACTTTGCATTACCTCTAGAGAAAATGTGCTCAGACTTGAGCCATCAGAAATTGTGGGTGTGAGAGCTGGAGACAAGATCCTGGAGGATTCATAGAGGAAAAGAGGCAAAGAAGGAAAAGGCTTCACTGGGAGTAGGAGATGGGTGGTTCAGGTGCTTTGAAAGGACTGAAAAGGTACAGAATGTTTGTATGGGTCAGGCAGCATAGAAGTGTAAGTTTTCAGGCAGAAATTGAGGCTTCAGTGCTAAACTAGTGTGTTAAGATTAGTTTTCAGTAAAAAGTTAGGAAATTAAGTGGGAGTGTAGTGTTTGAGGAAGAGCTCCTAGAAACAAACAAATTATCATCAGTTTCATAAAGGCAAATTCAAGGATGGAAAAGAGCCTTTGACAGTGCTTTTAATTACCTGTGATGTCTGCATAGGACTGTGTGTGCGTGCTCGAGGGTGTTGTGTTAGCTGCAGACTGAGGTCTGGGGACACATTTCACTCTTCCGTGGACATCTGCACTTCTGCCTTTGCTTCTTTGCTACCCCTGTGCCTTATCTTTGCCCGCATTCCTCCCAAATAAACAGCCTGTCCCAAATGTAGTGGATGAATCTGGCCATGATGGCTGCATCTGAAATAGTGGACTTGGGTACACAGACAACACAATTGCCAAGGACTAATCTGAGCCATAGTGCTGATCAAGGCTGGGCTCAAACTGGGTTTGGAAACAACTAACTGCTGTCATTGCTATGGAGATAAGACTATGAGTTAATTATCTCACTCCACATAAGCGGAGAGTAGTGGAAAGCCTGTTGAGGCTGTGTGCCAGGATCTCCTCTTGAGTAGGGACATCTCTCGTGGTTACTCCTTGAGGCTGAGAGATTGCTTCCTGCAGCAGCTTCTCACTAAGTGAATAACAGCATGTTAAACTTTGGAATCTTAGCTAGGTGATACAAAGGGTTGATTGTGCACACTCAAATCTTTAGACATAAATCACTGACCAAGGCTGAGATTAAGGCTGGATCCAGCTCAGATAGCTGTAGCACCTCTCCTGTGGCGACAGGCTGAGCGAGCTGGGGTTCAGTTTGGATAAGGAGAGGCTAAATGGGAACTTTAGAGTGTGATAAAGGGTTGATTGTGCACATGCAAACCTTTAGACATAAACCACTGACCAAGGCTCAGATTAAGGCTGGATCCAGCTCAGATAGCTGTAGCACCTCTCCTGTGGCGACAGGCTGAGCGAGCTGGGGTTCAGTTTGGATAAGGAGAGGCTAAATGGGAACTTTAGAGCAGCCTTCCAGTACCTGAAGCATAAAAATTTTCAGTCTGGGGAGAAACATTTTATCAGGACCTGTTGCAATAGAGAAAGTTCTAAACTAAAAGAAGGTAGACTTTGAGTCCATACAAGGAAAAGTTTATTGCAAAGGGAGTGGTGAAACACTGGCACAGTTTGCTCAGAGAGCTGGTAGGTGTGCCACCCCAGGACATATAGGAGCAGTTTGGCCATGGCTCTGAGCAACCTAATCTAGTTGGAGACGTTCCTGCAGGGGGATCGGACTAGATGAGCCTTAAAGTTCTCTTGATGATTAGGCAGAGTAGGAGAAAAAGGTTGGAGATGCTTTTTTAAGGGACACCTGATATAAGAAGCTGTTTGGTGGCGAATTCCTGTTATCTGCAGAGAAATAGATGCTGATTTATAGGCTGGTTATGCAAAAGCACCTAAAAATGCACATTTTCATTAATGCTCTCTAAATTTCTATTTCTCAGCTGTTTACACACAGTTTAAAACCTTATCTTTTTTTTTTTTTTTAATTTCTATTAAAGAATCAAATTTTCCATCATAATAAACTAGATATTTCCATGATTTTGTGAAACAAAATCATGGAAATATCTAGTCAGCTCTGAACTGACTTTAGGGACAGCTATCTTGATTCCTGCAGTTTTAATAAGAAAGTTTCTAGGGCTACTGTGTCTAGATCTGCATAATGAAGGAATTAAAATGGTGATTGCAGCATAATTTTTAGTGAGCACTAAACATTAGGAATCCTACTGGGCGACCCTGAAGTATAATTAGGCCTAGTTCTGTTAAATTATTTTCCTGCAAATATGAAGAAATGGAATAAAAGTGGGGTTTAAATGGGTTTAATATTCTTTTTATTTTTGTACTTTAAAGGAATACCAAGGTGTTAAGGGGGAAAACACTATTTGACAGACTTTGATTCTGATTAATTCTTTAGTGTTTAATCACCTTGATTTCATAGGAGTTTGAACTTAACGCATAGTATATGATCAAGCCCTTTAATTATGTTCATTTTCTTTTAAGCCATGGAGCCATTGATCTCTAATCTGACATTCCATATAACATGGAATTTCACTTACTTTTGCATTAAGCCAGTATTTCCCCTTCTGCCTCCAAGGGTTCAAGCCTTCATCTCTCATTTCCTACCTTCGAGCTAAAAGCTTCTTGGTACTCACCCCCTTGAAGCTGTACTAAAGCTGTACCCCCTTTTACTGTACTAAAAAGTGTTAAAGAGCTGTGATATGTCTCTCTAGCCACAGGAGTCAAGCCTAGTAACTAGACAATTTCTTAAGCAGGGGAAAACCTATGCTCCACTTTTTCCTCAAAGGAATTCTTAAGCATTTTTATATGAAAAACTCATTGATGAAACAACTGTGGGAGCAGATATTAGGAGTTTCATAATTCTATCATGTTCACCACATTTTGCATCCTTTATTTCCCCTAATTAATCTTGGATCCTTTTCAACAAAGCGGGACACCTTGAGCAAGAGAGAGGAAATGGCTGATAGCTCTTGGATTAAACCACACACCTGAAAGAAACTAAAAACAAAAGTAAGAAAAGGGAAAGACCAACTTTGGTCTGAAATGGAGAATTTGCATTTTCTTCATTTGAATTGACTGTACCAGCCTACTTCTTGGTAGAATGTATCCTCATTTTCTGTTTTAAAGGATAAAGCATAGTAGAGTATGAGGCAAATTGCACTTAAGTTTTATGGATCTACAGGGCTGTGAATGAGTGGATGGAAGAACCTCCCTGCAGCATAAGTTGGCTAAAGAAGGGTGGCCTCTCAGGTGCCTCTAGGCAGTGTTTCTGTTTGGCTGATTTAAGCATTTCTCCCTTTGGACTCATGAGTCATTAAGAGCATATCCCAAAACATCTGCCCTGTGCCATGGGCTGTGGAATCTGCTCTGATAGCCAGATGGAAAAGTTAAGTGAAACTTAGTAGACCTTGTTTTGTGCCTAATGAGATGTAATGCTTTTAAAAATTTTATGGCACTAGATCAGCAAAGGGCTTGTACAGTATCTAACATTGGGATTTTGTGTCCCAGGCACAGAAGCATTTTGGGAATATGAAAGCTTCCTGTAGTCTGTATGGGGGAAAGTCTGATCTCTCAGTGTGGGATTTAAAACAGTCTACATATTTGTCGTAGAAAAACATGAGGATGAGAATGTATTTTAAGTTTTGTACCCTTCCAGAGCAAGGTGCTTTGTGTGGGGTGTTAAGTAGTGACATCTGTCTATGCAGTCTTTCCCTAACCTGTACATCTGAAAATAGCTCATGTAACATAGTTAACAGTTGTTCATAAAGCACATCCACCAGTTAAGAAGATAATGCTCATTTTTCATACAGTGTGTGCTGTTTACATCACTTCCTCAGCTGTTGTGAGTTCCAGTAAAATGTTCCTACTAAACTCATAGCCACAACCCAGAGAAAGCCCCTACAGACTGACATGTTGAGAAAAACAGTTTCCCTTCTTTCTGAAGCTGTGCAGCAAGGCATTTGGAATTCCTTGTACAAAAGAGGAAAGGGTATGACTTGGTAGCCTAGCTGCTAGGGTACAGAATTAGAGAGATTAAGGTTTGTGCTCTAAATGCTTGCTTCTCCGACCCATTCATTACTTCTACAGTAGAGCAGTTTCAAGAGGAGTGAATGAAAAGGTTGCTTATGCCTTTATGGCTTGGTGATGGAAGATATGTTTTTGGACACTGTCATGCTGAAAACATCCATTGTTTTCTAGGTGAATGATTTAACTGGTAAACTGCTGATTAGTGTTTGCTACCCTCTTCTCTGTCAACTCTTAAAAAAATAGGTTAGGAGGTCTAGCCCATGTTTTATGCAAAGTGGTCTCTTAGAGAAGACTTTTCATAACCAGGGAGCCCTGAGGGGCAGAAAGAACAGCTGCTTTTTGGTGCCTGTCCCCTAAAGGATGTCAGGTGAAAAAAGCCTGTGCTTGGATTCCAGCTGGGTGTATGTGGGAGCACTGAGCTGGTGAGACTGAAGTAGTTCAGGGCATGCTTGGGAATATAGTTCTTGGTGCCTGGGAAACTGGAAAATCAGATAGGGAGGCAGCTTGTAGTTGCAGGTGCCTGAAGGTACAGCAGCTGTTGAACAAGTTGTTTTAAATAAGTTTGAAAATGGACAATACAATTCTGCTTAATGCTTGCTATAAGATTTCCTTACATTTAGTTCATGCAACCTATTTAATGCAGTTAGTTTTCTTCAAAAATATTTTAGTATATTTTTAAAATAAAACTGACTGGTGGTGGGATTTTTTCAATTGATACTTTCTCATATCTGAGGATGGATTAGGAAGATTGAACTAGGGACCACTTTTGAGCAATGTGGACACACATAGGGCCAGGGGAGGCACACTTAGAGTGTCTAAAAATTAAAAATCCTTTTGGCTTCATAACAACCCCATACATCAGTCCAAGCTGGGAGCTGGCTGGCTGCAATGCAGCTTTGCAGCAAAAAGGGAGGTGTGTACAAAGTCAGATGCTTGTGCTTCTGATGGATGATAGGATGAATGTGTGTGAGCATCGTGCCTGTGTGGTGAGGACATCTACGCACAGATTGGGCTGGGTTTAATTAGTCTTCATCTGCCTGAACTGAAGGTACAGAGGAAACAACCAGACTCTTCTCAGGGGTGTGCAGTGGAAGAACAATGGGCACAATTGGAGGAAGGAAAATTTCAGACAGATGCAAGAAAAATAATTATTCCCAGTGAAAGCTGATAAGCACTGACACAGTCTGCCTGGAGAGGCTGTAGCTTTTCCATTTATTGGAGATACAAACCCTTGACTGAACGTGGCCCTGGACAGCCTGTCCTGGCTTTGGAGCTGCCCCTGCTTTGAGCACAGGTTGCTGTCACAGGTTAGCTCCTCTTTGAGCAGGAGTCACACCAAATGGCCTTTAGAGGTCCAGTCCAGGCTTGGTTACTCCTTGATAACTACTATTTTCTTGGATTAGACAGTGTCTTGTACACAGACCTCAACTACTTTTAGGTGATTCATTTTGGGAACAGATAGTTTCTCTGTGGTAACTAATCTTGGTCCCTTTTGGGCAACTGGGTTGGTGCTTAGTACCAGATTTTGTATTGTATTCAGGCCAGCTGCTTCACATGGTGATACAGCACACAGGTAGTACAGATATACCCAGTTACTTTCCATGCCACTCTCCAGGTATAGACATCCTTTACCAGAACTATCAATAACAAGGAACCATCATTATGCGCTTGAACAATGTCAGACAATATACCATAGTACCAAAAAGCCTTTTTCCTAGCTTATTTCTTTCAAATTTACACATCTTCTGGTGTAATGGCTTTTTCCCAGCACGTGCCTTCGATAGATCTATATGATTAAGAGAGTAAATAACGCTGAGCTAGAAGTGTTTATTAATAAACAAGTAGCTTATTTTGACAATGACTGTTTCACCTAGACAGTAAGAATTTGCACTCAGATTTTTCCCCTTCTCTGCTATTCTTACACTCCAAGTATTTTTCAACCAGGAGGTTTTCAATTTAAGGGAATGGACACTCACCTAATGTATCTTCTTGATACTAATAACCCTAATTTTTGAGTGGGTCATGTTTATAGGATACCTTTCAACATTATTATACTTTATATATATCTATATATCTATAAACAATGAAATCTTTTTAATCAGTTTTCACTTTGTAACCTTTCAAGAGAATTAAATTAGTTTGAAAAAGAAAACCTTGTTGAAGTTAGTAAGCTTACTAATGATGGTAAGGGTTAGATTTTTACAAAGAAAAATTACTGTTTACTGTATTTCAAAAAGGTTTTACTGTATGAAGAATAATATGATATATATAACTAGAAGTAATGGGAGGAAATTAAAAATAATTTAAACTTCCTGAAAACGAGTTCTATTAGACTGTAGAATAAGTTCCCAGGGGAAGCTGTAGAAGGCTCATTATATGGCTTATTTAAAACTAGATTAGATGAAATGCCTGAAGGGAGCAAGCTTGAGCTGTTTCCTGTAAGGCTGAAGGAGATTACCTCGGAGGTATTTTTTCCTTCTGAAATATTTTATTCTGTTGTGTGGTCTTGGTATGTGGGAATGTTCTGTAGGTACTCCTCTTTCTATAATACTTCTGTGTGATTTTAAAAATTAACTTTTTTTTTTCCTGTTGTAACAGTTTATATGTCTTTGTACTGATATGTATCACACTGACTGTGAGTAAAAACAATAATTTCTTAAAATACAAGATCAGGAATAACTCGCCAAAGTAGAAGTGTGTGGATACTTCCTTAATTTTTCTTTTAGAGTTACAAATTTGCTCTTAATGTGGTTGAGGTGGTTGTCTTTATAACCATGAGTGGTCTGAAAGTTGTTGTGATTGTGATGCTTTCTCCTGCTCACAGGGATGCAGCCCCTGGTGAGCCCAGTGTGTGTTTTGTGCTCTGGGGGTGACCTCAGGCCGAGGCCAGGGCTGAGCCACAGTTCCCAGGGGTACGTTGGGGAGGTCACTGTGGAGCTGCTGTGCAGAACCCCAGATCTGTTTGGTCATTCTCTGTGTCAGTGGCTGTATGGACATTCCATACTAAGTGGAATAACCCCAGAGTGAAAGGATGTGGAAGAATGCATCGGCATTGCTGAGTGGCTCTCTGGTTTTCTCACCTGCTGTTTGAGCAAGAGCAGGACTGTAGAGTTTCAAAGACATTCTCTGTCCATTTTCCTATGTATACATGAAAACTGCAACATTTTTAAAAAATTTCTAACTTAGTCTCCATTGTAAACTCATAAGTCATATATGATCTGAACTTTCATTATTTGTATTTTTTACTTACATAGAAGGAGAAAGTTTCTTCTACAGTGGCTTTAGGAAAGATTTTGTGCTAAGCAAAAGAATTTGCTGGTCTTTATAGCACTGTATTTGATTTTTTTGCAAGTACTCAATCAGGGCAGAAACTCAAAATAACTAAAGAACCAATGGCCTATAAATTTACAGTTTTACAGTGTGAATGCACAGTATTTGTTCCAACAAGTTATGATTTGATAGCTGATGCCAAAGGGAGTGTAGACATTCATTTAATTTTGGATCATTAGATCCAAAGCTGTCCTGGTGGTTATGGCACGCTATTATTTTTGTCCCTGTCAAAACCAATGAGCAGTTGTACTAGTGATTGGCTTAGCTGACCAGAGATGCTCAAAACATAAGATTAATGATGAAAAGCTGGACTATGCACAGAATGTTTCAAGGGGAAATTAAGTTTTAGTTTGAAATATATTAATGTAGAATTTTCATTAATGTTACAATATAATCACAATACTTTCATAAAGAAAAACACTTGTAGTTTATAGCACATCTAAACAATTCATGTATTGTTATTTGATTTTCTTGGAATTATTTTCTTTGGCCAATAGTTATATATAAGTTCCATTCCTGTAATACAAAAATATCTTCATCACCAAGGGACTATATTGTCATCCACTGCAATCATCATGCATGGCACATGCACAAACAGGTTTCCTTAAAATTGTGATTAATCTCATCACTTCCAGTAGTACTGCTAGATGAACTTTCTGATTATACTGGGTTTGCATGGCAAGGTTTTGGTAGTGGGTGGAATACAAGGGTGGCTTCTATGAGAAACTTCCAGAAATTCCCCCGTGTCCAGCAGAGCCGATGTCAGCCAGCTCCAAAAAGGACTCGCTGCTGGCCAAGGCTGGGCCCGTCAGGGATTATGGCAGAACCTCTGACAGAGTTAAGAGGGAAAGGGTTATTGCACAGGAGCCAGGAGAGAGGAGTGAGAATATGTGAGAGCAACACCCCTGAAGACCCCAAGGTCAGTGCAGGAGGAGGGGCAGGAGATGCTCCAATCCCTGAACTGAGATTCCCCTGCAGCCCCTGGTGAGGCCATGGTGCAGCTGTGCCCTGCGGCCCATGCAGGCCCACGGGGGAGCAGAGATCCACCTGCAGCCGTGGAGCATCCCACAACAGAGCAAGGGATGCCCAGAGGAGGCTGTGACCCTGTGCAGGACCTGAGGGGGAGCCGTGCTGGAACAGCCTGTCCCTAAAGGACTGCATCCTATGCTGGAACAGTTTGTGCAGAACTGTAGTCCATGGGAAGGGTTCGTGTTGGAGAGGTCCCTAGAGGACTCTCCTGTGGGAGGGACCCCACACTGGACCAGGGGAAGACTGAGGAGTTCTCCCCCGAGGAGAAGGAGCAGCAGCGACAACGTGTGATGAATTGATCACAGCCCCATTCCCCATCCTCCTGTGAAAGAAGTTGAGGGTGGAGTAGAGGGAAGGTGTTTAAAAGCTTGGTTTCATTTCTGATTATCCTCCTCTGATTTGATTTGTAATAAATGCAATACATTTCCCCAAGTCTGTTTTGCCCATGATGGTCACTGCTGAGGGATCTCTCCCTGCCCTTGTCCCAGCCCATGAGTCTGTCATAATTTCTCTCCCCTGCCCAGTGGAGGGGGGCAGTGACAGAGGGGCTTTGGTTGGAACATGGCACCACACCAGAGTCAACCCACCACACTGAGCTTTATTTGAATAACTCTCTTTTCTTCTAATTGCTGTTTTTTAAAAAATTTTCTTTTAGCTGAGAG
Organism: Passer montanus; assembly: GCF_014805655.1. NCBI lineage: Eukaryota > Metazoa > Chordata > Aves > Passeriformes > Passeridae > Passer > Passer montanus. Next base: position 4,109,149 of record NW_024369485.1, read on the forward strand.
GATGTCCAATTCCTTATATTGAAATGTGGTCTGACATTTTTTTGTTTCTGACAGAAGATATTTGCAGAGTTTTTCAGTTTAAATTGCTCACTACTCTGTTAAACCTTTCTTCACATTTTTATTTACGCGCTTGGGCTACTTTGGGATTGTGTATATTAAAACTGTGATCATAACAAGACACTGGCAAAAATGAGGTGTTAATGTGTGCAAAATCACAGATCTGGGAGGTAGATGAATAGCATTGTATACTCACTATATTAGGGATATTGTTTCTACAACCCAAAGTTTTTGCCTGCTGTTTAAAGGTAATCAAATTTGAAGCAATGTCTTGAATGAGTAGGAAAGAGATCAAAATATTATGTTTACCAGGCAGCAAAATGTTTTGATTTCATTAGGATACATCTGGCCACCAGGTGGAGACTTTGCTTTAACTTTTCCTAAACCAAAGCTGCAAAAGAAGATATCAGCCTAAGAAGCCATTTGCACAAAAATAAAATAATCCCATTTATTTTCCAGGTCTTCATGTAGATAATTCTTGCAATGAAAAGTTTCCCAAGCTAATCTGAGGAGGCTAAGCCTTAATTCTTTGGAAAAAAGAGAGAAGCATAGAGTATAAGATCTAGCAATATATTGCTGAATTGTTTCATGAAATAATGGAATTTGCTGAAGTTAAATATGTTCTATCTGCTTGATTCTTCTTTTTAAGTGGCAGGGAATTGACCAGTCTCGAATTATTGTCATTAAAAATGACCTAGTTATAAAAACTCTTTGGCCTTTAGAATTTGCAGCAGGTTTAAATAACATTTATCTTTGTGTAGCATAGTTAATAGCAAAGACATAATTGCATGCTTTTCTGTAAGTGGAAGTCCCTAAATGCAAATACTAATAGACAGTGTCATCTATAACAATCTGCAAATTTATGGAGGAAATTGGTTTTCCAGGCTAGCTATTTATTAATATGGAGGAGAGCAATATTAAATGAAGCTCCACCATATTTCTTTACATTTTTATACAATGAAGAGGCTTCAGAAAGAGGTGAGGACCCGTTGCCCTGTAACTAATCTATCTGCAGAGTTTCAGTAATGGGGCAGGAAAATAAAGCATTTTTCCTTTCTGATCAGCAATAATAACATTTTTCAGCTGTAGACTGGTTGGAAAGGGAGATATGTGAGTAAATCTGGGGGCTGAGACACAAGTAAATAAAGGAAATAAATAAAAGGCTGATATCATGAATCAGATTATTTTGTGCAGGTGTGTATAAAAAAAAGAGGATGAGTTGATCTTGGATAGGTAAAAAAACATCCATATAGATGTGGTTTAAAAGGGTGCACGTGACAGTATTGAGTGACAGAGCAATGAAAGCTGCAGTCAGGTGAGGAATGAGGCTGGTGGCAAGTAGAGGGGTCTCAGGGATTCCAGCACTATTCTGCTATTCTGCACTTTATTGTGCTTAATTTGTTCCCTGGTTTTTATCTGGAAGACCTTTGGGCAAAAAAAAAAAAAGGGATGCCAGTCCTGATGCTGCTTTTGGCATATTCCATCAGCAGATATAGCTGAAAAATGTTCATTTGAAAAAGAACAAGTGGAATTAAAGCCTAAGCCAGGGCTGGTGGCATCTGCTTTGGGCCTGGGGATAAACACAGTATTTGTCTGTAGCAGTGAGAGGGAGTTGTGGAATGAAAAGAGATGCTCTTGTAGAAAAATGGTTACTGGTTAAAAAAAAAGGAAAATTATATTTAAATAAATACTTTAAAAACAGTTTTAAAGATCTCAAAGGAATTTTAGGATCAAGTAGTGCATGGGAGTTGGACAGATGAGGAATTTTTTGCAGATTTTAGTTTGGTATGAAGCCTGCAGGTACTTACAGAGCTGTGAGGATACCCAGTGAGTTCTGCTGGGGTTACTGCTTCACCTAAATGTGCTTCTAGGCCACACTCATCACTTGTGTGCTGTGGAAAAGATTCAGGGTGCCTTAGGCGAGCTGGTCTGCATGGGCTTTCAGTTTTCAGTTTTGCCCCCCCTATTATCCACATCTATCTTCTGGGTTTTTTTGAGATAGTGAACAAATTTTGGAAAGGTGTTTCATCTTAATTTGAAGTCATCACATAAATTCATTAATCATAGATAATTTACCATTTGTCATTAGAAATGTGGGTCTTTAGTTTTATTATGAATTTACTTTTTTTTATATTCCAGACATTGCTGGTATTTGGTGCTGCTGTTTGGCTTTTTAGGTAGTTCATTATGAATCATTAGAAGAATGATTCACAAAGACTGAAAAAAGGAGCCCCATAATTAATGATAAAACTGTAGTTTAGTGCTGTTTGTGCATGAGGGATGTGTGGCACTCTGAGGGCAGGTTCTCCTGGAGTGGACCATTTGTTTCATATGGACTCATATTTCCATGTCGTTAGAAGTGTTAGAACATGGCAATCAAGATCTGGAAACTGCCTGATGTGCCTCATTTGTGAAAGGCAGTTCTTTGGGTGCCACTGTTACTATGAAATACTAAGTGAGGGAAAGCTTGTGTTCACATCTGTAAGGTTCATCCTCATTAGATCTTCTATGATGGTGCAGTCCATAGTTCTTCAGGGTGAAATTTTGATTATATTACTGAGATCTGATTTGTAAAAGAGGACTGTTATATAACCTGCAGGTTTAAATGTGTCCCTTAATATTTTACTTTCTTTTTGAATTTATACTATTTTCTTCTATTTATTACAGAGCAAAAGACTTTCAGCTGGTTCTTTAAAGGGCAGTGAGGTTGCTAGAGCTTATTTAGTGATTGTCCATTATGCATGAGCCAAAGAATAGCATTAATTGCAGCAAAATATTAAGCCCCTTATTGAGATTTTTTTTTTTTTAATACAGCTTTGAGATTTGTTGAAATAAATCAGACTAATATAGACTGTCACGGACATTATTTGCATTTGATCAATTCATGTGCTGGCCTAAGCTGCTGAACTATTCAGGCTGAAGGTTTTCACTATTGTCCTTGTTCCTGTAGATATCACAGAGGAGAAGATTAAGAGCATTATAACTTTAACATAAAACTCAGAAGTAATATAATAGGAAAAGATAGTCTACATACAACAAAAGGAAAATTTGCACGGGCTTACTTTTATCCAAACATTTGACCTCCAGCTTAGATGGCTTAAAAATGAGGAAGAAAAACTTGTACCCATTTGTCCTGGTGCAGTAATCTGAAAGTTAACACACCGGGAAATGTTTCTCCCTAACTCTGAACTAGATGTGAAATTTTTTTTTTAAAATTAAAATCTGCATTTCTCATTCCAACCCTGTGATAGCCAGCCTACCACCCTGTTGGAAGTAATAACGTTCTGCATTTATTCAGCATCCCTCATCAAAATATCTAGAAATCTGTTTTTCTGGTATATCAGTTGTTTCATTGTTCAGATCTTCCACTGGATCTGTCTGTAAGCAGCACTGAGTTTGAACTGTCTTCAGAGCACTTGACAGCTCTGTCTCTGGTTGTATCTTGGATCCTGTGTTCTGTCAAGTCCCCTTGACCTGGCTTTTTAAACCTCCCTGAGGTTCAAACACTCATTTTCTGGTAACATCCTCACAGCAGTTTATGATTTTATCACGCTGTCCTTCAGGAGAAGAACATTGAGAATTTCAGTTTTTGACATATATACTAGAGCTGAGTCAATATAAAGTAAACTAAAGGAATTCTTAAATCTGAATTTCTCTAAAAGTCTCAAAGCATAGACATATGCCATTTCAAGTTGATAGAATTTAGCTTTATCGGGTTGTGATGAATTGTCCAGTGCTGAATACAGAATTGATGGTTCTGGAAATCACTTTCAGCTGGGCAGATCTTGCCACTGGAAGGTTAGACGCACCTAAGAAGAAAGGGGGGATTGAAGGCATCATTTTTTTTGAACATTTATTGTCTTCAGTGTTGTTAATTTAAAGAAAAATTCCAGTTCCAAAAGGATGGCTTTTATGTAAATTCTTATATTGAAATAATGGTACTGCTTGATTCAAGAATTATTGTATTAAGTAAGGAAAGTTCTGCAGGAGTCTAGCAAAATGTACTCAGGTGGCAACTTTCCAGTCATCCTGCTTACCCTTAAAATTGGATCTTCAGGGATTTGAATGTGTTACCTCATTTCAATCTTTGTTTGAACCCATTATGTATTTTATATTTCTCAATCTGACAAAACAATCAAACAGAATGGGAATGACATATTTAAGGCTGTTTATAGTAGCATTTAAGGCAGTATAAAAAAAGGGAGATGGTCTGGCTACTAAATTATTCTAATAAAGAACAGCATTGCTTATTTTTTTTATAGTCTCCTGAACAATAACAACAATACCTTCTCCACTATTTTCATTTTTAGTGAAAGCAAATGTTCTGGAGAATAAGATGGGAAAAACATCAGAAGTATTGAAATAATTATGCTAATATTCAAAACAATGTTTTGCATGTCACTGCTATATAAAAAGTTTCCTTTTTTTTCTGCTTTTTTTTTTAAGATATAAAACATCTATCAAGTAAACAGGAAAGGAAAACTGTCTTTTTCTGAGTGGTTTCATTTCCAGTGTTTCTTCAGCTTCCCCTCAAGGGTCAGACTCAATAAACAGCTGTGCACTATGTGTGAATAAAATCAATGTTGCAGAACCGCATAGCACACCAACAGAAAAAGGGTTTTAATTCTTTTCTTTTTGAGTGTAACAGAGACACTTATGAGTTTAACTTTTCCCATTCCAGTATTTACTCTTGGTGCTTGTACCAAGGAAGAATTCAAAACAAGAAACAGCTGGAGCCTTTTCTTTACACTTCACCTGCTATTCACATCAATAACCCTTCAAAACACAAATGTGCTGGCAAGTCACACACAATTTTCACTGCACCCACTTTTGTATGGAGAACAAAAGTAGCTTCATCATCTCAGCCAGGATAATAAGTATTAGAATTCTGCATGACACCATTTTCTAAAAAAAACTCTTGTTCCCTGTGTTACAGGACAAAACCTGATTCATGCAGAAAAGGATATTCTGATTTATATTTTAAAAAAGATACGTGTATAGTCTTTATTTGTGTGCTTGATTTTTTTCTTCTTGGATCATGAAGAACAAGATACACCTGTTAATAGGCAGGAGACACAAACCCCAGCATTTATATATGCAGAGGGTGTATTGTTTATGAGCCTCTTCTTCCTCAGTGGTTGTAAAACCTGGAGAGAGGTGCTTGACTGCACCACCCTTGGCTGACATGGTCTGCAGTGAATGGTCATGGAGGAGAGCTTGGGTCTGTGGCAAGTTCTGCCAGCAGATATAATAAAAATATTGGCTGTATAACTGTCTATATAGGCTCCAACATTGCTTCCCAGGTAGTTGCCTGAGGAGGCCCTGCTGACGGGGGCAAGGACACAGAGGTGGATGGGCAATGGAGTGTTACAAATCCTCACAGATTTACTCTGGGAGACTTAGGAGTTTCAGAGGAGATTCTGTATTTCATTCTATGCCAGGCTAGCCTGCAAACATGGACTGAATGAGTCTTCCTGGGTTATCAAATTAATCTTCCAGCTCTTCTAAGTCATCTAGAGAAATGGGAACAGTTTTGCACTGATCTTGCTGATGTACTCACAATGGCACAAGAAAAGTCTTCTCTTTTTTTCTTCCTATAGGATCGAATGTAACTGAAAGCAAGACTGTTTTTAAAGTCCTTGGAAGCTTTTCAGGGTTTTTCTGCAAGTAAAACAATAGTATTTTCTTTACACACACATCCAAGTAGTCCACATGGAATAAAGTTTCTCAGTTGCTCATCTCAAAATGAAAACTGGGGTAATGTTAGTTTCATTTTCCATGGTTAGGATTTGTAATAGAACATATTCATGATTTCATACATGTAATGACGTATGGTATAGTATTGTCATACACATGTGAGGTGAGTCATTCTGACAAGATAATTTTGAAAACTAAGCTGCAAGAGAGTGTTCTGACTTCCAGTAGAGATCTTGATTTGGGTGTGGTAGAGGGTACAAAGGGAACAGAAGCACAGCATAGCCATTCAGGTGTTGATTGAAACTGGCCACTGCAATAAAGTCATGTGATTCATGTAGGAAAATTCTTACTTGTTGCCTGTCCATGTCAGAAAACTCTCATGAGTTGTAATCTCAGGAATTCCAGCATTTCTCTTAGGGTGACATACTTTGGAAAATACAGAATAACTTAATTGACAACTGAGAAAACCACGGGTTGTTTCTTGTGGTTCACATTAAAAAAATAAATAAGCAGGCACAGATAAATTAATAGGTAAATAGGAACTTTAGTAATACCCATAATGATCCAGTCAGTGCAAGTAAGTGTCATCTTTCTTACAGTACTGTGTTTCTGTATTAACTTATGTAGCTTGATATATGAAAATGGGAAATGGGCTAAGCTGGCTATGATGACTTTCACCTCCCTGAAACAGGCTCATTCAAAAGTTATCTTCTCAGAAAGTGGAGACAAATAAACACATCTAGGGAAGTACTTCATCTCATGAAATAGGTGTCCTGGGAGGCGCTTTAACTGTCTTTTTTTTTTTTTGTTTTTTTTTTTTTTGTTTTTTTTTTTTTTTTTTTTTTTTTTTTTTTTTTTTGTTTTGTTTTTTTTGTGTGTGGACCACAGAGGTAGTTTAGAGACAGAAAACCTTCCCAGATGCCTAAAGTTAGGGTGATTGTATCCTGTCTCTAGCATACAGCCCTGAGCTGGGCAGGACCATTATTCAGTTGCTGCCCTGCTCCAGAGGGCTCCACAGAGGGAGTTCACGCTACGAGGGCTCCCTTGGAAGCAGCTCTACATTAAGAGCCCAAGATGACTAACTCAGATTTTCTGAACCATAACACAAAATCTTGGGGTGTCATTTTTGGGTGTTAGCTTGCTTTAGTTTGTTTGAGTCTGACCTTCAGCCTCTAAAGTGAAAAAATGATATCCAGTTTTGTTCATTTATCTATTTAATTCAAACTGAAATTAGTTTCCTTGTAGCTTGAGCCTTGAAGGAGGCAGCAACCTTAGTGTGAATTGTCAGTGGATCACGATAAAGTAACAGGGCTCTCACTGCCAGATCTGTCTGTGCACTTACAGAGTATGCTCAGGGACAATTTCTTCTGCACATTTGACAGTTTGACAGACATGATTTTTTTTTCCTGATCCTTAGAAGAAACAAAAAGATTTTTTACACTTCCTAAAGATGCTGATTCCCAAAGCTCTGTATTGTGAGTTTTTTATTAAAGCATTCCAGTGTCACAGCATCCAGACTCATGCTGTCCTAGTTGATAGTCAGGGGGGATGTTTGCAGGACTGACTGCACACTGACCTCAGGTTTCCAGCAGCAGCAAAAATGCCTCAGGGAAACTCAAGAGATTTATCATAATGCTGCTTGTTTATAGGAACTTTCAGGTACAACAGAGACTGACAAGTACCGTACCACACAGCTTAAACAGTAAAGAACTTAGCAATAACAATATAGAAAGACAGGCAGTCCAATATTTACATCATATACCAAACTTTTCTCTGCTCGATGATGTTAAGAATTCCCGAGAGCTGTTCTCCTTGATATGCTGACGTTGCTGGGCCTACAGTTCAACACACTGTACTGGGTATAAATTCACAGGGCTTTTTTTCTCCCTCTCTTATTCCTTAAGACCAGTCAAATTTTGCATAAAGTTAAATGTTTTAAGGAGGATTTGGCTTCATAGAGCCATGTGATTTTTCAGAGGCCTTGTGATACAGAGGTAGAATAAGATCATGAAAATTTGCTGGCTACAGTTTGGCTTTTCTGTTTAGGTTGTGAAAGGGAAGGGTGAAGCCCTCCCTGGAAAACTGAAGAACTCATGAACTGTAAGGCAGATTCCAATTAGAGGCACCCAGTTTTCCTTTGATATAAAGACCTCACTTGGGTACCTACGTTGCCTATTGCTGCAAAAACTGAATAAGTCACAGGAATATATTTTTCTCCTAAACTTGCCAGATGAAAGAAAGAGAAATGTTTGTATCCTTACTTCTCAGATAGTGTTCTGAGACTAATGTCCCAGTCCATAGACCTTTGTGCAAAAGTTGAATTTTAGGAGATTGAAATGAAACACTGAATTCCAAGTACAGAGTAATTACATTTTTTAACTCCCCTTGCAACAGGGTGTCCAGGGAAGTGTTGGAATCACTATCCCTGGAAGTGTTCAAACACAGTGGTACTGTGTTAATGGTTGAACTCAATGATCTTGAAGGGCTTTTCCAACCTTAAAATTCTATGATCTAAATATACAGTTTTTTAGCTGGAATGGTTGTTCAGGTCTTAGGGTGGGATGAATTGCTCCCTGCATATTCTCCACTGGCCACAAATGGAGCATCAGCTTCCAGATTAGAACAGGCACTGCCTTGCATGCCTCTGAAGATGCACAAGATTAATTTAAATCTAAACAACTAAGCCCCCAGAAGGCTAAAAAAAACCAAACATAACCTGCTCAGGCACTAGTCCCACCTCTGTGCTTGCAGTTGGTGTTCAGGTAGCTCTGGGCTCAGCACACATCCCTGACACAGCCACTGATGCTCCCTGGGCTGTAAGCACCTAAACGTCTGGCCAGTAATTGAATGCAGATCACATACCATAAGGTCCCTGAATTCAAGATAGGAAATTATTGAAATATTTTTCTTTCCAGTAATTTCCACAAATGTTTGGGGAACTTGTTTCAAAATGTTATGCAATCATTAGGGTTTTTTTTTCCTTTTTACTTTTAGCACGCAGAACAACTCAGATTTCAGTTTAGATTTCATCTTCACAAATATTTCCCTCAGGTTTAGTTACTTTTTTTTAGAAAAATTGTTTATATACTGCTTTTACAGTTCTTTTACAGGGTTTTCTTCACAAATGTCAAATTTTTTTTAGAAAAATTGTTTATATACTGCTTTTACAGTTCTTTTACAGGGTTTTTTTGTTGTTGTTGAAATAGTTATTATGTCTTTACCTGTAGGTGATACCACCTTTTTTTTCTGTGAATTGAACAATGTTATACCTATGCAAGTTACTGCTGTTCATGAAAAATAAAATAGAACTGTACATGAACTGAACACTTTAGAGTTTATGCTTTCCCAGCAAGGAAAATAATTTACAGAGTGGATGATAGGAGTATAGAGGATAATAAAATAAATAAATAAAAGAAACCAATAAATAAAACCAAAACCAAACAAAGAAAAATCCAAACCACAAGCCAAACACAAAACCTGTAATTCAAAAGTCAAAATTTTCAGGATTTTTTATATATATAAATATATATATGCACACATGGGTATGAAAAACTAACACATAGTCTTCTGATCAACCACCCTGAAACAGACCATGAGCAAAAGGACACAGAAATGACACTTATGGCAGCTTATAATACTCTCCAGAGTCACTCCCCCACTATTGGTCTTACAAATTGGTGGTTGATTGAAGTCTAGACTGCAAACCACATTGGATTGTGCAGCTCTCAAACCACACAAGAATGGAAAGTATTATAGCAGCTGTTACCATGGACGTTGACAGAAATCTGAAAAGTGCAAAGGATAAACATAACAAAAAATAAAACCTTTCCAGATGGCTGTACAGCTCCCTAAAAATATACACTGCCACTGAAGGCTGGCTGGATTGAAAAGATATGTTGTCTAAAATAAAAAGGCAGTAGAAGCTGCTGTATGTTTAAAAAAAAAGTAGAAAAATATTGTAAAATGTTGGTAAGTGATTTTTTTTTCCCTCCAGTTTCTGTGGAACTTAACTATGCAATATAAAGCTGCATATGGGAGATATAACTAACATTAGTTCATAGATAATAATGTAAGAACCATTCTGAGGAGCATAGATGGATAGTTAAGTAATGATTGCTATTTGACTACATTTTGATAAAACAATATTATTGGAGTAGGAACAGCAACTAATCCCAGTGCTGGCAAGTCTGCCTGCTGCTTTTCTATCCAAGTCTCACCACGCATGTCCATGGCAGTGTCACCTCAAGATTAGACTAACGTGACTGATTTATAAGAGTCTGGTTTTGGTATGTGGTCCCCAGCAAGTGAAAGAAATGAAGCTGGAACTCATGCATGAGGGCTTGTCAGTGTCTGCAAATTGTACTTCCCCTGAATAACTGCCTGCTGTTTAAGATGAATGGCAATTCCATATATCATGACACATAGTGAACACCATTAGCAGATTTATATCTGGGTGTCAAAGTGCACCTGATTACCTTCTACTTTCAGAAACTTTTGCCAGTTTGGCTGAAAGTTCCCTCAACAATTTTTCTGCAGGAAAAAGATAAAAAGGAGATAATCATCACAACTCCTCCCCTTTCAAGACTTAAAGGACATAGGGCTGCATTGCATGTGATTTAAAATGAGAAGCCAGTCGGTGTTTTGCAGTGTTTCAGCATCAAATTATTGTGATAGATTTCTACTATGATGATCTCATACCAAGATTATTCTTCAGATATAAATAGTTATTTCTTTCTTTTTGTTGTATCATCTTGGATATATTTCTAATCAGCTTCTACTCATATTTCATTTGACCGAACAAACCAACCAGCCCTCCTTTTCTTACCTCTCATGAAATCTGTTCTTGATCAGCCTTCTCTGCATTTCTCCGTTTGATCAACAGCCAGAGGTGTGGGTGTGACATTCTGGTGTTGGTCATGCACTGGGAAACAAAGAAAGGAGCAAAACATCAGCCTGACACCTTAACTTAAGAATTGTAATTTTTGGCATTTAACTGTCATGTCTTAACATTGCCTAAACAACTTACCTCTCATGAAATCTGTTCTCCTTTCCTTGATCAGCCTTCTCTGCATTTCTCCATTTGATCAACAGCCAGAGGTGTGGGTGTGACATTCTGGTGTTGGTCATGCACTGGGAAACAAAGAAAGGAGCAAAACATCAGCCTGACACCTTAACTTAAGAATTGTAATTTTTGGCATTTAACTGTCATGTCTTAACATTGCCTAAACATTTTTAGTAGCATAGAGGCACATGTAGAGCACAGAGTGATATTTCTGAAACAACTGTCTTAATTTCCACTGACTGTCAGTATAATTCCACACTCTATTGCTAATTTTAATCTAAATTGCTTCCTTTCAGGACTAAACCCATGCAATCTAAATAATATATTAAACATGAAGGATCCAAATGAAGCCTGGCAGTCAGTCAAGGTGAGATTACAGGCTGTTTAAAATGAGCATGTGCTATTTTAGAGGCAGGTGTCTCAAAGGTAATTGTCATCATCTTCTCCTTTGGATTATTCCAGAAATCATCAGGAAGATTGTGTACTTCCATTAGCCTCGACAGCTGGTTCTGCTGATGCCAGGATGTCATAAAAAGTGTGGTTAGAGTGATGCATTTCTCATGGAGAGCACATGGGTACACGTGAGAAATGCTGCTCTGAACCAGGTATTTGTCTGAGTGACTCTTTCCTCCTGCAGGATAGAACAATCAAAAATTATTAAACTTGAAAGAAAAGATGCCATCTGAGATTCTGTCCCAGCTTTTATGAAGTGCCTTGGTGCAACCTCCAGATACAATTTCTTACTGTACAGTCCCTCACAGGAAAATGGTACAACAGACATCTCCGTTCAGATTATGGGCTCTGCTTTCCTAACCACATTTCCTAGCCAACCAACAGAGTAATAATTAAAAAAATATTTAAAACATGCCTGTGATTTTATGAACCTATGGACATTTTCTACATTCTGCACTCTCTATATCATTCCACAGCTAAATTAGGAAGTTGCATCCTGGCTTGGTAAAGTGCTCACATAAAGAACAATTATTTGCACTATTTATCATGGTTGCTTAGGTGTTCCCCAGCTGTTTTGATTAATTAAGCCTCCAGAAAGCCTCTCTCCCCAACTTTGGCAATTCTTGTTTATTAAAACCATTACAATCCTTTCTCAGGATCTTCCTGTTGAGCTATAATTTCATTATCTCAGTGTCTGGCTCCACTGGGGTATTTCTGTGTGAATGCAAGAAGATTAGGATGTTAACCCTTTGTTTTGCACATTGTACATGGTCTCTGATATAAATCAGTCATTGTAACTGCTCTGCACTCAGTAGCTCTAAGCAAAGCAGAAGGAGCACAACAGAGCTCTATGAAATGAAGATTAGATTGCTGAGTGTGAAAAAATCCAGATAATCTGCTTTCTAGACTGAAGAATTCTAGTACAGGAAATGCCAAGTCCAGCAGCAAGGTTTTTTAATGGACTTTAAGGATTGTATTATTAGACAGTATTAGACAGTATGAAAAACAGTAACAATTTTTAAAAAATATCTCCTCCCCCCCAACCTCTGTTGCTTCTTCTCAGGGCCAACTCAGGGCTTCTTAGATGAAATTTTGCCACTGCATGGGTGAGAATCAGAGACATTTATTTATTTCTTATTCTTCTGGGGTGACATTTCAGTTTTGTCATGGAGCAAAGAAGGATTTTGGGAGGAAAGAGTGAGCAATAACAGGCTTGAAGGAGCTTTAAAAAGTTCTGGTGAAGTAATGGCAAATGGGAGAGACTGGTCTGAGGAGCTTTTCCCCTGTCCCTACCCTGCCAGCCAAATCTCTGGTGTCTTCCAGAGAGCCAGAGAGCCTTCACTCCATAGAAAGGCCCTTCCTTCCTTCCTTCCTTCCTTCCTTCATAGGATGTTTTTCTTCTGGCTCAGTTCCTCATTCTTCAGTCTATAACAGCAAACAACAGTCCTCCTTTCACCACCTCTAAAATCACCTTCTTGTTCTTTTCATCATGTCAGGAGAAGGATCTGCACCAGTGTCCACACTGGAACCCTCTCAGGTTTCACCCTGGTCCCAATCTTCTCATTCTCCTGTGTTCTTTCCTCTACCTCGAGCCATCAACTGGGATTGAGAGCAGCAGCTGGTCAGACAGTGAAGGAAAGAGCTGGAAGTGACACAGTTTTCTTCTCCCTTCTCTCAGCTCCTGCTCCCAGTCAGAAAAGGTGTCAGGGAAGCAGAAGCAAGAGAAAGCAGGGACAAGAAAGCAGGCACCAAAGCTGCCTTGGCAGCTGCCTCCCGAGACTATGCTTGAAATCAATCCTGCTACTAGTCAAAGTATTAAAAGGTATTTTTAAGGAAAATATAGGCTTTATATAGCATCACCTGTTAACAAAGGGTTTTTTGGTGTGATCAGTTTATTTGGTTCTGCAGGTGGAGATGATGGCAATTAAGCAAATGTAGGGTGGATTGAAAAGCTGTTAGAAGGGGAGAATGTGCAGAAGGGGATACTGGGACAAAGAAGGCCACTGTTAGTGTCCTGAAGTGATCAGTCTGTGACAGATCCTGTTTAATTGATTTATTGATTAAATATAGAGAATTAAATATGGGATTCTGAAATTCAGAATTGATCATAAAGCTGGATGTAGGGCTGAAACAGCGGGCTGGGGAGGGAATCATCCATTAAAAGAAGGCAGGATGTGTCAGATGACTCGGGCTGCTGAAATGAAAAGCATGAGATGAAACTTGAGAGTTTCAAATTACAATACTTGGCACCCAAAATACTCAACAGTATTTTTTTTTTATATATATAGAGGATTTCTAAATTGGAAAAGAAAAAAGATCATTCATTAGATGGAAGATGACTATGAGCTGCCGAGGAATTTACTTGGCTTCAGGTGTTTTCCATTCTAAAAACGTTATTTAAACTTAGTTGACAGAATAAAAGAGTTTGACTTTTTAACCTTACCAACTGAGTTTCAGAGGGGATAACTTTCTACAGATACTTTTGGAGAACAAATATCAAACAGAAAAAAGGTTCTGAAATTAAAAAAAATTAAGGTTGGTCTTCATGAAGTGTAGGGTAAAAAAAAAAAAAAGAAAAAGGGTGAATTACTGGGATGATATTCCAAAGAGCCAGCTGGAGAAGGAATCAAAATTGTTTTAACATGGTGTCTGGTAAGCTAAGATTTAAGCTGATGTTTGGAGGGGGATTGCATATTAAAATAAGGGAGTTTAAGGTTGCTGTAGGTGAACAAGTCCTTGGACGTTTCATGCCTCTGACACGAGACTATATCTTGATCACTTTTTATATCAATGACCTCTTTCTGATAGGGAGGCTGCTTGCAGGAAGTGGGTGGATTTTTCCCTGCTGATCCAGAGATGACTAGTGAGGTTTGTGTGGGGAGAGTTGCCTTCCCCTGATTGTTGTGCAAAACCAGAAATATCCACCTCCAGTTTTTCTGGAGCCTTTGCATATTCAAGAGACTGCAACAGCTCAGGCTGGCAGATACTAATTTTAACCCACTCTTCCCCACTGTGGGATGTGCTTGGCTTTCTCAGTTCATGTGCTTTGTCTGAGTTTACACAAAATGAGTTAATCTGAGGGCAGGTAGACAGAGAAGGTTGAACCTGAGTCACGGTAAATCTTTATTTAATAAATGCTAAATAACAATAGTGCTGTAGGGCATTGATAGCAACACTCCATTTCATCAGCTGCGCTCAATAGCTCGGGTGATCCCTTCCAGTCCCATGTTCCTGTTTAAAATTGGTTGAAACATTAAATCTTTATTCAGGCAAAACTTTTCTCAGAACTGTACTGAAATTTTAGTTCCCTTTAATAGTTCTTCTTCTGCAAAGATTCCCTGCTCTCTTAAACATTTATTTTCCCTAAATAGCAGTCCATTCCCATAAAAAACCCCACAGTGAGCCCATAATGCACAAAGTCTCTAAAAATTTACCAAGCAGGACACGTCTCAGATAATTGTAAAGAAACCTAATGATACAGGAAAAGCACTAAGAGATAGGAATAGACAACTTTCCATTCCTTTTATCAAATAGAAATAAATAAGTTTTTTTTTCCCCCAAAGATATTATTTTGTTAATATCTGTGTTTTCCTTTTAAAACAATGAATGAGAAATAAAACTCTAGAAATTATAGTAAGGACAGAATGAAATACTACTATTCAAAATAAAAGAAAATGTTTTATTTCTGATTAAAAAGCAATACTTTTAAATAACTAAAAAATGTAAATGTACTCAAATATGTTTCTAGAGAAATATTTTTCACTGGGATGTGTTTTCTGGGTTTTTTTTGTTTGTTTGTTGTTTTTTTTTGTTGTTGTTGTTGTTGTTGTTTTTTAAAATTTTTTTTTTTCCTTAAACATTTAATTTTCTTTATTTAGTTTTAGAAAACTCCTAAAATTTTGCTTCAGACACAGACAGGTCAGGGAAATGGATGAGAGCATTCTTATACCAGTGATTGAAGTGATCAGAAGATGCATTTCCAAGCATAGCCCAAGGAGGTTACACTATTTCAAAAGAGAAAGTATATCAAGATTGCTTTGTTTTGTGTATTCTTGTATATTTTTTAAGCTAGTCTTTGCTGGCATCTGTTTATTGAACCGCAGAGACCATTGTCTTAATCTAATATAGTAACTCTTTTGATCATAACTGGGTGATTTTGAGAGACATTTTTTAAGTATAGACTTGAGTTCACCATGGTCTGAGGAACACAGGTGATTTAAATTGTTTTCTTTTAAACAGAATTTGGGGAGTTTAGTGTCATGTGTATTGCAAAAGTTTTCTAAAAAAATCTTCTTTCCAGTCCTTAGTCTGGTAATGTGATTCTAAATATGATCTCTAATTTTGTGTGAAGAAAACCAATGCCTGCTAACTCTGATTTCCATGAGCACTATTCCTTGTTCAGGTACATCTTGTGTGAATAAACATTTCCTGATACACTTTTTTCCTTTGTGAAAGCCTGTAATTTTTGAGACCTCTGAAAGCAGAAATGAGGAGACACCTTTTCTGAAGGTGTCTGAAGAAATAATTTTGAACTCTGGGATTTATGGTTAATCTGTCCACTGGGAATCCTTAAACTCAGAGGGTTTGGGGAAAGCTGCAAAAGGCAGGCCTCAGAGACAGCAGAACTGTGATTAGAGCTAAGCAGTAGCCATAAGATTGGTCAGCAGAAAAATTATGTATGAAGTAGAAGAGTAAGGACAAATAGAACAATAATCTGTGTATTGTCTAGAATAACTCCCTAAGCTGCAGAAAAGGATATCTAGCAAGATATTAGGAAGTTTATAAGTAAGCTTAATAATGGAGCTCTGTGCATTGTGTTTTAAGGCTTACAAGCAGGTATTGTATTCAAAATAAGCAAGCATTGTTTTAACTGAAGGTACGTGTGCTTATAGTGATTGGATGGAACTACTGTCAATATGCTTTTGCTTTGTGTGATTGGTCAAAAAACTTTTAAAGTAAGTTGTAACATTAAGTTCTTGGTCTGCTGCCTGGGATGTGAGCTGATGGCATCTTCCCATTGTCATAACAATGTAATGAGACTGATCCTGGAAAATAAACAGCTCAAGACGTGTTCCTAGGAGTCCTGTCCCGTTTGTGATTTGTACACAGCCCCCGGCCAGTGATACGTCCAAGTGCTTGAACAAATCAAAGTCAGGGGACCAGGTATTGTAATTTGGCTGGTTGTGCTGATTTATGGGACAAGGATTCTTGCATGCCTCTGGCCTGAGCTAACCAGTGCTCTTCCAGGCAACTCCTAGCCATGGTCTAGGAGTGAACTTGTGCCATGCAGCATTCCTTGCTGGCAGTTTAAATATGTTGGAGAGCAAGGGAGCGTTTTTAGTGTGGGCATGGAGAGGATTCTCATGGGTTAGTTCATAAATATTGCAGAGCCATAGTGTCCTATGCTAGAAAGGCAGGAGACAGAGTTTCTCTTAGATAAATCACACAGTGCCTACCCGTAGAAACATGGAGGTGTAAAATGACTGGGTAGCTGAGAGTGCTGTAGAAAACATGACCAGGTGAGGTGTAATGACAAGTTCATATTCACCAAGAATATCAAAGTAGAAAATGTTTCTGTCAAAAGAAACAAAATAGTTGTAGGGCCACAGGAAGTGTGACTGCAGATAAAAGTGCCAACTACATAAAATTTAGGTTATGTGGGAGTAGGGGTGGTAGACTGAATGTTGGAAAGACATTCAGAATTTAAATAATTTTTTTTTTTCAAAAGGCAATAGAATTACAGGTGGAAGAGTACAACAAAGGAAAACATCGTTACAAAGAGTTTGAATAGACCATGAAATAGTTCTTCAGGGAAAGTAGAGAAAACCATGCTCACTACTGTTTTTAGATGATTGAGTTAATTTTCCTCATCATAGCTTGTATGGTGCTGTGTTTTTGATTTCTGAGGAAAGCAGTGCTGATAACACAGTTTTAGTTATTAGTGAACAGCATCAAGGCATTTTCTGCTTCTGATTCTGCTCCCCCAGTGAGGAAACTGAGGGTGCACAATAAGATGGGAGGAGACACAGGAAAACTGACCCCAGCTGACCAAACACCATATGACATCATGCTCAGCAGTAAAAGCAGAGTGGGGGAATTTTGTCAGGGCTGCTATAACATGGGGACTGGCTGGCATTGGTCTGCTGGAGGAGGGAGATTGGGGTTTTAGCACAGCTTTTTTTTTCCTGGATTTTGTTTTTCTTTGCTTCTTTTTGCCTTTATTTTTAACTTTTCCCATTGAACTGTGTTTATCTCAACCCACAAGTTTTCTCACTTTTACCCTTGTGATTCTCTCCCACATCCCGCTGCGGGGGAACGAGCATGTGGCTGTGGGTGCTCAGCTGCTGGCCAGAGTGAGCCTGCAACCACAACTAAACTGAAAAAGAAGTAAAAACTACACTGCCTGGAAAATTCTGCACTGAGAAGCTTGTCTAGGACTGCCAGACAGTTAGCATGGTACATTCATAACGTGAGAAACACAGAGGTGAATAAGCTGAACCTCAGAAAGTTACCAAAACTGCAAGATTACTACTCCCAGGCATGTTGTCTGGATCACAAGGAAAAAAGTTATTAATATCATTAGGCTGTATATTGAGAGTCATTGATGTTGAGGGATAAACTTCTGCAGATTGCATAGAAAGAGATGAGGCCATGTTTATCATTGTCATAGAACATTAAAAGAAAAATTATTATGTTATCAAAAGGTAATTAAATTCATTCTACAGATATTCTCACCTGGTGTAAATCAGCAGATTTCTTTTGCAGTGAGAATTTTGGTGATTTATAAACAGAGGAGAACTTAGCTCACTGTTTGTTTCTGTGCTGTCCTTGTAACACTGTTTGGACCAGAAACATTCATGCTCGTATTTCCCAGAATTTTTAGATGCTAGGGTTTGTGGAATTGTTGGCAGCCTGAAAGTGCCATCTAATCCCTCTTGTTAGCTTAATGGAAAAGCTGTTTGACCACACCAAATACTTCGCAAAAACAACAAAATAGAATGTGATTTAAAATTCCAATGAACAGGAACCATGAGCTCAATCCTGAAAGGTGCAAAAATGCATTCCTTTGCTTGGAAGAGAATAGGGCAGATCTTGTGTGGAAGAAAGAAGCAATTTCTCTAGGGCTTGTGCCTAAACAGAGCTGAAAATCACCTAGGAAGTGTTGAGTGCTCCAGATTGCCACTGAATTCTTATGATTTTGTCCTTCCTTCTCTTAAGGGCTTAAAACAAGTATACAGCATTGTGTTTCCAAATCTGGAGAATGGTTTGGTTTGGGTATTTTTTGTTGTCATAATGATGTACAGTTTTATTTTCGTTTGAAAATACTTGCTTTTAAAAACCATAAAAACTTGTGCTTTATCTGACAAAATGAAACTAATAATTTTGTTTGCTGTTAGTATCCTCCAAGCAGTAATGTGAACTGAGGTATCAAATATTTAGTACTATGCAGCACTAATACGGATATGGTGATTTCTTATTAATACTAACAACTTCAAAACTAATTCTCATTAGCTTGAAATAATTATTTAGCTGCTTAGCAAGTGATTAAATTCAAACAGAAGTATATAATAGTTTGCAAAAAAAAAAAAAAAAAAGGTTGAAATTACAAAATCTTAATGGCTTTAAAAAAAAAAAAAAAAAAAGGTTGACATTACAAAATCTTAATGGCTTTAGTCCTTAAAGCTTATTATTGGATTGGTCTATACATTTAAGGAATATTCTTAAAACTGTACACTCCCTTTTTATCTAGTGCACAAATTGCATCCAATTTGGCAAAGCATTTTGGATCTACCAGCTACAAATTAAGCAACAATCACAAAAATAATAAACCCCCAAATAAACCTTCGAATAATGTAATTCAGATTTTAATGGAAAAAGAAAATTATTTGCCCATAATTGTTTGACTAAGCCTGTTCCTATTTTCCCTCCATATTTATAATGTTGGCATTTAAAGGTTGGAAGTAGAGTAGCATGAAGAAATAATTTCACACATGCAGAGCCCAGAAACTCAACAGCAGGAAAGGCAAAGCCTCCTAATGCAGACATGAATTTTGGGTGGGACAGTGTCGGGTATCTGAGCTTCATCTCACTGTTTGAAAGCTTGAGCCTTTTTGTTGATGGAGAAGCCTTTTGTGCATCTTCACTTAACTGTCAGGTTTTAGAACTATGTGATCAGCAGTCAGGAAGAGGATTGAGAAGCAAGTGTGAAAATGGAGTGGTGAGAAATGTTCTCTTTGTGTTATAGCTTCCATCTTGGACTGTACACAGGGAGCTTCAGTGAGGAGCTCAGGAGCAGATGCATGGATGCTATTAAAGCTCATGTGCCAAAGCATTAAAGCTAGAACTGTTCCTCTCCATAAAGGAGAAAAAAAAAAAAAAGAGAGAGGGCCCTCTAGCCATAAATTCGCCAGTAAAATGCATGTGCACTGTATCATTTGGCTCAATAAAAAATGCAGCATGTGGCAAAATTTTAGACAGATAAATGTAATTAACACTGAAAGGCAGATGGCAAGGAAAAGGGACAAAGAAAGAAAAAACCCATAAGGATGGGATGCAGTGGCACACTCTAACATTATAAGTGCATTAGGAATTCCATCCTCATAGAAGACAATATTTAAATGCTTTCTTAAACAGAAGAATATGACGCAAATTTTCTTCCTGAATTAGAGCCTAAATTTTCAAGTGAGGATCAGTGCATATTGATTTATGCATTCACTGTAGTACATTGTTGTTATCCAAAGTATAAATTTCAAGCATCCTGGTGTTAAGAAATGTGTTTAAGAGACACAGTTATACCATTTCTTAGAGGTATGATAAGAAGTGTCAGTGCCCTGCATAACAAATCATGTTTATGTTACAGTAGAAAGTAAACATTTGCATTTCAAACCCACACAAAACATGGGTAATATGTTAAGGTTGCTCTAAGTCAGCCTTGCAAAAAGTTCTGGAGCCTGAGTTCTGAGCAAGGCTGTGAATAACTACCATGTATTCATAACAACCTGAGCAACCTCTGGTTGAAAGTGTCACACAGTGGGGGGTTTCCAGCACTTGGATTTAATGGAGAGATAATGGGAAGGAGAGCATTGGGGGTGGGGAGGGGGAAGAAAAAAAAAAAACCTAAAAAAAAAAAAAAGGAAGAGTGAGGTGGAATTAAACTGGGATTTTAAAAAATGGAAAATCAAAGTATGAGGTTTCAGGCCTGTCAAAATGTTTAATTCTTCTTGTTCAAGCTGCAGATGGTTTGAGTCATCTTGTGCCAGAATTAACTTGGTGACACAGTAAAATAACCTTTCAGAAATACGTTTCCCATATTTTATTCATTGTTGCACTTTAGCTGAACCTATTCTTTGCATGAATAAGGTATTTGAGATCAGATGCCCTCTTCATACTTGCTTGGTGGGAATTAGAATGTGACTTGTTAAGAGCTAAGCCTAATTATGGAATAAAGGCATGAAATGTTGCTTTTGCTTACATTGTGTTGTGCATCTTCATCTGTCTATGCAAAATACTTATGAAGTGTGCTAAAAACGAAACCCTTGTGTCTACATCCTGCAAACAATCTGGAATGCCACCTTCTGTTATATAATAAATGCAGACTTGTCTGCAGAGAAGAAAAATAAGCCACATGTAAAACTTGCATGGTCGAACCGCCCGTTTGGTTTATGACAAAAGGGTCGTTTCTACCACTTGGATGGTTCTTCAGATCCCAAAGCAGCAACAAGAATAAAGTAAAAATTAAGGTGTGGCCATTGGAACACTCCTGGAGGTTTAGTAGGGCAAGGAACCAACTGAAAAGCTGGGAGTGGAGATCAAAAACTGCCTATTTCAGAGATAGCATGCTTTGTCCCTTCTCCCAGGCAGGCAGTTCACAGTTCTGCCAGGGGCACTGTAGAGCAGAGAGCATTAGAGCAGAACTCTGTGCAAGGTCTGAAAGCTGCCCTCGATATCTCAGAGACAGATTTTGAGCATGTTTTTAACATTGCTTGAATCAATTTTGCATAGTGTAATGCTTCTCTTTGCAGTGGAATCTAGTTTTCTCATAAGCATGCACTCGAAGAACAGCATCTGCTTTGAACCCTGAGTATTACTGGTTCAAATGACAGCTAATGGAATATTATGTGCATATATGTTTTTACAATGCACATATCTCATTATAAAATTAATTAAAATATGTGCATATTTAGTCAATGCAAACTGTGTACATATTTAAGTGGCCTCAATAAAAAATATTCTGAATTTCAAATTAATTTTGGATTTTTTTTCTATATACAAAAAGATTTTCTGTGCTTCAAATGAAGGATTTTATTCAAGCAGATGACATCTTTCAAATCAGAAGCAGCATTTTAAGTTCAAGTGCTACATTTTGGTCTGAGGCAGGTGATTACTTTTATAAATCAGCTGTAAAAGGTAATCCTGAAAGCTCTCCATAAATAATAACCAAGACTGAAAATTTCTGTGTAGGGTATGTGTATAATGGAACAAAAATAGAGATGAGGGAAATGGAGTTGAGTTTAAATGACTTTCTTCATGTAGCTAAATGGGCATTTCTTCCACGGAAATCAAACGAGGGGTATACATATGGAAAGAGGGCAGGATCTCGTACCAGCTTTGCAAATGCTTCAAAAAATTATGCTGAGCAGCCCAGCCTGTTACAGCTTTTTGAACAAAATCTGGAGGAGTGTTCATAACAAGTATAGAGCAATTTACATTTTTTTTTTCATTTGTCAGACACTGTGTGCCACAAACTAACAGGGATGACTGGGTAGTATGGAAATCTGCTGCTGAAAAATGGTCCAGATAGATTTCAGTTCAGCATGTTCTCCCATTATTGTCTGGGAACATTTGTTCAAGTAAAACTTTCTTTGGAGCTGGTGAAATGTAAACCTTCACAAAAGGTTTGTTTAATTTAAGCTGCTATTTTTGCCAACATGGGAAATAGTTTAGCACAATTAGGTCACATAGTCAGGAAGCAGTAATGGTGTTTATTTGATGATATGGATAACTATTCATGAAGCTGCAGTAGTGAAGTCTTAGTTTTAAAGCTGATACAGCCAACCACTGCAATTACATACGGATCAAACAGCCTTTGGAAGAAATTTCTCTAAATTTTCAGGTGACCTACTTCGGAAATTCTGAAGAATGCTTTCTATTTTTCTTGTACCAAAATATCATCAAATCGTAAATAAAATAATTCAAATAGAGTTATTAGGGCTTGGTGTCATTCAACTGTTTTATTGAGTAAGTATGAATATGGTCATCTTTCATCTTTCTGACCACTTCATTCATGACCATAAAGGCAGAACTTATTAAATTAAAAATTTTCTGAGCAAATATTTCAGTTATTGCTTCTTCACCATGAATGTAATGTTTCTCTTTAAAATTTAAGGAGAAATATGGCAATGTTGTGTTACCTGTCATGTATCTGTAGATGCAGTTCAGAATAACTATAAGTGAAATCTTGACCTAGTTGTATAAGTATAGCCTTACAAAGGACCCTCAGCAAAACCATGGAGAAACTCCTACCACTATTATATAAAATGTTATTTTCACACCAAACGCAGTGCTTTCTCCTTCAGTTAAGGTATCAGCATTTTCAGTTTCCCCTTGTCTCTGGCTGGACTAATATTAGTGGAAAGATCCAAGAATGATACAGAATGCACATTTTCATGTTGTAGAAAATAATGAGAAATGAAATGCTTTTTTAAAGCCACAGGATGTTCCTTATTAGGACTGATGAGAAAATGAAAATTATTTCTCTTGAAAAAATGTGTTAAGAAAATAGCCCCTAATCAAAACACAAATTCAAGTCCACAAATTTTTTGTGGTTAAGAACTGCTGGGAAATTCCATTTCAGAAAACCTCAGTGGAATTTCTCAGCTTTCCAACTGTGGCCATGGAAACATTTTATCAACTGGGAGAAAGGGAAATGGGCAGGAACCTTCCAGAGTGGAATCTTGGGAGTCATCTTTTTGGTTTTTGTAGAAGGAAAACGATTAGAATTTTTTTCTAATTGCAAGTTTCAAAAGTGCTTTATTTATTATTGTGGCAGTCACAGCTGTCCCCTCTCAGAATTCCTCCATCACACTAAGGGATGGACATGGATGCAGGTTTATTTTCCAAATCACAATTAGATTTTCTTGATGTGTTACATTCCTTATTGTGCAAGCCTCCAACAACATGCAGTTTTCCTTTTGTTCTCTCCTTTTTTAACCCTTTAGCCATCTGTTTTCCATTGATTTTGGCTGCCACATTTGTGTAGCTCACCCTTTGTAGACATTTAAGTTGTATGTTCATTTGTTCTTGTAGTTTCCTTTACTTTGCAAAGGTAACAGCTTCATTACAGCAGCTCAAAAATATGGAAAAAGATCAAAAAGAATTTTCACTGCTCAATCATGAGAAGTTTCACAGCATTTAAAATAGTGGCCAATCTTAAAACTCTGTTGTCACAGTACAAGTCATTAACTCCCTTGCAAAATATAAAAATATTTTTGTCAAATTCAAAAATTATCAACAAAGGTTGGTTATATCTATGGCCTCGAAAAAGTGGTATTGTTTAGTTAGCAGTTTTTAAAACCTCAGAGACAAACTACTTGCAAGTTATAAAAGGTTTAAGGTGAATCCACATTAACAGATTTAAACATGAGTTAAGAAAGAAAAGGTGACATAGAGATATCTTAATGAAATTTGTTTTAAATTATTTTTCTCTCTGGAAGATCATCTTTTTGGTTCATATTGATCAGAGGACTTATTCTGTCCCCATAACACTGTTATCTTCTTGTTTTAATGTCAGAAATGAAGTTCTAATGGTCTGATTTCATAGTTCCACTGTCAAATCAATTCCTTGTATCTGTCAGATGTCAAAATGATGACTAAAAGTATGGTATATTCTCTAATGAAATTATTTTGGCCAGCATCTTACTGTTGCTCTTTTAATAGAAGCCACTGGTCATAGATGTAGTAATTGAGTGCCTAAAAAATTTGGGTATTTTTCTGAAGAACTCATTTAGGAGCTTGCCATTTTTCATGCTGGTAGGTATCTGAGAAAATAGTATATTTGAGCAGCTGATACAATTCTTGAAATGCAATTCTTTCAGCTGTTCTTGACTTACAGGAAAGAACACTTTTCCTATTGTTTAAAAGTATATATAACTACATTTTAAAAAATTTTTGAACAGAATGGCAGCAAAATGTTCAAAGCTCGAAACTCAGATCTTCACACATAGATTCTTTTATAAAAGGAATCAGTGGTTTTCTTAGTTTGAGGGAAAAATAAAAATAGAGTCATACATGATTGAAAAGGCATTTTTTGCTTGCCTAGTTTAACACAAAGCTCACAGAAAATGTAAATTTACTCACTAACATTCAACTCATTGAAAGAACTTCAAAGTTGAACTGGAACATTTAAAAATCAACTTGCTATGCAAGGGCTCTTCGCCTGGCTTTTCTTTTTCTTAGCAGGGGAACAAAATACTTGGTAATCTGCTGCCATTAACTTTTAAATTCCCTGCCACTGAAATGTTAAAATACAACACAAAAGCAAGTTTCTAAAACTGTTCCAGCTTCCTTTTTTTCCAGTCAAGTATGGTAGATTTTTACTGCTTTTGGGGTAAAACACAGCAAGTAGAGCTGTTTTGGAATCAAATTAAATTTTGATTAATCTTTAATCAGAAAATGGCTTCTTAGGCTCAGAAGGGAGTCTCTCATAAAAAGGAGACACAGACTGCACAGAATTGCCAATAGGTCAGAAACTAAAGAACATTCACTTTAAAGTCTTCAATGTGCTTGGTTCAAGCTCGTGGTGTGGACAGGAGCAGGTTCATCTACGTTAAAGCCCCAGTCAATGGTCTTACTGTCTTGCTTGAGTGTGTGTCTGTCAGTCTTTTCTCTCTCCCCTCCCTTCCTCATATAATTTTATCTTGTCCTCATATGAAGTTGGAATATTTAAACTTGTGGAAGTATTCTGTGGCACAGGAAAACAGTTTCCAGCCCAGCACTTAAAATGAAAATTACACAATATACCTACTATTTGCATTAATATTACTTTTAGCACCTTAATATAATATTAACAGCATCTTTTGTTTTTTGTTTTTGTTTTACTCTCCATGGTCATGTAGAATAATAAAAATTAAAGCACTTAAGTATTATAAATCACATAGATTTGCCATAGAAGTTAATCATAACTGGAAGAATTATGATTATGCTGTACAATTTCAGTTTCCACAAATGGAAAATTCTCTTTTCTTCACTCATGGTGCTTCACCTCAGGAGACTGGGCAGTCTGAGATCTGCCAGTATTATTAAAGACTGAGGCAAAAAACCCTTTGAATGGCTCCACTTTTTCTTCATCTATATTATTCAGATGACCACCTTGACAGGAATCAGTTCAATGTTTTCCTTTCGTTATTAACATAGTTTAAAAAAGTATTTAAACTTTCTGCTGTTATGGACAGGACTGTGATGCTGTGAGGGGACCCATGATAATATTCTTAATAGAATAAGAATGGTGCATCCTGGACAAAAGGCCCTAAAATTATTTATGGTTCTTGTGTAAACCTTAAAGGACTATGAAACTCCTGAACTTTTCCATGGCACGTGCTGGAAAAATGCAACACATTGAGGAAGAGTACTTGAATATATGAATGAAGACTTGATAATTTATCTTTCTGTGGAGTTAGTTCTACTGAAATTATTCATGTGAAGTGAATTCTATATGTACAGCTTCACATCTGATGCACTTAGTATAGGTTGAACAAAAGTAGTCAGAGTCAAATGTCTACAAAACCTTGACATTGTCCAAAAGCCACTCTTGGGTCTTTCCTCACGTGTGGCAGGTCACCCTCCCTAGGTATTGACACAAGGAATCTGCTGTCTTTTGTGCTGGTAGCCCAATGATAGACACATAAACTCCTGAGGTGAGTTTGAGGCACATGGCCTTTTCTCAGACTGCTTATTGCTGTGAGGATGGATACCCTCTGGAAAATAATGAGAAACAATTAATCTATTGCAGTAAGGACTCAAGGCAGGAGACAGCCAACTGTTGCATATCCACAGAATCACCCAGCCCTAAGAAAATATGTCTTAATGATTTAATTACTTTTCTCATCTGAGTGGATATTGTAATTCTGATTACAGAAGCTGAGGATGAACACGCTTAAAACTAATAAATACAAAGTGCATTCATCTGAAATGAACATCATCAGCACTCACAATGAAATTTCATTTATGGGCATTGTTTCATTAAATGTAACCTCTAGCTTATTACAGGCACATTATTTTTCATTTTTTATGCATGATGTCATTCCTTTGTTTAAACAGACCATGGTAAATATTTTATGAAACAATTAAAGGAACAAATAATAAATTTTTGCATTAAAAATGGATCTGTGAAAGTGTTTGGCAACTAAAATGCAAACAAACAAATAAACAAAAGGGTGGAATTATGTTGCAATCTGTCATAAATTCTCCTGGAGTTTTATCTGTGATTTGCCCACTGTTACTCTATTTCTCACTCTGTTGGTCTATTATTATGAGATGTTTAAAATGGTACAAATATGCAAGCTGCCTTGGGGTAGAATATGATGATCTTGTTCCACCTCAGACTTTAGAGGATGCTAATTGTATGCTGGGCTTTTTGTGTCCCCAAAGTCATGTTTCATGCATTTAATTACAGATTTTTAAATTTTAAGGTATTTGGTGTGCACACTGTCAAGTATTTTTAAGAACCGTGTCCTGTGTACTGAGGCAATTGTGCAGATTAGCTAAAAGAGTCATTAAGGATATCTGCTTGCACAAAACTGTCATAATCCAGTCTCCTAGCAAATTTTTATGGCTGCTGCAAAAGACAGGGTACAGATGGGATGTTGAACTTTCATCTTAGCACCTCCTAAGAATCCCACTGACTTCAGCAATAGCTGAGAGAATTCTTCAATTTGAAATATCTGGAAACACAAAAGATAAAAAATTAATACAGTGGCAAACCCCACATTATTTATGCAATGGAAGCGCCTACTAAATGTACTGAGAGCTCAATACAGTCCTACTGAAATCAGGAGAAAGATTCCCCTTGACTTCATGAGGAGCTGGATCAAGCAACTTATTACTAAAGGTATGATTCTGCAGGAAGAAGAGCCAAATCTTCATCTCCCAAAAGGAACAGTTGTGGTGATGATGGGAAAAATTCACTGTACTCAGCAGCTTCCAGGGCTGCTCTGCACTTGAGAGATTTGAATCTTAAATGAATGAAACTCAGGAGACGTTTTCTCCCTGCCCCAGGAAAAAAAAAAAAAAAAAAAAAAGAACAAGAACAATAACAGGATCCTAAATACACAGATCTGAGTTTTAGCACTAATGTGTCATTGCCAGATATTAATTTTCAATTTTCTCCTTGCAGAAGGAGTAGCTTTGTCAAGGTCGTGCCATACTTAAATCATTTTTCTGTTTAAGCAAGGTCTTGCTAAAGCAGCTGTAATCAGGACCTTCTGTAAATTAGGGTTTCTTTGTGAGGAAGGCATTCTTATTTCAAATGACCCATTGCCAATTTTTTCCCTTTCTTCTTTTGTTTTTAACATCTAAGTGATTTGCAAACTTCTTGCATTTCAAGGACATAATTAAGAATGCTGATTACATTGACTTCACTCTGAACTTCAACAGTGAAGAATGTGAACAGGAGTGCACTCACTGCTTTTTAAATACTTCTGCCCACCCTCTACAAATAAACATAAGTGATAGAACTTCAGAAATAAAACAGGTCATGGTCCCTCCTCAGAAGGTGCAAGGCTGAGAATGTAGACCTTTATGCATCAAGAAGAGAATGTAACTGGTAGTATTTTGTCCTAAAAAGAAATAACCTGTGTTTATGACAAGGCTCAGGCTTGATCAGATTAAAAGGATGCTTCTCTAATACCATTATTTTTTCAAAGTACACATTAATATGTTTTATTTTTAAATGCAAGTCATGGCACTCATTGATGCTGTTATTATGAAATACTAAGACCTCCATCCATTAGTTTGGTCACAATATTCTTAATTAATAGGTGACCTATCTCTAACCAGATATCATATTTTACATAGATTGTCTGGTGATAACCTGAGACAAATACCAATGCATAATTAATTTTTAGGAAAATTAATTCTCAATATATGATGCTAGTTTTGTATGGATTCAAAACTAGAAAGGTACTAATTAGAATTTTTTTTTAAATTAGCCTTGCATATGCTAAGTGTATTCTGCAGTGCTCAGTGCAGCAGAATTAGTGATCAGGGGGATGATTTAAAACTCCTGATGAGATTAGAAAAACAGCTCAATAGTCATGTGATTCCAGTGCTGCTCAAGAAGGATAACTGGAGATCCATTTTTCCACAGCCTTTTTCCTGTCTCACAACTGGGGTTCTAGAGCACTTTCAAATTAGTAAAGAGGTTAAGGAGTGGAGATGGTACTGTAGTGATCTTCAGCTGCCAAGAGCAAGCACTGACTTATCCAACCATGACCAAACCTTCCACTTGCAAGACATTGCAAGAGCTTCTATGTGTTCCAGTCTGTGAATTTGCACTGGTAGTCAGTGAAGTTCTCTGTAAGGAAATTTCTCATCAGCTCAATGCCCCAAGTTCATCTAAACCAATGTTGATTGTGCTCCTGCATGTGACAGCTAGTAGAGGGATTTTTCTCAGAAGTTGTGAACAGCCAGCACAGGGCAGGTGGCAGAGAACAAAGAATGAATCTGAGTAGCAGATCAGAGGACCTGCTGCACATCTCCCAAACTTTTTGGGTTTTTTTCCATGTCTCTTGAGTCTTTCATTGTGTTTTCTTTTGTTTTCAAACATTTATAGGAACCTGAATCATTGAAAAATGTCCCCTTTTGCAATTTTCACGCAGTTGCTCAAATGACACTATTCTTCAAATGTTTTGCTTCTGTATTTCCTTTCAGAAGGAAAATACTTACTTTTTAATTTTCTGAGGAAACAATTGACAGTGACCGGGGAATGGAAATATGAAGTTTTCCTTTGGGTGACAGCATAAACTGTTCAAACAAAAAAAAAATTAATTTTATTTGTTTAGTGACTATGCTTTGGAATTCCTATTTGACAAGAAAAGAATTATTTTCCTATTTACTCTCAAACAGAGACTAAATAGGAAAATAATTTACCTGTTACCTATTCTTCTGGTAAGTCATATTGCAGATACCAAGTATAGCATAATATGGGTCTTTCTGTGTCCATTAAAATTTATCATATCAGAGCCAGTGGATGAAGTATTATTTATTATTATTAGTATTTATTAAGATTGTTTTATTGCTTTTTCACAAAAATTAAAGCCATCGTCAGATTAAATTAATAAATTTTACAGTTTCTGCTTGACCTT
Organism: Passer montanus; assembly: GCF_014805655.1. NCBI lineage: Eukaryota > Metazoa > Chordata > Aves > Passeriformes > Passeridae > Passer > Passer montanus. The sequence continues at coordinate 4,138,777 of NW_024369485.1, forward strand.
AAAACAATTCAGTGCAATGTAATATCATAGGCCCCAGCAATTCTAAAAACCTTTTTAATTGTGGACCAGAAACATCATTATTGGCATTCTTTTTTGCTTGTAATGTATGATAACAGCTTCCAAGGTAAGCAGTGTGTCAGTTCTGATGTGGAAGGACATTTCTCTGTTCTCATTTTTGTCATGGAAACCTCCATAAGTTTGAACAGCAATAGGTGATCATAGAAAGGGTTGGGTTGAAAGGGACCTTAAAGGTCCTCTTGTTTCAGCCCCCCGGCACAGGCAGGGATGCCTTCCCCTACACCAGGCTGCTCAGAGCCCCTTCCACCCTGGCCTTGGACACTTGAACACATCCTCATCCTCTCTGAGAAACCTGTTCCAGTGGCTCACCAATCCCTGCTTGTCTTTGTAACACCCTTCTAAACCTTTCCTCTTTAAGTTTAAAAACTTTCCCCTTGTTCTATCCCTATAATAGGAAAGTATGTCTCTACAATCATGTTGCTGCTGCTTTGCAGAGAGACAAAGAGAGAAGGCTGCCTCTTACCTCTCTATTTCATGTTCTGCACTGAACTCCAACCTTTGCACCAGCAAAGCTTTAAGGACTTGTTTCCTTGCTGTTGTGTGTAGTGGCTGCAGTATAAAGCCCTAAAGATTTCCTCACCTCGTCATTCAAAAACATGTACATTTTGTCCCCATGAATCTTCTTGCTGGCCCTTGAAGAGGACAGCCACCTCTGTGTCAGGCCAGGAGGTGATAGTCCTTACTTCACAGGTTCTTTTGCTTCTCTCTACTGTACTCTTCATGACTATGTGTAGGAATGGAGAACAAGGATGCCATAATCTGAATTTTGTCTCACCTGAGGACTTTTAGAGGACATGGCAATGTAACTCTTAAGATTGGCACAATATAATGGCCAACTAATGTCCAAAACATCTAAGTAAGATGTCCCAGTCCAGATCTGAACTCAGTTACATAGCTAAAATATAATGATATGTATTTTTTCAAAGGTGTGGAGGAGTCCAGCACCTTATTGCTAGCATGCATCATGCAGGTTAACAGTTCCTGGTTTTGACTATGAGACAGAATTGTAGATATAATGTTGCAGCAAAGTACAAACTATTTTTGTTGATTATGCCAATAATATTTTGTTTTAATCCATCCATTAGAGATGAAAGTAATAAGAACAATTTAAAATTATGAGTGATTCACCAACAGGAAATAAAATTCTAAATTGACTATTGGGTTTGACTATTTGACTAAGCAGAGGAAACTGTCTTTTAGTATAAAATAGCTGTCCTGTTCAGGTGTCACAATAAATTTGTCAGCTCCAATAAAATGTAGAAAGTATTGTTTTTCTAATATTAGTGAAAGATGATGTCCATTTAAATTAGATTTTTCATTCATTTCTAATTGGCTTAAAATCTGGTTTAGCTACATGTCTTTCATTCATAACATGTTTAAAGGATTCTAATTCTCATAGATAAATAGGCATCCTGATGTTTTTCATTTTCATCCATCATTAAGTTTCTTATGGCTTAGGTTACTGGTTGTGCATTGCCTTTCCACTGTGGTATCAAATTCTGAAGTAACTGAGTTCAGATTGGATCCATTTATTTCATTCAGTGCCTTATCTGCCTCTTTCCCCCACTTTTTTGGGCACTGCCGAGGGTCATATTGAAAAACTATCTCCAATTCCAACTGAAATCAACCAGGAAATGGCTTTATTTTACTTTTAGCTGCGACCGAAATCAAACAGGACTGCATCATTTCATAAAATGGTCATTTACAATGCAGTAGCATGTATGCTATGTTGAAAGCACCCTAAATTTCTTATATATGCCTGTTGTTCATTTCATTCATTTGGAATTGCTTAAGAAATAGAAAATATTGTGGAAAGTGCAGGTTTTGTCTGAAGTAGACAATTTTCTTCATAGTAGCTGCTACGGGGTTGTTTGGGATTTGTGCTGAAAACAGTGCTGATAACACAGGGATGTTTTCATTATTGCTGGGCAGGGCTTGCACAGAGGCAGAGCCATTTCTGTGTCTCACCCCAGCAGCAAGGAGGCTGGGGGAGGACAAGGAGCTGGGAGGGGACACAGCTGGGACAGCTGACCCCAGCTGACCCCAGGGATATCCCAGACCACGTTTACATGCTCAGCATGTAAAGCTGAGGGGAAGAAGGAAGAGGGGATGTTCAGAGTGATGGGATTTGTCTTGCCAAGTCACTGTACGTGTGAAGCGGCCCTGCTCTCCTGGGGATGGCTGAACACCTGCCTGCCCATGGGAAGGGGTGAATTCATTCCTTGTTTTGCTTTGCTTCTGTGCATGGGTTCTGCTTTACCTGTTAAACTGTTTCTATCTCAATCCATGGATTTTCTCATATTTACCCTTTTAATTTTCTCCCCCATGCCACCAGGAAGTAAATGAGGAAGCAAGTGTGGGGGGTTGAGTTTCAGGTTGGGATTAAACCATGGCAATCCTCCAGAGAAGTAGGGTGCCGTTAAAAAAAAGTATATTTTTTGGATAAAAGATACATTTCTGTATACAGGAAAGAAGGGACTTTAGAAGGTACTTAGTAATAGGCTCTAAAGGGCAAAATAAATCAAAAGAACATTCCTTTCAGTTGCACAGAGACTGAAAGAGAATGTCAGACAGTAGAGAAGGAGTGTGTGTTTAGATGCACCAGTTTCAATAAGAGGGAACACTGAATGGGAGACAGGGAATTAGAAATTCCTCATACTTTGCTTTTATTTGCAAATGGACTTTTCCAAGGACTTCTTTCAGAGGCAATTTCTAATATGTTTTCATTCTGCTTTAATCCTTACCCATGTTTTCAGTGATCCAGGAGAGTCATCAGGGTGACTTTTAAACTGTGGCTTGTTTTTGTAGATATAGGGCTTGTTCAAGATTTGTAAATATGTAGTTCTAGATTTGTAAATATGTAACCTAATGGTAACTTTTACAAGAATGACGAGAATGGCATGATGACTGCAGGATAGATTTTCCTGATTCTGTGGGACTGCAGGAGTTTGGGAATTGTTTTTCTGTATTTCATATGGTTCTTGTACTCCTTTTTTTGAACTTCCCGTGCTAGTTATTGATAAGGACAGTGTAGAAAATGTGTGTGGGGAAACTGTTATTATTCTTGAAATTTATGACTTATAAAATGGGCTAAACTTTGGCAATGCATTTCTTTTAAAGTGGTGTTAGACATAGATATATTAGACATGTCAGTCTATTAAAAAAACTAGAAATCAATCAGTTATATTTTATAGCAGTTTCCATACATTCCTCTGTTCCTCGCATCTTTATCTTCACTTTTTAATGGAACTAATTTTGTTAAAAGGAGATACTAAGAAATTGCCTCAATTATCTTGCACAAGACATTCAAGAGTAGGTATCTAACTAGAAAGTCTTATGTGTAGGTCTGGTAAATTGATAAAAATGGTTTTAATATTTGTGGTAAAGATCAGACTCCTATTATGAAATGTAGAGAGTGAATATTAATTCACTGAGTGTTGTCTCAGGCTGTTTTCTTGTTAACAGTCTGCTAAAGAACATGGCATTTCCCATCTGCTCATGAAATAGTCACCAGGTCTACCTCAGGAATGACAGCTGGCTCACTGTGCTCTCTGAAATGTGTGTCCTGGATACAAACTGGCTCAGGACTCTCCAACGTTTTCATTGCTGGCATTTTGAAAGGTTTTTTCATCCTATACTTGGTGTGTTCCTTATACTCTTTCACTGAGCATCTGGGGCTGTAAGGATAGAAAGAATGTTGACCTGAATCTCTACTGCAGTTCATGGCATCTCTCCAGATTTTTGGGCACTTTCTGTGTGTGCCAGCAGGACATAAGTGTTATTTCAGTGACAGGATGCAAGGGCTGATATACCCTTCTTTAGGGTCTCCAATATGCGGAGTAAATCTAGCAGAGAGCGTGCACTCCCTGCCATCATATCACATATCCTGCGGATCAGAATCATACCCTTCTTTAGGGTCTCCAATTTGCTAGAGCAAATCTAGCAGAGAGCGTGCACTCCCTGCCATCATATCACATATCTTCAGGATCAGAATGGAGGATCTCCAGGGCTGGATGCAAGGGGTCTGACAGCATGAGCTACGTCTCAAATTTAATTCCAAGATGCTCATGTTGGCTCCCAGCTCTCTGTGTGCAACTGTGTGTTGGTGATGATGAAGGAGAGGAGGTTGGGGTGGGGTAATATAATTGTCTTCTGTGCATGATTTTCCTTCACTCATCCAATCCTGCCCTTCATAAGCCATGAATTCGCAGACATTTGGCATCAGCTCCTTGACTTCTGGCAAGGGGGTAGCACAGATAAAGGAAAGATGAACAGAACAAGGCTTGATATTTCATAAGTGGTTTACAGAACATTAACGGGAATATTTTGTTCCAGTAGATTTTAGAATTCCTTGCAAATAAAGCTGGAACACAAAAGCAGTACATTTTAGGTTTTGGAGACTTAGACCCCTTAACTCTTTTTGCTGATTTATTTGAATGAATTTCAGATTTTAAATTGCACCTCCTATAATGATTGAATGCACTTTCTGTACACCTAGTATTTATGGTGCAGCTGTTGGCAATGTTAATGTGAAAAGCACATCTCCTGAACATTGTCAAGCTCTTATTGTCACCTTTAGTTCCCTGGGAGATGGGGACAGAATTTTATTTCAGATTAAAAGGGAGAAAACTGTTACCTTTCAGGGAAAACATATATTTATGTTTCTGGATGTCTCTAAAGTGACTCAGACAAGGAGACACATATTTGAGTTATTGTTACTAGATTTCATTATGCCTGGTGCCTGGGTGGCTATACTATATTTTATGCTGCAAGGTTTAGTGCTGTTTTGGAAAGGAAGAGAAGGGAAGCATTTTTTGGATCTTGATGAGGATGATAAAATGTAAATTCTAAGGGCAAAATTCAGAGGTGATGCTGTTAAGAATGAAAGTTCAATTTTTCATGCGTGACAGTCACTTAAATTCAGGCTTCATTTTAACTTTTCTCTCTTTTCTGCCTATTTCTGCCTGTTTTTCAATGAGTAAGTATGTCAGAATTGATGAAAGTAGAGGCTGGTAGCCTATAGGAGATATTAATTAAAATATGATGATAAGAATTCTAGGCTCAAACCCACCACACAAAGGCATCTGACTTTATAGTATGTTTTAGATGTCTAATCAGTACGTCTTCCTGAGGTAATATTTAAACTGCTCGTGTGGTCAGCAGACAAATCAGATGTGTCTGAAGATCTTTAGTCTAGTGGAAGGTGTCCCGGCTCATGGCAAGGGAACTGATGATCTTCAAGGACCCTTCCAACCAAACCTATCTATGACTCTGTGACTCCAGAGGGAGAATCTGTCAGTCTCAGGTTAGGTACCAAGCTGTACAGATGACTCCTCTCCCTGGAAACTCTTTACAACCACCCACCTCTCCCCAGCGATATTACAAAACTCATTTCTGATTATCTACCTCATTAGGCCTCTGAAATTATCAGAGAGATTTTGGTGACAGAAAGAGGGACTTGATTCTACCCTAATTGAGTCTCCCAGGGAATTGTAGTGAGTACAAGTAGAAGACAAGCCAAGGGTTCCCAAAGAAATGTTTCTCCAAGCTCAGGCTGTGACACTGCAAATAGGGTCACCTGCCCAACAGAAACTCAATTGCTAATTCAAGCTCCCAGCTGAAAGCAGGGTCAAAAGCCTAATTATGAAACCTAATTAGACATCGAGTGTATGCAAAATAGAGCTCCTCCTTCCTTTCCATCCAACATAACATTATATACATTTAATGGTACACTAGTACTATGTATGAATGCAGCACTTAATTAATAAGTGATGGTATAAAGACTTGGTACTTAAAATTGACAACTTTTGATGGAAAAATGTGACCCTATTTAATTGCAATTATTTGACAACATAAGTAGCAATAACAAAAATTATTAAGAAGTTTAACTAGTACCTTGTAACTGCTGCATATACATTGATTTATAATAAATTTAATCTTTTGCTGGAGGGTAGCAAAGGCACAGCAATGCAGCAAATTATGTGATGATATTTATAGGACTTGTTTTGATTCTGGGCTCTGCAAATGTACAAACAGAAACATGCACCACACACATCTTAACAACTTTTAGCTTGAAAAGGCAAAATGTTGACCATCAAATAAAGATAAATAGTAAATTCGATCATTGTCTTTAAATTAACTGAAGTGGGTTAGCAACAATAACAAGAGTAAAAGGGAGGAGTAACCTGTAGCTGGATAGGTGTGTGTGATAAAGGCCCTCTGGTAGAATTGTATGTGCACTGAGGAAAAAAGCTTACAAATATATCTGGGTAGTGTGAAACTCCATGGTACTGCTGCTCCACAGTGGGTGCCTGGGTCAGAATTCATGCCCAGGGAAGCTTTGTTTGTGCCAAATTCTTGTGGGTGAGCACAGACTTCTCATGGTACAAGCTTGTAGACCACAAAGGAAATCCCATCCCTCCTACTGGTGCATGTTTGGCTTTCATTTGGTGGCTGAAATTCTTCTCATTGTTTTTGAGCCTTCTGATCAGGTTGGTTTTTTTTGTTGTTTTTTTTTTTTTCTTTTTTTTTTCCCCAACAGTGCTGGGTCATTTGTGCACCAGTGTGTTTTTAATATTATTGTGAAAAAACTAGAAAGATGCTATTTAAAAGTCCTGTGGGTGTGCTTACTGTCAGCTACTCATGCAGCAGCAGCAACACTTGTCTTTTCTTGGCGGAGAGGCTTTTATCCATCAGCCGAAGAGTTGCAGTGTGTCTTCATAAACAGCTCTGAAGTAGCACTGAATTACCTGAAGAAAAGGTTGTATTAGCTTCTTTAAGAACCCTTTTTAGTAGATCTACAAGACTTCTGACTCCCGAGCTGGCTTTCTCAGAGCCCACTGAGCTCCACGTTTTAACAGCTATGGAATGCATCTCATACCTGGATTTAGGTTATCCTTTGCATGGAAAAACATGCCTGAAGCTTAAAAAATATTGTGAAAATTCTGTTCTCATGGAAACAAACAAAAAGAAAATAAAGTACCCCTGATAACTCAAGTACAGTTCTAACTCAAGTAGTCTTTGAAGAAACAGGTCTGTCCTAAAAAATGGAGATGTAGACAGTGGAAGATAAAGTAGTTATGTAAGCTTCCTCATAATCAATAAACAGGATGATTCATTCTTTGATAAATTGCTAAAGTAGATGTGGCCTTACTTTATATTAAAATGAATTCTCACTTGCTATAATTGGAAATCTTCAAAAAATTACAGAACATGGACTGTGAAGGAAAAACAGTGGAACAATATCAGCTATGTGGTCTTTGAAAACTTACATTTTAGAAGACCTGCAATCACATTTTGAATTGACTAGACTGAGCATCATCATGAGGAAGCTTTCTAGAATTTTTAAAGCCTTTCTTATTTTCCCTAGTGGATTTAAAATCACTTATATCCAAACCCAGATATTTAATTTAGATAAACTTCAAACTGGTACAAGTTAATTGAACTTTTTATTGAATAGTGAAGAAATTCATTTGACATTTCTAGAAAAAAAGGAAAGAAGTAATACACTACATTATAGATTTTCCCCTTATAACAAATTTTCACAATAGAAAGTCTGGTAAGATCCTTCTTTCATTATTAGCATTTTTCTTTTTATTATTTTCCTGTCTCCTGTTATTTAACTTAGTTTTCTGCCAAAACACCCACAAAATGCACGTGTCCTGGGTTTTCATTTTTTGCATTATTTCAGGTTATCTAGAGTTTCAGTTTGAATGAGAAATAATGAAAAGAGCATATGCCAGTTATTTCCCCTGGCAGATGGCTCTCACAGGAGCTTCTATACTACTCAGCTGCATTTATAGGGTAGAAAAAAAGTATTAAAATGTCACACAATAAGCCAAAAGCTGTTTCATCCAGGGTCAGAAATTATTTATGGACTTAACATTTAGCACTAAAAAGTGTCCTTCAGTAGCCATTGTTCAACGTGGAATTTTATTTTCTTGGGCTAGATGGCGCTGGAGTATATAAAATATCCATTCCTGTTTCCCAGCAAAGAGCTTCCTTCTGTTTGGGAAAGGAACAAGTCTTTCCTACATGCAGCTATTCAGTTCTTTCTTTCTGTATCGACAAACAAAATGATAACTCTCCTTGTTTTGTTTTGAAGGTTATTATAAGTTCCCATTTCACTTGGTATATATTCTCTTAGTGAAGTGTGACAAAGCTGCAATTTATACATAGAGGATTATATATATGCCAAAAATTGAACATGTGCACGAAACCCACAAACATATTCTGGGAACATTTGACTTTTTTTTTTTTTACCCTGGAGAAGGAGAAAGCAGCATAAAGGAAGAAGTTGTGTTATTCCCTGGGATAGCTTGTGTTTCTAGCACAGGAATGGAGTATTTTCAGTCTAAAAATCTGGAAGGATTGAGATCTACTGGGGCTGGCGTTGAACACCTCTCATGTTCTCTGGTTCTGTGTTATGCCCCATCCTAACGAAGCAGGACCTTCTTTCTGCTGTGTCAATCCTCTGCATCTCCTCTGCCTTTTCCTTTATGCCTCTCTGTGTGGAATTCCAGCCACGGCACTTGACTTTCTGTTTCAGTCCTGGGGGGAAGTGACTATAGATGAGTCCCTATGTGCATCCTCTGCTCAAGTGGTGACGTTTGAAAAATCTAGTGACATCCTCTAGGAATGGGAAATAGTTCCACTAACAAGACCAAATTGGGTCTCCATTAGAGGAAGAAAGCCATATGGAGGAGGAGAGAGCCATCACAGCCCATCATCCCTGAAAAACCCATGATCCCAAGGTTGAACTGTGTTACTGCTGCCACAGTAACTTTCTGCACTGTAATTAGTATGAAAAACTCAGTTATTGTCCAGGCTTTGGAGTGAAGGCAAAATGCCTTCATAGGTATTTTGCCTTCACTCCAATAGTTAGAGGAAGGTGGTTCCATGGCCTCAAGTTCCATGGCCACAGAATGTTTTCTGTAAATTAACTTCCAAGCTTTCAGCACCAGCCAGAGGTGCTCTTCAAATGCAGCTAACCAGAGGTAAGAGAAGAGGTGCACTAGCCTGAAGTGTTTGTGCTTAAGTCCTTCATTTGAGGATACCTGTGTAGTAGCAATAAATACAGACTTGCTTGAACAGCATCTTTAAATTTGTCTCCTGAATACTGTATGTGCTACTTTGCTTTGAGAATAGAAATGAGTTTCATTTGGAGAGTATAAGCTACTCTCTTTGAAAGCTTGCTGGAGTTACTTAAAACTGCTCATAAGTTTTTACATATGTGGTCTAAGGTTAATTAGGTTTTGTGAAAACACAGATCAGGTATTGATCCTCAGAAAAGTGTTACAGCAAAGTCCAGAAGAAAAAGAGTAGTGAACTAAGTTGTAATGTATTACACAGCACGGCTTATATTATGCTTTTGATGCCAGAGATGTTATTGTTTGGTAGCACAGAAAAACCTCTGAGGTGCAGGCAGGGGTTGCTCTGGCACTTTTGCCCATCCCAGGCATCCCTTAGCCCTCCAATGGCAATGAAAGGATTGTCCCTCACAGCCCATTCATTTCTGGCTCCTGCCTGCACCTGCACTGTGCTCTCTGCAGTGCTGTTCTGGGGAACTGACACAGGCTGTTGAAACCCATGATTTGGACTGCTTTCCCATGGGGTTGGATTGAGCTGCCAGAAACAGATTCAGCACAAGTACTGGTGTGGCTGAATGTGGAAGCACAGCTATTACCTGTCTGTGGATGTGCTGAAAAAATAATCCCTTTATGTATTGGCAGGATACTATTACAGATAGTAACAAACAACATTTGCCATTTTTGTTAAATTCTTCTCCTCTGGGGCAAAGATCCTTCTATTTTTCATGTACACACAAAGCATGGAATCTAGTTGGTGGAACATTTGCCACTGTGCTAATTTTTTCTGCCCTTGCAGATTCAGCTTGAACAGTGTTTATTGCTGCTCTAGAGAGGTGCTGCCTTTCCCCTTCCACACAGCCACATTCTGCCACTGCCTGGGCAGTGGGGCTTAAGCTGACTGCACAGTTAAATTAACACAAATTGAGAACTGAGTCGTTGTTAGTAGCACTGAACTTGTATATCCTGTCATGCTGCTCGATGTAGAACTGCAAGCAGATTTAGAAATTCTGAGCTTGTTTGTTTCTGTTTGTTTGTTTCCTCTGAACTTTCTTAATGAGGTTTTTAAGTGTCCTGGAACAAAAATATTTTTAAGGCAGTATTAAATCGATTTGACTTTTTAGCATAAAAAGGAATTTTAAATTTGTTTTGCTCCTGGAAAAAGACAATATTGCTTACAGCTCGGATCTCACTTTGCTTACTTCTCTTGGACTATGCTTCTGTGCAAGGAGACTAGGATCTCAGTAAATACATGATACAAAAATTACAAGTTTTAATTCTTCAGTACTGGAACTTTCTAGAAGATGTCCCCATTCTTTTGGTATCAGTAGGAATTGAGGACACTTAGACCGAGTTATTACAAGCTCTCAGGAAAATAAACCATTTCAAAATATGTTATTAAAATCAAAGATGAAGATGATGAGACTGAAATAACCAACCCAATCTACTTCTCTTGGTGAGCAGAATTGCTGTGGTTCTCCAGCTGTTATTATAGATGCTCTTAAAAAGAATATTAAAAACAGCTGTCACCTATTTTTTTTTCCATCAAAATATATGAATTTTAAACAGCTGTTACAGTAAAAGCTAGGTTGACATTCTAGTCTGGAATGAAGAAATAAATATTTGTATTTCTAAAGCAAAGAAGTATAAAAGTAATTTAAATATGTGGTTCAATTAGGAAAAAAAAAGTGTTTTATTTGGCTGCTAATAAGTAATCTCAGGTAGGTAGAGACTGGCAGGATGGTCCCTGATGTTGCATCCAGTCAATGACCTATATACAAAAACACATTACTAACAAGGCATTTCTTTGTGATAAATTGCAGACATTGTTTAAGACACACATCTCCCTTCTTAGTATGCCAGGGCACCCCATTTTGAGAAAAATCTTAGTAGCCCTAAGTTTAGTACATCAGTATGACAGTGCCTTTTTAATATGGGATCCTCAAACAGCATTTGGCTTTTATTCTCTTTCGAGTGAGCTGGTTACTATGTTCTCTGAGTGTGTTTGGGCTTTTTTCCCTTTATCTTCAAAACTGTTTCAACCTGTCCTGGTCACCATAATGTCCCAGATGTGCATTACGAGACCTGATCTGTCACATATATTTTGGTTTGATTTTCAGTCTTCCCTTGGGTTGTACTTGGTACATCCTTATCATTTCAGCAAATCCTTCCACTTTCAGGAAGCTTTATACATTGTATGTGTTCTCCCAGCTGTATCTTTCTCACATCATAAGTGAAATGATCTGCACATGGGGCCAGCAATACCTAGCATGCAAAATGATTAGGGGAAATTTAGGAGGCAGATTAATTGGAAGAAAAATCTAAAATGGATGTGATCTACCAAATATCACAAAATCTGTCTCTGCCAATGGAATTCCTTCCAGACACTGTTAGAAATACCTCTTCTCATGTCAGAGGCAAACTATCTTTAACAACTTACAGCTACTGGAGGATCTACATTGCATGCAGGCTTGAGCACAGGCATCTACTAAGTCCTCATCCATTTTTAGATCTTCTAAGTGATACAGCTTTCAGAGCAAGAGTAAAAATTAAACGTTGTGGTGAGGAACTTGTTTATTAACACAGGAGACCACTTTGCCTCAAGTGGTGCAATACAAGAGAGAGGGTTGGACTAGGTGACCTCTGGAAGTCACTTCCAACATAAATTATCTATGACTTTATAATTTTTTCATTAGCAGTGGACTGGCTGAGTACTTGTTTCTCTGTATACTGTTCTTAAAAATAAGACTTTTTGCTTTTGACTCCTGTGATTTGTATGGCTTCATTTACAATTTGTCATTTGTATTTCAGAACCAAGTTACAAAATCTGTGGTACCACTATATTTTTTTTTTTTTTTGTTAAAAGATAATTCCAGCTCCATAGTACTTCAGTATAGTAAACAACTCAAAGGGTGATTGTGGAGAATAGCCTTACAAAACCTTGAATAATTTGGTCACAGTCATAGAAAAGATCTATGGACAAGCAGGAAACACGTTTTTTCCTAGTGCATGAATACTGTTCTATATTTTATGTTCATTCCAGATTATTTTGCCTTCAAATAAATTTAGCCCTATGAATATTTGAAGCCAAGTGACTGATTTCACAGCCAAAATCCTATGCCAGACAGTATAGGGTAAGATATCTGGTACTGCTGCAGACATAGGCACATTTTAAGGGGAAAGTTTTTGTTTGGCAAAGTGAATTGCAATTGCACTGAAGACAAGCCTCCACCTCTTCACTCATGTAATACAACTGCTGAAGGCAAATTAACAAGATTTTTGATTCTTGCACATTTTTAGCTTAAAAAAGAGCAATTAGGCCACTTTAACTTGTCTTCTTGATGTGGTCTGTATGTCCAGCACCTGGGCAGTAGCAAGAGTTCAGTCAGGAGCCCTACTGACTGATGTTTCAGCATGGGTCTGTAATGGTCCCAGCTGGCATCCCCTCTTTGTGTGTGGTGTCTGGTGTCCCTGTAAAAATGTTTCTCCATGATTTTTATTGCCTGGGAGGTGTTTGTTTGCCTGTGTGTGTGCAGCCAGATGTTGTCACAGACTTCCAGTCCAGTCAGCCTGTGTTGATACCTTGGTGCCCCTTTCCAGTGGTTTCAGGTGTTGTTCTCCCATCACTTGCTGGTCCATGCCCATATCAAGCCTCATTACTCTCAGGACCTGTGTGCTCTGCCCTGCTGTCTTCAGCTTATTATGCTCAGGCACTCAGCTCTTGACCAGAGCAAGGTTGTAGCACTGCCATCACATTCCTTTGCGACAATGAAGGAAAACTGTCCCAGGATGAATTAGCAAGAGCTTATCCTGAGGATCAGGGGATGTGATTATGCTATTTGGGGGCTTGTTAGACCACACCTGAACTATCATGTCTAGTTGGAGTTTCTCCAGTTCAAGGGAGACTCCAAAAATTAAAGCTGACCTTCTAAATGGCCAGCATGAGGATTGGAGGGTTGGTGGATTTGACATATGAAGAAATCATGAAAAAATAGGGTTTAGCCCAAAAAACAGGAGGGTCCAGGAATAACTAATCCAATATCTATCATGATTTCCCATTACCTGAAGGGGAGTTATGTGGGAGATGAAGGCATTTACTTCATAAGAGTGCGTGTTGACAGTACAAAAAGTACCAGGCACTAGCTGCTTTAAGGGAAATTCACTGAGGAAATAAGAAAACTTCATCATGGGAAAGATTTAGTATTCGAGTTATTTGTCCAGAAAAGTGGTGGAATCTCTCCTGCTGGAAATTGTTTTTTCTCTTGTTCAAGTCTTGGCTTCACAAGTTACTTGATGAACCAGGCCTTCAAGAGAGAGTTGGGCCAGATCATCTCAAAAGGTTCCTGCCCACTAAAGATTCTTCTATTACCTCTCCCTGCTCATGCCAAGGGAGCTGGAAGTAGTTGATCTTTAAAGTTCCTTCCAACCCAAGCTGCTCCATGATTTTATGATTATTTTATTCTCTATATATTCAACTCAATAAAACTTAATACCTGCTTGTTGCAGGAAAGGATATATTTCAGGATATCACAGATTTATTCTGCCCTTAGCTTGATGACATTAGCAACTGACAAAAACTTTTTTTAATTCAGTGACTCTAATTAATTATCCAGTAACCTTGAAAAATTTCCCATCAGCCCTTTCACTTATTGAAATTTCTTACATGAACTGCTTGGATTTTACAGAGGGTTTTTTTTAACCTAGTACCTTACTATCCAATTAGAAAGATAAATAGATAGTGGAAAAATCAATTAAAGCAGAAATGTTATAATGTGTTAAACTAGAATTGATTCTGACCTGGAAGAATTGGGTCATTATCTAAATATTCCCAAGTCTTGGAATTGCTTTCATCCTGTGGTTGAGCTCTGGTTCCAGTGAACTTCTTAAGAAAGTTAATATAAATTTTACTCTAAGGCAGGAGTTCTGAAGAGTTCAAAGGTTTCTATATTTACATCATCAAACATTTTAGATGCAAAATGAATGATTTTATGCCTCTATTCAGGCTTGTGAAATTATGAGATCATGGAGAAAGAGGGGTTCTTTTGTTAACTCAACTATTTCCATAATTAACATTCTTTTGGCTACTTGAGGTTTAGTGTGCTATTTCATTAAAATAATGCAATTGCAGATGGAGAAAAAAAGTTTTTAAAGTATAATTGGTTTTCATTGTCAATATAACTTAAAATCCCATTAGCTGCAAAATTTCAGCATTGTTTTCCTAATGACTTGCATAATTGGATCATCAGATTTCTCTCCTTTAAAAAAAAAGAAGAGAAAAAAGTCTCACGTGGTGGCTTTAAAGGTTATTTGCATGAATTTTCCCTCCTCAGTGTTACATTTGCACTTTTATTTCCACCAGTGCTGAAAGGTCAGAGACCTAGCAAGTTAAATGAAATCATGTCAAGAGCAACTAGAGCTCTTACTTCCCCTTTCCTCTCTTTCTTTCTTTTTAGATTCTGACAGCTACTGGCAAATGCATGCATGCAACCAGTTTGATTTGGGATCCTTGTCCATCTCAGCCTATTAAGGCAATTTAGAGCTCTCCTCTGGGTCTTTCATGGTGCTGTTCTCTATTTTACATGTGCCTGTGGCAAGTTTTGTCACTTCTTTTCAGGAATTCCAGTGCATTGGACTGAATTGGACTTAAATGGAAACTGGTTTGGACATACTGTAAAATAAGAAGTGTTTACACCAAGAAGTGTAGATATTCCCATTAATAAATATTTTCCAGAGGTCCTACAGTCATACAAGTAAACTAGATCTGCCACACATATTACTGGAAAAACTCCCTTCTCGTTTTCCATGTGTCTCTATTATTACAGAAGTCAATAATTAAAAATTATAGGAAATTTGCATTACTCAAAGAGATCTTGAGACATTATCCAATATGTCTTCTTCCTGCAGGGCAGGTTCAGCTCTTCCTAAACCTGACAGATTTTTATCTTACCAATTCTTTAAAATCTCCAGTGTTGAAAAATCTGTATTTTCTCCAGGCAATTTATTCAAGTCTTTAAGAACATTTGACATACTTTTCTCTAATATATAAGTTAGATATTTGTTGCTGCATTTTAGGCTGATTTCTAGCTTTCCTATTTGAATTTGCTGTTTAGGCAGTAGTGTTTTAAAATACTTGAAGACCATCAAAGTACTCCTCAGATGCCACTCACTCACTCTACACAACACATTTTGGTTGTCCTCAAAGGTTTTGTTTTATAACGCTTTGATTATTCTTATCTCTTTAGCTGGTCAGCATTTCTCCTGATGGTATCCCATATATAGACAAAGCAGTTGAGTGAAATAAACAGGAAGGGGTTTTTTTTTTTTACTTTTTCTTCTATATGATCCTCTTCCAGGATGAAGTTTCTGTTTTGTCTTTGGAATGGCCTTGCATCGCTGACTCATGCCCAATTTATGATCCACTATAGTACATGCATCCTTTTTCAGAAGAACTGTTATTACTCATCCTATAATTTTGCAGACGGTTACTCTTACCTAAGTGGAGAACTTTTGATTTTTTGCCCTTATTAAATTGCATCCTAGCCACTTGAGACAATTTCTCCAATTTATAATAATCAGTTTGAATTCTAACCTCGTCATTGACTGTCCCAGCTTTGAATCATTTAGAAATAGAGTAAGTATATTCCCTACTCCATCATGCAGTTTTTATTATAGAAAGTTTTCCAGAGACCTAAACTTCAAATCAGTCCCCAGCAGACCTCACTCTTACATCCTTCCAGCTGAACAGTTTGTCTTTACGCACAGTATCCCAATCAGTTGTATCCCTACCATATGGCAGTTTCAGGAAGACCCTGGATTGCAGAGAAAAATGTCATAAAAGACACTGTCAGAAACTTTTCAAAAGTAAAGATATTTCTCTTTTCAATACACAGGCCTGTCACCATGTCATAGGAAAAAAACTCAGTTGCTTGACGTGATTTGTTCTTGACAAATCAGCGTTGGCTGATTCATATCCCCTTGTTCCCCCTCCAGATGTTTGAATTCTTGAACCGTTTTTTTTTCTTGGTAATTGAAATGACATTGACTGATCTACACCACTTTTCATTTTTTTAAGGTAAGCACTATGATTGCTTTTTTTTTCTGTTTTCTGAAATTTTAGCTGTCCTCACTCAGTTCTCAAAATAATTGCCCTGGGCTGTGAGATCACTTCAGGCCAGTTCTCTACACACTCTTAGGTGAATTTCATCAGGACCAGCCAGCTTAAAAAAATCCAGCTTCTCAAAGTAGAATTAAATCTCTGCTTTATCTTTTCCATCCCAAGTTTTTACCCATTTTTCATTGATGCTAATTGTGTTAGACATCTAATCACAGCTGTTGTATCAAGTGAAGACTGAAGGAAAAAACCTACATTCTCATCTTTGGCCATCTGTGCACCATTGAGGCCTCTTGTACTTAGGAACCTGTGAAATGTTTTGATAATCTCTGCTTTGTGTAGTGATAGGATAAGGAAAGAGAAAGATAGCAGCGATATTTAAACTAATTTTTGGCCTCAGAAGGAAGTTAAGGCTCTAACGTGGGCCACGCACATATGTGAGATTCATCACACTCATTTTGATCAATAAAAATGCTAATATCTAATTTAAGCATGCTTTTAAATGTCCCTTTGTAGTCAGTGGGAGATAGAAAGTGACTACAAGGATCAGCTTTTTTCCCTTTTCCAGATACTTTGTTAGATGAAACCCAACCTGTCAAAAACAGCATGTGAGGATGATGACTCCAGTGCAAGCAGGCAGGAATGGCAGCTTGGTGAGGACTTGGAAAGTCTTTATTACATTTGAGGACAAGCACATCACCAAAAGCAAATGGCCAGATTTTGCTCTGGTTGTATCATAAGCTTTAAGACTGCATTGCCTTAACCCCTTTACAAATCTTTTACAAAAGTGAATGACAATTTACATTCTGATTTTTAATATGTTTATCTTGGTGCACTGCATCATGTTTGACACACCACTGGTTTTGCTATATTTTTTTTGTAAAAATTATATATTTTTTCAGGAATCTGAATTATGCAGGAATTATTAATGAGTGTGTGTATACATATTGGTCAGAATAATCTGTTTCTCTCAAGAAAAGGAGTTACCATAAATTTGCTATAGCCCACTTCTTCTGTCTTACAGAAATAACTTTCAAGTTTAGGAAAAGGTTGTATTTTAGTAATTTTCAAAATGGTTTCCAAAAGATGATTTTTGAAATAGTTCATCTTATAGCATGGTATCAATTTGAACAGCTTGTTTTTCTAGCATGTAACCAGAGTGGTGACCTAGATGAAGTCCAACTGTGTTTTAAAGAGCTAAATCTGTACTTTAAAAAAATTATTATTTTTCCTTTTTTTTTTTCCTTTTTTTTTTGTCTTACTAATGTAGTCAAAAAGTCCAGACTTTGCTTAAGTTTCCCCACCTTATTCAGTCTCTATTCCTTTAAATACCCCTGTGTACCCCTACATTCTGCACACAGAACTGTGAATCACTGTCATATATTTGCTTCATGGTGGCAACCAAGAAAACCAATGTATGTTGGTCAGAGCGTGCAGTACTTTAGTTATCTTAAAATGTTCAGTCCTGCTTGAGTTTCCTTCAGGTCTTTTTTTCCTGATGTGACATCATGAGATTTTTTGTATTTTTAGAATCTACATCTTCCTTTCCTTTCTTTTCCCGCACCTGACTAGAATTTGATGTGTACATTGTGTGTTATGCAAGTCTCTGCTCAGCTCAGCTACAAAATAATGTGTGTGTTTTTATGTTTGTGTGTGTGTGTGTGTGTGCACAGGCACATGTTGGTGAGAGATTCCTGGAAAAACAGAAACAAAGCAGGTTTTCCTTTTATGCCAATTTGAAATCAAGTTCTTCACTTGATAAAGTCTGGCACAAATGTTGTTGTTTCATATGAACTGTCACAATAACCTGAATATAATGCAGATTCCCGACCCAGCTTCCAGAGGTTTGTGATATGTCTCCTTATTCCATTAGCACTTTGTCATCTGCACCCCTAATGCCACTGTCATGTGGAGAAGAGGTTTAGGGTGAGGTTCTTGATAGAAAGAAAAGTCTCTGTATTTTACTCACTCTGTATCTCTCCACTCCCACTGTGCGCAATTCCTATTTATATGTTTCTGCCTGTCTCACCAACTGGTGTATCTCACACACAGCTTGCAGAGCTTTATTGTGGAGACTTATGCATTCAAATATTTGGGGTTTATTTTGAACATGATATAGTAGAATAAGAAGGCTGTCAAATGTTCCTTCTATGTAATTCCTTATAAGTGTTTCAGAGGAGGGCACTTTTCCTCTGACATGATAGCAAGAATCAGCTGGACTACTTTCTGGAATGCAAGTAAAGGAGGGATCTTAGCCACATACTTCCTTTGGGGCTGGTGACATAATTTCTGCAGTATTGATTGGGTTTTTTGTTTGTTTGATTGGTTGTTTTTTGGTTTGTGGGTTGTTTTTTTTTTCCCCTTAATGTGATTTGTAGCAAATTCCATCTGAAGGCATAATAGGAGTAACTGAATAGATGAATTAAAAAAACCCCTAAACCAACACCAACTAACCAACCAACAAAAAAAAAAAAACAAAACAAACAACAAATCCCAAAAACCAAAACATCCAAAAAAAACCACCCCAAAAAAAAACAAGGTAGAAAGGATTTGCAGTATTCCCATGCTTTGGTTCAAATAAATTTAAAGATACTAAAAATGTTCTGGTAGTGCGCTTAAATGCCTTTATTAAGCAGACATATGGAATCAGTTTATGTTAATATTTTATTTTAATGATGACATAATATAAATATAATTTACATTAGTGATATAAAATAGCTGAACGCATAAGTATATAGCAAATAAAATGAATAAGTATATAGTTTTAAATCTATATGCCAGCATTGATGCTGCATATAAGGATGATGTAATATTTTTATATTCATAATTCAGATAAAGTAGATTTAAAAAGTTTTGCCAAAGCACAGGAATCGAGGCCAGAAAAGCATTGCTTGAAATTTCTTTTCTCTACAGCAATTTGCAAATAACTGCTCTACAGCAATTTTTCTGATCTCTGAAATGGGAATAGCAGCTGAGTGCTAGTCCTTCGTGAATGACTTACTCAAGACTACATTTCAATGACTAAAATATAAGATATATTTAGTCTTTTTTTTTCTGTTGAATTTCTTCTTTAATTTTTTTTACATAATTTATTTCAATTTGCTAAGTAACTACTTGGCTATCAGCCCTCAAGTTTGCATTGAGTTATTTTTTATTTTTCTGATTGTATTTGAACTGGAATCCTTATAAAGACAGGAAAATCGTTCTCTCTTCATATTGTAACTTGATGTAGTTGTGAATTTGTATTTTGTATTGTGTTACTGCAAGGTATTCAATATCTTTACTTTTGGAGGTGCTAAGAGCAAGCTGGAAGAATCATCTTGATTTAAGATTAGTTTTTAAGTTTATTTTTGCTGCAACTACTGTAACACACAAAATTAAATGCTCTGCTTTCTTCCCCATGTTCTGTTACCACAAGGCCTGTTTCAGGCTGGATGATGGGTGGCTTCCTATGAGGTCTGAACATGACATTTACAAAACTGGAATAAATTCACTGATCCCTCTGATAGCAAGCAAGACTAACTTTAATCACAAATTCCTTTTTGGCTCAGTTCTATGGGGTGAGAATTTCATTTCAGTGTAACTGAGAATTCTGCTGCATTCATTAGACAAAGCATATCAAAGTTCTGTAACGTTGCACATTTTGCACCAATGTGCACCTGCCTTAATTAATTAATTTTCAGCTGCAGCCCGCCACTTTGTGCAGATATATTCTGTGCAGAATGGTTGTAACCATTGAATAACCAAGGTAGAAATTGTCCCTTGCTGGAAAAGGGGGTGGGCAAGGTCCTTGCTCAGAGACAGAGGTGGTGGCAGACACCTCTGGTCCATATTTCTACTTTGGCAGACCTGGTATCAGTGGAAGGTTGGCAGGGCTGAGTTGTGTTGGGTTTCCTGTAATTCGTGTGAGAATCACTGCCTCAGACTCTGCTGGCACGGTCACACAATGGCAGCTGTCACTTCAGATGTCATTTGAGATATAGTCCAGGAACATTTTGAACTCAAAGCCTGAAGTCTCTGCAGCTTGAGCTGAAAAGAAAGTGTCTGTAGCCAAAAGAGAAATACTTTTATAACTCTTCTGTAGACTGGACAGCTGGGGCAGGTTCTCAGTCTTGCTGAGAATAGTTGTAGCCCCAGTGTTAGTGGAATGGAAACATGGTGATGTCAGGCAATCTGGGAATGCTTATCCCCATGTTAATATGGGAATTTGGAAGGTAAGTGCATATTTGGAGGATTACACTCTTCTAGGAAACCCAGAGTGAACATATATTAGTAGACTGCAGAACGTCTAGCTGCCATTTCAGTTCTGTTCATCAACAAACGCCCAAAACTTTGTGCAATTAGAAAACTTGCAGAAAGTAATGCTGCTAGTGGTGTCTATAAATTAAGAACAAATAAACAATCATTAAAATTCTTCCTCAGTAACAGAATCTGATAGTGACTCAGAAGCAGTAAATGAGAATAGATAGTCTAGCTCCAGCCCTAATAGAGAAGGATTGGTGCCAGCTAATAACTTTCTGTGTCTTTCAGTAAATAAGTGTGAGTACCCTGGGTTACAGGCTGGATAACTAATGGAAGTTGAATCACCTATATTCTGAAATTTATACCCAGTCAAATGGCAATTTATTTGCTTACTGACATAGTTGCCCCCACTTATGTTCTTGTCATCCTCATTGACATTAATGGGAAATATACTGTTGTGTGGACATGGAAGGGAGATACAGAGTCAAAAACCTTTTTTGTTTTTTCCATCCTTGTAAGGCAAAAGTGGTAAATAGTAGAGCCTCGCACCAATTAAGACAAAAATATACATATTTTTCTGCCTTCATATTTAATCCTGGCTGAATGCAGGACGGTGGTTATGATGAGTCATACAGCACTCTCTGGGAAAAAATCAATGGCTCATTGCTATATTAATATATTATTCTGTACCAATATACTTTAGTTTTTAACAGGAAAGCTGGAGCATTCCAGACATAAATTACATACATTTTATTTAGCTGAATTGAACTGTTCCCACTGAAGAATTTTGAAAGTGATGTTTGTGCCCCTCTCTGCAGAGCTTTTGCTTGTTTTCCACTAATCATGGAAATCTTAGCCTAAAAAATAACCTCAAAGAGATTGGGAAAAAAATAAATGCATCAATATTTGGAAAGTTACAGAGGATAGTTATGAGCCAGTTTGCCATTGATCTTGGGAAAAAAGAGTGAAATGGTTGATACAGTTCAAATTAATAAAGAGTTAAAAGAGGTGACTTTAATTGTTGCCAATCAGCATCAGTATATGCTAATAAAATTTGTTAATATAGCCTGCTACATTTTTATGAAATTAAAAATTTGATTGAAGAATCTGTTTAATATAGTTAGACATCTCCAGGGCATTTGATTTGGTACAGAGCAATATTTCAATACCTAGGAAGTGTGATGAAAATGGATTAATAAGTACGCAAAAAAAAAGTTTCAAAATGCAGTTGTGCACTGGGTCTTGCTGGTGTGGATTTACCTTTCCCCATGGCAGCCCTCACAGTGCTGGGCTGTGTTTTGGTAGCTGCAAAGGTGTTGGTGGCACCCCTGTGTTTTGGGCAGTGCTGAGCTGTGCTGGCACAGCATCGAGGCTGTTTCTCCACTCTGCCACTGAGAGCTGACAGGCTGGGGCTGGGTGAGAGGCTGGAGGGGACACAGCTGGGACAGGCTGACCCAGAGGGATATTTTGTACCATGTGATGTCATGCTTGGCAATAAAGGAGAAAAAAGATGGGGAGCATTCGTTATTCAGTCTTTTCTCTTCTGAAGAATATGGATACCAAATCCTTTCCCAGGAAGCAGCTGAGCATCACCTGCTTATGGGAAGGAGAAAATAAATATTCATTAAAAAACCCATTAAACATCTACACTCAGGCTTTGCTTTATTCCATAAAACTGCCTTTAGCTGAAAACATGAGGATGGGGTGTGAGAAAGTGGTTTGGTTGGCACCTGTTGCCTGCCAAAATCAACCCACTCTAAGTTATAAATGGGAATTGTGAGGAAGCAGACATCTTCTCAGGGAAGCCTCAGTAAGATCCATTCTTCACTACACATGCATTGTGACAATTTGGAAAATACAGAATTCTACTGCTAAAGCTTCTGATTGAAAAAAAAATCTAGTGGAAGGTATAAATAATGAAGAAAATAGGTTATGAAAATGTAGGCACTTTGATTGCTTGAAATTGTGGTACAGAAAAATTATTTCCCAGTATTGCCCATTACATATTCAGAGGCCAGGGGAAAAAAAAAATCAGTTAGACATAAAGGACTGGAAATATGTTCATGGGAGAAGGGAGTGTGGAAAGGACTTAGAGGTCATGGGAGTTAATCTGATGAAAATGAGCTGCTAAAGATAACACTATGGCAAAAAGGTTAATGAGACCACTACATGAATCCACAAGAGGATATGAGAAGTTATAGAGAGATTAAATTACTGTATTGTTGGGTTTTGCACTGACCCATCTGTATCAGGATAATTTCTGATATTTAGTGAAGAGTGTTATAAAATGGGAGAAGATTTAGAGAAGAGCTATGAGAATGACTAGTGAACTGGAAAACATGCTCTAAGGAAGGAGTAAATTATTTAGTTTATCAAAGAGAAGATTAGGGAGTCATTGTCTGTTTGGTGAACAAAGTTCAATAGTGCATTCTTCATCCGAATCAGAAAAATATAACTGGAATCTTCGTTAGACAAAATAACACTGGAAACATGAACGTGTCTTTTAAATAAGAGTTGTTTGGTTTTAATGCGTTTTACCAAAAAGTTCTTCACCAGAGGTAAATTTTTAATCAGAATTAGGTTCTGTATCTAAAAGCTACCTTCCTGTTGAGGTCAATCTTCTGAAGTCAGAAGCTATCTATTGGCTCTGCAAAGCATGAAACATTTTTTTAGATCAAATCTTTAGTCCATACTGCAACTGGAGATGTTACATGCAAAAATTTTGCTGAATTCCTTATGTTTCTCTATCCCAGCTCTTGTAATATCCTCTTTGTCTTATGATCTATAACAACTACTTTCTCTTTCTGTGATATGAATGTTTATTAAAAAGCTACCTCATAGAGATATATATGTGATATACAGATATATATATGGGCAAATTTATTTACCAATATATCTGTATTTACTAATTGTTACTGTCCTGTGAATCCTTAGCTTTTCCCACAATTTCTAAGATGATGACATTTAAGGAATGATGAATAAGGAGAAATAGGAGAAAGATAATTTGGAGAAGCACATTATGACAGTGGAGGAAACAATCTTAACAGACTAAAATCAACCAGCATAGAGACTTAAATATGCCTCATGTAGTGTTGTTTAGTGACTATGAATAAATTTATAGATGTGCACTTTCACTTTGAAAAGTTTCAAACTGTTTAATAAATTGTTTGTCTTATTTCTCCCCTTACAATTTTTTTTGACTTTTCCTTTCCAACTCTTCTCAATAATAAACATAGGGATCCTTAAAAAAAACCCCAAAAAACCAAAAACAAGAAAGAGACATAAAATTTAGTGGTAAACATTAATTTACAAATAAATTTATAATTGTAAATTGATCCTTAGAAGAGTCAGGGCAAAGGAACTTTGTTTCATTATATTGGAAAAAAAATTAAAAATGCAATTCTGAGATGATCAGAAACCATTGATTAATTTAATCTTGAAGCAATGAGTACTGGAATTAATTTTGCTAATTTTTCACAATAATAATAGACTGGACTTCAGGGCTAACCTCTTTCTCTTTCATACTAAGACAAAGATTCCTTATATTGTAAGTAGGCAGTGACTCTGACAATGATCACTTAATGGTCTGCATTAAGTTTATCTTAATGTCTTTATGGAGGCCAAAAAAAAGTACTTTGAAATTAAAACACTGATGTATTGAGTAGCTGCTAAGTAAATTATAATTGTTTGTAGTTAGTAATTGTTTATCTAATTGTATTGATTCAAATTACATCACCACAGAAATTCAAAATGACCCTCAATGGCCATGGCATGGAAATTGGCACAGGATTTATCAGTTCTTTCCCTGTGAATTCAATGAGTGTACTCACAGTCATACCCATTAATCTTTCATACCCTTAACCCAGAACAAGTTGTAAAAGGGACATGACTTAAGTTATGGTGTTGCTTCCTTTTGAAAATATGGAACTATTTTTTCTCAGAAGCTGGAATTGTCATCATAGAATTATCACAGAGTGGCTTGTGTTGAAAGGGACCTTATACATCCTCTAGGTCCAAACTCCTGCCATGGGCAGCAACCCCTTCCACTAGAGCAGGTTGCTCAGAGCCCCATCCAACCTGGCCTTCAACACTTTTAGGGATGGGGCAGCCACAGTATGTGAGAGATGTGACATATGTCACATGTCACCGGCATTCCTGATGAGATTAAAACTGGGCCATAATGACATATTTCCTGAAAAATGTTCATCTGCAAATGGTGAATACCACAAAGTTCTAAATGGAGGAATCTACTGAACTTATTTGTAAACATTTATTATCTCTTCCACAGATGATACCTTGCATAATGGAAGGTTATAGCTTGAGTGATTCTGCAGACTACTATTAATTTTCTGATAATGCACTTAAATTTTCTCATCCAAAATTATTTTATTTTTACCAAATTACAAAATCTCATGGATATCAGTAGCTTATTATCAATCATGGCTGTATTCTGGGAACATAAACATGGCATTCATTTACAACTTTCTGATACTTTGGTCCAAGAACATCACGAGCAGTACAGATGGCATTATTTGCTCCACAGCTCATCTCCTTGACATGTTCTGGATCTGTGCTCTATTTCACTGATGGGTGTCTTTGTGGAAAGGTTATGTTCTGCCAGCATATTTACAAATGCCCCCTTTGCCTTCAAAATTACTGAAAATTGATTGGTATGGTGAACCTCTGTGCCCATTTTGGCTCAGTAATGCAATTCACAGAATGCAAGGAAAGGTTATGCCCTTTGCCACTAATATGTATGTTCCCCACATTTTTGGAATGGAACCAGGGAAGGAATTTTCTCTCGTTTTTTTTTGTTTTGTTTTTTTTTTCCCTCCACAAGAAAATGAAGTTAAAAAGTTCAAAAGATTGAGGAAAACAATATTTTTATATGGCATTCAATCTGATAATTTCCACTTGTGTCCTTGGTATCCAGAATGTTTTCAAGACAGGAATATATAAATATAAAGATAAGGGAAAAACAGATCAGGAGAAGACAGTAAACAAAGGGGAAAATAAAAATCCAACAAAAAATGACTCCTTATGGTATGAATTAGATTGCAATCAGCTAAACAAAATTCTTTTTTCCTAACAAATTCATGTTTCTGATTCCTGTTCTTCCATATTTTGCTGTCAGTCTTTCATTGTGGTGTCAAAGACACGAGAAGTCCTCTCACATAAAAGCAGAAAAAAATGACTTTACAACTATGTGTTATAGCCCTAGAATCCAAACCTCTTGGCTTCCGTGCAAATCTACTATAGAAAAAAGTGGCTGTGCTTAGGAGTATCTTGTCATTTAATAGTTGCATTTTTAGGGAAATAATGAAGCCTGTTTCAGTCTTTGAAAGAACTTCTTGAGAAGATTGTAGCCCTGAAGAAAAGACTATTTGTAACCCTGAAGATCCACTCTGCTATTTTTAACTGCAAAGAATTTATTTTTAAAACTTAAGAAAAGGACTTAAGGAGGAAGGAAAGCTACAATTAATTTATTTATGAAAGAACTCTACTTTAGTAGCAAGATTGGCCTACTCTGTTCTCTTATTTACTGGACAAAATCCTCACACAGTTCCAGTCTTGATATAAATGTGTCTGATTCTGGTTTGCACAGACATTGTTTATCTTGTCTGTCATTCATCTCACAGATCATTGTGACATTTCATGAAACTTTTGCCTATTTCCCACATTTATTTTCGAAATGAAAGTCTAGGTATACATCTTGGTTATTTAGCAGATGCCTGAAAAAATATAAGCACTGATATCTCATATCCTGTGCCCAGGAAGCCTTAACCTCCAGTGTTTGCTTGTATCCAGTTTTTTCAATACTGCTGTTAACTTGTTCTTGTGTTTGAATTGAATTTCTCATTTACCTTGTGAGAAATTTTATTTTCCCCTTCTTTCTTTGCTTCCCTGCTTCCTTCCTTTCTCCCTTTCCCTTTCCCTTTCTTCTCTTTCTCCTCGTTCATCTCTTTATGTGTCTCCATCCCTCCTTTCAATTTTTAGGAAACATAAAAGACTAAACATGTGTCAGTGATGACCCTTTTGGTTGTGGGTATAGAAGACAGGGCTTTTGAAGAGACAGGGGTCTTAGGATGGACGCTGCTCATTCCTGATCCCTGTGGTGCCGCGGGAAATGCTGAGTGCCTTTTTAAAGCTGAATAGACCTAGACAGGCATAGAAGCATAGGACACCAGGGATTAACTCAAAAGGTAGGGTCAGAAAAAAGATAAGGTTTATAAAACATACAGATTAAAGAAAAAAGAATAAGATTAATGGGAGAGACACTCTTACAAATCAGTACAGTCAGGAGTGAGACTGCTGCATTCTCCTGACTGAAAAGCTAACCCTCCCTTTATTCAGAAATGTTCAAAGTAATAAACAGTGCCTTGAACTCCTCTAGCCTCCTTTCTTTTAACCTTATCCTTCTAGCACACCCCATGTTATGTCCACTAGGGACATCTTTGACTCTTTCAAAAGCAAGTGGCTCAATTAGAAAAGAAGCAGCATTTGCCACACAGCCCACTCACTCCTGCAGCTTCCTTTAATCCAAGCCAAACTGAAAGCATTCCTTTATGTCTTCTCAGTCACAATGGAACATATTGATTATCGATACAGGGACCACATTTTCAAACCAAGTCAACTGAAGGGTTCACTGTGTACAATTGTGACACTGTTTTTAAAAGATCCCTGCCCTGTGGCATTTATGGCCATACTTTCAGTAGGTTTTGTTTCCAGGGCTTCATTACCTTTTCTGTAGTCTTTTACTTGTCTGGCCCAAAGGGCAGAGAAGATGGGCTCTTTTTAATAGCTGGGAACTGTCTTCTGTTCTGCCATTTCATTAGCATAGTGAGGCTGTGATCCACAAGGATGCTGCTAATGCTGCCACCAAAACCAGAAATACATATAATCAGAAAAAAAACCCCCAAAATATTGCTAATTTATTATACATTAACTCACTTTTAAATTTCATAGTAAGAAGAAATAACAATTGTGTCTTGCTAGCATACACCATTAAATAACATGATCAGTAGGTTTTTAAATTTTTTGAGTGCTTTAAGGATAATTTAAAACAAGGATATGAATCTTTTATTGATAATCTTTGGATACATACTTTTTTCATGTGCTCTTTAAATACTATAAATTTCCCCAGGCTGTTCTATATGAGGTATGTAACAACTTTTGATCAGCACTGCCACTGTTTTAACACAATAATCATAAGCTGCAATGTAGTTCTTTTGAGGGTAAGGCTATAGTCCAAACTGAGGCTTGCTCAAAATTTGAAAATAAAAACAAAAACCATGAACCTGATTATCTTTGCCTTAGCCTTTTCTACCTATACTCCTGGAGAAAATACTGCAGTAAAGAAACAAACCAAAGACCCCTGAATTTTCAAAATGCAAACAAGAAAAGATTATTTGTTTTTAAATTTTCACCTGGCCAATTTGATGGCTCTTCAAATACCTCTGGATTTTGTAGAATTACACAGTTGTTGACCGAGATAGAGTAAATTTAGGCAAATGTGAAGCGTTAATACCTGATGAAGTTTGAAACACAGTAATTTGATTTTATACCCCTATGAGTTTGTCGTCATTGTCATCCTTTTGAGACAGTGATTCAGTGATGTGGTAGCAGCTGTGTGATGCAATGTGAATGTGTTTGCATGCTTCTCTGCTGCTTGATTTCAGCTGGATTTAGGGCTTTGTCCTCACAGCTTCTGTTTTCAATAAATGAAAATCTCCTCCTTCATTTCTATATGAGATTCTGTGTCTCAGGCTGTAACAACAGACGTTCCCATGGGTCCATTTTCAGTATTCTTAAAATCTCTCCCTAAGTTAATAATTCCTCAGAATTTGTCTCATCTGGAATCTTGAGAGGTTCAGATTCTAATTCTGAATCTCTCAGACACCTTATTTTAGTTGTCTACCATTGCTTTACATGTTTAAGTTTATGATCATGCTGTGTTCTGTATGAGTTCACTGATTAGTCCAGAGTCCATCTGATCATCAATCCATTCCATGTGACCATGTCCTGATGTCTGGTGCAGAAATACATGAGAAAGTAATTGTGAATCTTTGAAAATTATGTAATTTAGAGACATCTCAACACAAGATGGATTCTTCTCATGTCACTTTAGTTATCTGCAAGTTTGGCAGCCAGGAGAAGTTGTTGGGCTGTTCTGGAAATGACAGGGAATAATAAACAGCACTAGAGTGCCACAAAAAGATGTCTAAGAGACATGTAATGTGGATCCCATTAATCACTGAAGAAACTCAAAATGTGCTTACTATATCTTGTTACAATACCCCTAAAATGCCCCCAAAGCCAAAAGCTTCTCATGTCAATTTAGCATAAAAATTCTAATTAGAAAATTTAGAATTTAAAATAAAAATCATTTTCCAAAATTTGACAATTTGTGGATTATTGCAATATTCATGGGCTGTTTAGAACAGAGCAAATTAATTGACACACCTTAGTTCCAGATTAATTATTCTTTAATTAAAAAGTGGACACATCAAAAAGGAAACTACTAGTACCAAGACTGTGCAGAAAAAAGTAGGGCTGATAGGTGAGTAAATTGTGTTAGATACCTGAAGAAATGGAGTTTTGCACTGACAAAAAGTATTTTCTTCAGTTAAAAACCAATCCAGCTAAGAGGGAGGTGAAGTCCACAATGAAAAAATAATGGGAAAAGTATGGAACCTGATAGCAATGAATAAATTCAGTATTAGATAATGGAGAGAACTGATAAAGAAAACTAAAGCAGTCAGTTGAAAATCTATGGGTAGTAGGGCAAAGATAACAAGTTCTTTAAACAGGAACAAAATGCCTGCAGTTTTGTAGAACTATGGATGGTAAAATTGTTAACTCTGGTAAAGAAAATGGAGAATTAAGTAAATACATCCATTTTCTAAAAGAAGAATGAAAGATTTTCTTTTCTCTCATTTCTGAGAAAGATTGTTAAACAGAAATACTAAATAAGTTCAAATGTACAGAATCAGATAATTCATTGTCAAGAAAGTGACTTGTCTGTGGAGCTGCCTAAATTAATTTTTTGGAAATCTCCATATCCTGAGGAGTTTCTAAAAGATTGACAAAATACTCTCAATCAACATTTACAAATAGTGACTTAAATGGTCTTGAAAACAATTTGCTAGTTAGCCCAAACCTTACCTAGTAAAAAATTCTTGGATGAACTGAACTAAGATTAAAATTACAACTGATGCCAGTCAATGCAACCTTATGGAAAATATTTTTATATTTAATGATCTGGTGTCTTGATGAGTCTGTAAAACATTTTCATGAAGCAATTATCCTGATGAAACATACCTCAATGTTTTATATTTTCAGAGGCATTGCGTGCAGCTGGCAGATGTGACAAGGCATCCATGGGTGCAGCCAGGTGTGATGCCTGAGGTCTCTGAAATCACACAGAATTCTGGTGTCTAGACAGCTGGATTGTCCCCTGGTGACCACTGAGTGGGATTCATCTGCCTCCCTAAAACTATCCAAGAATTAAGACTCCTGGGTTGAAACTAGATTCCTTTTAAAGTCAGAAGAGGAAATCCTCTCCTTGCCATGTGCTTCAGCAGACCCAGGTGAAATGCCTTTTGTAGTGCCAGGCAGAACATTGCAGGATGTCAGCTCCCTCTGTCAGCTCTGGGGAAAGAGAGTGAAACTGGAATCAGATGGCAGCAACCCAAAGCAGAGCAAAAAGGATATTGACAACCTGGAAGGAGTTTGGGAAAGATTTATTGAAGCATTTCAGGGTTTGGAAAAGATACTTTGTACTGTGAAACTAAAGAAGTGCAATCAATTTAGTTTGTCCAGAAAGGTCAAGAGATGGCTACCTATGATTACATCTGAAGAAGTATTTGATCATAGAAGTCTCTTTTATCTTCCAAAAAAACCCCAACAACAACTACCTCCCTCCCCAAAACAAACAATCAAACAAACAAAACAAACATAAAAAACAAACAAACAAACAAAACACAGCACAAAATCCAGCAGCTTCAAATTTAAACTAGCACACAGTAAGTGTAGATGTAGAAATTAGTGTGCTCATTATTTACAGTGGAGGAAGTTCTATGGAGGAAAATGTGTGACTGTCACAGTTAGTGGCTGGAAAAGCTTATCTTGGGATATAGAGGCTTTTCAGTGCCTTGAGTGCATATCTAAGCAATGTGCTACCATGCAAAGCAAAGAGATGAGCCTGGTTAAATTCCTGGTGAGATTCTGTGGCCTGGGATGCACCAAGCAACAGGATGAATACTTGCAATTATTCATTCTGGCATTGAAACGTATGAATTTCAAAACCTGTTTTTGTAGGGTAGAAAAGTAGCTTTGTACATTTATCAGTGTTGCTTCAAGTTCTGAAGAGGCATGGGAGAAATTATTAACTAAGGCAAAAGGAAGGTGAAAAATGGGGAGAATTATAAAGAGGGAAAATGAAAAATAATTGCACAGAATTTTCATTAGAATTTCATAGCCATCCATTTGTTTGAAATTTGGTTTTACCTCTAAAATGTTGGGTTTTATTTATTTTCAATTTAATTTCTTTAAATTGAAAAATACATATATAATACTTATTTTTACATATTTTTATCTCTCTTTTTAGCCTTAGCTTTCTTAATAAAACCAATCTTTGCCTGAAAATAAAGTGAAAAACATATTTTCCTTTTCCCTCATGACATTATGCATAGAAAAATAGTGAAATAATACAATGGCATTTTTTCAAATTTTAATGAACTTTGTAAAATTTTTAGTCAGTTCTAAATAAATATAAACTCATGTCCTGGTATTTAATGATTAAATGATTTTCATGATACCTGTGTACTCTTACCTTTTTTCCAGTACTCAGAAAAAACCCCATAGGTTTATATTCATGAATAATTAAGTTGTTCTTAACATAGAGCAGCTGCTGCTGAAATGCTTTTATAAATAAAAACATTTTATAAAATAACATCTTGGAGGAGACTCTTCTCTTTTAGGTATCAGGGATTGCAGGCTGCCTTAACCCACTTGGTATTATGTCTAGGACATTTATATATTTTTTCTTGCTGTTTACAGCTTTTTTTAGTAGTGTGTCTCTTTTTTAGTGCACAGGTTTGTGGAGCAAG
Source organism: Passer montanus (assembly GCF_014805655.1). NCBI lineage: Eukaryota > Metazoa > Chordata > Aves > Passeriformes > Passeridae > Passer > Passer montanus. The sequence continues at coordinate 4,170,405 of NW_024369485.1, forward strand.
CAGCTGTTCATTTGTTTTGTCAGTAATGGAAAGAAGACTTGAACAGCTGATGACAGGTAATTTGGGATGATGTTCAAGTTCTTATAATAGAACTGTGTAGAAAGCTATCACTTTATCTTACAGTGTCTGTATACGTGTGACAAGACTTTCAGAACAGAAAAAGAAATTTGCACTTCACAGGGTAAATAATAAAACATGAGAAAATAGACAGTGGTGTTAAGAATGACGTGTAGAAAAACTACATGCAGGAAGCCATTTTTGGTGCACAACAAGGTGTTTTGCTGGTTGTATGCTTCTGGAATTTTAGATAAAGGTTTGTGTCTGTCATGAGTTGGCACCTCTTCTATCAGTTTCTAATACAAATCTGGAGCATACTCAGAAAATTAATTTTTCTTTACTGGAAAATGAATAATGTTACCTAAACATAGTTTCAGGAATTTCTAGGCAAATGTGGCTGGCTTGCAATTTGTCCAGTTGGAGCCTCATGTCCTCTTGTCACGCACTCTCTGGAGATTTCTGTTCTGAAGAGAGAAATCTGGCAGTTTCTTTGACAGCTCCTGAATGTTTCCAGGAAATCATCGCCACATGTTCATGGCTGCTCACTGTTCTACACCTACTTCCATGCAGGAATTTGTATTTTTGTCATCTCTCAAGGGAAACCGCTCCTCCATGACCTCCTGAAAACTGCACTTGTAGTAATTATAGTTGTCTGCAAGTTCTACCTTTCCTGACCTTGAAGGTACGTTTTGTGTACCCATCCTGTCCTCAGCTGCTCTTTGTCACTGGCAACCCTCTCACTGCCTGTCCTGCCCAGAGCTCAGGGAGTTCCCTGTTACCTCTGTTACTGCAGTATTTGGCTCCCTGCTTCCACTTTTTAATTCATTCTGTCAGCTTTCCTACCACTGCTGGCTTCAAAAGTTTATTTGCTGTAGGCAACAGAAAGTCCACATATGGAGTGCCTGGAGATGCTGTCCTGGCTGCTGCCCATGCCTTCTGTTTGTGTGTGTCTCCAGTTGTTCAGTTGCTTCTTAACTTGCTCATGAAGCTGTGAAAAAGCTCTTTTTCCATAGTTATTCCCATACATTTGCATTGCAGATGGAATGTTGGTCATCACTTGTGATGAGTAACTCAGTGGTTTTGCTTAGCATCACTGAAAATTAAAAGAGAAAATATGTTATGAAGAGCTCAGGTGATAGTACAATCATCAGGAGCCATATGCCGTGCAAGAATGGCAAAATATATTTGTTCCAGCAAACTACAAAGGCCATGTAGCATATTCCTTATCATTATTTAATAGGAGGTAATTATTAAGTATTTGGATACACAGAAATACATTCTGTAGCTATTCATGCCACTTGAAAGCATGCCACTTGCATAGTGAAACAACCTCAGGATATATAATAGTACTCATGAATTACTTATTAATGCTGCTCTCTTCTGTGTCTTTTGCTTTCCAATTTAAGTAGTTTTGGCCTTATTGTGCTACATAGTGGGACTTAAAGGTCATTTTACAACCTGTTGATCCCCTGGCTGTCACTACACTCCTTCTGGTATTGTGTCTTCATGTAGCAATTGGATTAAGAAAGGATGATACAGCTTAATGACCTAGAATAGGGATGTGATTCTTCAAATGCAAAATAGAGAAGAAAAGATTGATACAAGTTAATGAAATATTGAGGACATAAAATAAAGAGATACAAATAAAGACAAGAAGGAAAGGTAAGACAATGTGTAAATGGCAAATAGATGAGTCAATAATTAATGACAATGAAGAAATGACTACCTGAAAAGTGCAAGGCCTAGCTTTTATTCTTTGAAGAATATTCTCATTGACCTCTTTAAATTAAAATTAGTGAAGAGTTCTTAGATGTTTTTGTCCTTGGAAATCTTCAGCATTCCATTTCCACACATAGCAAGAATTTGTCAATATTCAGACAAATAGCCTGAACAGTACAAATATTGAAGTTTTTCCTTCTAAGTATAAAATAACTTTAAAACTACCTAATACATTAATATTTTTTGATATATTGTTGTTGATTTTTCGTATTCAATCTTCAGCAAATGTCCTCTTGATTCTAAATCTACATAAAGCAGCCTCCAAAATTAAACAACCCTGTGTTTCAGCTCCTGTAGATTGCACTGTACAATTAATAATACATCCAGTGTATTATTTTTGAGGAATAGAGAGCCAGTTATATATTTTTTGTGAGCTGTGTTGGGATTTAGCCACCTACATTCTATTCACATTAATGGGACTCACGCAGATAAATTGCCCTCAACAACAGAAGTTTTGCCCTTCGGTCTCAAGCCAGGCCTTCAATTACAACGCAGAGAACCAAACACACCCTGCAGTTATGAGAGATGTATGCCTGGGAATTCAGCATAAAGAATGAAAAATATCAAAATCAGGTTATTTGGCAGGAACTGGGAAAAAAATGTTATTTCATAAACGGCAGACAGGACAGATGGAACTAAAAGTCATGCAGCTGAGAGAAGGATCAAAGAAGAACAACTATTTCCTTGATGCAGGGAAAAGAAAGAAACAACAAAGTGTGCAGTACAGCTGTGCTCCTGACACAGCTGGGTCAGCCAGCAGCTTAGAGAGATTTCTGAGCAGGCTAAAAGGGTCTGGAGTCAGGCAGAGGGAAATGCATCAATATTCTGAAAAGAGAGAAAAACAATATGTAGTTTTAAGGTTCCTTCCCTGTGAAGTTGCCAACTCTCAGTCTTTATGATTATGAAATATATTGAATTGTTTTAATATTAAGGTGCTAGAAATAGTCAGTGTGATGTTTATTTTCTAAGGGAAATAAAGGGAAATAATCTAGTGGACAAAATTTTGAGGAAAACAAACCCTCAGGGCTAGAGAACTACATTGTTTGCATGTATTTGGGAGGGTGAAATGGAAAGAGAGAGAGAGAGAGACCAAGGGAGAGATTCAAATATATTTTAAGTCAATCCTCTGATTTTTATAGCCTGTGAATTTCAGTTATGGAGTTTTACTTTGGTTACAGAGTCTTACTGTTTTCAGTCTTTAGCTCCTATTAAAAAATAATAAAAAAAATTAAAAATTACTTGAATTAGAAATGATATTAGAGAACCAAGGAGGCTGGAAAATTCCTGGATTTGCCTGATGTTCAGCTCCTGTCCAGGGCAATTAACCCAGGACTCAGGTCTAGCCCAGAGGACACAATGTACTTGGATATTTCCTTGGTGTGAGTCACCCTCTCTCATGCCCCGTGGTGAAATCCAGTATCCTTTCACCCACTGCCCACTTGACAATCATTCCACATGGGAAGGGCTGTGAGCCTGGCATCTACCAGGTTCTTAAATGTATATTACCAGGAAATAGTGAGATGGTAGCTTTAGCTTCCAAGATTAAATGTGTTTAGGAATGGTCCCTCGAGAACAGTTTCCTCAAGATATATGTTTTAGCCAGTGCTTCACAGTTATGTGCTTTTGGAGGGAAAGAGGATTTTGTAAATGGATTTTCTATATTTTTTTTCTCAACTCAATGCTATTCAGAAGATGAATTAAAGCTTGAGTGCAATTACTTCATCCTGTCCCAGAATATCATTTTATTTTTATTTAATGTATTTAGGTTGGTGGATAGGTAAATGATTGTTACATGAACCTGTTTCTCATTGATGAATGTGTCTAGAAGAATAAAGGAAGAAAGGACAAAAGGAATGGATATTAAAGTAAGCAATATATTTCAGTGTCCCTCTTGCTGTTCCATTAACAGTACCCATGAAAAGACCCATCTTCCATTTCACAGCCATTCTTTTTTCTCCCATTTTCTCTTCCCTCTTGAACATCATTTATAGAAATAGTATATCCTTAATATTTTCTATAGTCTTTGATTTAGCAATTCATTTTTTGCCACAAACGATTATTTTTTGTGTACGTTTCTGGAGTTTTACTTGTATTTTTACTGTCTGTGGGCTTGAAATACAAATTATATATTCATTGATAGCAATGCATTTTACAGCTTAAATCTTGCTTCCTTCTGCCAGGGCTCCTTTCAAATAACTCAAGGATTATTCAGGTAAAATAATAATTATCTCCCAAGAATTTAAATAAAAATAATCTGTACTGTCTGTCACTGCTTTTTCATAATGCTGGATAACAGGGTAAGTTCAAATGAACACTTTCTCTCTCTTGGTAATTTGCAGCTAAGATTACATTTGTCTGATTTTCATCTCCCATGGCTCTAGAATTCTGACATTTCTCCCTGCTTCCTGTTTTACCCCGCCCCCCTCCCCCCCCACACAACTTATCCATGTACTTCAAATGCTAAAATTATTATAATAAGAATACAAATTGAACAACAACAAGACTGTTCAAGAGCATTTGGTATTCGGATGAAAAGCACTTTTCACGTATTCCCATTGTTGCTGAAAGAACATGAACAATTTCTGCTGAATCAGTAGCAGCTGGAGGAGAGCCAAGTGTGATTTTAGCCAAATGGTGAGCAAGAAGTGCCCTGGTGATTCTTCCCCACAGCTTGCACTATCCAGGAGCCCCCCCTTGCAAAGAGTGGTGCAGTATCATGGACAGGAGGGAATATTTCACAAGAGCACTGTTTTCGAAGTTCTGTATATGTATGTGCATCATTATCTGTGAGTGAGCTTGGAAAACCCAAACCCCACAAACTCCTCTCAGTCTGTTTCAGATCCTTTGCAGTTTTGGGGGTGTTTGTACCAAAGTGGTGTGATGTCTGTTAGCAGTGAAGTATCTGCGTGCTAAGATTTATAATGAGACTGGAATCCAAATTCCACGCTGATACTGTTTGATTCAGCTCTGGTACTGGGTCCTAGGCTGGTGTCATATGGCAGTTTGCTCTTATGGAAATTACCTCAGACTGGTGGTAATGTTAAATGTCTGCTCGTCTGTTCAGTTTATGTGGGAATTTCTTTGTTCCCAAAACCAAGAATGTGTTGAGGAAGAAGAGCAAACCAAGTCTGCTTAACACCTCTCACTAACACTGAATATGGTGCTGTGTGGGTGACAGTCAGTGTAAGCCATTTGAAAAGAGAAGCTTGAAAGAAGATTTTAATAAATTCAGGTATCATTTTTTCTTTATTTTATGAATTTTTGCCCATCTGCATTAAGTAGAATATAATCTAAGAATGATGCAATATAAAATTTACACCAATATTGTAGCAGTGGAAGATGGACCTTGCCCAAAATTGTGCAAGAGAGCTGTGAAATGTGGCACTTGAATCTCTCAAAGAAATGGCTTTTGTCTCTGAATATGGATTCTGAAAATCAATTATATGTAGATTGGCTGTGTGAGAGAGACAAGCTGTTCTGTTGATTTAGGCATGACCTGTGTGGTGACGCTTCATCTCCCACTGAACTAAATACTCTTTCAAATGACATATTAATGGGAGGACATCCAAAATACTTGCTAGGCAAATGAATGTCTAATAGCCAGATGGTTTATTTGGTTTTTCAGTAATCCTCAGAGGATCAGAAAGGGGATTCATTTTGTAAGTTATAGCATGCAGTTACCTGTGTTAAAGTGTCTTGAAATACAATAGGTTATAATTGCAGATCTGTTCTGTTCTTTTCTTATTTTGCCACATTTTTAAAGCACTGTGGAAAATGTCAGCCAACTTTACATGGTGTGGTAGGAGCACAGGTGGGAATGTTTAAGAAATAGGGTTGTAAAAGAGATGTTGAAGCAAATTACCCAATAATCCTTTCTGCTATTCTTAGGACTATTCAAATCTTTCATCCAACATCAAATTCCTTCTATTCAAAATTTAGCATAAAGAACATAACACACATCTCAAAAGGTGGAAAAAAAAACTTATCTCATGAGCCTGCCTACATAACTCCATTTAATACATGCTATGTATTTTGGGATATCTTCTCTTTCCTTGAGCATATTGTGCTGAGACAGAAACTTCTAACACAGTACTATACAGCTTTTAACTCTGTACATGTCTGGTCAAATGTCCTCAGCATATGCTCACTCTCTGCAGCTGGGAGAGTGAGCCACAGGTGTTACACTTAAATAAAGGCTGGCTTTTCTCCATCTGGTTCCTTAATACACAGATTGGGGGTTTTTTCCTCCATGAGCAGGAATGGGTCCCTTTGATGCTATCTTATGTTCTGCATGGAGGAAAAAAGGAAATTGAGTTTCACCAAATGCAGTATGTGGTCTCAAACACATTTCTGCTGGCGAAAATGGAACATTGCAGAATTTTGCCTCAGAAATTTCACTGTTGTAGACCAATGGTGCTGCTGCTGTGTGTCCCCCCTGGCAGCAATAGTGGGCCAAAATTATTTCAGTCTATGGTACAGTTAGGAAATCAGCAAAACACTCAAAAACCAAATGTGTCACTTGAGCAAAATGATGAAGTTTAAATTCTCTATAATTCAGGGAAACCTCTCCAAGGCTGCTTGTCATTAGATTTGTCCCAGCTGTTAGAAATGTTTTTGGAAAACCTTCCCTCAGACACCCACTCTAGCACTGGGAAGGTGCAACAGGAACACCTATTTACTGTGCTTGCTGCTTAGGAGATCTCTCTCCTGAGTGATTCATAAAACAGCCATTCATACACCCGAGGTCTCTCTAGAGCCCAGTTTGTTGAGTGAATTTAGCTGTTTTGTATTGAATTTTACTAAAACTTGTGCAGTGATGCAAGGGCATGACAGCAAGGGTACACTGAATTCATTCATTTTTCACAATTGCAGAAAACTGGATAATCTATGGATGAAGCAGGTCATAGGATTTTCCTCCTACTGCCTTGTAAGTCCTTGACTGTGTGGTATAAGTCTTGGCTTCTTTCTTTTAGGTTTCATGTACATGATTTAGCTCTAACAGGTAGAGCCCTTGCCAGATATCTGGATACTCTCGGAACATAGGAACATCAGCTTGCTTTCCCACAGCCTGTGGATACCCTAATCCTTAGCTACTGTAATTGAGGGCCAAATCCTTTTGTGGCTGAATAGGCAGAGGAAGAGGTAGTGGTCTATGCTCAGAAATGTGTTCAGGTTCTGCTTCTCATCTGAGTTTCACAGAATTCCAGCTCTGAGATATCTCCACAGACTCACAGAACAGCTCAGGTTGGAAAGGAACACAGCAGATCATCTGGTCCAAGCTGCCTGCTCAGGCAGGGTTGTGCCAGAGCATAGGGAACAAGACTGTGTCCAGACAATTCTGGAATATCTCCAGCAAGGGAGACTCCACTCCCTCTCTGGACAATCTGATCTTGTCAGATTGTCACCCATAGAGTGAAGGAGTTCTTCCTCATGTTCAGGTGGAGCTTCCTGTGCCTCAGTTTCTGCCCATTGCTCCTCATCCGTCCTTGCTGTCAGACCCTGTGGGTTGGCTCTGATATCCATGTGTGTGATAACTCTCCCAGTGGTGAACTACACCTGGAGGGGTTAACTGTCCTTCTTGGTGTCCACAGAGATATCTGGAGGTTTCTGCTGACACCAGCACTTCTTCTGTCTCAGGGCACCCAGCTTTAAGCTGAGAATGTGCTGCAGACCCTCTGTTAAATGGGTGCCAAGTGGCAGGAGACCATCCATCATTAGTTATGTCTCATGACACACTACCCTCATTTTCTATGCAGACAGCTCTGGTGCTCAAGTCTGTAACCAGTTTTATCCAGAACAACAATTGCACGTGGAAGCATCTTTGAGAACCAGGGCATAAAAGCACCTACCAATCCCTGAATTTCAAAAGTAGTCTTTCCACCATTTGTCACTTACCGTTCACTCAATTTCACTGTGAGTGATGTCTCTACATGAAATGTGAGCCACAGCTATAAGCCAGATGTCAGTAAAAAAGTGGATTATCCCTGCTTCAGCATCCCTTATTGTGATTCAATTTTCGTACATGATGGACACTGCTGTTCAACAAGCAGCACTGTCACTGGTCAGCATTTGATTAAAAAAAACAATTTGAGGCCATAAGCTGGAAAGGTGCTTGGTCAAACAATTGATCAGTGGGTAGATGAAACTAGTAATACAAACATGCTGGAAGCTGGGAGTAACACCAGGAAAGAAGATGTATATTTGATGTCAATGATCTTGATTTGCATGCGTACATAAAGAAAGCTGTTTCTGAAATAGAGATTAAAGGTGCTGAAAGAAAAGAGATTAAAGGTTCTGAGAAAAATAAAATGCATTTTTAAAAGAAAAGGGACTATTTGCGTGTCTGTGTGGTTATTTTTACTAGTTTAATCTGGCAATGAGAAATATAGTATTTGGCTTGTCAGCATTTGATCTCAAAATTCTCTTTAAGGATTTAGGAACAAAATCTCACATGAATGAGTGCAGCTTCTTCTTGGGGGGGGGGGGCTGATTTTTCAGTTGTTTAACAGGCAATATGCAATATCAGTGCAAATCTCCAGAGGTCAATAGAGTTTGCTGTAGTTATCAGGAGAAAATAGGCTTCATGGTGAGTAGAGAAAACACAATTTTTTTAATATCCATTGTACTGTTTAATGTTTGATAAAGATTCTGTATACACGTTTGTACATACTTGTGCGCACACACATGCACACATGCAAAAAATATGAATAATATACTTCAAGCAGAAATATTTCCTTTGTGCAAAATTTTCCAGTATATTTTGGAAAGCTACAAAAAATATGGTGGAGAAAAGAAAAAAGAAAGAAAAAAAGGGCTTTCATTGGAATAAGGGAAGTTAATTGTAAGATCTTTCAGTTCACACCAAAAATGCTGCAAGTTATATGGCAAAATACCATCAGACTGAGAAATGGTGTCAGGTCCTGCCATCACTCAAGCCTGTGACAATCCTCCCTTTGGCTTGCATGAAACAAAATTTACATCCATTATGTTTTTCACATGGCAAAGTACAGCAACAGGAAAATAAGCTTTCAGAGCCCTAGTCCCTTTCCTTTTAATTATCATTACTTTGCTTTACTGTATCAGAATCTTTAAATAATATACAACCCTTAATCTCAAAAGAAAAAACTTGTAGGTTTCTTTAGAATAAATCCATTTTCTTGCAAAAAATGATCAGCAGAGAGTTTTCCCTGAAACCTAGCACAATATTAAGTAGATAGTGTTTTAGAACATCCACTAAAACTATTTTCAGAATTTTTTATAGACAGATTCTATTCTTATTATATCCTATCTAAATCTGTATTTTTTTTCTTACATTGATACTGAAGTATTTCAAATACAATAGTTACAAATACAGGTCTGTTAAGTGACCTCCTTTGCAGTTTTGGCAGAATGTACTGTAGAGGCAAATTTGAGAAGCATCCATTCTTTAGCAAATAGAGATTTTTATTGTTTGGAAAATACAATATGGTCAATACTGCTAAAAAATAAGTGTATTTCTGAATTGAATACTCAGCATAATTGCAATACCATGGATTTCTCAGGGAAAGTTGGTCCCACACCTGGTGCATTCAGGAGCTGTGGTCAAATACTTGAAATTCTCAGCTGGTTTAAGTGGAGGTAATGACCCTGACTTCAACAGATAACTGGCACAGAGGAGAATTTAGTCTGTTAACTTTTTGAAAGCAACCATTTTATTTGTTCTTCAGTTCTGAGCATTTATGTTCCAGCTGGTCTCAAAAATCACATAACTGGAAGTTGTGAAGCCATGCTGGGGGAGGGGAGGGAAGTGGCAGGAAACTTGGCAGGAAAAGAAGCATTGAAAACTTGAAGCTGAAACTATGGTAACCTGAATAACTTGCTGGAGGAATTGTGCAGCAGGTTTAGCTGATGGCACTGGGAGAACAAGGGCTTCACCTCTGCAGTGATGTCTTGCAGTGAGAGAAACGATTCTCCTCCTGGATTTGACATGTGTGAGATGGCAAGGCACAGACCATGCACACACATGCTCTTTGGAGCATCTCAGGGAAAGAATGAGAGGGAAAAACTGAGCAAATTCAGTGTAGGGCTCTGCTAGTCAGGAGGAGTGTTTAAGGGAGGTGTGTGTGTTTAGAGGAGAAGGCTTTGGAGCACCTTCAGAGATGCATGGTGATAAGGCAAAGTCCAAAACCTGGAACACAGGACATTCAAACTAGATATGAGGAAAGTTTTTTGGGGGGTTCTGTTTTTTTAAATTTGCTTTTGTCTTTTTTTTTTTTTTTTTACCATGGGGGCTGTCAAAGCCTGGAAAAGATATTGTTGATACTTTCTAGACATATTCAAAACTCAACTGGACAAAGCCCTGCAACTAGATCTGATGTGGCTTTGCCTTCAGCAAAGATGACCTCCAGAGGGCCCTTCCAACCTGAATTATTCTGTGTTTCTGTGATTCTGTTCAGTTTACTTAAATTATTCTCTTTATTTCCAACGGGATGTGACAGTTTCAGAAATGGATCCAGCTGTTGATTATATGCTTCAGGAGGCAACATTAATGGAGAAGCTGCAGCCCGTTTAGCCCCCTGGTAAACTCAGGCCTCACTTTTTATTATTTTCTACCTTCAGCTATTGTGGAGCGTTGCTGAGCTCATAAAGCAGCTGCTGTGAATGGTGTGAAAAGTAATTGCTGCATATACTTCATAGGGCTTGTAAAATGGTTTGGAAATTACTCTAGAGAAGTGAGCTGCTATGTTTTTATCACTATAGAAAGCATCAAGATGGTAGATCACTAGATAAGCTATAAGTATATACATATATAAATATGTATATACATATATAAATATACATATGGATCCCAACTGTTAAGCTAATTCATGCTATCTTAGAATCTGGCCTTAAAATTTGTCCATGGCCAATTTTTTTTCAGAAATAATGCAAGTGCCTCAAAGACAACCTGAGTAAGGTGGAGCTCCAGGTGACATACCTGGCTGATAGGATGGGTGTGAGGATAATGAACATGAACTTCAAAGAGAAATCCATAAGTGCCAAAAAAACCACAACCTCCTCAATGCATATCATAAAATCCTAATGCATAAACAGATAAAAAAGAGAAGCATAGTGATAAAGGAAATCCAACTGTAGAAAGGATGCCTGTTATTGCATAAATTGTGTAAGAGGGAGCCTCTGCCCTGCTAAATTCCGGCTTTACACTTGGGTTTGATTAATTTCTTCCAAAATCACAGGTAGAGTCCTTTAGGCATCCTCCTTGCATCAGCTTTTATTTATTTTCTCTATTTTTTAGAAAAGAATGTCCATATATCTAGCAGGGTAAGCCAAGACTTTTATTAATTAAACTTTCAAGGCCTTGAAGATGGAAAAAGAAAGTATTATTGTAGAGGATTATTTAAACTATGTTTTTGTGAGCTTGAAATACAGTCCAGCTGAGAACTACCTGCCAAAGCCCTAGTAAAAATAGACAGCCAGTGGGTTCTCAGCCAGTATGATCTCAAATTAAAATTATAGTTCACAACAGTAAATTCGGTGATGATAAGTCCATGTGGATTAAGTGTAGGAAGCTGAAAAAAAAAGCACTTATTTTTCTCATCCAGATCATTTGTCTTTCTTTCAGGGTTTTACTTTGAAAAAACCAACCTGAAATCTGTATGTGGGGATGTAAACAGCTGCATGGGGAAAAATGTCAGTACTTAGCAGCAGTGAAGTTTGTCCAAGGATTACCACAGTGAATAAAACCAACTTCCCTTTTAAAAGCTGAGTGTACTATTTTGGGAATGTGACCCCTTTTCATGAATAAATGACGTGGTGACATTTACAGATAAAGCAAGATTTAACTGCTATGAAAGGAGATGACAAATGTCAGGATGTCAGTAATGATCTGTGAACATAATGGTCTCTCACCAGAGCACTGAGTAGATATATAATGTAATTGTCGCCTGCTAATGCTGCCATGGAAGAAGAAAAGCAAAGCAATGTGAGGAAGATCAAAAACCTCTCTGGAACCAACCTTAAAGCCTGATTGATAGGCATTGGCACAACATAGCTAATAAATTATACTGCTAATGACTTAGAGTTTTTACCTTGTGCATATTACTACTGCACACTGTGAAATTCATGTATAACTTACAACTGTATTGTGTCAGAGGATAAAGTGTTGGCCATCAGAATGGCTTTCTGACAGTTTCTTTATCCCTGTTGTACTGCTGGGACTTGGCTGTTGCAAAAGTCTTGCTGGAGCTGAGTGGATTTACTGCATCCAGAACTGGTTAATGGAGCACAGGCAGCTGCAGAAGAGAGGAAGAGTTCTTCCTCGGCAGAATCTTGCAATTCTCTGAAAGATCATACAACCATGGAATCGTAAAACAGTTTGAGTTGGAAGGGACCTTAAAAATTATCTAATTCTAATCCCCTCCCTGGGACAGGATGCCTTCTTCCCTGTGACCAGATCCCTCAGAGCCCCATCCAACCCAGCCTTGAACACTTGCAGGGATGAGGCACCCACAACTACTTTGGGCAACTTGTTCTGTGCCTCAGCACTCTCACAGTAAATAATTTCTCTCTAATATCTGACCTAAATCTCCCCTCTTTTATTTTAAAATTGTTCCCCTTGTCCTATCACTGTCTGTGCAAAAAGATCATCTCCCTTGTCCTCTTCAGGCGTCTCTCCATTTTTCACACCCTTGTAGACTCTACACTGGCCCAGCCTTGTGATTGATGGCCAAGTTGCCTTGATGACTTCCTCAGGAAACCCAGAGATATGGTAGGGAAAAGAGCTTGGAATTATTTATGCAGTTTTCTTCTGAAGTCATCTCAGGCAGCTGCCTCCCACCCCTAGCCTCAAACTGAATCCCCATTTTTCCCACACATTGAGTGCTTTCTCCAGCTGACAGCTAAATTGAGTCTCATTTGCTATTCAAAGTGAGGAGAGTGTCTGGAAATCTGCAGGTTTAAAAGAGCCGAGACCTCGGCTCGGCATAACGTGGAAGGCAGGGGCTTGCTTTCCATGAGCTCCACACCTCCTGGCAACTTCTCAGCTCTCAGCTGAGCACTGGGCTTTGCTTCGTACTGTGGAAGGCAGGGGCTTGCTTTGCATGAGCTCCACACCTCCTGGCAACTTCTCAGCTCTCAGCTGAGCACTGGGCTTTGCTTTCCTTGTGCTTCACCCCCACAGTCAGCCGACCTTTTCTCAGCATGAGTTAGCCTGCCACAGGGCTTGTGTTACCCAGAAGACCAAGGATGTTCTCAGAGAGATGGGGGAAACTGTGATTAAAAGCCAGACATGGTCAAGCTCTGATGTAATCAGCCAGAAAGCATTTGGCTGGGAGTTTGTTTATGAGAAGAAATATAAGAGATAAAATAGAAGCATTAATACAATAAAAATGCCTAGCTCTGGAACATAGTGAAGATAATGCTGAGGAGTGAATAGATGTATTTTTAGAAGATACCCTGAGTAAATCTGTTAATAGTGAAAAAGTGTATCTTTAACAATACTTGTATAAACACAGTAATCACAGTATCTCTCAGGGAAATCCCCATCACAAAGGAAACTCATCCCAATCTGCTGTATCTTTTGATCTGCACTTTACAGCCGGAGCCATCTCTGACAATGAAGATGGAGGTGGCATTTTGGATAAGGCAGCCAGCAGCACAGCAATTGTACATTGACATCCAGCAAGGATTCGCCTCGATTAACCGTACCATCTCCAAGTTAGATGTCTTCTCTAGGTCAATTCTCCTAAGCTTCCAGAAAAGTCAATGGAGAGATGTATGCAGAGCAGAGAGCAATCGACCCTATTCTGAGATAGGTATTCTAAGATAAATTGTGCCTATTTCTTACTATTCACTCTAGAGGGGTCCCAACACTTCAGAATCAATGCCTACTTTTGAGGTGGCTATGCTTAGGTAAGACATGTGAGAAGCTCTAATTTCCATGGAATCAGCTGATCTGAAGGGTCAATTGCCTTAACACAACCTTGTTACTGTGCACCATTAAGCTATTAAACCTGATTAGGGATTTCTGGTAAGGAGTCCTTCAACCTCCATACCTTGCACAAATGCACTCTTTTTTATTATTAATAATATAAATGCACTTTAAGAACAGAAGAGATGTCACTAAAATGCACAGAGGAAGAAATAAGCAAAAAGCAATTATGCTATTATGTAACCATTGAGCAAATTAATCCACTCTGTGCATACCTTTTTAAAAGATAATTAGTTAAAGAGAAATGACTGATGTTGAATCTTGAGGTGGTCAAGATTCTTCTTTCTGATGATTTTTCTTCTTTCTGATGTAAGGGACACATCACTTGGAGAAGAAATGCAATCATTCCAATAGTAACTGTGAAAAAGCAAATATCAGTGTTCTCAGGGTATTACACAAAATGTATTTCTGTATGTATCACTCTGGTGTTCCTGCTGATCCAGTGGGGATCATTTGTGTTGAAACCGGCCTCCCAGTGAGTAAGGATTACCAGTTATGACTAGGTTTTGTGATGTGAAGCAATAATTTTAGAGGCTGTATATTCGATGATTTTAGTCTGCAAACCTTCTCTTGAGATTGATAAAAGGTAGTTTCTGGGTGGACTAACTATGGTCTGATTACCTCTTAGGTCTAACTTTTAACTCATCCATCTTGACACAGGGATTTCTGATCTCACGTTTCTAACTCGTGTTAGATATATATTCCAGTATTAGTGGACCATTTCTGTTTAAACTACCTGTGATTTTTCAATGTAGTTCTTTTGCTTGATTTATTGTAATATTTAATTAATTCTTACAGTTGGATGGATTTCTAGGTTACAGTTATTGGACTATTATTTAGCTCTGTTGGGGTGAGAAGCCCATTACAAAATGTGCTAACAGTTCTGCTGCTCAAGGAAAACCTAGGATGAGGTTTTGTTTTTCATTTAAAAATACTGAGTTTTAGTCTCTGTTTAATGCCCTTTAAACTCATCAGCTAAAGAAGGACATTAGTGGTTATCTCAGCCCTGACACTTGCTAACAAAGACTGACAACTGCTGACACAACAACCTGCCTTGAATTATATTTGGCTAGGGAGTGGAATGGGTTGGCATAACAGAAACATGTAATTTCAGTAAACCACCATTTTTAGAAAATGACATAGTTTAAAATTTCCTTTGCTGAAAGGGAGATGCATTTTTCCCCAGACCTCTCAAAAAATCATGCAGGGGATTGAATAGGAAAATGGTGCCTGAAATAAGAATTTCAATATGTATTCAGTGTCAGTCAAAATCTTCCGTTTTAATTTTTATTCAGAGTTCTTCTCAAATAGAAATGTGTATAGAAATTCTTATCCTTAATTAACTATAGAGCTCACAGAAAGTGTTTGTTGCTATCCATTTCTTTCCTATCCCTCCCCTTACCTCCACTGATCAGAGCTGCATGTTGAGTAGACACACTATAACCCCGTAATTTGAAGCTACTGCTATAGCATCAATTCTTCTGGATGATACCACACCTTGCCAGTCAAAAATGATTTGAGCTTAAATTGTCAGCTAAAGATGCTCTTCATTTTTATTGCCCTGAACTTGGAGGCAGTCTATTGGACGAAGTGAATTACTTTGTTGTTGAAAATGCTTGTAATTTTGTGTGAAGGACACAATCAGAATACACAATATTTTTTGCCCTTTGCATTTTCCAACCTGCTCTGCTCCTTTGGTACCCAAGCATATTACGAAATTGCTGACATCTGAGCTGATCAATCAAACTCTTTGCAGTTCTGTAAATGATCTTAACTGTCTATGCAGCTGTTATTTGGCAGTGCTCCATCTGGAAAATAAAATACAAACATCAAAAATAGTTCAGCAAGGTTTATGTTTCACAGAGGTTTTTTGATAGCTTGTGTGTTATATAACAGAGTCTCTTGGGTTAAATTAGAAGACGTCAGATCTTTGTCCTTTCATAAATCTCTGATCCCTGAGTTAACCATATGACAATCACCTCCCAAAACAGCTAAGCAGTGTGTTAGTGCTGTGCTGACACTTTGCACACTAATGGGCACAGCCTCCCAGGAAAACACAGGCTCTATGCAGGACTATCTTATGGGAGCTAGAGAATGCTGGGGAAACCATATGGTTTATGGAATTAAGAGGGTAGATTTTTTTCAACAATGGTTTCATTTTTGTTCCTCAGTTCTGCCCAACACACCACCATGGCATGCACAGATAATTTGTGATTTATGTAGAGGTGAGTGGGTGCCACTATCCCTTGCCATATATCCCTTGCCCAGAGAACTGGGCAGAGAATTAATGCTCTGGTAGACTGCAGGAAGACATTTGCCAGGACTGTAGAGAGACTGCAAATCTCCTGACACTTTATGCTCTGATTGGTCATGCCCAAAAGGCGTATCAGCCAACTTGAACAGATCAGCAAAGTTCTCATTAGCAAAATTCCAAGCTAACCTTTCTACTCACTGACTGCAGAGAGGGCAAAACGATAATCACAGTGGAAAAGCTGTCCTTAGCGCTGCAAAAAGAAACTACCAGGCAATAAACATTGTTGATCAGACACAAAATTGGATGGAGGAAAGGAAGATATCAGTGAATCAAATGCCTTCTCTTCCTGGACAAAACACAGAGGTGAAATGCGGCAGTTATGAGCAAGAATACTTCACATGGTGTGATGGACACACTGCCAGTTGGTCCAGGTCAATTACAGTGGCTTTTTTTGGCGTAATGTGCAGAAGTTTTCCTCAAAGGACCATAAAGGAAATAAAGTGCCCAATACCTTAGCCAGTTTTATAGCTCTTGAACTACATGGAAAATTACATCCAGAAAGAACTGGCAGAGAAAAGAAGATAATAACAAGAACAACACAACAATGTTTTGTGCTGTACACAAATATATTTAAGATATAATTAAAATACATTTAAGAGATATTTTTATATACCCTCACTTTGTGATTTGCTTTTTCACTGACTGCATTTTATACCTTGTTTAGTTAAAGCCTGCAATATGGAGCTACAGCAATGTACAGCAAATTTTAAGACCTTTAACCAAAATCAAAATATGCATCTTTTTTTCCTCAGCAGAAATTAGAACTATTGCATTTAGAAGCACATCCCATTTCTATCAAATATGCACCGTTTCCCCTGCAGCTCCTTTTATGTTAGTCAATATCTTTTAATGTTATCTGATGGTTTCCTAGGAGATGCCCTAAATGGCCAAACTCACTAGTTTGATGCTGGTGTTGGATAATATCTATGTGCACTAAACATCTGTTTTGTTCACTGAAGTCTGCTCTGCCCTTTTTTCCACTGGTCATTATGTTCCCCCTGAGGGCTTCTAATGGTTGCTAATGAGATAAGAAAAATGCTCCATGTACACTTCCATCTTCTCTGATGATGTGTGATCAGAAGTCTATGCTCTTTTTTAGCAGGAATTGCTTCAAAATCATTGTTAGTGTTTCTTTGTACAGTAGTTTGGATGCAAATTTTACACTTAAGGACTAAAGTGCCTTTAAAAAATCTGTAAGATGCAATTAGAAAGAGAAAGATCACCACATTATAGGGTAGAGAGTTCTATTTGTGGAAGGGTGGGCTCAGTGTTGATTCATGTTTTTCAGATGGTACAGTACAGGTTGCATCATTAATAGAAGATTAAGATGCCAAATGGGGAATTTTTACCTTCTGTTTCTGAGTTTTTCACTG
Source organism: Passer montanus (assembly GCF_014805655.1). NCBI lineage: Eukaryota > Metazoa > Chordata > Aves > Passeriformes > Passeridae > Passer > Passer montanus. Next base: position 4,187,896 of record NW_024369485.1, read on the forward strand.
TAGGAAATCACCCAGATACGGCAAGGGTTTGATTTTATATAACATGATGAGCAGACAGAGTGTTCCTCAAATTGAACAGAGCCTGCTGCTACTGTGGGAAGAGGGGCTGACAACTTGGGTAGTATCCATACAAAGATATAATTTCTAATCTGTCAAAATCACTTCCCTTTAGAAAGCCTGATTTCATTAGCATGTTCTTTGTCGGATGTGATTGTCTCTCTTAGCAGCTTTCCTTTTACAGCTGTCACAAAAGCCAATCAGATTATACCAAGGGCAGGAAATAAATAAGTCTTTTTGCTGTAAATTAATTTAGGCAAGGCTGCATCACATATGGTTAGATTTATTCCCTACCTTGAAGTGTGAAATTTTAGCAAGGTAACAGATGAGGGCCCTAGGAGCAGGTATTGCATAAATTGGTTTGCATACTGCACTTCTGGCAATCTATGGGTGGGTATAGAAAATGCATTTCCATATAGCCTATGCTTTATAAATGGCAAACCAAGCTCTCAGCTAAACTGGGGACATAGGCTAAACTGTCTTGGACAGAGAGGTCAAATTAAGATTTACTCAAATTTTGTCTGTGCTGCACTCTTCTGGGGTAATTTTAACCCAAATATTAAGAACTCATTTAAGCTAATTTTTTCATATTTGATTTTGTGCACTGTTCAATTTACCATTGTGGGCTCCTCTATAATTTCACTCAAGTATGATGTTTTTGTATATCTTGCTGTGCTCTGCTACCAAGGAGCATCAAGGCTGAGTTTTCTTGGTTTTTCTGTTGCTTTGCACCTGAGCATGTAAGGTAACAAGGAACAGGCAAGTGCTTTATCAAAACCTGTTTATTTACTTTATTTAGCTCTGCTTGATTCACCTCTCTGTTAAGGCTTCAGAAATTTGTGAGAAAAAAAGGGATCAGATTGTTCTTTTTTTTTTTTTTTTCAAAAAAGTATTTCACCCTGGAGACAAAGGCGGTTGTCCCACTTGGCCTCTAAGGTTGAAAGAAGAAGAAGTCTTTAGTCTTTTTAGAAGTCTTTAGTACACAAAAGAAAGATGACTGTCATAAAAAGGGCACTCCTTTGTGTCAGCTGACTTGACCATCTTTCCCTGTGCCGTTTGCAAAAAGGGGCAGCCTGAAATGATAGCAGAGCTCTTCAGTGGAGCTGCAGCTTCCCTGTTCAGTCACTGTGACCCCTCTAGGGAACAGGTAAAGCTGTAACCCTTTCTAAAGAGTCTTTCTGTGCAGGTGCAGAGAACCATTCCAGAAGTCAAAGCCGGAGCTGTATGATTAGGTTGGTTAAGAATTTCTTTTATTTTGGAATCTTTGTAAATCATAACAATCTACTGCTTGTTAGAAATAGGTAACAAGCACTATATGGATCAGTCACCATTTCCCTTACAGGTATATTCTCTTATGGCTATATTACCTGAGCAGGTATAAAGAGTCCCAGTGTCTTTTCACTGTGCTGTGAAACATAGGTGAAAGTCCTTGTAATCATTATTACTTGCAACCAAATTTTCTTCCTCTTCTACAGGGTAATTGGTCTTCCAATTTGGGGCCTTCTGCATCTCTAAACACTAGCAGCTTCCTTTCTAAAGCTAAGAGAATCTTCTGCTTTTAAAAACTTCATCCATTTCTATGACTATGTGTAATGGTCTAACTGTTTTTTTCTCTGCCTTTTTGCCAGTTCCATCTGGTCATTTAAAAACAGTAATTCTGTACCTTTTCATCTGCTCCAGATCTTATGCAATGCCAATCTCTAACTGACAGTATTTGATCCATTTTATGATTACTCTTCATCTGTTCCTGGCTCTTTTTCTGCATGCTCGTAAATGGCTTTGATCACCTCCTGGCCAGAATCTGTGGCTTCTCATAATTCCTTCTGGAAAGATTCTTTGTCTTCATTTAATTACTTTTTACCATTACCTGGCTAACATCCATTGCCTGTTTTCTGTTTTTAATTTTTGCCACAGTGAAAGCTAATAGGACTTTTCTGCATTGGGACATTTAGGAAAGTCAATCCAAATTAAATGTTAAAGTTCACACTTCAGCTGCATTAAATCCCTGTGTTGACAGCCTTGTTAGAAGAAAAGACCTTAATTTTGTTTAATTTAATACATACTATAAATGAATTAAGCTAAGTCAAATTTAACTACTTCAACTTTGAACAAATGTGTCTACACAAGGCTTGCAAGATTCAGCAAATCAATTTTAGCTTCACACCTTTACTAATGTTTTTTATTTCCTGAGTTTTTTTCAGACAAGGCCTCAGATATCTTTTGTATAGGAATATCTTTTTCTTCCAGCCTGATTTTTTTCCCCTTTCTCTTCTTTCCTTGATATTTTTCACTCCTGTGTTCTGATGGTAGCTTTCATTATACTGAACACAGTTGCTCTTAGTATTTTATTAATTACACTGTAACAAGCTATAGATCTGCATTAATTTCAGGGAAGTTAAGGTGAATGCTGTAGATATGTGCACATGATGCCTATCTCAGGCTTACCTAGAAACAGAAGCCAAAGTTAAAAGGATAAAAATGAACATATTTATTGAAGGTACATGTACATTGAGGGAAGACAAAGCCTCTCCAAGGGGCTACACCCCAAATGGACAATAGTCATGAATTTTTCAGACAGATATAAATTTGGTCTATTAGCATATCAGGGGTTAATCCTCCAATTACAGCTTCAGGTAATGAAGTCATGTACCCCCAGTCTGCTTCCTCCCAATTCACTCTTGTTTATACTTCTCGGGGCCTGTGGCAGAGGGTGTCCTTGGATCTCAAGCCTTGAAGGATTGTTTTGTCTGACCAAAATACGAAGAGAGTTAACTAATACCCTACATGGAGTTCAGAGTTATACACCAATGCAGTACAGGATCTGAAAAATATAAAAGCTGATATCTTAAGTCATCACACACACAGAATGGAGTTCTTCTTTCCCAACCTTAATGGGAAAATGCAGGCAGATGGAATTTAGCCTCAGCCAGTTTGTAGATGATATAAGCTGGGCGATACACCAGATGGTTGTGTCACCTTCAGAGAGACCTTGGCAGGCTGGAGAAATGGGCAGAGAGGAATCTTGACAAGTTCAGCATGGGGTATTGCAAAGTTCTGCATCTCAGGAGGGTTCACCAGAACATGCACCATTGCACACCAGAACATGCTGGGGGCTGACTGGCTGGAAAGCAGCTTGATGTCCTGATGGACAGCAAGATGATCACGACCTAACAAAGCACCCTCACACCAAATGTGGAGAGAGGTGATCCTTCACCTCTGCTTAGCACTGGTGGGGCAACAGCTGTACTTCCGTGTCCAATTCTTTCTTACCTCAACCGTCCTGTGATCAACAACTAAAATACAGTCAGCTAAGCAGAGAAGCTACAGTTCTAACAGCATCCTGGGCAAATCACGGACTCATCACTTTAGACTTTTCCCATGTGCTCAGACTGCTTCCCTACCGTTTGAAATTTCCTTTTTTAAAAATCAATACTTTCCTGGAATAACCCAAGCCCTTAGGACAGAAGCAAATTTCCGGAGCTTGGCATGGAAACAGGACACCAGAAAGCCCAATGTAAAGTGTGTGACTTCATAAATACTTCATTTTGTCCCAGGAGGCTGCTTTTCCTTTTGGACTGTACAGCTCCAAACGGAGAACTCCAAGCCCACAGCCTTGTTCTCAGCTGTTCCTGTGAGCTGCTAATCTGAAATTAATAACCTAAAGGCTCTAATCCCATGTGTTTAATAAAGCAAATTTATTGAGGATACTGGCTTTTAAACTAGCATGAATCGAGCAGCTCCTAGTGATGATGATGATGAAGAATTATCTCTAGAATTTTAATGGGTTGGGGTTTTTTTTGGGTGGAGGAGGAATAGGAGAGACAAAGATGTGAGACTTTCTGTAATGGAAAAAAGATGAACTCCTGCTATTTTATCTACCCTTTTCACAGAATATTTTTTCTCTCTGTTAAAATTGTTCTCAGTAAGTCTGTCTCAGCAGCAGACAGATGAACCCTCCCATTTAAATCCCCTCCTGTCTGATAGGTAGACATTTGCAAGCCAAAAGAGAATCATCCTCCTTACTTCTGAAAAGTATGGTCTGCCTTTCAGATAATACCTACTTTTCCAACCTGTCAGATGAGGCAATGCTTGAAAGCTATTTAGCACTTACCCTTTCGTATAAAAAGTTATCTCAGTAGGAGACTTTGCAGCAGTCTTTAACCCCTTTTGTATTCTCATTCCATCTCAGAGATGTCTCATGCAAGCTAATAAATAATTCCATGAAGTCTCTCCTCTTTCCACAACATTAATCTCCCATCAACTAGTAATGAGCCTTTGTTGGTTCCTTGTGAGAATCTGAGAAACCACATTAATTCCTTAAAACTTTTTTAACAATAGTGATCCTATTGGCAGAGAGTTTAGGAACATCTGATCTATACATTTAGCCTTAGGAGGTTTTGATGCCTGAAATTCCTAAAGCCCTAGAAAGATGCTGCAAATGCGACATGCATCAATTTCTAATAAATTATATCTGCATAATGTCTGGTGTAACAAACCAGAATTGTGCTGCCAAAGTCCTGTTCTTTCATGTTTGTTTCTTGACCTGAACGATTTTTTTGTGAAAAATCATGTGATCAAATACAAATTTTAGACAGGTTGCTGCATATTTTAGAACATGTGAAATGACTATTTATTCTTTGCATGCTGATTTTCCCCACAAAACATGCCAGAATATACCAGTCAATAAGTAGCCATCACTCATTCTGCTTGGCTTGTCCATGTTTTGTGCAGTGCTTGATTTTAGCAGTCTAGAGGAAAAAAGGTACCTCTGAAGGTTTGCAAGAAAGTTTTTATTGCTTAAACTTGGGTGTCCAAATTAGATGACCAAGATCCTGCTTACCTAGCACTCTACTGACAGCCAACCTACAGCATTAAAAGAAAGCGCTATATACTACTAGAAAGTGTAAATTCTTTCCAGAAATCTTGTATTTTATAAACATTTCAGACAAAATTAGCTTCCTATTAGACCCACTTCCATATTCATGTCAATTAAATAAAAAAAACCAATCAAATAGTGAAGGGGGAATCAAAGCTGAAAATGGAGAAATAAAAGAGGATTGAGAGTCTACAGAACACTACTGTGCATTTGAAACAGTTTGGTTTTTTTATGCATGGCTCTGACATTACAGCCTGCACTCAATTTGCTTCAGCTGAACTCTGCATTGCTAAATGTAGCAAGAACGCCCATCAATTCAGCCCACTCATTTCTGCTTTGTTTTAGCATCAACTTTTCAGTGGATAGGTGCCTTCTGCAACAGCAGCTCTTTCAGACTGTCATGGTACTCTCCTTTTTGTGTCTCTTTCCCTGGTTCCATTGTTTTATGCCATTTTTATCTTCTCTTTGTTCCCCTGTGATATGCAATGAAACCAACAAGGCAATTAACATAGTTACATTCATTCTGCCCTTTGACTATTTATAAAGCCACCTTTTCTGAACATAAAAAAAAAAAAGAAAGAAAAACTCATCTAAAACTTTAAGTATCTTATACTTTACAATTTCCTGCTCTTCTTCTGAATGTGTGGAAGCCTGATAACACTAAGGAAATGGTATATAAACAGACTTCACATATGTGTTACATGTTGTTTGCAGAGAATTGATTTTGTCATACTACAAAGCAAGTTTTCACCGTAGTTTGAACTAGCTTCAATGTCATGAAAACCTCCATGAGTTTTTCCCTAAAACTGTCATCTGAATTGAAATCTCTTGTAAACCTGCTGAAGGATTATTGTTTGGGACAGACTGTATGCAAAGGGATTTCAGTTTGGATGAAACCAGATTTTAATCTATAATACAATAGTACTTATGTTGCATATATTGCCAGAAGAGAAATAATGTAAATGCTGTTGTTGAGACTGACTTGAATAGGCAGCCCACTACATTCATTGTTTAACCAGGACAAAAGAATGGCAAGAATCTCTTTTCTCTGAAATGAGAAGAAGAGCAAGCCATGGCTGGCAAGTATTGACACAACTTAAAGGTCTTCAAAAAGCTCTTCAGTGAGGAGGGCTGGTACTAACTCTCTGCCCCAGTGTGGTTACAGGGGCTGGGTCACAGTTGCCAATTGCATTGCCTTGCTGTTTGCCCTTCAGAAGGTTCTGATAGTTTCTCCTATTGAACACAAGGCATGAAGGGTTTTAATTGATTTCCCCAAATATTGTTGATTTTTGAAAGCTGAGCTTCACTTTTTAGCTTGGTCCATTTGAACTTTTTAAAGTAACTTTAGACTGCTGAACATAATTCAGGCCCTTTTGCAATAACTGCAGTCCACTGAGCAATGGATGTCTGGATTAAACTTACAGAATGAAAGGTCTAGCAAGGGAAAGATGTGTGGATTCTGTTGGAAACAAATCATGGTAGTTCTAGGAAAGTATAAGCAATAATGAACATAGGTTATATATAAATCGTGTTTTCTTGCACTAATATTTGAAGTTTTATCATTCTGTGTTTTAGAAATTGCATCTCAGAATAGCTAGATGATCTGTGCTGGAAAACACAGCTATTTTGTATCAAGTCTCTGAGGACAGAAGCAATTGCAGATAATGAGCTGGGTTATTTTTTGATTGCTTAACTTCTGTTTTTCCACATTATGGTCATCTTTGTTACCTGGCTGTGAGTCACTTCTCCATCAGGTAATGCAGTAAACTCCCTAGGCATCTGTGACCTGGATATAAAGGTTGTACAACTATGATGCAATTTTTTCTGAATATGCCTTTTTTAGTGGAGCTCTGGAGTTTTCATAGAAGAATGGTTGTGCATGTAGAGCACGAAAGTTGCTAGTTTTATTTTTTGTGGTTGCTCATCTCTCTCAGTCACAAAATTTTTAGTTTCAGCCACTGCAATTATTATTGTTTAGCAACAGAATGTCTGTTTGATGATATGTTCTACTGTACCTTAACAAAATAAAAATTCTATCCTCTGTCCAAGTTGATGGAGGGTTTACTGCCCTTGGCTGCACTGTTTATGACTTTATACCTCTGAGTCACTGTGTATGTATCCAACCTACTGTGCCTCTGATGAAAATGTGTACATGAATTTAAATTTAGGAGCTAACTTTACATGCTGTCTTGGTGTGATCTCATTTGAAATGGTCGCTACAAGTTTCTTCACTTGGCTGAAGAAACAACAGCAAAAGCTGTTGCTAATTTTATTTTCTAATTACTTGTGCAGCATGGATTTGTTGACATTACATGGATAGGGGTCAACTAAACAGATTTGCCTTGGGTTAATAGAAGTTTTTCCATCATATCCTCTGTTTCTGGTGCATAAAATATTCCTTAACAATCTTAACTTCTCAAATGAGTGCATAAAAGCCTCACAATCTACCTGACAGCCTTTAACCAAGGCTGCCACTACCCTTTGTATTCATCTGCTGTGCAACTCCCCTTACTGGTAGGAGGCCTCTGAAATGCTTGGAAACAATTCTATGAATAAAAGTGTTTCGAGTGCTAAAATACACTTTGTATAAATTAAAATAATGTCTTTTGGACTTTTCATAAAACACTATATGCTCTATTCATCTCTGGAGTGGATTTCTTTTACTGTTATTGCTGTGATGACACATAATTAAGTCAGATTACATTTTTATAGATAGAGGAGAATAGCTAAGAAACAGTTCTAAATTATTCATCAATAAGTTTCACCACAAAAAAAAAGGCAAAAGACAAGAATTTAAAATGTGCTCTCTGTGTTTTTTTTTTCTTCCTAAAACTAGATAATTTTATAATGGTATATTGAACAAATAAGTCTCTCTCTTCCTCCCCATGAGAGAACAAGAGACTTCATTTAACTCCACATGTGTTATTCTGCTTATCTGCTGATTACCATATTACTTTGATTTGTGTGGTAGATTGTAAACTCTTGTAGGATTATGGAAAGATTTCTTTCCCTGGGCTGAACCAGTGAGATTTTCAGTACCATGAAGACAGAGATGAGTAAAGAAGCAGATTGGTTATTATATCTCTATGTAGTTTTCACCCACTGGTTTGTCTCATTTTTATCACTGCAGAGTCAGCATGAAAGCCAAAGAAGTTAATACACCTGCACAACGTTGACACAACACTAAGTTTTAATGTCTCTTCATACCCTCAGCATGGCTGGAGAAAATGGGAATTGCTGAAATGGTATAGCCATAAAGAAGAACAGGAGTAGGCATAGACATGCTTTGATTCACCTAGGTAAAATGCTCCTTTTGATTAGGAATTGAAAATATACAATGAAGGAAAGTGCTGATTTACTAAACATCAGGGGTTCTTTATGTACAAGTCTTTCTTTCTGATTTTGAATGGGTTCATCCAAATTTGCAAGACAATTTACTTGGCTTGTTAAACTAAGTATTTCCTTGTAGAAAATGCAAGGAGAGGCAGTAATGAAGGAGGAAGTTTAGACCAGAGAAAAAGGAACAATGGCTGTCCCATAAAGCTAGAAAACATGAATTCAGCTACTATATCTCTTTTCTGTGTATGTAATTCAGATTAGAAAAAGAAAAAATAATTTAAATAGAAATTGCATCGAAATTTAAGAACATGCAGTGGAGATTAACAAAGGTTTTCTGGTATACTGGAAGCCTGTGGAGAAACATGGAAATGGAAAGCCAAGAAGTTGAGCAGTGACTGGTGACACTGACTGGAGGCTGTTCTGAGGTCTGCATTCCCTTTCTCAGGGAAATATTGGTGATGCATGTCTGACCCCAGCACAAGTGTGTCCTGACCATGTTCAACTGCAGTGGTACAAAAAGGAGGCAGGAGCAGATGGAAGATGTGGGTTCACTTTGCTGCTCTGCTTCTGCTTTCTGGGAGGTCAGAAAAGTAGCTTTTCTCTGAAATAAAAACAATCCTTTGCATCTGAGGAAATGGACCTGGAATCCTGTGTGAATTTCTTGTCAACTGCATCCAAGATCAACTGAATTTTTGGAGAAAAGGCCAATGCTAGGTGAAAAGATGGGGAGTATAGTGTAAGGATAGTTAAACAGTTTTCATGATGCAAAGAAATTGCCAGTACAGATGAAGAGGGAAGCTTCATAAGATCTGCACTTTTCATCACAGTTACAAATTATTTGGAAAAGCAAGAGCTTAACGAGGTGACAAAGTTTGCTGATACTACAGAATTGTTCAAAGTGACAGAAACTAACAGTGACAACAAAAGGATGAACTGAACTTGTGATTTTGAGTGGTCAGAGATGAAATGGGAGAAAAAATTCAGTGCTGATAAGTGAAAAGTAATAGATGCAACAAAGCATAATCCTAATTATTTTTGCACAGCCATGGGATCATAAATGAGGTATAAATACTTTGGAAAGACGTTTAGAATTATTATGGTTAGCTGAGTGCCAAGTGGTTCTCAGTGAAAGCTGAAGATCATAGGAACAACAAAGAAAGCATCAATAACAGAATAGTTGACATAACTTTTCTTCTGTATAAAACCAGGATCAACTCGTGTCCTGAATACTGTATGAAGTTCTGTGCTCCCTTTTTCAAACAGAGAAATTGTTGAAACAGACAAAGCAGCAAGGATTAGATATGAAGTTTTTGTGTGAAGAGCAATTAGGCTAGAATTGTGGGTCTTCAGGGAGAAAAAATGACTGAGGGACAAAATTATAGAGTATATCAAATAAAAAAGTAGATGGACTGCAATATTTTCTATTAACAATGTTTGAAGAACTGAGAGCCGATTGAAGAAATTATCATGCTGCTAGCTTAAGGTAAAAGTAAGGAAGCACTTTTCTAACACAGCACATTTCAACTCTGGAATTCATTGTCTGGAGTTTTTGTAGTACCCAAAGTGTTGTTAGATTTATTAAAGGTTTGGAAAATTAGGTGGAAGAAAAGATCATTCTATACAACAGTAACATTTTTAAAAATTTTCTGTAAAAGAGGGATATTACTTATCCTTCTTTTTTTTTCTTTCTTTTTTTTTTTTTTTTAATGACCACAAACAGTAACTTTTACAGCAGAGAGATTGTTTGCTGGGTCTGATGAAACTTATTTTTGCCCACTATGATATTTTGTGTGTCATAGAACTGAACTCAGTCCACAGAAGGTATTCTCTGATATTCAAAGGAAATTTTCATGACAGAAAAATAAAGTAAAAAAAACACTATTAAATCTACCTCCTCTAAAATAAGAAGGAAAAAGAATTAATATTATTTGTAAGTGGACCAGAGGATCTTTCACACTGTGATGAAAAAGAATTGTTATAGTATCGGACAACATATATTGTTGTCCATATTCTGGGATGTGTCTTTAAGATATAAACGTAGTCTTTAAGATATAAACTTAGTGGGGGATGACTCGGATCAGATTTGCATTTTGTGTGGCCTTATATTAATTTAGAAACACGGAAAAATCCAGTTCTGAGAGGGTTTTTCTGCCTGGCAGCTGCCTGTTCAGTTGTAGCAGGTGGAAAGACTGAAAATAATTTTAAATAGCACTTCCCTTTTTCCATTTCACATGGGAATAACTGTTGAACTGTTGGAGCAACCAGCCCTTTTTTTCCCCTGATAAATTGTAAAGGTGCCCAAAGGTATCAGGCATGAAACACAGGAATATTGCCCAGGCATTGTACAAGTTCTTGCAATGACAATTTGGAGAGGTGTTTAAAGATGTGCCTGAGGGAGGTGAGGGCTTGAGGGAGACAGTGATTTTGTTTTGTGATTTTTACCTGAGCCTGAATCAAGTTGCCTTCTCTGAGGGCTGAGCCTGGAACACATACATGAGATGAGCTGGCATGCCCTGAGGTGGATCTGGGATGCTGGCCTGTTTCCCAAGGACTGCCAGAGCTCCTGTGCTGAAATTCAAACTTTATGGATTAATGATTTTCCTTCTTTAGTGCCAGCATGCTTAAACATTCTCAGTATTCTGGGTGCAAGTTGTCTGTGTAAATGTAAGTAAAGTCTCTGCCCAGTATTCTTTACTCCACAGGGTTAAAAAAATAAGTGCATCAAAATCTGAGGTATTCTGGTGCCACGGTGGTGAAGTCATAGAAAATATGGAACCCTGTAAAGTGTAAAATGTGTAAGATGCATAGAGTTAAGGGGAGCTGAAACGTCCCAATGCAAATTGTGATCTGAACTCTCCCAGGAGCCAGAGCATTTGGGTCAGGTGTTACTGTTCAAGGCTGTTTCCAAGCGAGTGCCTGTGCCTTTTTACAACACAAGCCTTGTTACACTTTGATTTCTTCCTCTCTCTTGGTCTGAATTATGTTACTTTTGTTGATATGAATTCACAGCCACTTGCCAATGACCATAAAAGCCATTCTATACCACATATTGACTTGAAAGATTTAGGTCCCCAGTATCAAAAGATGGCACTTTATCCACTCAGCCAGACCAGACCCTTGATTTTATATTGCTGTTTTCTCTCTGAGTTTCAGAAGTCCTTTTAATATTTCAGAACCATGTCAGCTCTTTCATAAACTTTCCAAAGGGTGAACAGTAGTAGTTGTATTCCAGCTGCTGCTGAATCTGCTGTGTTTGTTCAGCCCTGAAATGATCTTTTAAGATGTGAAAATAAAATGTTTCACTAGTACAGAGCCGTAAATGCAAAACTGACCAGGGATGCAATATGCCCAACAAAAACTACCTAATAAGTATTAGAACCACTTTTCTTCCAGCTTTCTACATAGAGGCCAGATTCTGATTTATCTGTTTTTTAGTTTTTTTTTTTTTTTTTTTTTTTTTTCTCCGGGGTCGTTAAAAAAATTTTAATGAATTTTTATTTAACTGTTTTTTGGTTTTTTGTTTTTTTTTTTTTTTCTTCCAGCAGGACTGGTAAAATAATATTAATCAATTTTTTAAGTTTTGAGAAGATAGTGGCTATTACTTTGGTCTTAACATACTATGAAGCTTGTGGTAAAGGCTTTTCCTTTTCTCGTAGGAAACAAAAAAACCTTATGTACTTCACACAGAAATATTCCTTTGCGTGTTCTAAATATTTTGACTCAAGTCACAAAGCTGCTTAAGTGTAAGATTGCAAACTGATTTCCTGATTACTTTTGTAGATATTTCCTCATTTTGCATCATTTATTTGAATGCATGAAAATTCATATGCTTGTATGTATGCTGTAGAGACTTTCAGATTTTCTTAAGATATGGCACCTTCTTTCTATACTGCTAAAACACATAGGGCTTAAGTCTTAAGGCTGGATACTGCAGCTCCACTGGCAGTTTCTCTTATAATCGGAGATGGTATAGACACAGGAGGTCTGGATGGAATGGAGAGTAGAAATCTATCAACCTATATCCTCCCTATATCCTGCCACAGGTTACTATACTGATAGAGTTGTAGGCCATATAGGACTTGTCTCTTTAATTTTAATAATAAATCCATAGTCCATCGGGACATTGAATGTTGTCTGAATGTGTCTAGATGGTTTAGATGTGAAGTTTCTTGTGGAACTGTTGGCAAGGTTTTACGTCTTAATATCCCTATCACTGAATTGGTACTGAGTGGGTATAAATCCTATTCTGGGTTCCACACCAAGCTTGTAGGTCAAAAGTGTATTAAAAAAGTGCTGAAGTGTTAACTGGTCCTATACTGCCTTCTGTCAACATTTAAGAAACTGCTCAGGTCTTGACTTCTGTGGGAGTACTGAAAGAAAAATCTTGAATAGTTCTTTTCTTTTTAAATGTCTCCCCTAGTTGGCAAATGGCACCATAACCCAGGAGAAAAATGTGACAGACATGTTATTTCTGTGGGAATTATCAGAGTTTTCAGAGTTGGTAGCAATTCTAAGTATTATATATAGTAGCTAAATATATTTGTAGAAATACTGCTATGCCAGAGAGAAAAGTCTGAGGTTTTTGCTTCTGTTCTTCTTCCTTCAGAAACTGAGCTTTCTGGAATTAGCAGAAGTTTACTTTGAGTGATACAAAAATTTAATATCTGCTAGTACAGAGTAAAAATTCCTTTGATAAGTGAAGAAAGAACAACATTATTGGGTGTGGCTTTATTTACTTGAATGTTGGGAAGATTTTATTGCAAGTTCAAAAGCTGTTTGAATAGTGCTACTGGTACAGGAAAGACTGCAAGATTAGAATGTGTGTGTGGCTTTAACATTACTGACAATTCATTTGGTGACACTTACTTCAGCTATTTCATTTCATGAAAAGAAATGAAATCTTGCAATTGCAATGAGGATCAATTTGGCAAGGTTTGGTCCATTTCCCTGAACTTCATCTCATCCCATGCCATTTTATTGTTTTCCCTTTGCTTCAGAATTTTCTCTCTCTTTTTAAATTTTTTTTTAGCATTTCATTTCATCAATTTCTTCTCTTGTCTCTTTGCGTGACTTCTTTCCGTGATTTTGAGATTTCAGTGAGTGTCATTTTGGAAGGTTTCTGTCCATTTCATTTAGAAGAACACCCCACTTCCTCAACATGCCACCCTCCACCCCTTTCTGCTTGGCACCAGCCTTAGCCAAATGCTGTTTTTTACTTCTCTGCTCAGTGTTATGGTTATGCTTAGGATGAGGGCGGAGAAAACCACAAAGCCCAGACCTCCAGGGACACTGAAACTACAAAAGGCATGGCAAGGGGAATCCAGCACCACCCCAACCTTGCTGCCTCCACACCTTTCTGCTTTGCACCATCCATGTGCTTGGCACCTCAGCAAATGGCTACTTTTACTGCTCTGCTTACATTTAAGCTTACATTTAAGGTTTTATCTCAAGAAAACCATAAAGTCTAGACATCCAGGAATTTTTCAACTTCAAAAGCCATGCAGAAGGGTAGCACTGTAACACTTCACGTCATCTCATTACATTTGATTACAATATCTTCATTTCAGAATAGCCTTTTACTTCTTTCCATTGCATTTAATTTCATTGTAAGTCCACTCCAGTCAGTTTATTTCACTTTGTCCTCTGATTTAAAAATTTCATTTCCTTTTGTCATCTCATTATATTTGATTACAATATCTTCATTTCAGAATTGCCTTTTACTTCTTTCCATTTAATTTCATTGTAAGTCCACTCCAGTCAGTTTATTTCACTTTGTCCTCTGATTTAAAAATTTCATTTCCTTTCTTGAAATTGTATAAATACATACTGAATTCTTTACCTGTCTGCTTTGCAGAAGTTTTAAAGGTTTTCACTTTTCCCTATACCCCTATGTCCAAATGCAATAGCATGATATAGGGCTGGAAGCAGTCTAATTCACATCCTGATAATATTAGCTCAGCAGTTTCCAAGTGTAAGTCAGGTAGGTTTAGACACTAAATAAATTCTGTTTCACTTGCTGGTAATGCCAGTCTGTGTGAGATGGGCTTCTTCAGCCAAGTCATACTTGGATAACTGTTCAGGATCACGTTCCCTTTGTATTTTGAATTGTCCTCCACATCTGATCACTTCTGTGCCACGTAGTTCTTGGTCTTATACTAGATGAAATGATTTTCTAATGGTGTTGTGTCATCCTTTTTTATCCTCCCTCTCCAGCTGCTTGGCTATCACTTTCTGAGCTACAATGAATGAATGACTCCTTGTGTTTTCTGAACCTTGTGGGGTCTAGAATTTAGTGCACTGCAGGAACACCCAATCCAATTACAGCTAATCTGACACTTCTTCAACCAAGAGGTTTTCATGGCAATTTTCTGAGGAACCTATTCAGAGTATCGTTAGATAAACGTCATAATGGGCAGGGTGTGATTGGTGGAAGGTCCAATGCCATTAATAGAGGCTCTCAATAAGATCTGTGGTTGGGGTTGGGTAATGTTCCCTGAAACTTGTGTCATAGCTACTTTTTCCAAAGGGCAAGGGAAATCTGCACTGGTCTGCATTCCTCTGGGTGGGGGGGGGGGGGGCATCTTACAGATGAAATCCTTTCCACCCTGCTGGTTTTATTTGGAGACAGAATCACACAGAATCACAGAACGACTAGGTTGGAAGAGACCTTAATGATCATCAAGTCCAACCCACGCCCTAAACACCTTAACTGAGGTAATGGACAGTGACTGGTAAAGAATATGTACAACCCTGAATACCTCATCCTACCACAGCTACAAACCTCTGTGGCTTCTGCTCTTATCCAGAGCTACAGTGGGGGTGCTCAGGTGCTACACCTGGAGGGCTGCAAACAGGCTATTCCAGTATCTGTACCTGTTTAAGCAATTAAGTGGCTGAGACAGAAGCTCTGATGAAAATCAGAGGGATTTTCGATCTGAATGTCTCCAGATGAAGGCGGGTACAAGGGTAGGTTTTAAAGAGCTCCTGCAGATGTCTTGGATACTGTTCCAAAGCCCTTTTGAAAAGTCTTATGTGAAGTTTGTCCCTGAATTTTCAAGCATGTCTTCTGTACTTAATTTCCTACTGATGTTGTTAATAGATAATCCTGAGGGCTTTGAATATACCAGTAGAAGAAATTTCCTTGACAAAACTGGAGAATATTTCTTTTCTAAGGAAAATATCTGTCCCAATTGTTTGTCTGTTATAAAGAAATCACTTACAAAAAGTAAACTTCACAGTGATACTCTTGGAAATCCAGCTGAGAGGTTGGAAATCATCTCCTAGAGGAGCTTACAACAGAACAGATACTACAGGATTTTTATTTTCTAGTGATGAATAAGAGGTTAGGTGTCCTAAAACAGCAGCACTACATTTTCTAAGAGATGCAGTGAAAAGAGAGTCTGTTACCAGAAGTCTTATGATTGTGCTGTCTATTCTAACTTTTATTAGCTTTTAACACTCAGGACAGAATGTTAATTAATGCTTGGTCTCATAGGGACCTGGTTAAACCTAAAAAACTACAGGAAGCTGTTAAATTTAGGTGCATTGATAGTCTCAGTTAAAAGAAAAATATCCCCCAAAACCAGATGAACATTTTCACATGTTTTCTTAGAGATTTGTCGGCAAAGTTAGCTTTCATGCTAGCCAGCTGAGGTCTTGGATTTCTATATGAAAAGAATAGCTCAGCTATGTCTTGAGGCTAATACTGAAAAGGTCATGAGACTCTCTTTCATGAAAGGAATGAAAGTAAGCTGAAAAGTACAGGAAAACATAACATTCGCTATAAATGATAGAACTGATTTAGTTCTATGCATTTCTCTGTGTATAGAAAAATGACATTGAAATACATTTGTATTTAGATTTAGGGAGCAGCTTACTTTCTACCAGTTTATTATTTATTTCCAAACCTTATTATTTTAAAATGCTATAGCACCCAAAATATGCTAGACTATTTCTAAACACAATCACATAATGGATTTTTCCTATGATGAGCAAAGCAGCCATTTGAAGTTCATTCATTGAGACCCTTTGGCCTTTAGAGCATTTAGTGAAGGGTTTGTTTTGTTTATTTTACAGTTCAGTGGAATGGAAAACAATTTTTCTTAAGCATTACTGGAGGCCATCAAACTGCAAGAAGGAATAATTTTTCTGCTGCTGCATGTTCAGCAGAATTTAAAGGTGTCTATTAGAAAAAACAAACAGGTGTAGTGATAAACCTAGATTTCCCCCCTTTTTCAAAAAAGTGTAATTATGCTCATCAGACATAATGATCTGCTATTTTCCCCATCTTGCAATTGCTCAGAGTGTAATGAAGTTTGCTGATGCTGGGTGCATTTGATTATTCCTCATTTCTTCTTGATTGTTTCCTACACAAAAAGAAAATAGAAAACCACACCCCTGAAAAAAAAACCAAACCAACAAACCAACAAAACTCCCAAAAAGCAAAACAACAAACCAAAACTAAATTAAATTGTTTACTTACTCATGAAATGTGATTTGGATGTGCAGTTTATACATGGAAAAAAAAGTAATTGAAAATACACTTTTCTCAGCCTGTTGCCACAGAACTATTTAGATTCAGCTTTTGATTACTTGGAGAGGCAATAGGAGGTCCTGTTTTCGCTCCTTGTTTTATGTTTTTCAAAAACTAATTTCAAAAGACATTACATATATTATTAAGTGGAAGCAGGAAATAGATAAATAAAACTGTTTGAACAGTAATGGGGTAAACTGAGAAATCAAGTGATTGATGATACTGACATTTAGGTCATGCAAGTTGAAAACCTGGAGCCTAAATTCCCGTTGAAGTCATCAAGAAAAGTCTACCTGCACCTGCAGACCAAATGAAAGTTACAGTTTCTTCTTAAGAAGACATTTCCACGAAGGTATTTTGACTTTACAACCATATAGATGCAACTTGTATCTAAATTCAAGCTGCATTAAAAATAGTGGCCTTAAGTAGCTTATAGAGCTGAGCTCTTGTCTGTCCCTGGTACATCCAAGGAGGTAAAAGGGTGTTTGACCCTTAAGGAGGTTTGGGAATGAACTCTGGAAAGCATCTAAACTTGTTGGGTTTTTTTGCTGTGGCGCACAGCAGTACAGTACCATTGAATGCCAGCAGGACTTGATATTCAGGTATCCCTTTCAGATCTTAAAATGTTGATGTCTGTCTCCAGCAGAATGACTCAGGCAAGAGCAGTTAGGATCTCAGTCCCCTTTTTTCTGCCAGTAGGTAGCTTGGTGCTTATCCTGGATGCTCAGACATGCCATGATCATGACAAGCAGAACAGCCTTCATTTCTCAGCTCACACATTATTCATTGTACAAGGGACAAGAATATTTTGTCTGTAGGCAATCCAGTGGAATGAAACCCTCTTCACCCTCTTCCCAGGGGTATATCCTCACCATGCAGATATTGAATAACCACTGGGGCTGCCTGCTGTAGTCACTGCTTCCCATCACCTTGTTTGAACTGGACACCTTCATTCAGGGTTCCTCCTGCTTTCTCTCCTTTGGTCCCATGACTTTCTTGTTGCAGGAACAACTCTCCAGGCACATTTTGCAAACTCTACCCCTGGACTTTAGAATAGAATTGAATAGGAAATCATCTTTCAGTTGGAAGGTACCTACAACAGCCACCTAATTCAACTGCCTGACCATGTCAGGGCTGACCAAAAGTTAAAGCCCATTAAGGGCATTGTCCTCATGCCTCTTAAGCACTGACAGGCCTGTGGCATTGACCACTTCTCCAAAAAGCCACTTCCAGTGTTTGACCACCCTGTTAGTAAAGAAATGCTTCCTAATGTCCAGTCTAAAACTCCCCTGGTGCTGCCTTGAACCGTTCCTGCATGTCCTGTCTTAGGATATCGGGGAGAAGACCTCAGCACCTCCCTCTCCACTTTCCCATCTCAGGAAGCAGTAAGAGGGCAATGAGGTTGCACCTCAGCCTCCTTTTCTCCAAAACAGATAACCCCAGATTTCTTAGCTTTTCCTCACAGGTAATGCTGATCTCAATTCTAGCACTTGAAAGGCTCCACTGACAAAGCCAAAGATTTTTAAAGTCTATTCCAAAACCTCCTTAGAGGTCATGACTGGAAATTTGCTGTAATTTATTTTTTTCTTATGATAAAGTCAAATTTAATGGTTGTTACAGTGGATGTTACATTTTAGGTGACACTGGCTATTTTTTGATCAGTGATAGCAAATTTTGTTTAGTGGAAGATTTCAAGACAAAGAAGGGAAATCAGTATTCAGTTTCTCTTAATAGTTAAATGATTTAAACATGCATTTGTAATACTGAAAAAAAGAAAAGCCCAATGCCCTGTTCATTTTTGCTACAATACACGTAGTGTTTTTCCATTTGTTTGTTTATTTTTATGTTGAAGACAGGTGCTTTTAACGATGCATAAAGTGACATTTTCAGACTGTGGAACTCATTCCCTACAGCATTAACTGTCTGTGACTATTCAAAGGTGACTTTGTATTGGCTGAGGTTAGCTTTTTGCTACTTTCTAGCCTAATATTTCCTATTTAATGTTATCATTTTCTTTCTCTTGGATTCTTACTTTCTATTTTAAACTCCTATAATGTATTTTACCTTTTTATTTTTTTCTTTTTCTGAGCATGGATTGGTGTTAAATAGAGTTTTCTGGTGCTTCTAGAGCTTTTTAAGAGATCAGTTAGATACCTGGATTTCATACTGGAAGGTCATTTTCAGTGAGATGAATCTTCTCTGATTTAAGGCATCTATAATGGAATAGTCAAACTTCAAACTCTCGCTGTAGAGTCCCTCCATAGTTAATGAGAGAAATAAGTACCTCCAAAGGGCAGTCCATGTGACCTGTCACAGGTATCTGTCTATGGATGAAAACAATTGTCTCCTGGAGGTGCCTATTTCACTTTACTGACAATGTAGAATTGTGCCACTAACTCTGGTACCATTGTTAAGGCAGATGAATTTCACTTGGTGAATCTATCCTACAAATTTGGGGTTTTTTTACCATGCATCTGAGAAATTTGACTTTACACCCATTTGCTACCTGTGCACATTTTTATTGTCTTTATGATATTCTTTTGCAAGTGAAGGCTAAAATTAAGTACTCAGCTGGGTTTCCTGCTTCCTTTGGATAGTGAAAGCCATTATTTTTAAGCACTTATTTGAAGAAATAAAAAGTGAAAGATGAATGATACCATAAGTTATATCTTAAGTTAGAAGACATTATCAAAGCTGTGATTTTTAGTAGACATTCAAGAGCTTTATTTCATGGGTTTTCGTTCAATTTCCAAGTAACAATTTTTTTCCCTATCTTCTCGCTTTCTTATTACTATACATAAAAAGATGTGCTAAAATGAAGGGAAAGCTTCCTGCCTAATAGCTCCAACCAGGCACCTCATCCTGCCCTTGGGAATCTAGCTGGAAGGCTCAGTAATCTGAAACCAGAGAATTTGCAAACAAATTTTAATATATTTACCTGAAACAGTCATGATTGGCAGGGCAAAAGCAGAGTGAAGCAAAGAGAAAGAACTAGAACAGGACACTGTTTATATTTCTCTGAAGAAAGGGATAACAGAGTTCAGAGATGTTTGATTTCCTCCCACAGGCTTTGCTGACATAGCGTTTTCCCTTCCCTGCCTTGCCTTCCCTGTTCTTCCCTACCCTTCCCTGCCCTTGCCCAGTCCTGCCCTTGAAGAGATTACTGTCCTTAGACCTGGTAACCCTGCATGCAGCACAGGTCATAGGGATTCCCTGCTCCTTCCCCTTCTCCCTGTAGCAAAAAGCCCTTTTCAAGGCCAGACGTATCAATAGCAAAGAGATATAAAGGAAGAAAGTGAAGCTAAGAGGATAATTAAAATAGCAAACCCTAGTAACAAGATAATGAAGAATCCTTCTGACACTTTCAGCAGGGATTGATGGTACAGTCATGATAATCATATTACATTGCACCTTTCATCCTGGAGGGTGTCAAAATGCTTTGCATATTCAGCACACTGGTACAAGGAGTTGTTAGTCTACGACTCACACAAAACTGCCCACGGGTTTGCATCTGGCAGCTGCACTGCAGGAAACATCAGCACTCAAAAGGTGAAGCACAGGTAGGTAGAAAATCTGTCTGCTAAAAATTAAGAGCACACAGGGCATTAAGCCTGCTTATAACTGCTGGAAAGATCAGACCTCACTGTGTTCAGAGGTAAAGTGCCTGCTTTCCAAGGGTGTTGGTGCCAGTAGTCAGGTCCAGTGCTTGTAAAGAAGGGATGTATGGCCAGGAGGGAATTTAATGTTATTTATACCACCTTTGCCAAAAGAGCATTGACTGCAAAGATAAAAGTCCAGAATGTTAGCTGGAAATACAAATTTGTAAGCTACCCAAATGGAGGGTTAAATACAGGAGCATGAACTCTGAAAAAGACTGGATTCCAGATCTTTTTCCTATGTGAAAAATTAGGTAGTTTTTTTTCTCCAGAAGAGCTGCCACAAGAGACATTTTCATCAGTTAGTTCAATTCTGTGCAGGATGTTTATTTTAATTGTATTTGTCTCAGCAGTTTCCCAGTCTTTGCTTCTTTTTCCTGTCATTTTTCATGCATTTACCATATTGATGTATTTTTGGCACTGTCTCAGCCAGAAGTTTATCTCTTGCCATTACAAAGCCCTCTTCCTTATTATCCAGCTGGTGTTCAGCTGCATGTTTTATCTTTCCAAGAAATTTAGTTAATGCCTTGGTCTATCTAACTATCCTCGTCCTCAAGATTCTCAGCACAAGGCAGATGAAGGCTCAAACTACAGATATTTTACTCCTGCTCAGCAGGTTATGGGTAGCCAGCTGAGCTGTGGTAGCTCTCATAGATCTCAAAGTTAGTCCTTGACAAAGTGCAAGGGAATGTAACAGCTTAGTCCTCTTTCAACATAGCATAGATGGAGTCAAATTGACATATATTTTTCCAGTTTAATAGTGTTTAAAATTGTCTTTACTCATTTGCCAACTCATGTTTCAACTGAAGAAACTTTACCAGAATTTCACCATCTTGGGTGATGTGCTTCTTGGTTTTTCTCTACTAGCAAAAAAATGCATAATGATCACATAATGTTTCAAAAACTTTGCTAAACACACATTGTATCATGACAGGGTTTTGTGAAACCAACTTCTAAAATGCTGTGAATCCATGTGTGCCAAAGTGATGCTCACTAAGGAGCTGTTTGAAGGCCTGAAATACTTTTTGTCTAAAAACTGGATATGGGTTATGGCCAGGATGAATCTAAAAATGGCAAGACCCCCTACAGCGGGACAGATTTGAACAAAACAGATGTTGAAATGTTGTGTTTATAAAGTGCTTTGTTATATTATATTCTTTCAGAGTTGGAGGTAGCTGTGGCACCTGACACTTTTTTCCTGGGAGTGTACTTCTCCTCTTAGGCGGTTGTCAGCTGGGAAAAGAAAGGAGCCAGATGAAGGACAAATCTTTACACAGGTTCTGTGTTCATCAGGGAATTCCAAAGCCTTTTGCTGACACGTTAAAGTCTGCAGTGGGCTTCAGTTCAAGCTCTGAATGGTCTGTGCTGACATCTTTAGCTCATGGCATTTGCTGCTGCCTTTCTGCTGTCTGTGATGCCTCTGATAGGATATAATTTGCTACAGCTGGCTTAGGTGCAAAACTGCCATGGGCAAAGCTTTCTGTCTTTCCTTGGCTGTGCCGTTTCATTGTGTGTCTCATCAAAATCAGGCAAACAAATGTGGAAAGAGTGGGTGCCCCTGCATGTATCACACTCCTCAAATCGAGGGTATAGAAGCAATCCCTTGCCCAGAGCTCTGCTTGTACCCCCACACAGATCACAGCTCACAACAGAGGGGCTCATTTGTTCTGTTTCTGCCTCTTCAAGATCAGAAGAGGTTTAAACCCCTACCTCCTGCTAAAGCTCGTTATTTTCTACCTGAATCCTAAGAAGGGGTAGAGTATGGGGAATACAAAAATATATTCTAAAGCATAATGAGATGCAAGACAGGTAGGACTTAGACATAGTTTGATTAAATCAGAGTCTTTTTCCAGTATAAGTCAATGTTACACTAAGAGTCCTATTATTTAAGAGAATTTTCAATGCCAGTTTAAGAAAATGTGCCCTGTATTCTTTGAAATAATGTATTAACTGAAAATGCCAATCTTCAAGTATATTCAGTAGGGTGGATCCTTAGCTGAAATATATCCATGCCATTCCAATCTCTGGTGTAATTACACCAATGAATGTCACCTAAAGAATGGATGGACAAGAGAAGCGCAGGACATCACTAATAGGCACATAATGTCGTTCATGCTCTGATCATCACTGAATGAATTCAGCTGACAATCTGAACTGGAAGGATAAAACTTTCAGGCTTTAAAAAAAAAGAAAAAAGGCAACATGAAGGTAAACTTTTCTGCATTTGTTACATTGCATTATAGGAGCACACTAATGGGAAACCAGAGGGAAAATTTTCCTATTATATCTCCTGCAAGTGACTTTGATAATGAGGAATAGTTGTTAGACTATGTTAATTCCAATGTTAAACTTCCAAGTGTGAACTTACAGTTTTCAGTAATCAGTGACCTATACTGAGCTGTGTATATAAAAAACACCAAAAAACCCAGCCCTAAATTACAAAAAAACATGAGAGGATATGAAGATTTTATCTGGCTGGACCAAACACTAGGGGGTTCTATTTATGCCAAAGTGTGGCACACCATAATGGGTTGGATAATGGGAGCTGTTCAATGATAGTGCTGCAGGATTGACCTATGGGATTTTGAAGCTTAGGCATAGTGGATAAATCATTGGCAGGCATTATCCAGCAGTAATGAATGGTGCTGATCTCTTGCATATTGTGATGATCTCTGGGCTTCCCTGAGGAGCTGGCAAGCAAGCAAAAATGTCCCTTTCTCCCATTTACTGCCATGAGCTTGAAAAAGAAATATGCAAGTCTGTTAGCATTCATCCAGCCAGTGGCTGCAACCAACACCAGGGCATTCATGTCAATTGCAATAACAGAAAGCCCCTAAGGGCTCCTCAGTGCCTTCCATTTTTTATGTGGTACAGTCTGGGACTCTGACTCTTCCATTTGGCCTAGAAAATTCACAGCAAAGTCTAGAAGGCAGGTGAATGGACATGTGCTGGCTGGGATACCCACAGGCGTGCTGAGCTGCTGCCGGCGTGTTCCCGTTTGGCTTTTGGCTCTGTTCTCTCTCGGGGACAGTGCCCAGAGCCAGCACACCCAGGGCACAGCTCTCAGCCTCACCCACTGACCAGGGCCTCCTTCTGCTACCCCATGGTCAGTGGACCTCCCATAGCTGGGGAGTTGTGCACAGACACATCAAGGCCCTTTCTCCACCATCTGACCAGATAAATTCCATTTTTCTTGCATGCAGCTTTTCCACTCCTCTGTTTTTCCTTACATTACTCGATAAGGTGAGGTCTCAGGTGAGATGCATTCATGCTATACTCTGTTACAGGTTTCTAGCTCAACCATCAAAATGCAGCATTCCTTCCTCAAGCTCATTTAAGGTCTATATTTGATAACAGGACAGCAAGAGAATAAATATGGAGGGCTGGAGTTTGGAGTTGATACTAAAACTATGAAAAGTTTGGAAGTGCTCTTAAAGTAATGCAGGTCATGATAAACCAGTATCAAAACATTCTATCTGTTTGTATGAAGTATAGCCTTCAACTTCCTTATCTCAGTTTGTGAAGAATGGGTACCTTAAAACAAACAAAGTATGTGAATTAAAAATGCAGATTTTTTTTTTTTTAGGTTTATATTCATCAGTGAGACACAACAAGGTGAAGGACAAGATGGAAAATACTGAAAATATGAAAAAGCAAATGATTTTTCAGCAGGTTGAATTTATTTCTGACTTAGGAAGCAAGATCATTTTCTATCACTGCTAACACCATTAAGATTAATTCAAAATATTCTGGCACTTGTCTTCATTGTTTTGAAATCTTTAGATGACCCTGTGAGACACTGCATCAATCAGAAAGACTATAATTTCCTTTTCTGTAGATACCTAACATTTTAGTAATATTACCTTGTCATATTGTAATCTGTATGAGGTGGTTTTGTGTTGTTTTGGTTGGTTTATTTGTAGGTTTTTTTTCTTTGAAACAAATTCTAGGATGGTTTGTGAAGTTGTAAGACTGCAAAGACAAAGAAAATTTTTGTGAGCTGTCTAAGTACAATAGATAAATTCTCACTTCAGCTTTTTGGAGGTATTTTTTATATTGTGGTGTTGTTATTGTTGCTCTGATGACAGTGACAGTAGAAGCTGTTGGGGACATTCAGCAATCTTTACTCAGGACTCAGTAGTAAGAGAAAATTAAGATAAAATGAATTTTCTAGATTCAAAACCAAGTAAATGGCATAGTTAAAAAATAAAACTCAATTTTTAAAAAAAATCAAAATCAAAAATTAATACATTGTATAATACGGTAAACAGTGATGCTAAGTTATTTAAAAATATGTCATATTTGAATTTTTCTAAATTATATTGTTCTAGTCTTCGCTGACAGAAAACTTGAAAACATATTAATGGGAAAAAAAGGCACAGATGTGGTATTTGTGACTTGTGACCAGTAAGACCTTAATCTGTTTGTAAATATAAGAAGATACTGATTGAGCAAAACAAAATCTTATTCAGACGTCCCTTAGGATGATAGAACCTTTTAAGCATTAAAACACTTGAATATAACTATTCAAGTACCAGTGCTCAACAATGGAAAGCACTACACAGTTTTTCATACACAAAGGGCAAAAAGTATTCCATACTAATTTTATTTCACATGAAGGAAAATAATAAATTATGCATATGAAATCCAAAGGGCAGATATTCAGTTACTGCATTTCCTTTACTGAGACTGAATTATCTGATACTTCTGAACATCCTGACCCTCAAATGTTAAAATAGACACCAATGTCCCTGCTTTATGAGCAGTAACTTGTGTTGACAAAAACACATTGATTTTAATTTGTAGATGTATTTGCATTCTTCATCTTCTAGTTTTTCCATGAAGCTGCTTCTTTGTGATATGTGGTATAAAAAGACTGAAAATTTTAAAATTGCTCCTATCTTTTGCAAGAAATGGAGCTATTTCCTGTCCATGTGGATAAAACATTTTGGTAAAAAATTAGATTGAATTCTGATACTGGGTGGTTTTCCAATTTTTAACTCAAACAAACAAACAACAATTTAAAAAGTATTGACAGGAGAATCAGAATCTTTCTAGCCTGGGATTGTCTTCTATTCCAGGCTGTAGTTTTGAATAAATTGAAACTCAGGTGTGACTAAACACATTTTTGTGTATTTTTGTGTTTTTCTACACATTCATGTGTTAATTTAAATTCTGTAATATTTGGCTGTAGGTGGTTCTTCCAGAGACTCATAACACTGCAACAGAAATTCTGGAGACATTTGGGGAAACTATCCCACATTTGAGAAACTATTCCACGAAGCTATTCAGTGTCAAACTGTTGAAATCTGCCTCTCTCTCCCACCCTTAGAATTCAAGCCATGACCTACTAGATCACTGGATGATGAAAATAAATATGTTAGCAGTTAATATAGAAAACTTTGCAATTTTCCCCTCCAAAGGGAACATACTGATCTATATTCATGTTAAGGAAGAAGTCTGGAGGAAATCCATGGTAATATTAATTATTTTAAAATGTGCTTAGAGAGATATCACTAGTTGAATATTGTATACCATCTGGATCCAGACACTCTGGTTTAATATTGTATACCATCTGGATCCAGATTCACTGCTTGTGGGAATGTTTATGGTTATGAACTGCACCTTCCCTATAAGATTTACACACTTTATTACTTCAGTTTCACGATACAGTAAAATAATCGGTTTCCAACTAAAAAGTACAGGCCATAGCTGAATTTGTATGAAGTCAATGCATATTCTCAATGAACACTGGATCACATCCCCTGGTCAGACCTTGAACTGGGGTAAAGATGCTTTCAATCACCCATGACTCACAGTGCTGAAGAAAGAGTTGTTTTTGCTCTTCTGCTGCGCGGCTCTGAATGCCACTGACAGCCAGCCCTGCAGAGAGATGGAAACAGAGTGCAATCAGACTTCCAAATCTTCCCTTAATGCAGTGTCTTTCTTTGGAGCTTTTCCCTGTAGGGTACCTCTCAGATGGGGATAAGTAATGCTGTTAGTACATAATCCAATCACTGAATGCAGATTGCTTCTAGACAATCCTGAGCAGAAGATTTGTATTTTTTGGTTTTTGACTCTATAAAGCAAGTAGCTTTTCTGCAGGAAAATGATAAAGTATGCTGCTTAGGAGTTATTAACAATATAAATAAGCCTTTTTATGTATTTTTGCATATGATAGAATTGGAATCTTAGTTTACCATAAAATATCAGAAGCCAAAGTTAAAAAAATGAAACATTTTTGTGTTCATAACAGGATGACAGCTTGCATTGTGCAGTTAGTCAGGGATGTATGCTTCTCTGTCTTATTCCCAGGCTGATCCCATCTCAGGGTGTGCCAAAGTAGAGGGTCTCAGTCTAGGTTTTTCACTGCCATTGATGTGCTCTCTCTCTTTTGTGTCTAGCACTGTGCTTAAGCTGTTAATGGAGCTGTGGTCTGCAGACCCTGTCACTGGACTAAGACTTTCTAGATGTGATTGCATTTCCAGCCCCACACCTAACCTGTTATTTGAATTCATGTCATCCTCCATACTTCCGTCTCCTTTCCATCATGTTTCTGTCTCCTCTGTTTTGACTGTAGACTTTTGGGCATGGGATTTTACCTCCCTTTTTAGTACATAAAGCTTAGCACTCTGGGTGGCTGAACACATCTAGTATGGACACATGTAACAACCAGAAAATCATGGAAGGATTTCTTCACTCACCCAATTTAAGCATCTAAATTTGACCAAATAAAACAAATATTGAAGTTCACTAGAGACAGTAGAGACAAATGGTCTCAGGATCAATCTGGTCTAGTAGAAGCTGTTCTGCACATGGCAGCAGCTTGGTACTAGATGATCTTTAAGGTCCCATCCAACCCACATCATTCTGTGGTTCTGTAAGATAAACACCCTCCAAGTACTCATGTTAGGATTATGGCATCTAGCTCTCCATACTATCAGAAAAATCTGCCTCTTCTGTTAAAACTGTACACTTATAAACTGTAGCCCTCCAATAAATATGAGTAAAAATTTCCTTAGGAACTGTGTATGATGTTCCAGAAGAACTGAGTCATTCAGATACTGTGAAAAAGTCATGGTTTCCTCAAAATGTGTCAGGTTTCTTTTGAAATGGGACATTAGTACTTCCCAGGTGTAAGCTGGTTTGTTTATTAAATGGGTTTCAATATCTGCCAATGCTTTTAACAAAATGAAATTTGCAAGTGTACTGTAATTCTAAAACAGATGTCCAAAGTAAAAAACATGTGAAAGCTGTATGGAAATGACATTATTTAGAGTCTTTGAATAATTTTCTAATAATTTAAAATATTTTATATGACCATCATCTTATCTCTTTTCATGAGTATTTGTCATATGAAATTCTTTGTCAATCTGACCAGAATCCAGATTTAGATTTATATCCAGACCATCTTTTGCTGATGTTAATTCCTCTAAATTTATTGGATTGCTTAAAAAAAAATACTGGGATCCTGTTACCTGTGGTAGTTGCTACAAAAGCTGAGATGGGAAAGCTTATTGGTTTTGAAAAGTAATTAGAGCAAGAAGTGACGGCCTGAAAAGAAAACAGGCAGACAGAGATGGAAAAAATTGTTTAGGGCCACAAAAGAAGAAGTAGCAACAAACCCAATGATTTCTGCTCTGGGATTATTCTGCAAGTATTAGGCCAGGTGTTTCTCTTTGCCTTTTAGATTATCAGTTGCTTTTAATGCTGGCAGGGAGAGGTCCAGTTTCCCAGGAATCTATTCTGCCATCTCTTCCACTAGTGCTACTCAAGCACCTTTCCTATTAAGAAAACTGATTAACAGTTGACAGAGCAATGGAAGAGAACCTGACCTACCTCCCTTGCAGATTGCAGTGTAATATAGTTAAGAAAATCAATTTTTGGCTGATTTCATTAGGCTGGGATAAGTCAGATGCAAAACCAGAAAACAAATTGTGCTGTCTGTATTCCAAGCTAGCAATTTCCACCACCTCATACAGGACAGAGCTACTTACACATTTCTTATGGAGTCAGTGCTTAATGGAGGTGAGGAGGTCAGCAGAGGCCAGATGTTTCTTGCCTTTTTCTTTACAGAGAAACACAGCAAGGATTTCATTTTATGCTGCTTGCATTGTCTGAAGGGGGCAGGGGGTTTCAAAACGTATAGATTTCTTAGTAGGTTTGTTAAAGTTTTTGATTCCCTTGATTTATCTTTCACAGATATCATGAAAAGTGAAAGTACTGGCAATTAGAGTTAATGAGCATTTCATTGCTTGTGACAGTTTATTTCAGTTAGCATTATTCAGTTAGCATTGTTGCTGCTTTTTTTCATTGCATGGGGAAAATGCTCTGGAAAGCTTTTGTGATAACACATGAAGCCAAGCTTGAGCTCTCCAGAGCTGGCTGAGAAGAGCAGAGACAAGCTGACCTTTACAAGAAGGGAATATATTATTCTTAAAGGAGCCTCCATCCCTCTGGTGGCTCTGCTGTATATATTTATGTGTTTCTTTAGAGTTTTGCAACCAAAGATCTCTCTATATGTGGACCTTTTACAGACCAATGACCATGATCATTTGTACAGTCTTTTCCAAATTGGTTTTTTTCTGATAGAGACAGCATATGCAATCAGCATTCCTTCCTTCCTTCCTTCCTCCCTCCCTCCCTCCCTCCCTCCCTCCCTCCCTCCCTCCCTCCCTCCCTCCCTCCCTCCCTCCCTCCCTCCCTCCCTCCCTCCCTCCCTCCCTCCCTCCCTCCCTCCCTCCCTCCCTCCCTCCCTCCCTCCCTCCCTCCCTCCCTCCCTCCCTCCCTCCCTCCCTCCCTCCCTCCCTCCCTCCCTCCCTCCCTCCCTCCCTCCCTCCCTCCCTCTCTCTCCAGGAAACATGGTCAAAATCCAGCTATAGATAAGCTGGTGATGTAAATAGATGAATATATATTATATTAATATTATATGGAGCATGTTTTGATAACTGACAATTGCTCATGTTAGTTTAACAGAACTAGTTTTAGAAAAGTCATTCTCCTTTGGAGAGATGAATCAATGAATCTGAGCATGAAAATCAATGTATAAAAGCAATCAGCCTGATCCTGCAACTGTGGGTCTGTAAGGAATTTGGTACTGCACACAGTTTTTCCAGCTAAGGTTGAGTTTTATGCAATGTTTGACAGTAGGAAGACAGTACTTCTAAAAAGAACTTCCAGTCCTGCATGTCACTACATCCATTCCCTCCATTAAAAAAAAAATCTTGGTCTCTCCTTATTGTTCTGATTAAGTAATACTCTAACATAATTCTTTATTAAAATAGGTTCTAAATTTCTCAGCACAGCAATAATCAGACCTTAGAAATCCTAATGACTGAAGTGAACAGAAGCTTTGTGGGACTTGTTATATCTATTCATATAGTGAATTGTACCATGGACTGCTAAAGCTATTGCTTTTATCTTGACTATAATTTTTATTGGCATGTCATGAGACCTACTTATGTGTACAATAGGCAAGAAGTCTGGCAAAGTGTACAGCAAAGCTCTCCTTGGCTAAATGAATGCTTTCCCTGAGGTCAGGTAACATAAAATGTTCTAGCAAACTGTGTCCCCCCAGAGTACCTGAGGCTATTTTACCACGTTTCTTTTAATTTCTACAATAAGAACCCTTTCTAGCTGACACAAAATTCTTCTTCTCCAGTTAATCATTAACACTTTTGTCAACTTCCATCAGGAGAGCATTTATTCTGACTTCTGAAGTAGGAAAATCCTCATTACCCACGTATTTATATCACTGATATTTTTGTTACCAATTCACTGTTGACTGCAATAATTTAATTAGCACTTCTTGAACTTGTTATATTCACAGAAATAAATGAGACAGACTGGTTTTATAAAGTTATTACAGCAATTTATCCAAAATAGAAAACATCTTTATGTAAAGGCATTTGTCCATAATATTGCTATATCTTCAATACTTCCTGCAGTCCTGAAAACCTTTCTTTGAACAGGTTGTATATTGATTTATGAAAAGCTAAAGATGGTGTCTACAATGGCAATTGTATGAGAAAAAATGAGAGGGCTGAAATAGGTGATAGAGCCTTTAAGATCAAGAGCGCTGGTGATTAAGTGAATGTAATGCTCAACTAAACCGTGGTTATCTTTGCCGTAGGATTTTTAGAAGTTAAATACAGAAATGTATAAACACGTTTGGAACAGGATTCTACCTAAATACAGGACTCTACCCAAATATCTACCTAAATATTTTTTTTATTAGTAAAGAGCATATCCAAAGCAGAAGGGAGTTTGTAATCTCTAAAGTTTGATCAAGTTTGAAGAATAACTAGAATAGCTAGTTTCTGTAAAACTTTCAGTGACTGAAAAGTTGACTGTGAGAGAGAAGTGAACAAAAGTTCATAGACATCTTCACCTATTTGTTGTGGCCTTGCAGAGCACTACTTTTCTTCAAAACTAATTTATTATGAGTTTGAATTTCTGGTTGCCCCAAAATCTTCAATGACTATCAGGGATTTTTTTCCTAATGTATCTGTTTTTGCTTCTCTCGGCAGTTTTTCAGGTACTCTGACAATCTACAGACTCCCATCTCCTTCCTGAATCTCATCCGGTCTTTGCTTGCCACATCTGGAACTTTTGAAGCTCTTTGGCTTCACAAAGGCTCCATTGGTCCTCAAGGGCATGAGGTATAGCCAGACAACCTCATTTAAAAAAAAGAAGAAAAAAGAAAAATAATATATGATTTGAAAAGAAGTGGCATGAAACATATGAGTGACATCACTGAGTTTGTAAGGGCATTCAACCTTCCTCTCTTTTCTCTTGTGTTTTTGCAGGTATGCACTGCATTTATACCTGGTAGGGTAAGACTGTGGAAATCAATCCTCTAATTTCAATCTGTGACAACACTCCAAATCATAATGGGAAGTGCTGATCTTTTCAATTATTTAATTATTTGGAAAGAATACCTAATCTTTTTTACTCCTAGCATAGTTCTTAGGAAAAACAGCAAACTGGCCATCTTGGTCAATTTTGGTTGACTTCGTCAGGATATCTCTGGATCCCTGTCCCAAAGCTGGCTGTTCCCTTTTCTCTATCTACATGCCAGTATAATGGCAAAAATTGGGTGACATACATTTCACACACACTTTTAAAATGGCAAGTAGTCTAGAAGGTGAGGGTGAAGTTTCCAGGTAGATAGGATGGTTAGTAAGCTGAGGAAGGCTTTTTTTTTTTTTTTTTTTTTAGATTTAAATGTCGAAATGGCAAGTAGTCTAGAAGATGAGGGTGAAGTTTCCATGTAGATAGGATGGTTAGTAGGCTGAGGAAGACTTTTTTTTTTTTTTGTGTTTTTAGATTTAACTGTCCCCCAAGAAGGCCTGAAGTTTTTTGCTTGAATCCAGTATCTATAAAGCAAACTTCATGGCTCAGCTCACAGATTCTACAGAGTTTGCATAGCCCAGTTTCCTACATCAGCCCCTGTTCCCAGCAGATCAAAGTTTCTCCTGTGAAGTACCACAGCAATATCTATGAAAGGAATAATCTCCTAAAGCCTTGTCCATGACTCTGTTAGGTGCTTCCCTGTCTTTGTTCCACGTGATTCCTCCCTCATGCACCTTTTTCTTCCCAACCATGTAAAATTTGAAACTGTGTCTGAGTGGACAGATGTGCACATACATGAATGCAAACAAATTAAACCACACTCTTGCCTGATTGTGTACACAGTAGAAATGCCACGCTAAGAAGAATTTAAAGAATCCCAGAGGAATCATTTATATTGCAGAAGTCAATGATGACAAATCCAAGTAAATCCTATTTTAAGACGAGACTTAATTTAAAGGGCAGAGGGACTGGCAAAATAATGAAAAAAAATTATGAATAAATTTTTAGTTATTTAGCTTTATCTTATGACTAGCTTGTATGGGTCAGAGAACATCAGAAACTGACATCCAAAAATACCTGTGTCTGTAATGAGAATAATCAGAACTGCAGTTAATTGAAATGTACAGATTTTTTTCTGGTATTCATAATTAATTTTTCTTCCTATCCTGTAGCATTTTCCTATGGAGAATAAATCTATCCTTGAGCTTTGAGAAGGTACAACTCTGAATAGTGCAGCTGAGCCCCAATTTCATCATCTGCAATTATGGTAAAAACAGAATTTCTCTTTGCCAAGACACGTCCTCATTTCAAAAATGTTTTCAAACCAAATGGGTGCAAAATGTTGATATTTCCTGGAGAACAGATTATCACAACAATTTATATTAGAAAACATTGACTAAATATAGTGATAATGACTCAATGCTTTTGAATTTGTCTTGATAATCTCAGAACTCATACAAATCACCTGTTCATCTACATTATCAAGCACAGAGCTGTAATAGCTTATTAATGTACACATAATACATGTAAATCACAATGAAATAGACTTAATTCCTAAACCTTATATTTTTAGGTGCAGACCCTGGACCCTACGGGCAGAAATATTTTGTTTTAGAACAAGAAATAGTAGCTGGTTAAAGAAACATTCTCAACCATATCGCATGTCAAATACTTTAGAAAAATGTGTTCTACTGAAGCCAATTTCCCTTTAAAAATACCATCAAAATGTGCTATTTCATCAAAGATATTTCAGTTTTAATCAAAGATCCTTTGGAAAAAGGTTTAAATGCAGAAAAGTTAGGAGGAGAAAATCACTTTGATATTGTGCAATTCACAGGCCAGGTACTATTGTAGGATGTAGAAAATCCTCTTTAGCAGGTAAAGCATCAATGAAAAATTGGACCTGGCACATTTGACATCACTAATCCCAGAAGAAGGTACCACTCACTGTTTTCCCTGGCATTGCTGTACCTATGCATAATCAAAACTTCTGGTTTCAGTTAACAATGCAATTTGTCCCCCCATTCTCTATAGATTAGCAGTACTAACAGAGAGCCCCAGAGCCACATTATGTACCTCTTATTTTTCCACAGAAGTGTTATTTCCATACTGTTGTATATTTATAAAATCTATTATGTATATCTTCATGTATAATGTTCTGAAATGAATGAAAGAATTTTTACAAGTAGATGTCATGGGATTCTATCCATTTGTCCTAATCCACAGAAATTTTTTCTTAATATCCATCTTGAATCGTTACTGCCACAGTTGATCCATGAAATTTAAACAAGACCAAATAGTTGCCTTTATTTTTTTGTGCCACACTTCAAACTATTTTAAATTTGTTCTCATGTCTTCAGTCATTTTTTAGCTTTTCCCTTAACAGCACCATTTGTTCAGATTTCTCCTCTGAGCAATATTTTCTGGATCTCTGACCAGTCCCCACTGCTGCTTTTCTCAGAACTGTTCCAACCTGTCAATTTTTCATAAATTCAGGAAACTGTATGAAGTTTTATTGTTGGAGCTTGTTTTGATGGAGTGCACTGGAAGGATAACTCTATACTTTTATTCAAACATCAAGTCTGCTGCTTCAATGGAGAGACAGATATATGTTTTTTAGTGTTATCAATTGATTTCTCTCAATTCCTGAAAATAATTGCCCTAAATACACTCATAGCATTCATCCCAAAAATAACCAAATACCATATAAAAGACTCTGATGTTTTCCTGACAAGTGTGATTCATGAGGAGCAGCAGTGAGATGACTGGAAATTTTCCCAGCCAAAGTGATTACAGTGACAACCTCACTGTGTGGGATGAACTGACAGAACAGCTGGTTTTACATTTACTCTTTATATATGCACAGCTGGCAAGCACTGTCTTCTGGATAGACGGATGTCTGTTTGTTTCAGGGGGAGATAACATATTTATCATGCATCCGCTGTCATCTCCTGAGAATATGCATTGAAATAAATATTAAACATAAACCTTCAAATTATCAGAGAAAAAGAAATTTTAAGCCTCGGTATGTGGTGTAGTCAGGGTTACAGTTTGAAACACTGATTACTGCTGCAGTTCTGCAATGTTTGCTCAAACATTATTAATAGGGACAGACTGAGATTACTAACAGTAATGGAAGTGATCTGATGGCCTGGGGGGAAAAATGAATATGAACTGTGAAGACCTTCAGCTGTTTCTGTGGAGTCACTTGGGTACTCTCTTGCCCCAGTGGCACTGCATGCATCTCTCACTGAGAAGTCCCACTGCCTTGCATTGAAGGTGGATGTATCACATGCCATCACTGACAACAGCTAACACAGAAACACAAAATCAGAGAATAATTGGGGTATGAAGAGGTGTTTAAAGATCATCTAGACCAAATGCCATGCAACAACCAGGGATCTTTTCTGCTAGATCATGTTGCTCAGAGCTCTGTCCAACCTGCCCCTGCCTGCTAAGTGTGTTCCCTAGTGTGGCCTGCAAAGCCACAGCTGAGCCAGCTGAGGCAAGTGACACACAGAGTGTGTCTACAAGAGTGACCACACAGTAACTGTCCAAGGATATGTTATTCTTGTGGTGGGCTTTTTTCTCTAAACTACAAGATCTTTGAGGGGCTGTCTTTGGTATTTTATTACCGGCATTACTGCACTTCAGGTGCAATCACCTTGCAAATAATTTATGATCATTCCTATAACTTTAACACTAAAATAATGTGAAACTCACCGGTAGACAAAGCCACAGTTCCAGAGGTGTTTCAGAAATACAGCCCTCCTGAAAGCAGCTGGTAAAACTATCTCTTCTTACCTGTGTTTCTCCAGAGAGCAAAAATGCCTTCATGGTTCATTCTCATTTCATTTAATACATGTGGTGAAAACTTGCGAGGTCACGGGGATTTATGCTAGCAGATTTGGCGGCCTTTTAATATTTACTTAGGCTGTAAAATATAATTTGAATTTTAGAAGTATTTGTCATTGTATCTAAGATGGATAAAGGTATGTTTATTATAGCTGTATTTGCTATGTGTGATTTACATTGTTATATGTTGACTTTTCATTTCCTCAAATGTCACAGTTGCATTTTTTTGTCTTTCTAACTTCCTCGAAGTATTGAAAGTTAAATATTTTTTTTACAGTGATGGCAATCAAATCTTGTTACAGTCTTAGGGCTGCTATACTTATTGAACAATGACTTATTTTTTGAAATATTCTTCAAGATGCAGATCATTAGGACTGCCAACACATCATGTGCAAGACAACCAGGGGATCAGGCCCAGCCAGCATAGGTTTGTGAAATGCAGGTCCTACTTTACTGACCTGATGTTGGTCTGTGACAAAGTGACCCACTTAGTGGATGAGGGAAAGGCTGTGGATATGTCTACCTGGACTTTAATGAAACCTTTGACACCATTTCCCACAGCATTCTCCTTAAGAAACTGGCAGCCCATGGCTTGGACTGGTGTACTGCTTTTTGGGTTAAAAACTGGGCCATATGGTCTGGTACAGAAAATGCTGGAAAATTGAACTAAATCCAGCTGGGGGCCAGTCACTTGTGGGGTTTCCCAAGGCTCAATACTGGGGACACTATTGATGTCTTTAATATCTTTAAATATCTTTAATATCTTTAATATCTTTAAATATCCTTTTAATATCTTTATCAATATGGATGGCGGATCGATCAAGGGCACCCTCAGTCAGTTTGCAGATGACACCAAGTTGTGTGGGAACGTTGATCTGCTGGAGGGTGGGAAGGCTCTGCAGGGGGATTAGGACAGGCTGGATCAACGGGCCAAGACCAACAGTATGAGATTCAACAGGGTGAAATGCTGAGTTCTGCACTAGGGCCTCAGCAACCCCAGACAGTTCTTCAGGCTGAGGAAGAGTGGCTGGAAAGCTGCTCGTTGGAAAAGGCCCTTAGGGGGCTGGTTGACAGCAGCTGAACATGAGCCAGTGTGCCCAGGTGGCCTAGAAAATCAATGACAGCCTTGCTTGTACAGAAATAGCATGGCAGCAGGACCAGGACAGTGATTCTCACCCTGTACTCAGTGCTGGTGAGGCCACACCTCAAGTCCTGTGTCCAGTTTTGGCTCCTCACAACAAAGACATTGAGGTGCTGGAGCATGTCCAGAGAAGGGCAACAGAGCTGGTGAACAGTCTGGAGCTCAAGTCTGATGAGGAGTAGCTGAGGCATGTTTAGCCTGGAGAAAAGGAGGTTCAGGGTGATCTTGTTGCTATCTACAATTCCCTGAAAGGCAGTTGTAGCCAGGTGGGGGTTGCTATCCTATCCCAGGCAACTGGTGTTAGGATGAGAGGAAATTTCACCAGGAATAGTTTAGATTGGATATTAGGAAAAACTTAATAATGGAAACAGTTGCCAGGTATTGGAGCAGGTAGGTTGCCCAGAGTCATCCTGGAGGCACTTGTTGCACTTGGGGAAATATTGCACTCATGGAAATGGTTTAGTGCTGGAGCTGGTGGTGATTTAGCAGTTGGGTGATCTATCTCAGTTATCTTAGAGGTCTTTACCAATGTGTGATTCTGATTCTGCCCTGTGACTTCGTTGTCAGTACAGTATGATTCAGCACATCTAAAAGTTTTGTTACATAACTAATAATCAAGATCTATGTTTACAATATATTAAACCAGCAGCCTGGGCAGTGGCGATAAGCAGAACCTCTTTTCATGTCTTTTGAATAGCCATGAAAGAAACTTCATGATGCTCTTGAAAGATGGTTTAGATGCAGCCAATAAATTTATTCTTTTCCCCACAGCATAATTATCCACATTTTTCTCATTTCTCAGGTCTAGTTATAGGGAAGGTAACTGGTTTATTCAGTCATGAGGCACGAGTTTTTAGATATTAAGCCGTATTTGTGGGAAGGTTTCTACTCATTTATACGTGTGTTTAATATATGTGGATATACCACACAAACTACCTTCATCTATTTTGACAGAATTTTGTTTCATGGAACAAGTCACAGTAGAAAGTTATCTAAATAATGTATTTCTACATCACCACTATTAAATCTTTTCCCCTCTTTCCATCAGCTATAAGCTTTATCAGCAGCAGTCTTTATTGACTTTCAAATCACAGCTTTACCTACTGAATGGCCTCATCCTTTCATAGAAATGGATCCAGTGAAATTCATGTCTGTTTTATGCAGGAAATCAGAACCCAGGAACATAATTTTGCAGAGGAATATCAAATATTAGACAGAACAAATGTACCACTTGCTACATCTCTGCCTCCTCATCCATAGACTGTGAAACTTCTTTGGATGATGCCTGTACAACTTTATGTTCTGTACTGTACCCTAGTTCTATGTCTCTGAATTTTGGGCAAATAGATTTTCTCTTTCTAGGTGTATTTATGAGCTCAGACTTTGGACCCTTTCAGCCACTGCTGAAACAGCAACAGTGAGCCCTTGACCATGTAGCAAAGCAGATCATGTAAGGTCTTTACAGTAAATCTTCCCTCCCATTAGCTGTCATTTAGATTGGCTATAGATTAAATACCATAGTTCACCATTTCAGTGAATTTTTCAAAACTGATGGAGGTCTATAGTTTCCACAAAATTCAGAGCATTTTCTGACTTTTCACTGCTTCTGATAATGTGACCTCTTTATGTAGCTGCTGTAGTACAAACTTAGATGCCTCTACAGTGCTGGTTTTGCTTGCTAGGCAGCCAAAATCAATCAATAATTCTTAAAAAACAGAGCATGGACACAAATATTTATGATACAATAAGTGGTTAAGTGCTTTCAGGATTAATCATGTAATCATAGAATGATTTGGGTTGGAAGGCACCTTGAAGATGATCTCTTCAAACCCCCTGCCATGGTGAGAGACACTGTCCACCTGACCAGGATGGTCAAAGCCCCATCCAACCTGGCCTTGGACACCGCCAGGGATGAGGCACCCACAGCTTCTCTGGGCAACCTGTGCCAGTGTCTCAGCACCCTCACAGTGAAGAGGAACTGCTTGTACAAACCTAATCTTTTGCACACTTAGTCTGATCCCCCATGAAGCAGCCAAGATATGTGGAATCTAAGGAGCACCTTGGCATAAAATTAACAATAATAGTGTGTGTTTTTTACAGAAAATAAAAAAAGGAAATATTTACTTGCAATTTTTTTGCCTTGCAGTCTCTGTTGTGGGCAGAGATAACATTTGAGAAACATCTATGCTAGAAAAAATCTAACACCGAAGAAGTCTAATGGTAAGGTTGGGAAGTCAAATGACAGATGCTTGAGAAGCTGAACAGCAAGGGAGTTTGAGAGTTCAGACAGCAGATGCACGACAGGCAGAAGGAGTCACCTGAGAGAACACTTGCCATTTTTCATGCACCTGTTAAATTTTTGAATGATAATATTTCTGTATGTGAGGGGATGTGAGAAGGAAAAACCAAAGCCAGAAACCCAAGGGGGTGAGGTCTTAGGTTTTTTATTTGGGACTAGCAGCCTAGTTGCCCTCATGAAATCCTCAGTGTAATCAAATGAAGCAGCTGTTTGCACTGCTGGATCTATTCAGACTGGGAAAAAAGGGGTAAACACTTCTAATGCAAATATCAGCCTTCCCTCTCTACACTTGCTGCAACGATTCTGTTATTTAGCCACTTAGGGTGGCAACTGGTGCAGAAAATCTCCAGAGCAAACAAGGCTTTAATTAATAATCAGTTATTTTCTGCAATAAGTAATTGGGAGGAAGCTCAGTTTAATGCTTAGACTTGAATATATCTTTGTGGTCTGATAAAGAAAGTGGTTTACTCAACTGCTTTATTAATATTTCCTCTATATCTGCATGTCAAATTTCAGGATAATGCTATGTTTTTCATAGCTTTGATAAAGAGAGGGAATAGAAATGTGAAGTGGTACTAATCATTAGGATGTGTTGGCTTATTGGAAAATCCAATGACTGAAAATTGTAATGACTTTTCACACTAAATATAAATAATCCCTAAAGGGAAGTTGACATTGCTATGAATGCTTGCTTCACAAACCCATAAAAATTGGAAGATTGTATCTAGCACATTACAGGAAATTCTTTTATTCCTCAAAAAGTGCAGAGCATTGAGGCATAACATTAGAATACAGAAAATGTGTCTGTATAAACTGAAGCCCACACGTACAAATGTCTCAAAGTTCATTGTATAAAGTACAAGAGCTATTTCTCACTTGTAAACTTTTTCTCTACTATCTATATAAAAAGTAATCAAAAATTATGGCTCTGATGAACAAATTTTGCTATATAGATATTAAAGTATATAACATATAATTTAATGGATGTATCAGACATTGAGATATCTTCATGTTTGATTATTTCAAGTTCGGCTCAAGGGCAGAGTTTGAATCCATATTTGTTTACCTGCAGCACTAGACACATGTTTCTCTTTTTTTTTCTGACCCCGATCCTCTGATAAAGGAAGTTAATGATGATAATTTTCTGTCAATTAAGGGAGTACTGGACGGGACTACACCTTTCTGTTTGTATATTTCCCCTGGGTAACTCCCCCTCTAGCAGATAAAAAGTTTTATGACATTCTAAAACTCTTTTGTAAGTTTCCAGTATATTTTGGATTGTTTCTACTAGTGTACTTAATGAATAAACTCTCTGAAAAGTGTAAGCAAACAGCCAATTCAGCATAAAGACACAGGAGAGAATGCCTGAAAATGTATTACTCAGATATTTGCTAAAATTTATTTTCTCTAAATATCACCTTGGTTTTTTTCTTTTAAAGTACATTGTATTTCTGCCATCTTTAAAGCTATGCATATATAGGATGTAATAATTTTTTTCTCAGTGGTACTTCTGTCTAGTTTGACTTTCACTTAATTTTTTATAATATTTCATGCAATATAATAAATGTGATAGAAAAAAGGAGCCGTTTAAGATATCAGATCAATGTTATTTAAAATATAAATTTATGTGTATCAAGCAAATAAATCTTTTAGCACAGAGTTATGGGAGTTATCTAAAAAATATAGAAGCGCATTATATCCCTTCTGTTCTTGAGTGGGTTGAAATCTTTAGCAAGTGACTTCACCCTTCTTTGTCAAAGCTAAATGATGTGGAATGCAGAGTTCTTCCAATGTATCATCGTCAAGACTCTGTTCACTAAATAACCTTCATGACAGCTACTCAAAATAACTTCCTAAACTTACTTATCCTCGTTTTTAACATAGACTAACAGAGTTTAAATTGCTTTCAGATAAACCAGATTTGAATGTAGATGTTTCTCTTTCTTGCTCCCACTCTTGCAGTTTGTTCTTCTGCAAATAGCTGAATATTTCCAGCTTCTCTTCCACTGTATCTAATTATTTTAGAAATTCTTTAATAATATTTTATTTTTTTTAAATAGCACAAATTCAATATTTCCTAAACCATAGACATCTCTGAAATATACTGGAATTCTGATAGAAGTGGGAGAATTTTTTAAGCAAATTTTCAGAATAGATATCAAGCTGTCAGACTACTGGTCACAGAATTTACTTTGCATAACTCAGAAGTCTCAGATGTTGAAAGGGAACTGTCTTGGATAGAAGGAGTGCATGAGGATTTTTTCATAGATATTCCCAAACACTTATTTTGTTCTTATATCCATTGGCCATTCCAAAACTGGCTTTGTGGGAGTGAAACCTTCTCTATCAAAAACCAGCAATAAATCAGCGTTCATCAGCTTGACAGCTGCCTGTACAAATAATGCTATCACTCATGTGAACTGTGTGAAACCATAAAGATTTAAAGTTGAAATTATTTAAAGCATAAAGAATTTTAAAAATGTCACTATCAGGGGAGGGTTCACTGGAAGGACCAATCAGTGGTTTCTTATGATACAGATGTTGGGCAGTGGAGGAAAGGAAGAGAAGAAAAAGCAGTGTTGTAATTAAGAGGGATGCCCTTCCCAGCTAGTCCATCACTGTCATTTTCTACTATGTGATTCATAATATGATAAAAATAGATCAGGCGAATTGCAACCAGACTGTAGCTATTTTTCTTCAGAGAGGGAACTTTGGGTGGCTTAGTTGGAAATGTCTGCAATGTTGATGCCAAATGTTGAGATAAGTTTGCTGATTTGTTTAAAAATCATTGAAAATATACAAGATATGATATTTCACCAAAAATCAGGAAGTCACAGGATAATTCACAGGTTGTGTTCTGAAAAGCTTCTCTGCTGACTGGTTGCTGCCTCAGGCCCATGTTTCATCAACTTCACTCAGGCAATTTCACTCCATTGCTGTTTATAACACGCCTTATTCTTTCTTTATTTCATCCTTTGCCACTCTTTCCTGTATCAAATGCATCTGTTTTCCTCTATTCAACTCCTATGGGAGTACCCCTTCCCTTCCATCATTTCACTATGAAACAATTAATAACATGATTGTAAATAATAGCTTGCTTTTAAATCAAGCTTATTCATTATGCTTTTCTGTTATAAAAAAATCACACCATATTTTACCCATCTCTTTGTTTAAAAGTGAAGTCTGAGAAGTTTAGAAATTATTTTTAATCTGAATTTTTAAAGATTTAACATGTATCCCTATTCCTTTGGAGGAGAAAAAAAAAATATGTGAAAGGTTGTACATAGCTGATCCACGAGAACTTTTGTTTCAGTGCTTTCAGGGAATGAAAATTAGGAAAAAAATTAAGGGGTCTGCAAGTAGGTCTGATACCCAAAGAAATTCACAGAAATGCAGGAGACCCAGATGAGCTACATCAGCAGTGAGCTTGTTGGCTGTCCTCAGTACTTTTTGCTGGAATTATCCAAATTTCTATCATTAATTAAAGATTCATTAGACCATGAAATCACCTTGTATCCCAGTGGTGTAGGTAAGGTACCTAGAATGGGAAAGATTGAATAAAGTTCCCATCCTAAAGAAAAAGATTTCCACACTTAATTAGTATTACAACTTGACTACTTGCTATTCTGAGAAGAGTAGCTGTCTTTTTGTACATTTTACCAGAAATTCCATCCTGGACTGAAGGATCAGTTTCAATTAATCAACATTTTCCAATGAAAAATGTCCCAAAGGACATTTATAAACCATGATAAGCTCTTAGTGTTAGTTATTGGCCTGTCCTAATCATTTTCAGAAGTGTTATACAGAATATTTAATACAGATGAGAATAATTAACACACGAAGCAATAGATGAAGTTCATGTAGGGTATAGATATGATATGAATTCAGTAGAAATTGTATCCAAGCTCAAAATTTAACATTACTGTTAGAATTAATTTCATGCCTTTTCTAATCTTTTATACACTTATTTTTGTATGGTATGAAATTGCCCTTTGGAGATGCCAGTCTCTCACCAGTGTCAGGAGAGAAACCTTAGATGACTATCCTAGATAAGGTATGTAACTTTTGGATTAATTCCACTCCATATAATTATCTGAGAAATGCCTAAAAAGACTCAAAATGAAAGAATTCTGAAAAGTGAGTCCTGCAAAGTGGGAACTTCATTTTAAGAAAGTGAGGTGAGGGAGCATAAAATGTCCTTGTGATGAGTTCTTAGGGTTATATCTGAAAGATAGTTAAACTACAGTGAAATAAGTGCTTGCTAGCTCATTATTCCTATATCTGTAGATATAGATTTTTATTTTTTTTTTTCTGAGGCACTCTTGTCAGAACAATGAAATAAGCAGCCTATATAAATTTCCATCCAAAGAAAGCAAAAATAGTGACCTTTATGACACATAAAATGAACGTGGTCAATAAGATGAGGAACCTGTCTTTGCAATCAATAAGAGATCTTGAGGCTATCTGAAATCTAATAACTCCTCCTGCATTGTCACAGACCAGAATAACAGGGTCAAAGCTGGGCAGAGTATGACTCCTTCCTTCAGTGCAGGTCATGCTGATAATAATACGTTTTTTT
Source organism: Passer montanus (assembly GCF_014805655.1). Classification (NCBI taxonomy): domain Eukaryota; kingdom Metazoa; phylum Chordata; class Aves; order Passeriformes; family Passeridae; genus Passer; species Passer montanus. The sequence goes on from NW_024369485.1 coordinate 4,231,085, forward strand.
ATCCTGTTGTTGTGGATCATCTAAAATGATCAGTGTGACCATCTCTTTGGTTTCACCTCTGGAAGGTCCTTAGGGGAGGAAAAAAGGAGTTATCAAAGCTATCTCAAAGAAAATAGATTTCTTTTTCAAATGGCTTAATCATCCTACTTGGTAGAAAAGCTTTTTAGATATAAAAACGATCAAGCATTTATCTTTTTGTCAGCTAAGCATACACTATTGAGTACTATTATGTAAATATGCATCATTGCAGTACAGCCACCAAATGTAGCACGTAAATTATAACAAACAGCCTTCAAACAGCTAATAATTAACTCCTGTGCTCTCAGCACCTTGCTCACTTAATATTTGCTGAAACTTTCTAACTCTGTTATGAAAATTTTTCTTTATGACAAGAAATAACAAGGTATTCTACCTTCTTTTGTTGATGTGTTTATTTCCTCCTTCCACATGTGCAAAAATGTATGGACATATGTATGCATTTGCACAACCTGTGGTCAGAATGAGGTGCTATGAGCCAAAAGTGCACTGACATCTTGACTGAGAAATGTTGAAAGAACACTATGCCAGATCCTAAATATCAAAATCTCAGTCATGTTGCAGAGGAGCTCAAGAGGTCTCTAGTTCAACCTACTGCTCAAAGCAGGGTCAACAGTGAGATCAGACCAGGACTGGATCTTCCCTCCAAGGATGGAGACTGCAAATCCCCTCTAGGCAATGTGCTCCAACCTTGGACTGTCCATCCAGGGAAGAACTTTTTGTTCTATCCAGTTGCATTAATATTTTTTTTTTCAATGACATCTATTGTTCTCTCACCACAAAGTGAATTGTTAATGTTTATTTATTAAATTCTGCTTTGTTACCACTTACATAGATGCATATTCTTGATAGCAGGAATACACACGTTTACAGCCTGCCTACACATTTTTAGCTACTTTAAAATTCTAATTTCTTTTTACTTTCTTTGTTCAACTCCCTTTATGAAGTGCAAATGAATGACACAACTGTGAAAATGAATATTTCTATTACCTGGAACTTTAATAAACATGTAGTACAGCGACTCAGTAAAAATGTACACAGCTTTTACCAATTGCTTGCAAATTGTTATCTCAAGAATCCGTTGCAAGGGAGAATATGGCTATATCAGACTGCCTCAAGCATAAAGTGGCATTTTTTCACAGTGTAAGTTTACATTGTGAAATTAATTGCATCTTTATATTAGAAAAGATGTTACCACTACTTCAAGAACCTAGATGGTTTTCAGGTTGAAAAAAATCCGCTAATTTCAAAGACCTTTCTCAAAAAAACAGAAAAAGAAAAATAAAAGCCAACCTGCTTCATGTTTCATCTCAATCTCATTTAAACTTGGATAATTAGCTATCACAGTGGTGGTAATCTCTATTTCCATCAGTGTAAATAATGTGAAAACCAAAACTCCAAAGTTTTTTTTACTATATAAAATATTACCCTAAGGAAGTGGTTCCATTTTTAGGTGTGGAAATACTTTATCTCAAGAGATGATTAGAGAAGTGGCCTGCAAAGGAAAACAATACAATTGAGAAACTGCACTGGAAAACTGTGTGTAGTCCAGAAGACCTAGATTAAACACATGTTATTCCCCCATGTGAAAGTGGTGAATATGCCCTTCCCTACCCCAAACTAGAAGTGAGTGAATGCCTTGATGCTGTTTCAACACAGGCCATCAGCCCACCACCACCACTCTGAGGGCTGTCCCGCTCCTCTCAGACTGATACACAGATATTCTTCCAGACACAAATATTTCATGTTTTTACTGAGGATTTTCACTGTACCTCTCACATGTTCTTTCTTCCATGGGATGATCCAATATCTGTTTTTTTGGGATCTTTCCATCCTGTATGGATTCATGTACATTAGCAGTTTAGTTCAGAGGGAGTGTGCACCATGGATGCAAGTGCTGGCTTGCTATGCTTTATTTCACATTGGGAATCAGTTTTGGACCCTCTAAAATGTATTTATTTGTGATTAAAGTAACCCAAACCAGCTAACTAACCACTACCAACCACTACTACCCTCCAAAATGACTGCAGTAAGGATGACATAGCACCAAGACCAGCTCTTTTCTCTCCAAACTTCTCCTTGGGATGCTGTTCCTGATGATGTAAAGACATGTAAGTTAGCTGAAGCATTTATCAGGTAGAAGAGAAAGAGAGATTTTTTAATAAACATTGATTTTTTTTTTTAATTAAGATACATAATCCTAGGCTCTTGGATACTTAGACTAGCTCTACTTAAGTAAATGAAATTATGCTGGGCCTATGGTCCAGGCATCAAGAGAATTTTTAATAAACATTAATTTTTTTTCTAATTAAGATACATAATCCTAGGCTCTTGGATACTTAGACTAGCTCTACTTAAGTAAATGAAATTATGCTGGGCCTATGGTCCAGGCATCAAAATTTGGCTGTTGAATTGTTTCTATGTTTCCCGGTATATATTACCCAGTTTTCTCCAGCACAGTTAGCAAGCCACCCAGAATGAGGGACTCTCTCTAAAAGGACCCAGGGACAAAGCCAGCCAGGTGCCTAAGGGTGTCACACAGCCAGACTGTGCCAGTTTCCCTCACAATCAAGGGAGTGTCCCTGCTTCTCTGGAGGTTACTTGTATGGCTGTAGCCCATTCTGAAAAAAAGCACAGGCAAGGGCTAAGGGGACAAGGAGGGTGGAAGCACAGTTAAAATGTGTTTGTTTGCTGAGGAACTGAGTCCCCTGTGTGTGTAACCTTTGGTATGCTGAGGCCTTCTCTGCTGTGTGGCTGTAAAGGAATTCTAGTGCAGGGGGCTATCAGAGATCTTACCCTGGCACTGCTCTGCAGCAGGCCAAGTGTTTCTCCCTTCTTTCAAACTGGAGCAAATGAAGAAACCATCTCAGTCAGTCAAAGCATTTTCCCTGGCATTCAGTAAGTCTCCAGATTAATTAGAGAATGAACTGAAAAAACATTCCTGCCCCTTTAACAGTTGTTCATAACCTGCAAATAATGCAGCCACAACTGAAAATTCATCTTTTCTGAAGTGCTGTTAGAATAATTTACTTGTAGGCTGGTGTACAGGGCAAATTAGGTTATTTATATTGTGGGCAGCAGCTGACAATATAAATTTGGTATTATTTGTTTTCAGCACTCAGCTTTCTCTTCTCAGATCCCCCTAGCTCTGCTGGCTGGCAAAGGGAAATAGAAGAGAGATGTCATTCTGTGACAGAATGATCTTTTCACCAATTTTTTTTGAGGCATCAATCCACAAATGTAATCAGTGCTTTCCCCTTTACTCTCCTAGACTTCAGCCCAATTCAAAAAGATTTTGTATGTTGGATACTGACTTCTTTTACTGGCCTGTGCAGCCTAGTATCTACACTACATTTTAACTATGGTTTCGTAAAGACCATTTAAATAAAGATACATTTATAACTGTTTCTAAAATGGAAATTGTGTGAGGAAAAGTCAAATTTTTAATGTTGTACAGAACAGAAATCAAAAACAGGGAATTTCCAGTCTTAAATCTGTGAGTTCAAATTTTAACCAAGGAACAGAAAGGGAAGATAGAATCACAAACAGTCAAAACTATTGTAAACACTTTTACCTGAAAAACAGTAATTTTCTTTTACTAAAAACTTAAATTCAAAGAACTGAGATAGATTAAACATGAAAGCATGCTGTACCATCATAGTTATTGTTTTCCAGTGGTATTGCATTTGCCAGTTCTGTGTAGGCTGACAAATCTTCTATAGAAGGATGAGTGGGTAACATGTCATTAACCTAATAATAATAGAGTGACTCACTTCAAGAGCCTTGTGTTGCAAAACCAAGATTTATCCAGGAAATTTAGGTTTTAGTTCCTTCATACTGAAGGAACTGAGTTTAACCCTTTTTCTGGGAAGAATTGTTGAGGAAGGATTCAGTGAGCAAACTTTAGTCATCCAAATATCAGCTATAGCATCACAGTACAATTTAGCTTGGAAAAACCCCTGGGATCGTCTAGACCAACCTTCTTCACAGAGCCCATGACAGGTTGTGCAAAGCTTTAAGTAGTTGGTTCTCAAATACTAACAAAGATAAAGGTACCCTTTCTTTTATTGTTTGACTACCATCAGTCCCACCCCTAACCAGAATTTGCCATGTTTTCACTCATTTCTGATGCCTCTCACTCTACTTTCTGCACCCCTGAGAATATTGTCTCTTCCAGGTGTGTGTTTCACCTGGGTGAAGCAGTGTAAACAGACTACTCCCACTTGAACCATCTCTGGGCTGAACAGACCCAGCTCTCTCAGCTGCTTTTGGGATTCCATGTGTTCCAGGTCCTTGGCCAGCTTGGTGACCTCCACTAAACCATGCACATTTTTCATGGAATGAGACATCCAAGGAGAACGTGGCATATGCAGTTCTTGTGAGGCCATTTCTCCAGCCTTTCCAGGCCCTTCTGACTGAAAGGCTTCACTGCATTGACCCAGTCTGACGTCATCTTAAACTTGCTGAGGTTGTCCTTTGTCCCATCATTCAAGATGCAGACTTCCAAATAGTATCAGTCTCACCCAACCTAAATAAAGAGTTTGAATTTTGTCTGTGTTTAAGTGAGAGACCTTTCGCTCCAAAAATATTACTCACCACAGCCTCAGCCTCCATCTAAAAGCCCCATGAAATAATGGAGGCAGCTTAATTTCTGGGATGAAGTGACTGAGATTTTGTTTATGTAGTGGTAACGCTGCTTCAGTCTGGAGCGCATGTGTGTGAGACCAGTGGAGTTAAATTGGATTCATGCTGCTTTAACTGACAGAGAAATCTTCCTTAGTTAACTTCTTCTCTGTGGGAAAGACCTTCAGGCTTTGTATGATCAATGGCCATTTTACTGTTAAAAACACTATGAAGATTAAAACAGTGGTTTACGGCTCTTAACTATTTTATCTTTAGACCACCTAAGACATGCACGAATCATTTGTAATGAGTCTCTCAACTGATTATGTGTAGCAGTTAGAATGTAGTACATTGCACATGTGAGTTTTCCTGGGATCACAGTGAGCAGTTTGTTTTAGTGACATGACAGCTGACTTTCAACTACCCAGAAAAAAAATTTCCTCTCAGTAAATCTCCTTCTGCAAGAGCCAATCCATGTATTTGGATTGGAATTAGTGTCTCCTACATATCACTACAGAAAGACTGATTTAATCCATCCGTGACAGATGGCAGGCCAGTCATTGGTCCACCTTGCTGTCATGTCTCTATACTTTGTTTTTAATTTGGTCAACAGTGTTTGCCAGGATAGCTCTCAAATCTGCTACCAGACCGTGACATTTTCAAATAATCAGCCTGGTTTACAAAAGAAATGCATTTAGACAAATTAATCAAATGGCTTTCAGGAAGGCACATTTTCTAAGGTTTGTTCACCAAGAAACTTAGAATGAGAAATATTATTGCTGACAAAAACCTCAATAGATGAACAGTTCTGAGATACAGAATGCTGAGGATAAAAATCAGAAAGACAGGGTTTTTTTTTTACCTGTAGCAAAAGAAGAAGAAAAGGTCACTTGCCAAAAAGACAGCTGAAATGGAATTAGTTTTCAAATTATAAGATTAAAGAGTGTTTGCTTGAAGAGAGTGTTATTATAAAGTGTGCAAAGAAAGAGAAGAGATTAAAATGTATGGAAGATTTAATCAGAGCAAAGATAAACTGTGTATCCTATAGGTTATAAGGGTTTCTTTGAGCTTTGTTTGCCAGTAGGGTTTCATAACCCACACAAGACTGAAATCTTATTTTTAAATAAGAGGTTTTTCTCATGTGCAGGAGGGGTTCACCTCTTTTTGATTTTGTAAGGGTGATAAAGGAGCAAAGCTGCCACCAAATAGAGGAAAGAAAAATTACTTAAGTTTTTCAGAGATAAATTGGGTATTTTTCAATGTCTTGGCCAGATTCTTCTTCCATTTCTATTGGTGTAATTTCTCAGTCTGGGTGGCTAAGTGTTCTTCTTTGCTATTTACAGAGGAGTTTGTGTGACTATTTGCCTTGCCTTTTAATAAAAGAAAGTACTTACCATATGCAAATCCGGCATTTCATGGTAAACAATGTACCCTCTGAACTACAGGGCACCACACCTCCTGCTCTGTGTTGTCAAATGGCTTTCAAAACACATGGCAGGGTTCTGTCAAATTTACGTATGTTAACCCTTCACATTCTCTTTTTTTCTTTCTTCTCATTATTATTTCAGCTCTTAACTTCAAAAGTGGCAAAAGAGAAGAAATGAAAGTTTACGTAAAACATGGAAAAAATCTGGCCACAGTGTTTTGTCGTGCTGCTAAAACCCTTCCATCTCTCCCCAGCTGCCCCCTGTGCAGCCAGTCCACGTCTGCACTTCTGCCTCGTGGGGCTCTGTCTCAAATTCTTTGCATTTCATGTCATACCATTTCTCCAGCCTGCCAAAGTCCATCTGAAGAGCAGCACATCCCCTTCTCTGCCCAAGTATCAGAAGACACATTGTCCCAGTCTCTGATGGAGGTGCCCAGTGTCAGCCCTAGCAGTGGCCCTGGTGACTGGGCTGGGCTTATGCCCTCATTCCCATCTGAGCATTTCTGCTTGGTAAAGCTGTGACAGTATGTCCCATGCTCTGTAATGACAAATGTCTTGTCCTTTATTCAGGTTTAGTTGGTCAGTGCTTTTCTTTTTTTGCCCCTGAACACTCCCCCTGCCTCAACTTAAACTTACTATATTTCTTGTCTATTAAACCTTTCTTAGCTTTAAATTTAGAGTCTGATGTTCAGCAACTGTGTGTTTCTGATCTGCCACTAGTTTATGTAATTTTTTAAAAAAGCTTTTTATAAGCTTTTTTTTTACAGAGAGATCTAAAAGCTTTTGATCAGCACAGTGATATTTACATAGATTCAAGCTCCTTTTTCTCCTCACCTTCTTTTTTTTTTTTTCAATTCCCTTACACCATTTTGAGTACTTGCACATGTTTTCCACTAAGGGAATTTTGTAGTTTTCAAAGCCCGTTCTGAAACATGATTTTTGACTTTAGCATGTGTGACTGTGGGTGAAGTTCTTGACTTGTGGGAATATGTGCAGAAATGAAGGACTGACATGATTTCCAGATATGCAAATACACTTATTTCACTTTTTTATTCTGTCTTTCCCTTACTGGTTATGTATATTTCATAACTGCTACATGTAGATATTAGATAGTGAAATCCCCTTCAGGAAGAAAAAAGTGTCCTTGAAGTAAAAGCTGCTACCTTTGGGCTTTATGAAGTGCTCCTTGGTCATTTGTTAGCCAAGGAAAATTCCCATTAAAATTAAATTTATTTATAGAAGTATGCCAGTTGGATTGAGGTGCTTGCATATTTCACCTCTAACTGTATGACAGTCTATTTTTCAGACTAAAAAGACAACCCTAGACTCCAAGCTCTTATATTTCACCTGTGTTTCGAGAAAAACTGCTTTGATTTCCATGACATGAACCAAAGTAGTTTAACTCCCACTTAAACAGTCGTCAGGAAAATTTTCAAGATACTCATTCAACACATTTTTCATCCAGAAGATCTTTTCATACCCAGCTCCTATAGGGAAGGATCCCAAAGGAACGTTTAAGATCTATCAGCAGAGAAGTGCAGAACGGGGGGTTAGTGATCTGAGTAGACAGGAATTGACAAAATGCAAGTCTGTGATATGCAGAAATGAGAAATAAAAGAGCTCTTGAGTACCCGACCCATCCTATTTACCACTCCTCCCCTCAGAGCACAGCAGGTGGCCACCACAGTGGTGCTCGGCAGAGTTTTCCATCTGCTTTTAAGAGGACTATGTCTTTCCCTCTCCTCTCTTCCTTACAAATCACCTTTCTTTTTTTTTTTCTTCCTTTTAGTACAAACCAGTTTCAGAGCAGTCTGTGTGATTTTTAGAATAGAGGCTATCATTTTAGTTGTAGGCTTTTTAGGTTTCATTTTCTTTGCTGTTAGGCAACTGTTCCCTAGGCTGAAAGAGAACCAGAAATTTGTCATTGCCCATTCTCCAAAATGTCTTCAAGGACATTTTATGGTCCATGTTTAGAACTTGATTTTAGAATCTGTACAAGATGTGCTACAAGGGAAAATGTTGTTTTGGCTATTAATGGACTAGGCAGCCATTCCTAAAATCCCTTCTGTTTTTAATTTCCATGACTTCATTGAGCTTTCTCACAGTATCTTAATTACTTGTTTTATATCCCTCTGCTTCCCCTTCCATTTAGTTCTTAACAGACGCTGTTCTCAACTTTTATTGAGCTGAGTAAATGTGATGCACATTCAGTGTCTTTCATTATCAGCCCAATAAATCCAAAATGATTCACATCATCTATTTTAACTCTGTTTTGCCTTTTGGGCACCACCTTTGTCAATTGATCTCTTTTAAGGAGTACTGCATTTCTTTTCCCTGTTGTACTGTGTGTTCCTCCAATGATCATATTCAAGCACTAACTAATCCACTGATTCTTTTCAGTGGGAGGTGAACATTACTGAGGGGTGATAAAGTGGAAAAGCAGAATAGAGATGTGGGTGTAAATTGATCACTCAGGGCAGAGGAGGAAGTGAGGAAGATTGGAAGGCGGAAAGAAACATATTATTAGCAAGAATGTAGTACTGCACAACAGAGACTTTATTAATTTGAGACCTAAACTTGTGATTCAATGGGATGTGGCAGTGATTCATGCAAGGAGACTAGCTTATATTTTTCTAGCTCAGACATCTCTGGACTGCACTTCATTGAGACAGAAGACAATATAGACATGTTCGAGAGAGCACAGCTTTGGTAGGTTCTTAAAACAAAGTCTGAAAAGGGACATAATTGATTCTTATAAGCAAACTCAAGACAAAAAATAACAGGGAAGGGGAATAATTGTTTAAGGCAGAGCAGAACATCACTGCAAGAACAAATAGTTACAGATCACCAAAGAATAAAATGAAGGCAGAATGTTTAGATATTATTAGATACATAAAGAACTATTGAGGATAAAGGAAAAAGAAAAGAACAGTCATCTTTTGACCTTAGTTTTGTTTTCTCACTTAAAAGCCTGCGTATTTTGGGTCAAGTTTATAATTCTTGATTCAGAAAGGAAATATCTCCTGCCATCTTCCCAGACAGAAATGAAGGAGCCGATAAATGCCCTTCCCCATCTTGTGGGTAAACATATTGATGCCTCTATCTCTATTTTAATAATTTGTTATATGTATAATGTATATCAGTAAGAAAACCTGTGACAAAAAATATATATATATAGAAAGAATGAAACAAAAGAAATACACTGAAGTAGTGCATTATAATTTCTAGTTTTTAACACAGACAGACCAGGGAGAATTTTTCCCTTTTCCAGAGAAACTTTTTTACTGGAAAATATAACTTCAAGGCTGCTAAACTATTGACAGATTTAGGTCATAGTCAACAAATATTTCAGAAATTCAAGGGGAAGAAGAAAGATGGGTCAACATGTTTAATGTTAACGTTTCTGTGAAAAGTTCACTTTTTCAGTCTGTTTTAAAAGGAGTTGTTGGATGTGAGACTGTGGAGGAAAATTTGGGCCAGATACTTTTTTTCAAAGGAATAATGTTAATCTCTCATGTCAAATAGATAAAGACTGCCAGAAAGAAGAAAGAGCAGTAAAGAATGAGTGCTAATGCTCAGCTTAATTACCTTGGATGATGAAAAATGAGCTCTATTATTTTCAGAAAATACATAAACCTGGGAGACCTTTAGAAACAGAAGAATCACTACTTTTCTAATCCATAGCTCAAATATTTTCTTCACTGTTTGTCTGTTACTTGAGAAGAACTCTAGCCAGAGATGTACATGGATCTTATACACTGGGAAATCTTTTCTATCCTTGAAAGCTGCCCTGCCTGCATTTCCTGATATTGAAATACAAGATCAAATAAAGAAAACTGACCAAAGCCAAACCAAACCAAACCAAAAAACAATCAAAAAACCCCACTAAACCTCAATCCCCCAAATAAACTCCAACCAAGCAGAAACAAGGCAATTCTTAAGTCAGACTTTGCACAAACAATGACTTCTCTCACAGCAGTAATTTGTTTCAGCAAGGACAGTAAAGTTAAACAGTCCTTATGAAGTTTAAGGTCTTGTACTTCATAGAGAACAGAAAATACTGTCTCAGACTTTAAAATGGTCTTGGAGGCTCAGTGTTAATAGTATGTGGATGTAACAGATGGGCCACTTTCAATCTCTGTTCAGAGACTCCTACACTTGCCCTTTTTCCAGTATAAACAATGCTAGTGTGACAATTCAGCCACAATATATATCCCATTACATGTGTTATGTTTGGATTTGAGTAGCCTGGGCAATAATTTATCTTCAAGTGGGGGAAGGGAGCAGCAGTGCTTTATCAAAATTTTCTCTCAATTCCATCAGTGCTTGGCTGACTTGGACTTAATTCAGATCCTATTTTAGTTTCACATAACTTCCAGATTTCTACTTCTGTCTTATTCCGTAGGGCTCTCTCTATGGCAGGTCATATCTTGGGTCATTACATTTCCCTCTGGGCAGCAGCAGACGCTTTCTTCTATTTGTCTTCTTCAACTGCTGTGAAGTTTGCCCATGGGTAGCAAGAGTTTATTACTTTTTTCCCCCCCAGTGGGTGGTTTTTTTTTTTCTTTTTCAGCTGCACCATGCCACTGTGCTCCTGAACTATAAGAACTCCCGCTTCATTGGTTTCATTTAGAAGCCTTTTGTACGTTTTTCTTTGCCAGAGCATCCACAGAATTATTCTCAGTCATACACTGACTATAATCCTTTATATTAATGGTACACTAACTGTTCAGCTTTCTGCTGCTTGACCCTTGCCTTGAGCTCTGTTTATTTCTGGTAAATATTTTCCAGCATATGATCTTGAAGCAAAAATTAGGTTAATGCTTGTATTTTTCATAGTATACATTTCCCACTCCTCCTTGTCTATTTAATGGATTTTCCAATTAAAAGGGACCTTCCTGGATATTTTATCTGACCCCCTGAATTACAAGGCTAAAGAAAGCTGCACAGCAATTGCATCGTAATGCAATGACAACAGCCCATCGTTTTTGTCCTTCAGCTTTGAGCACAGCACATATAAATGCCAATGTTTATATCTATTCTTATTCAGCCACTTTAAAAAAAGGACATTCAGAATTTCAAAGACACTTAGAAATAGATACACACTAAAAAGTTAACTTTTATTAACAGGGTAAGATTACCTGGACTATCTTCTGAGCATGTTTTCATGGTTGGGCAAAGTCTTTACCAGGTGATTATGCCAGGCAATAGCTTTTAAATCATTGACACATTCAAAAAGTGCAGCTGTTGAAGAACACTGGTACATTCAGTGAAGGTTTGCTTTGTGTTTCAGAACTTGTCACTATCATTGTGTGTGGTAAGCACGTCTCAAAATGCTTCCTTTCACTGCTCTTTACCTCTCCCTCAGGCTAAGGACACAGCTGATCAGTTATACATGTACTCTAATACAGAACTTCTACAAGAAGGTTCCTATCCCCATCTCATATAAAGTGCACATTCAATCAAATGCCTAGAATGATAAAAAAATACAAATTTATACCTAAATGCCTGGGCATTAAGGACTGCAAAACTGGCAACAAAATCTGGATGGCTGCAAGGTCTGACACCCCTTTTAAAAAGGACCAACTTTTTGCCAGTTGAAAAAATTATCTGGAATATCTGGTGAATTTGCAAAATTTGTTTCATCCTATCACAGATTTGTAGAACAGTTTGGGTTCAAATGGGCTTCAAGGATCATTCACTGGGGATGAAAAGGATTGCTTATATATTAAATATGTTGATTTAAGGAAAAGATGGGTATTCAGGGGATTGTCAGCAACAAATGGAGATCTGTCTGTAGAAGAAAGGGATATAAAAATGTGTCTACATATAGATGTAATAAGTCAATGGAAAATATAAAAGACTGAAAAAAATTGCAAGAAAAAGGGACATATTAGCCAAGACCTTAATTCCTATTGTTTTTAACTATTTACAGTATGAATCTTAGGAAAGCATTTGGAGTGGGTTTTTGAGGGTTTTTTTTTTTTTTGATACTTTTTTCATCTGATCACTTCCAAGCAAGATTTTTCAAGCCCTCTGAATAACATATTTTTCAGTTTTCTGACATAGTTACTTCATAATTTTTGCTACTGGATGAGACTATCCCTTACTATTGGTGGGACTATCCTGTGGGATGTAGGATGGTCCCATGCAGTCCCTGTGGGATGTACACTAGAAGGATGTAAAAAGGTCTTCTGACTGCTCAACCCATAGCCTTGAGGTCCACACTAAAACCAGCAAAAATCTTTTATATTTACAACTAAATCCTGTAATGCAAGACCATATCAGAAGAGGGGAGATTGAATTATTGAGGATAAGTGTATATATAATAAAAGTCTATGTTGTCCTTTAGGTTGTTTTTAGAAGGGTGGAATGGAGCAATCATCCCCAATATCATTGCTGGGCCAGAACAATGTAAATTGGAATGCGTTTCCTCCAGCAGAGTATTATGTCATGATTTTTAAATAGCCAATAGAATAATTAATTACCAGTCTATTAGGAAAAGAGTTGCAGTGAATTAAAGCCTAATTAATAACCACAGAATTCACTGAGGCTGAGACTCTTAGACACTTATTTCTTCTTGCATTTTATAAATGTATCTTTGATTTTATGTTACTTCAATTTCCTGAAAAATGCTTTTCTTGGTTTCCCCTGGGATATCATGATAAACCATCTTTTGGGTTAATTTTTTGTTTTGGAGGTATTTCAAGCACATGGCTGTGAGCAGAAAGTTTCCTCTTTTGAAAAGGAATTTTTTTCTCTTGGCCATAAATTCCAGCAAACTTTTTGTTTTACACTTTTCAAGATGAAGTGCTCTGATAAGATGCCCCATTCTTCTCTGACATTAAATTTCTTTGTGGGTAATGGCAATGTTGAAAAGTATCTATATTTCTGAGATCTTTGTAGGTCATAAGAATATATTGAGAAATCAGAAAAGTTGCAATGGGGTCTGAGATTGATCAAGCAGAGTCCATTCCTCGCATGACACTCTGCCACTCATTGTTGATATTTCCTTACATTTTTGACACTGTACTATGAAGGACATTTATTTCTATAATAATATGAATATTATTTATTTATTCACCTGAATTCTATACACAGTTTTCCTTCTTTAGCAGTTCATAGCTATTTTTTTTAAAAAATAAATAGTGGGTGGCAATATATTTTATGCATTGAATTGTGCGTCTTTAAAGGCTGTAATCTTTATATAGATGTTCTTCTGGGGTGAGAGAGGTCTGTTGCTCCGGAATGTATAGAAATTGATAAACAGAATGAGCAGAAGCAAGAATTACATATATACAACTATATGTTCTTGGCAGAACTTTTTGAAAAGAAAAAACAAATTATGTGAATGACTGAAACAGAAATGACTTTAGGAAATTAAAAAAGTTGTCTATTAATAACTTCAAATAAAATAACAAGTCATGTCTTTTCTAGAAAACACATCTCCAGTGAGTATTGCCAGCCTAAGAGCTACTGACATCTTCAGATGAATCCTGCTTGTGTCAAGAAGCTATCAGAAATTATTTTTATCTCATGTTCCTAGATGTGTCTATAGAAATCTAAACTGTCACTTTAGCCAAACATGGAATGAAATACTGTGTTAGGCAAGATGGATTTACTGTTGTTTATTTTTTTCATTCCTGCCTATGATACCAGAAAAACATCTAAAATGGTAAACTTTAGTGTTGGCTTTTATTTTTTTTTCTTTTTCAGCAAAAAAATTCTAGAACAATTTTCTGTGTTGGTCACAAGGTGTCATCATGAATAACTTAAGTAGAAATTTTCCTTTTGCAGATGTTGTCTAATGGTTCACAAGATATTTCTTGCCTTTTCCAGAATGAACATAGGATCCAAGTGAACTCAGATTTCTCGGCAGTCCTGTGCTGCAATACTTTGAGTTTGCAAACAGGTGAGTAGTTCCAAAAATTCCAGTTAGGGATTTGTACTCACTCTACAGAGAGAAACTCCATTGTAATCACATTGTGATTGAATAGGTACTTCAAAGTCTTATGAATCAAATTATTTATCCCTTAAAAAATATCAGCAGACAAATCTTGAGTTTTAAATGTTGACACTTCTCTTGGGAAGGAACAAAGAAGAGATCAGGTGGGTATCACAGCGCCAGTTAATGAGGCCAACTCTTCAAGTGTAACATTCATTAGATTATGTGGTAGTTTCTGTAAGCTGTTCAGAAATGTGGTCCAAAGCACGTTTAACTGTAGAGCAATACCTTCCAAAACTTTAGAATAACTGAAAAGGAAAATTATCTTTCAAACAGCCTCTCCCCTTCTCTTTGTAGAGTAAAGGAGAGTGTAAAGCCAACACAATAGCTGTAGGGTCAGGATGAGCTTTGACCAGTATTGTTTCTCACAATATTAGTAGAGCAATAGGAATGGACGTAAAAGATATTAATGAAAGGGTGTCCTTTCATTATATTGTTTCCAGTATTACAAACACATGCCTAATAACCAGATTTTGCCCTCAGTTTAGTATATTGAGCAGAAAAGAAGAAATCAAGCAAACGATGGTGAGAGAAAGAGAGAATAAAATATGTATGGAAACAGCAATGGAAAGAAATTAATGTACTTGATGTTGTCTTTTGAATTCTACATTTTGGAAAAATATTTCTGCAGGATGAATTTGCAATTTCATTGACAAAACATGAACTGTAGAAAGGTCTTGCTTCAGAAAGTACATAGTGTTTCAGGTTATGGAAGTATTTCACTATGTCTTACAGGGAATTTAAAGCCATAAGGGACAGGACATGAAATATGTCCCCATACTGAACTCAGTAACCTTAGTTATAAGCTAAGACACAATTCTCTGTTGACATAAATATGGATGCACCATAGGTAAAGATCAATTGGAACTCAAATAGCAGCAGTGCTGGAGGCCAGAGCAATGGCAGGGAATCCATTGGATAAAATATACTAGATGAGCTTACAGTGTACATGTACCCTGTTCTACTGTGTCCCCACCAACCTCACCTAAGGGAAATTCTTTACTGACACTAAATCTGGAAATGTTTGAACCTGGGCATAAGAGTGACTACCCAAGAATATAAGGGGAAAAAAAGGTAATTTCACTGCAGAAACCAACCAAATCAGTGTCACATTCCTATTTGCCAAACATTTCTGATGGGAAAAGTGAGTTAATGGTTATATAACTACTTATTGGCCATGAGTACATATACAGGAAAAATTATACATATATATGAAAAAAAACCCAACTTTGGGTGCCGGGGGGACAAATGAAGAGGGAATTCCCAGAATTATGCCACAGAGCCCTTCTTGTAATGAGTATCTTGAGGACTATGAGCTTGTGTAACAGGAGGATGCTGATACGTTCCTGTTCTCCCAGTAGACAACAGAAGAAGGAAATTAAATATTCACTGATTCTAAATAAGACCTCATTCACTACCTGTCTCCTTTCATTGCTCAGAGGGTGCCAGTGTTGTGGTAGGGAATATGAGTGGGCAGAAGAAGGTAGGATAAAACAATTATAAGACAGTAAAACCTTCCTTGACATCATTGCTAGGTCAGAGTGGAGCCCAAACTCCATACTAAACCATAGCAAAGGCATTGTGGATGCCCATTAATTCTGACTGGCTGAAGAAATCTCATTCTTTCTCTCTCTCTCTGTCTTGCCAGCAAGGCTCTTTCAACTGCATTAGGATAATACTGCATTACTTTTCAAAACATTCTACCTACTCAAAAATATGGCTCACCTTCCTGACAGGAGAGCAGAGCTCTGCTTCCCCAGCTCAGAGCCTGTGCTCTAAAGAGAGAATGCTTTGGCTGGGCAGGACCATGGGGGAGCTTAGGCTGCTCTAAACCTGTTCTTCCTGCAGGGAAAGACCTGGACGTGGACTGTGTCCAAGCTGCCTAAACAGGAACTGACTGCATCCCTGAAAATCATTGGAAAAGAGAGCCATTTCCAAGTGTTTTGCTCACAGTTTAGCACATCCCCGGGCTCTCCCTGGAGACTCTGAACCTGCCACAGCAGTCACCCCAGCGAAGGCGGTGTTGAGATGTGCCTTTGGTGGGAGAACACATAGCTCCTACACACTGGAAGGTTGTGGATTAAGGGGGTATAAACTCACAGGGGGAAACTGTGCTTCAAGCCATTAGTGAATTTCTTACTATGTTTTTTCATCTGTTTTATCAATTTCTGCTACAAGTCAGAATTAATAATTTATTTTGAACTTGTTGAATTATAACTCCCTTAAACTTGTGAAGAGAGAAAAGAGGATCTTCTCTCTAGGGCAAAATCCCCTTCTTCCTTTAAGTTTGTTTCCTGGTCAGTCTTTCTCTGATTTTTTTACCTGTTTGAGACTTATTTATTAATCCTGTTTGGTCCATGGGGAGGCATTTCATAAATGATTCAATAGGATGTATTTAGTGAGTAGGAATGGTGTCCATGTGAGGGACACCACATGAGAATGGTCTACAAAAAGAGGAAGGGAATAATCTACAAAAAGAGGAAGATCTGATAATAATAGTAATAATTATGACCCTTCCAGACCTTTTTTACCTGGCTTAGTTACAATATTTCAGACAAGATTTTTTTGTGATTTAATTAATTTTTACAGTTTTCTTTGGGTTTTTTTTAAATCAGAACCTTTAAATCCATATTTTCTGTGGAAATGTGCATTACTGACAGAAGTAATTCTAAGAACATGAATAATTGTATAATTGGAGGAACAAGAGAAACAAACCCACTTTCTGCCTAAATTCAATTGGTAGGAAAAAAATCCTTCCAGACCATTGCTGGTATAATATTAGCCAAAGCAATACCAAACTCCCACTGCCTTTAAATATTTGACTGAATTCTTTGTCACTTACTGTGCCCTCAACAATCAATAATTTTCAAGTAATCATCTCACTGTGGATGGTTTTAAATAACTGCAATCCCTTGTAACTTTATGTGGTTTTGCACTTAAGGTCTTTGTTTCCTTTTTAGTTTGAGAAGGATAAGACTTTCACATTGCTTTCCTGTTAAGAGAAACTAAAAATGCACCAGCACAGGATGGGGGCTGACCTGGTGGAAGGCAGCTCTCTGGGGAAGGACCTGGGTGTCCTACAGGACAACAAGCTGTCCATGTCCCAGCAGTGCCCAGGTGGCCAGGAAGGCCAAAGGAATCCTGGTGTACATTGGAAAGAATCAGCAGGTTCAGGGAGCTGATTCTGCCCCTCTACTCAGCCCTGGGGGGGCACACCAGGAGTGCTGTGCTCAGCTCTGGGCTCCTACATACAAAAAAGACATGGAGCTCCTGGGGTGGGTCCAGTGGAGGGTGACAAAGGTGATGAAGAGACTGGAGCAACTCTTACAAGGAGAAGCTGAGGGAGCTGGGACTGTTCAGCCTCAAGAAGAGAGGACTGAGAGGGCACCTTATCAAAAGATATCAGTATCTGAAGGGAGGGTGCCAAGAGGATGGAGCAGGCTCTGCTTGGTGGTGCCCAGCAATAGGACATGAGGTGTTTGGCAGAAACTGATGCACAGGAAGTTCACTGGAACAAAAGAACTTTACAGTGCAGGTGAACATGCACTGGAACAGATTGCCCAGAAAAGTAATGAAATCCCTCTCCCTGGATATAATCAATAACCATCTGGACACAATCCTGTGCCATGAGGTCTAGGATGACCCTGCTTGAGCAGGAATGTTGGACCAGATGTGGTCCTTTCCAACCTTACCCGTTATGTGATTCTGTGAAAATATCAAAGCAAAACCCACCTGATGCAGATAAAAATCCTTCTGTGCAGAAATCAAACAAAACCATATTTCATGTGGTTTGTTCAAAATGCTGTCTTTACCCTTCTCTGGTGCCTGGAAGTTACTCGGATCTCAGTTTGAGCTTGTGGAAAGCCTAGTGAACATGAGCACACCTATCAGTGAACATGTGGGTTCATAGCAAAGCCAATCTTTTGAGCACAGCTACTTCTGAAATATCATAGTGAAAGAAAACACTCTGGCCTTTTTTAGTTATTAAAAAGATCAGTCATTATTATAATTTCTTTAATGACACATTCAGGAAAAAAGCTTTCCCAGACAGATCCTAATACCAGATAGGAATAAATATGCTTGCTCTGATGGAATGGGAAAGGGTTTATTCCTCTTCTGTTAAGCTGCAGAAACTTCCAGGTATCTACAGGAGGATGTCATCATACAAGTAATGCTTCATTCACTTGGGCTTAAGAAATTTTTATTTATAATGCACTATAAATGCATTTATTCATTTATTTGCATTTCCCCAAACTGAGAGTTGCTTAAAATACATAACATGGAGAGTGTGGCAGACAGTGAGATATACATCTTTGGTGCTCATCCAGACATCATGCTTCATCCCAGTGATGGTGACATTTGCTGCTGTGGATTAATAATTATAAAGTGCTTGGAGATCCCTCAACCTAAAAACCTTAATGTAAAAAATACAAGAAAAGTTTCATTGCTGACAATGTGGTCTTCCTGAATACTTGCTCTGCAGTGTTATATTGAAAAAAGGTGTTCTAAAATTTGGCTTAATGTAAGAATTAATTAGCTTTCAAAATCAGTTTCTGGCTGAGGCAAACACGTGGGGGTTGCAGGTAGGATCACTTGCTAGAGACTGGCAAAGGGGCTCCCTATATGCTTAATTGGAAATGCTTTGCCAACTCGTTGCTGCTTGCCTGTTATGCTCTGGCTGAAAACGCGGAGCAGGAGAGCTGTCAAAACACAAACACTTTTATATCTAAGCCAGTCACTTTATTTTAGTGTGAGGGTAGTCAGGGGGAGAGAGTTCACGACCTCACAATAAAAAATAGCTTATAGGAACAAGCCTAATTGTTTGTTTCCCTTACCCTGCCAGCACTGAGTCTCAGTCTGGATGTCACTTTGGAGAACACTGAATCTTATTAACAAAATAAATAAATTCAAAATAAAGAGTCTGTTTGTACTATGCAGGGATTTTTTTTTCCCCCACTCCTTGAGCTGTAGTGTAATCTGTGTACTGGTCTATTCACAGCTTGTATTTGAATCAGTAACAAAAGCAAATGATGTAGGAATTTGCCCTTGATATGATGCACTGAAGGGGTTGACTTGAGCATATTCCATTGTTGTTAATGGAAATGATGTTCATAAATCACCCACACATCAGTGAGGAAGTAGATACTTGAGTCTGCCAAATGTGTCAAAATCTGATCTTTTAATATTTGAAGAGTTACTTATTCCTCTTAAATATAACGACCATGAATGAATAGCCCATTAATTCTTAGTTTTATATAGTTTATATTGGAAGATGGGCTGGGCTTGTTTTTTCCATATTTGCTTTTCTTTAGCCAAACTCTCAAAAGATTTTTTAAGGGACCCTACTGAAGGTCTGGAAGACTCTGGCTACAACTGTGTCAGTAAAGAAAAGCATGCTGTTGCCTTCTCAGACACTGCAGTTTATTTATGCCTGCTGTTAAATAGTCAGGAAGGTTTCTTGTATGCTGGAAGGTTGTGTCACCTGGCATTCTACCAAATAATTTGTGGTCTTATTTTGAGAATTAGAATGAGCTGAGGGCCATTCTCAAGCAGTTGCCCGGGTGCAAACATTTTCTTCTGAAGAACAGAAGAGTTTAGTAATATTGACTCAGGCTATTTCTTGTCAAGTGAATGATCTAGAGAAAATTAAATTTTACTCACATAGACTTAGTCTCTTTGTGTATTGTGTCACCTGTGTAATTCCTAAGCTTTGCAAGACTGAGTGCATCCTGTTGCCATTAATGATGTCTCCATTTAAGAACCTTTTACAGAGTCTGAAAATGTCTTCCAGAAAAAATCCAAGTCGGAATGGAGCCATAGTTCTTACAGGCTCTTTGCTATACTGAATCTCCTTCCCAAACCCTTGTATGACCAATTAGTGATAAATGTTATGAGGGGATGAAGTGGATACTTTTCTATTAGACATAAGATTGAGAAAAGCAATTTATTTCAGTTCCCCATCCAAGTAGCACAGAAGGGTGGAATTCTGTATAGCTGATGGATAGACAACACTTCCTTTAAATTAATGTCTTGAATTTGTGTATTGGATGAACTATGAAGATTTTTTGTGTGTGTGTGTAGACCAATATCCCTGTTTACTTTCAAATCACTGACCAAGAAATACTCCATTCTGCTATCCCCAACATAATTTGTTCTCTATATGGCCCATTTTAGCAAAACTTCAAATTATGTGAAGGCTTGGCTACCACTCATGGTTTGGGAAATTCTGGTTTTGGGCTCTAGGGAACCCATCTGGTGTTGCTGCTAATTTATTGATTAATGCTTTACTCACAACAGGGACTAAATATTTAAAGTTTGTGACCTGCTCTATCTCCAGCAGCTTGAAGCTTTTAATTCTATTATTATTTTTCCACATACTGCAGAAAAAGAAAATATACTTTAAAATAGTTTTTCCTCTCCTTTTTGCCCCTCTGTGGTTCTCCAAAAGGTTAGGTTTGACAATAGGAATATAGTCACAGATACTCTAGGCAACAAATGAGAAATGTTCTTTTGTGACCTTAATGTTGGCAAGTGATAATAACCAGTGAACCATGAAATACTGCTGCAATATTGTTCACGACTTTTCTGTTTTCTAAGATTAATTTTATGTTCTGAAATAAAGTGACAATCATTTATTATTCTGTTTTACATAGCTTCCACCGGGAAGCAAATATGAAAAGCTTAATTTTCTAGTCCACTTGCAGCAGTGTTCCTAGAGAAGAATAATATATATATGTATAAGTATTCCTTGGTTAATGTATAAAATACAATCCCTTTGTTTAGCCCTGGTCAGAAATATCTGGGTTAGCATAGAGTCAGCTAATGTTTAAAAGTAGAAACTACTTTTCTCTCCTAGGGGTTAAATAGTTATAGTACAAATTATTAATGCACTAGGGGTGTGAACTATGCAAGAATATTTAATTTTGAGCTACTGTTTTCTGAGAACATATCATGCTTTCCTAAAGAAGCATTTTCCTTTTCTCTTTAAAATGCAGCAAACAGGAATTTAGCCACCAAAACCTTCATGCTGCCAGCTATTTCTATTCAAAAAGTAGATTAGAATAACATTTTCATCAGAGGATGTATTTATAGTTCTCATATCAAGCCTAGTTCACCTTTCCATGTAAACCATTATCATTCTCTCCATAGGCTGTTGGTAAGCAAACAATTTTAGGGCTTGATAGTGCAAGTCTTCCTCATCTTGAGTAGCACTTACCCATACCAGTGCTTCTATTGACTTCAGTAATATTGCTGCTCTGAAATACATCAGCTGAGTAAAGCCAGAAAAAAGAAAAGCCTTTAATTTCAAGGTCAAATGGATGAGGGAAAGTAGATAGCAATATTTTTAAAGTCAGTGTGGTCTGGGTTTTTTCCCTTTAGAACATGCATGTGGTTATGCATCAGGATTTAATAATTTAACTAGTTAAGGGCTGGACTCACAGAGAAGCTGAATACAAATAAGTTTTACTAATGTTATATTTCTCAGTAAGGTATTTAAAGAAGCTATCACTGGTCAGGGATTGTTTGTCTCGGAGTGGAGTCTATTGTGAACATGATGTATATTGCTTTTTCTGGAAAACTAAAGAGTTTCCAAACCTTGGGGACAAAATTACATTCTAGATTTTTTTTTTTTTTGGTCATTTCAGCTAATAGAGACTTGTTTCAAGAAAGGGTAGGTTAATTCAAAAAGCAAATTTGTGCACTTCTGAATATCAGACCAGAACTAGTGGAATTACTTAAGGAGAGGATTAGGTGCCTGGCATCAATGACTCACAGCAATGAAAATACTGATCTATCTACATTTGAATTGAGGCCAAAGTCAAGGGGCTATGGTGGATCCGTATGGAGCACTGTGCTCCCAGTGGCTCTCACAGTGACAGGTATTAGCTGGTAGATCAAATAATCACTAACAGTTCTAGAGTCTTAAAACAAACAGATTAAAAGGAAATCCTCAGTGTTAATATTCGGATAAGTAGCCTAAACTCTGATGTGATGTGCTGACCATGGCTCGGTTGGGATCCAGCTGTTCACACATTGCAGGCTGTTGTTTCCTGGTTTAACAGTAATGCCTTTTCTGGAGTGTCCCGATTAGATAATTGTTAAAAGCAAGAGTGAAATGTTGGATTCACCACTATTAGTGATCAAAGTCTCGGCTGTCAGGAATTAGACACAGTGCTACTGCTACGAGATGTGCAATAAATAGTGTTTGTGTTAAGAGTCAGAGATTACTTTTGTTCAAGACATCTCTGCTCATTATATCTCTACTTGAGGAGCTTTCTTGAAGATTCACAGTAAAGCCCAAGCTAAGAGTAAATATAAAGCCAGCATCCTTGTGGGATTTAAAACAAATAGAAGATAAAGGGCTCTTTTTTTTTTTCCTTTATCCACTGAAATGGCCACAACTTAAAGTGGATAATTTACTGAATTGCATTTCATTTCCTTGCAATATAGTACATGACATAAAAGCAAGATTAGGTGCTGAGATTCAGAAGCAATGAAACAGAAGTCTGTGGGTGCTCAGTGGATATTTATACACTTCTTTAAAACATGTTTTATCCAAGGAAATTCAAAAGGAGGCTATAGGCTGTTACTCAGAAAACAGTTTTATGGTGTTATCATGGATTATGCAATCACTACATGCAGTGGTTATATGTGAACTACTCAAGTTTTACTACGTAATTCAGCAAGTCTTCATAATGGAGGTGTATACAAGAAAGACTAGTAAATGTATTTCCTATATGGAGAATAAAGAATTTTGCCTTAAAGCTATTAAAATTGACATCGATAAAAGAACATTGCACAGACAGTTTTGGAGGCTGATAGCTCAGTAAGAAAGAGACATTAATCAAAAAAGAGAGAATACTTGCTTATCTATTTACATTATCCAATTCATATTAGGATAATGTTCTTTGTTTCTGTATTTTGTGACAGTTTATGTTGCCATAAAAGCTCCTGGGTGTTTGCCAGAGGATGTGTGCAGAATTGGACCAACTCCCTGAAGGGAAGCTTTCAGGTTAAATTCGTGGATGTAGATTTATTTCAAAGTGTTTAAATCTTCAGGCATGTTGTCAAATGTCTCCAGTAAGCTCAAATCCTGTTCAGGACCCCATGACCATTTAGGGGTGGCTTTAGCCCTTCAAGCCACTAAGTCCTTTGGACACTGAAGCTTTCATCCTGCAGTGCTGTATAACAGCCATCCACATCCATTATCCTCCCACTCAGATTTCAGCAGGAATTTTGGAATTATGTACTCACAAGTAATAACAACCTTCAGTCGTAGCACATTTAGAAAATACAGATATCATTTTAAGTGTTTGTGGATGGGAAATAAGATCCTGAACAAGTGTATCAAAGAAAATATAGTACCATTTTTGTTTAAAAATCTATTTCTTTGTTCCTGGTAAAAACCTGTTCTGCTCTGTACATTCTCTGTATGAAAACTCCCACTCCTAGCAAACAGGAGATGAAAACTAATTAAAGGATAGATTTCTTGCTCAAATTTTAACGATTCATATAGATTTTTTTCTGGTCTATAAGGAACTTGTTCATAGACCTGAACAAAAAGTGAAGTAAAATCAGGAAATTATTACATTTCCTCAGCTTGTGG
Source organism: Passer montanus (assembly GCF_014805655.1). Taxonomy (NCBI): domain Eukaryota; kingdom Metazoa; phylum Chordata; class Aves; order Passeriformes; family Passeridae; genus Passer; species Passer montanus. Next base: position 4,254,782 of record NW_024369485.1, read on the forward strand.
TCTTTTCTTTTTCTTTCTCCTAGGAAGAAGGAAGTTCTATTTTGCTGGAAACAACCAGATTTCTCTGAGTGGCAAATGAAACTTGTTAGTCACAGCAGAGGGCAGAGCTGAAGGTCAGAGCAGAAACTCTGGCTGCTGTGACACATTTTCATGAGCTGGATCATCTCTCCGTGATTGACAAAGCTGACACTTGCAAGAAAAGGAGTGAAGGTGAAGGGGCAGCAGATTTCCTCATGGTTTTAGGGAGGGGGAGAAGCTAAAAAGGGACTGATAGTAAGGCTCTCTAAGCATGAATGTAACATCATAAAAAATAAATATCTGGTGAAGTGGCAGAGTCTAAGGTTCAGCCCTTAGAGGGGCAGGTAGAGGAACAGATGCCTTCCAATGGACTTTAATCATCTGCTGCCCCAATGGCTTTCTCTGCCACCTGCTGAGGTTTAGGGCATTTGTTTCAATGGACATACAAGGGAATTAAAGAGGTTTGTGGTATCTGGAAAGGAAAGAGAGAAATTTTTGCCTTTAAAATACTTATTTATTAAGACAAGATGTTGCAGTCAAATTTGCCATAAGACAGGAATCTTGCAGCAGGATGAAATAAACTTCCAGTGTATCCTGCAATGATAAGCACTGTCTTGAATGGTTTCTTTGATTTCAACATGGGATTTTCGTTTCTCCTTCTGATGATATGTATTGCTGCCATAAATTTATCTCCATGTTTTTCTCACTGCTTCAGCCCATTCTGTATTGGGGAAAGAATCAGCAGAATTCTGCTGTTTCATCATCATCATTAAGGCTTTTTTTCTACATGCCAGTTTTGTATGTAAGTTGGAGAAATATGATCTAGTATAAATTACTAAATGTTTGACAAATACCTGTTTGTAGATGTGTAAGCAGAGATCAGCAGTCAGTGTCTCATTGTCTGCAGCAATGCAGGAGGTAGGAAGGTGGGAGAAGTTGTAAGCACCACGAAGGAGAGAATTAGAATTCAAAATTGTCACAAATGGACACACATGTGCATTTGCTAGGATTCACTTCCAGTTCCTTCTTTCCATGATCTCATATGCTGACATACAACAGTTACAATCCCTTTTAGCACAGGCATCAACTCTCAAGTGTGTGCCCTTACCTGTCACTGTTTCTCTTTCTTTTGGGAGGGAGAGCTGCATCTTCTCCCAGGTCTCCCACTTCCATCACTCTCAAATCTAATTACTACCCACTATCATTTCTATGAAAACTATTAATCACTTTTAACCTTACGTTTTTCTTTCTTTAAGGATACCAAGGAAGAAAAACTACAGAGTGTCACAGAGGGAGGTAGATACTGCTTGCTTTTTCCACATGGCATCTTTTTCTGTAGTATTACTTGGATGAGTTTCCCTACTGTATCTTCAGTTCTGTATGAGTAATTCTCTGGAGCAGGGGAGATTATAGAAGTCTGCATTTCCAGACTGTTGGGGGGATAGTTTTAGATACACCTGGCAGGAGATGCTAAGGATTTAGAGTGAAGACTGACACGGTTTTCAATGTCTGAAGTTCCACTCAGTCAGTGGAAGGTCCAAGGTCTCTCACATGTTTGATCCTACAGTTGGGTGAGGAGCATCTTGCACTTGCACATCCTTTCTCCTTCAGTGAGGTTTGATTCAGGCCAGTGCACTTATCAGCTTGGTTCCTTTCTAGATTATTCTCTAGTTTTTCTTGTTATTCTCAGCTCATTTTTTGTCACTGCTGTTTATTATTATTTATGAGCCCTAAGAAACAGAAATTTCAGCAAAATAAGACAAACTTCTGAGACCTGGAGCTGGCTTTCTGGTTCAAATTCGGTTGGGAAATATGCTACTACTGTTCACCAATCTCAAACTGTTCCTGTAAATCTTAATAAGGTCTCAAATTTGGCAAGGATACCCTTGGGAGAGTTTTAATGATTTGACAGCACTAAACATGTAGAGGACAAGCAGGATGCTTTGTCTCCAGCCTTATAAAATGTAAAGCATTATGGAGTCTTGTCAAGCTGCAGACTTCAGATGCAATAAATAAGGATAATGAGACATTGAAAACAGAAGTGGAAAACTTCAATACTCTTTATCATCAAGACAAATTTTTTGTATCATTAACCTAAAATTTCACGGAATAAACACAGATTAGAAAATCTACAAGTCATAGGATTGAAATAAGGGGAGGAAAAGCAAGGACCTGGTTGCTAGATTTACTTGCATTCTGGTTTTGCAGGGACAATGGTGAACTTCTACATCATGAAAGAACTTGAGATTTGTATGCATATCAGAGGTTATTTTTCTTTTTTTCACTTGTCAATTTACTTTCTCAAACAATATAGATAACACTATCATCTGTGTGCTTCCCTGGTGAATTCCCTTTTTATTACTTTTTATTTTTTTATGATTTCATAAGGACGTTGTTTTGTCATCATTTAGACTTTTTGTCAAAATACTTATGTATGTTTTTCAAACAGCTTCTCTTTGCAACTCTGCTTCTTCATTGCAATTGCGATAGCCATAAAATAGAATTTTTAAAACTGGAGAACAAGCTGATATGCTTCATCCAGCAGAGCTGCAGGCTATTTTTCATGATTGTACATATATTGTGTTGATTATGATGAATCCAAACGATTTTTATATAGGAAGCAAAAAGCAGGGAGAGTGGGAAATAGTCTGCCTTCTGCCAGCCAGCCGAAGCTTGTGAAAAGGATTAAAGATGAATATGTCTTATGAAATTGTTACTACTCTGACTTATACTGAGGTGGGTAAGCATTTTCCCTCTTTTACTGGGCAATTGCTTTGATATTTTCTTTAATACATTGTTAAAATATATTTGTATTGCAGAATATTGAACATTTTAAAGCATGCTGCTATTTTTGTATATTCCAATTACTTATTATGGAAAATTACTGCACTGTAGCTGCTGCAAATGTAGCTTATTTAACAGCACTTGCTGTTCTGAGCTGTCCTGTTATAATGGCTCAGTAAGATAGGAGCACGTACACCACTGCGTCAGAAACAAAAGGCAAAAGATGTTATTTAGCAAACTAGAGGCAGAATAAGTGAAAGAAGAGAGATCTCGTGGCTTTCAAGACAAGGACATTCCTATTTCTTAAAGGGATTGATGCATTTGCTCGTACTTCATTTCCTTTGAGACTATCATTACAAGCAATTTATGCAGACCCCACAGACAAATAATTGTGTAACCACAGAGCCTTGTGGTCTTTATGCTGTTGGTGCTTTGTGTCTACAGGCTTGGCCACAGCAAGCAAGGCTGGCTGCAAGCTGCAGCAGCACGTAGCATATCCTAATGTCCTGGGGTTCAGAGAACATTGTTATGGAACAGAATGTTATGTCCATGTTAATGCACAGAATTTCAGCTGTTGAAACTGCTACTCATTATTCCATCAGATTGTTTAATTTCTCCAGCCTCCATTTGCTGCAGCTAGCATTTAGCAAGAAAGATTTCCCACTGCCACTAGCCTTCAAGAGAACTTTATCCAAGGAAATGACTGGTGGTTGCTGCAGAAGCAGGACCCAGAGAAGATACTGGGAATTTAAATTTCTGGCAAGAGTTTTTAAAATAGATCTCATTTACACTGAATAACCCCAATATTAACATGACTCAGCTTTTAAAGTGATTCCATTAAATTACATTAAATTCAATAGCTAACATCCTTTCTGTGAATAAAAATGTATTAGTTTTAATTAGCTCTCTGCCAAAAGTGAAATAAAATAAATAGAAACAAGTCGAGTTTTATTCTTCCTAGGAGTGTTCACAAATGCACATCAGCTAATCCACTTTCTAGTCACACTTTTGGTTAAGTCAGGTTCATTTTCCTGATTGCCCCTATTTAGACAGGTCTTTGGAAATGGGCTCCAGTTGCAAACCTCAGGTTAGGATGTGAATATAAATCAGTGAACTCTAAGCCTGCTATTGGGATACTGTCTGGGTCAGACCAACATAGCTTTGCCCAGTTAACCTCTGTTACCCTTCAGCAATGCCTTTAGCATCATTTTACTGTTATTAATGCTTCCCCTTTCTGTAACTTTTTGAGCAAAAAAGACATTGGACTGTTCTGAGGTAAAGCCCAGCTGTGGCTAATAGCAGGGCTAGTGGCACTGCTGCTGAGGAAAATAGCAGTGACAGCAAGAAACACAGATAAAATTGACACTGAGACTCTGACACAGTAAAGATTAGCTTCCAGTGAAAATTACTCCCTCGTGTAAACCAGCAGCGAGACCATCAGAGGGATCGTGCCACCAGCATCTCCCCCATAGAAAGAGAAACAAATAAGATTTACTAAATTTTTTTGGAAAAAGGAAACTGATAGTCTGCTTCCACCCCCCCAGAGGTTCTTACATTTCAAATCCTTGTTTTCATTGCACCAGACACATCCAGCAAATGCACATCAGTAGTGGCAGCAGCACCTTGCTCTGTCTCAGAAAGACCTCTGCACTTTCTGACAGGCAAATTTCCTGCCCTGGGAGTGCCTGTTGCGAGTCTGTGAGCCAAGACACCTCCTTGCCTGCACTCAGTCCTGCCTCAGCTATTGTTCCCCGTGTGCAGCATGCCAAAGGCAGAGTTTTCCAACAAAGGAAACTGTCTGAAGGACTCCTAGGACACGGATGAAAGAGAGGTCTGAGGCTTTGCAAGCAAGTACGTGAGGATGGACAAGAAATAGCATAAGGATTCATATCAGCTTGGAAAGGGAAAAAGTTGAATGGTACAACAGGATTTTGTGTCTCCCAAGAGAAACAGAACAAGGGGCATTGCTGCTGGGCATCTGAGGAATTTCTAGACTAGTGGTGTAAAAGAGGATTTCATTCCCATTTCTGGCCTACAAGAATTCAGGTTGAAAAGGAAATAGATGACTTCAGGCCAAAGCTGTTCTCTCTGGAGATAATATAGGCTGAGCTCAGAGAGAGATGTCTTTCCATTCTAAATACTGCAGAACTGCAACCAATTCCTCTGACCAAGCGTAGACTTCTGCAACAGACCATCTGAATAACCCCCTAAAAGTGCTGTTTGTTCTCATTTGATATAAAAGGGATTTAGCATGACTAGCTTATATCCAGGCATAGAAACTCTAGGCAAGATGACTCATACTGCCTATCATTAACTCGAGAGAGTTGGAAAGATCCAGCCAATTCCCAAATTTGCTCTGAGGATGACAATAACAGTGGTGAGTCCTGTGGGATCATACACATGCTAGGGTTACACAAGTGTAGCGCTACCTCCCCTCATGATGGAAAGTCCACACACATATCAATGTGAATGATGAGTTGCTACCTCCCCTCATGACTGCAGCCCTGAATGTGGAAAGTCCACACACATATCAATGTGAATGATGAGTGAGAACAGCTTTAAACTGAAAGAGGACAGGTCTAGATTAAAAAAATTAGGAAGAAATTCTTTACTATAAATGTGCAGAGACACTGGCACAGATTGACTGGAGAAGTTGTGGATGCCCTATACCTGGAGCTCCATCAGGGGCAGGTTGGACTGGGCTTTGAGCAATCTGGTCTAGTGAAGGTTCCTTACAACTCAAATGACTCTATAATTCTATGATTAAAGGTATTTTCCAACCAAAAAATTTCTGTGATTCTATGGTATTTTATTATTTCATGTGAAGAGAGCCTCTGGCTCTGCTTGTGCTGCACTCCTTGAGCTCTGTTTGATGATGGTACAGGCCAGACTTGTGATGTCACCACTGTAACTCCTTCATTTTTCTTGCATAAATTCTGCTTTAGATCAGTGTCAAATGTTCTTTTGTGATGAGCATCTTTATTTGCCTCGATGTGCCTGGTTCATGGTTTCAACTCTGAAAAAAAGTAAGGTATTGCATGAGAATTGGGGTTATTATGACTGTGAGAAGCCTGTGATAGAGTCTGAAAAATTTGTAATCGCTAATTAGTTCCTGTTCTGATGACCCAGAAGCTGAAACTTTTAAAATATAAATCACAGTTATGTAGCTGATACATTTTGATGCTAATAGCAAATGTCATTCCCACTCAGAATGAAAAAACACACAATAGGATTTTGCAAACCTGTTCAAATATCTTTGTATTACAATAATATACATAACTGCTTTCAGGGAAAGAATTAATGTGGTTTAGTCTCTGGAGCCTACAGCATGGCCTAGTCAGGTTGAGTGATATACATAAATAGTGCAGATACATATATGCAAGCACTGTTATTGACACATTCCCTGCTTGCTCTCAGGGGTCAGGTAACTGGGTTCTGACACTAATCTTTAATTTTATTTTTTTCTCAAGCAACAGTCTTATTACGTGTATTTTATTCAGTTAATCGGTGGATGTGCTATTACATTTCTGATTCCTTTCCTGTAGTCTCTCAATTTGAGTTTATTCCACTATGTATTGCATACTGACATGAAGATGAGTTTGCTTTTGCTGCTGCTGTTTGCTTCACTGGATTTAGCCCTCTGAATTTCATACCAAGAGTTACAGAAATTATGGGAGCAGAAGCTCATTTCAAGAACACATGGGCAAAAATACATAACATAATTGCACTGATAAAAAAAGACGGAAAGTAAAGCTAAAAGGAAGTTTTAGAAATATACCTATATAAAATGCTACAAAATAGGGTGGCATTTGATATTTAATCTATAAGAATACTATGAAAAGTTTATTTTTGAATTTAAAAAATAAAAATAATTTTTTCTGGTATTTTAGGCTTTCAGGCATTCAGTGGTTGGACCTTGACAGATTTAAAAGCAAGATTTGTGCAAACAGACTAGATATTTTTAAATAAATTCTGAAACTTAAGATGGTCTTGTGCTTTACTTACTAAATCCTCAGTGCTCAGCATAACCTCTGTTCAGTTGTAAATTTCCTATGCAGAAGTAATTTAATATTTTTCTGCTTATCTTCTTTTTGGTTGTTGCTTTTTTAAGTACAGAGACAAAACTTTTTTCTCACCTTTTTTTTTGAGTCTTCAGTTCTTCTGCAGAAAACATAAGAAGATGATTTCTGTTCCCTCCACAAAAACTCAAAAATCAAAATGAATTTGAACTGATTCCCCAAATATAATTTTCTAGGTCTCATTTTTCTCTAGCAGTTCAGACTCCACCTCTCTAAATTCTTACCTGGCAGCCAAATATACCTTCTCTTTCTTACCTAATTCTGTGAGGATGACTGGAATACACAGTCAAAGCACAATGAGCAGGATTTCTTTGCATTTCTCTCTTCAGAAAGATTTATAGATCAGTACTCTTCCTCTGAGAGAGCAGCTGAACTTGCCTTTTCCTATACCATACATACTTTTTTTTGCACTTATTGGATGTTTTCCACAGGGAAATGCAACAATATTTTTCATGGCAGTAGTTTTTGGAAAACTATACATATATGTATGTATATATTAAAAAATTTATATATAAAATAAATTATATTTATATAAAATTATATATTATACAATAATATTATATTTATATAATAATATATTTTTATATAGTGATTCTATATAATTATATATATATTATTATATTTATTGTAAAATCGAAATGTTCTTTATGTTAGCTGTGATACTAAACACATGCAGACATTAATCTTGTTACTGTTTGATTTGACTTTGCTTTGTGAGCATAAACTTTTGACAGTAGCTGTTGCTTCTTCCTGACTCAGTGATGTAACATCTCAGGAAATGCTTGTTTAGTAACCTGTGTCCTTAGCTACCTGGAATTGATGGTACCATGGAATGAGATTATCATAGGTGACACCCTTCCCTGTGAAAAGCACAAAGTAAAGCAAATAATTTATTTGAAATGTAGGACAAGTTAAACAATTATTTAGGCTCTTTTTTAATGAAATGGCTGCATTTTAATGAAGTGCCTTGCTCTCCTGTGGGTTATCGAGTGTGTGTCATGAAGGAGGAGGCAGATATGAAAATGACAGTGAAATCCCAGCCTAGGAGTAGCAAAGGTAAGGGTGGTTTGTGACTCTTAGTTCTCATATCCCAGCCCTAATTCTTGGGGGGAAAAAAATACTCATATGTACTTTCTACCAAAAATGAGCTTCATTTCAGAAGTCAGACTTTTTTTTTTTTTTTCAAATTCTTTTCTTTTGGATGGGCCCACCTGTTTACATATATTTTCAGTGCCCACAAAAATTTCCAGAGCCTTTACTTGATATCTCACTCAATTTCTAACTCTTCTCCAAAGGGTTATTGATGGCTCCACTTTAGTTTAGAACTGCTGATGTCCCTTTGATAAGACAAAAAAAAAAGAATTTTACAGCCTGGAAATAAAAGCTGTCACTGAACATGAATGCAAAGTGGGAAGTTAATATTCAACTACTAAGAAATCATTTACCTATTGTGAGTGAAGGATGATATGAGGGGTGGTAAGGTGTGGTTCAAACCCTGGTACATAACCTTTTATGCACTGAAAATATATGTTTATACAAATAGACATTTTGAGCACTCATCTTTAAACACTTACTGAGAACAATATGTGAACCTCACTCTTGATGAACAACATGCACAATGAGATCTAATTAACTTTGGGGTGATTGTAGTTTCGGACTGCTGGGATTCAGGGACAGTGCAATAACAATAAAAGAATAAAATCCTTGTGAATTGCACTCAGGGGAGCTTTTGGTTTATCATTTTGAGGATTTGAGCAGCAAGAAAAGAAAAATATATAGTGCTAGCCATGGACATCATTCAGTACCACTATCAGCATAGAAATTCCCTTTCATTCATTTTGAAGCAGTTCTCATTCTTCTTTAAAACTGGTTTCTCATGATAGTGAAGAAGATCAAGGGCTGGATTTCTAGAAAGATGTGCACATAATTTCAGGAATAAAAAGGCCATCCATTAGAGCACTTTATACAGACATGGCCATATGGTTGCATTGTCAGCATGGTGAACTGCATCTGGAACTGCAAGAAGCCTTTGCCCAGCTGCCCTACACATGCATGTGCAACATGTGCATTTGTATTCATCAATAACAGAAGAACAGTGTGTATATCTATAAAAATCGTGAGTGTACATTCATAACATCTATGTTGGCATTTCTGAATTATGGCTGCTGTCTCACCTTTAGGCCTTTTTAGATGTATTAGCAATAACTGAGTCCTAACTATCTTGCAGCTATGTTGGAAGGCATACAAAAACAGGGCAAACACTAACTTGTGTATAAAGCTACCTGATAAACTATCCTTATTTTTTTTTTTGCCTTCTTTTCTGTCATAGGTATTGGGTCTTTGAAATTAGATTAACCATTCTTAAACAGAGTTAATGTTTATTTTCAGATTTATCCAGTTCTTTACTGCAGAATTAAAGCTTAACTTGAAGGACAGAGGATTTTACCTGGCAAAGTTTCTCAGAAAACTTCTATCAACACTGAGATCACTTGCTTAGACTATGGATTTTCTCTCTGAAATTATATAGCTTTATACCAGTCCATTCCAGTAACTCAAATGTGTGAGCACTAAGTTGTGAAGCAGACAATCGAGATCTCAGAGGCAAAAATGAGAATCCCTAACAGTGTTTCTGAGGTGTTAAAAAAAGATTTTATTTGATGGCATACATGTTGTTCTATGGATAAAGTGTTGATATCTCTTCACTTGTACTTAATGTAGCTTGTCTACCAGCCATGCTTTGCTGTAAATTCAACTGAAAAAAATAAAGAACATTTTTGTCGTCCTAACCATGTATCACTGCACTCAAAGATTTGCATGTATTGAACTTCTATGCCCAAATATCCAGAGTGTGCCAAATGAAGTATAGTAAATAAATGTAAAATTATGATCCTGCAGTCCCTTTCTGTAATTTAAAAGTAGATACTGAAACATAAATAAGTAGAAACCAGGGATTTTTTAATTTTTTTTTTTTTTTTTTTCATGGAACAGGTCATCAATGAAGAACAACCAAAAAAGAATCTGATTTTTGACTGAGGTCCCATTTATTTTGGGAAATGAAGCTATTCTTGTTGTCAAGTAGTTAATTTTGCTTTAATTAATATTAAACCTAAAAGCCTAGTGCATATGTCTATTTTTATATCATTACTAGATACCCTCATGTTTTTCCCAAAGTCTTCTCTAGATGCCTAAATGCATCTGTTACTGAAAGGAGTTTCAGTGGTTTTTCACACAGATCACTCAACAGCATTGAACCCAACTTGGAAGCTCAGAGTCTCTCATTGATAGCTTTTTTCCATATGCCAGATTGATCCATTGACTGGGTTTTCTGCAGCCTTGCCATTTTCTAAAAATACAGCACATTCCAGCTGCTGAGAGCAAAATCCCAGTCCCAGTGGAGTTAATTTTTGTCTTTTTTAACAGCCTATTGTAAGAGACTGTATCAAAGGCTTCCAGGAGGTTGCAGTAAACTATTTTAACTGGCTCTTCTTCACTGACTCTTTTGTTCATGCTATAAAGGAATTCTAGTATATATAGGGCAAGACTTGCTTTTCTCCAAACTGTATTAATCCCTGCTAACTGCTATTCATGTGTGCAGTTTGGTTACTCTATCTAGCTTTAATTAGTATTTCAGCTATTTTACCAGGTACTCAGGAAAATCTATTCTGACTGCAATTGCTAGAATCTATTCTTCTTTCTATCTAGGTACATCATTTACTACTTCCCAGTCTTCTGCAATAGAGCTGATTTTAATGAGCAACTGCTCGTGGTTAGTGTATCTGAAGACAATACTTTGTGTTTATTTCAGCTATTCCCTGCCCCCTGGAGAGACTTAATCTTCACTTACATCTAAATGAATATAAATGTGACTCATTAAGTGGACAATTAGTGTTGTTTATGAAATTATTTTTCAAGTGCTTGCAGTTCCTAACCCAGGTCAGGTTCTGCTTTGGGATACCAAAGGTCTCCTTGCAAGGACAGTTGTTCTGACATTTAAGGCCATGCTCAGACCTGGAGCCTTAGGTGGACTCTGTTGCCAGCTCTGGTAAGGACTTTCTGTATGATATTTGGCAAGTCACTTTATCTTGCCATGTCTCTGTTCTCTTACAAGCACCATCCTGCTCGCCCTATTTGCCAATGAGCTGCCAATCCCTCTGGTTAGAAGGGTTTGTGTGAGACCTCTGTCTCCCTATCTGGACAGCTTGTCCATGCTCAGAGCTGGAGTTCCTGCATCAGGGGACAGCTTTAAATGGAGTGCATTTTGTTTAGGGTTGTATTTTATGAGATTGGCCCAACCTTAACCTAAGCTTGGTGAAAACATGGAGTGACTATCAAGACAGTGGAGTGGAACAAGGTTTTCTCTTATAACACATTTTCTCTAACACCATTTCCGGACCTTCTTGATATGTTAATTCTCTTTCAGTTTTCTGCATGAAGAATTTCCTTTCTTACACAAAACAAGTCCTCTAGGTCACATAAACATCAGATTGATCGACACAGGGACCTCACCTCATGATAATGAAGAAATCATCAACACCAATTCAAATTCAGATTTTCATCTATATTTTTGGATAAGATGAAAACAGCAACTTTAGTTTCTTTGGCAGTGAGATTTTTTCTGAGGCAGTAAAAGGGAGAAGTGCTAGAGAATTTTAGTTATAAAGGTTAGAAGACAAACTGAACAACAGTAAAGTAAATTTATAAAGAGCTCTAAAGACAAAGTACGAGCCTTACTGAATCTGCCTTTACTGCTTAATACCTAACACTTTATATACTCTAGAGAGAGGATTTAACTAGAGTGTTAAAAACCTATGTAAATACTCCCCCAAACTCTCCTTTTTATGTAAAACACCTTTCCATGCTCATAACACAAATAGGATTTTGCATGTATACCTTCTGTGCAAAGTTTGCTAAAGATTTGCTTGTATTTTATTCAAATGTTGAGTATGTTTGTTCCAGCCTTTTCTCCTGTGAGTTCTAATGATTTTTATTTTCTCACTACAATACCTATAATAGTGCACTGGTCTCATGAAAGCAGCAGAGGGTTGAGCAACTGAAATATCTCTTTTCTAGCTCTAAAGGCAGCATGCTTGGGAAGGTCATTTTTGCAACCTACCTGTGGATCAGCAGATGGCACTCTCGCAGGCAGTATATCAAGTCAGAAATCCTATTTGTAAAAAGGAAAAGGAATATATAACTCTCTTTACACTTCTGCGTTTTTGTTATCTCACCAGGTCACACCATTCTGTTGCCATATTTTTGATACTGACTCATAAATTCATTTTCCAGCTTCTGGTCCTGCACTCTGTTCAAATCAGTATGTCTTTTACATATGCTTCTAAGTCTATGACTTTCACATCTCCTTTTAACTTTCTTCTCCTAATCTGAAACGCAACATTGTCCAAATTAAATGGAAAGCTTATTTTACTCCATTTTTTGCTTCTGACTCAGAACATCATTTTTCTTGCTTTGTCTCATTTCAAATGGGTGTTAAAGCTGGACTTTTCCCTTTCTTTCCCTCATCATTCCTATTTTTTCCTGGTTCCTGTCTTGACCAGTACTGCACAAAAGCTCACATCGGGTTGAGTTTTGGGTAGCAAAACCTGTCCACTGACTTCTCTCAAGCCAGAAGTGCAGTGTGAGTGCAAACTGTGTGCAGTGGGGTGCAGCAGGCAATGCCAGAAAAAGGCCAGTCCTGTCAGACCACCTTGGAGCTGCAATTTCTTGTTCAAGAGGAGCAATGTGTGTAGCAGTAGGCAGCTAGAGGGACTGTCTGTAGCAATGTACCTGACTGGGTCTGCCTGGGATGGAGTTAATTTCCTTCCTAGAGGCACATAGAGTGCTGTGCTTTGGCTTTGTGACTAAAACAGTGTTGATAACTCACCAATGTTTTTTGTTTTTTTTGGCTGTTGCTGAGCAGTGCTTGCCCAGCATTGAGGCTTTCTGTTTTTCCTGCTCAGGTTCCCCAGCAAGTAGGCAGGGAGTGCACAAGAATTTCCCCTCCATTACCTCAGATTTGTCAGGTCTGTAGCTCTCATATATTTTTGCTGGATTATATAAATTGTGGTCCTTGCATTCTCACTCTGATCAGAGTGGGACACACTCTTCTGTGTATTCCTGATGGTTTGCTCCCCCCTTCTCCACAGCACTAAACTGATTTCTGTGCAGTGGCCTCTTGATGCCCATGTTTCCCCACAAGTATCCCTGTGCTGTCCTTCCGTGTTGTCTTCCATTTATGGAACAAGCTTTGGTTGGTCACTTCTTTCCTCCCTGTCAAACAGTCTGTCAGTCCTCATCTATGCTTTGACAGGTCTTCTCTGCAGTGATAAATTTCCCCCATTAGAAATTACTGCAGAGCCTGCAATTCAATATAATCACATGCAGACAACATATCATCTTGTACAGAAGTCTGAGCCACTTCCCCTTCAATGGCTGTTTCCTTACATTTTCAGACCAATGCATGTAATTTAGTCTGTGTGACTCCTATCAGCTGCAAAGAGTTAAATCCACATGTAAATCTTCAAAAATCTGGGGGTGCCTTTCCAAGTATTACATTATCTATCACTCTAATCATCCCGATAAATCTGATTACACATCTTTCAAATAAATAATGTTGGGTTTAGGTTTGCCTGGAGCTTTTACAGTTTTCCAATCTGTATCTATCAGCTGAAATTTCATGTGCACTCAGCAATTGTTATTCTGTTGTTAGGAATTCTGATATTGCTGACTGCAATAACATTCATTTGAATGCTACGGATGTAAAAGATTCTTTGTTTCTCATGCAGAGCTGTTAAATTTTAAGACAGCATTAGTTGAAAAACTGTCATTAGTAAGAGAATTTTTATGTCTGGTTTTTTTCCTTATTCTCATTTCAAACAGGTTCTGGAAACATTTTAGGTTTAAGTTAAAGTAGCACTTTAAAAATTGATGACACTATGGAAATTAAATCCTAGATCATCACCTAAAATTCATATTTGAAGTTGGCAAAGTTATAAAATTACTTGATATCATGATTTCACCCCCCCATTTTTTTTCAAATTACCAAGTTTAGGCTAATTCAGACTAAGCTGTTTTAGCTGTAACTCCTGTATGTGTCCAGAGCTGAGGTGTGTGAAATAATCTGCAAGCATCTGTACACATCTGTACTTAGGCATGACTTTTAGACATGTCTGTTTACAGAATCACATCTATAATGTTTTTAATTTTACATTCAGAAACAAGTGCATCCACCTTTCTGGTTCTATTACCAAAGAGCTTCACAAACAAAATTTATGTCACTGGTGTGAAAGAGACATATATTTTACAATCTTATCATGTTTATTAAGTGAAACAGAGTTCATCCTTTGCCACATTAGAGGCTGGCCCCACAAAAAAAGTTCCAAAACTTTCAATATTGCACATATTTATGCAGTACCTGACTCAGGGGACATAGAGAAGGGAGATTGACATTACCATGAAGAACAATGGGAGAGTGAGTCATAAGAGTGCCATGTATGTCAGGCACTGAAGAACTGGCGTCAAATGCAGACTGTTGTAGTTTTGTATCCAGAACTGGAAATTCTGGGAAGAACTCAGGCCTCTGATTGTCTGTCTCATCCAACTGGCATCATAAATTGTTTAGTGAAAAGATGTCTCTTGCTAGTAGTATTGTCAGGCTCCAGAGCAACTGAGAACAGACACTAGGAGTGCACAAAGAATTCCTGATGAGATGCACAACTAGTGACAGTGTTGGCTGGTGCCTTTATGAGTTATAAAAATTATAAATGTTATTATAAATGGTGAAGCCAATGAGATTCTTAGTATTTACAAGGAGCTCTGAATCACATCTGCAGACAGCAGGTCTGCAGAGCAGCTCATCAGTGCTGCAGTCAGGGGAAAGCAGGCACTAAATCAGTGACACAACACTGTTCTGTAGTGCGTGATATTATTGGAAGCATAAAGCTCTTATATAAAATGTAAATGTTGTGCCTGGAGACCTGTTATTGATAAAGAGCAACAGTCATTTATATTTTTGAGATATCAGAGGTATTGACTCTAACAGTCTGGGTAAAATCCAAACTGGCAAATACTTATCTGAGGCATACAAAGCATTCCTAATGAAATGCAAAGCTGATAGCAATTCAAGTTTTTCAGTATTTTATTACAGACATCAATATGTCTGTAATATAAAGCTTATCTGAGTGGAGTAAGTACACATACTTTCAAGTAAAATTAGACGTCATATCCCAAGAAGGTGGAAGAAACATCGAATCTATCTGCCTCACTGAGTGAAAGTGATCACATTTTGTAGATAAGCCTTTCATGTTGAAAGGATGTGAAAATTCATGTTCATATAGACATTTGTATTGTATTTCGCCTAAAATGCTTAAAAATAAAAAATATGTGAATTTGGGCAAGATAGAGAAGGTATTGAGGGAAAGCAATATAATTTAAAAATGGGAGAATATAGCTTTTGATTTTTAATTAGATTTCATACAACTTTAGAAGGTGTAATATTCTCCATATAACTTCCCTCCACATATTTCACATTCTCCAAATCTTTCTATTACTTTCTGGGAAACTATCTATTGTGGCAACCAGAATGGATTTAGATGTCCAGATAAGCTGTAATCTAGGTCTGCCTGTCCTCAAAAACCGAAAACCTAGCAGCATCTCCATTTTAGAGCATTAATTTCTCCTGGGAGCCTAAGCACAGTCACCAGTGTATTCTCAGAAGTAAACCAAACAAGACCTAGATATTTTTCTTATTTAAAAACCATCGGTAGTCAGGAGCTGAGGAAGACTACACTGAATTTTCCAAGAAAGATCATACCAAACTTAAACAGCACAGTGTCTGTATTTTCTATACAGATGAGAGTAACTTTATTCAAACAAAAGAAAACACATTTGAGGCTCACCTCAACATGAGCTGATACAGACCTCCAGCTTATTTTTCCAGGACACAGTCCTAACCTCAGTAGATAAGACTCATACTACATTAAATACAAGATTTCTGGCATCAGGGAGACAATTGGCATGGAGGGTCCAGTGAGATAAAGACCCCCCTAGATTTGCTCTCAATAGAAGAAAAGCCTTCCCTTTTATTTTAGTTCTTCCCCCTTTGACAGATATTACCCAGTCTTTGTCTGACCTTCATCACAGATGTAATTTGTTAGCATTTATAGCAACGCAGATGGGTCTGCCAGTCTTTCGGAGAAACTTTGTCATTCTGCATTTTGCAAGGGCTGAAAGGCTCTTGGAAATTAGAAATGTCACCTACAATGTCAAGTTGAGTTAAGTGTCCTTTTGTGCTCATTCTCACTTAGTCACTTAGCCTTGGAGCTTTCACTCTCTGCTGTCCTTCTGCAGCTGCAGTGGTGCTCACGTTGACAGGGAGAAATGACAAGACACATAAAGGATGAGCCCAACGAGATTCTGAAGGCAAACAGAAGACCAATGCTTGCAGAGACAGCAGCAAGAGCATTGAAATAATCTGATTCACTGAAAGGTTTCAAGGGAGGAAAATCTATATGGGAATATGTTGAAATGGTCGTGGTGCTGACAGTCTGAATAGGGAAGGAAATGAAATTTATGAGTCATTGAACATCCCAGGTGAGTTCTGGTGATTTGCTGATCAGCATAGTTGTCCCATGTGCTTTAGGCACTGTTCTCCCACTCAGTGCTCTCTCTGCATTTTCTATGTCGTATCTCCCTGATACTTCTTAAGGTTAACAAATTCATAACCAGTGGTATGATTCAAAGGCAACCAAGACCTCAGGGGTTGGATGACAGGACTCCAGAAATGCAAACAGGAGGGTTAGTGAGTGATACATTTAAATGGATGCAGGCATTCAAAGAATGCAAAGTATTCTTATTTTAGTTTTAATAATGGCATAATGAAATAAAACTAAGTCTAGATCTGTTTTTTGGGGGGTTTTTTTGAGTGCAGAGGTCTTGCAAGCACATGTTCTAACCTTGGTTGTGAGTATGGAGGTAAATCTGGGATCATGACTGCATAAGAATACTCTAAGGCACGGGAAGACACAGAGCTTGGCCTGTGCAGTCCTTCAGGACAAGCCAAAAAGTGACCCCTTCTACTGTGTATGAAAGTCAAGTATGTCAAAACTATTTCTGTTGCCAAAGTGTGATTTGGTTCCTGAAGAGGTTAGGAATCCTGCCATCATTTTGGAGTGTTTTGTTGTGTCTGGTCTCAGTGAAGAATCAGAAACATACATAATTTCTACTGAAAACCTAGAGTGCTTAAATATTCATATCATATACATTTTTAATGTAGAGACCAATTTACTGAATTTAAGTTCAGTGAAAAACATATTCCTCACTGGGAAAAGCTGAATAGCCACAAAAGTGAGTGGTGGAGGCTTTTACATCTCATTGGAAAAAGAGCTGTTTTCAGGCAAATATAAGGCAACCTCCAGTGTAACAAAAAGGCATTTATTCATGTGCTGAAAGAAAACCCTCTAAATAAGGTGATGGGAAGTTAGTCCCCTATTTAGGGGAAAAAAAGAAAGAAGAAAAAAAGCATTTTGGATTAAAAGTTTCAAACTCTTTTGTCCTTCACAAGTAGCTTCAGGATTTGGCATGGAGGATTCTAATTTTTCCACTGCAACACCTGGAGATAAAGGAGGAAAGCCACAGGGCACAAAATGACAAATCTGTGTTTTGAGAAAGGAATCCCTCCTTTTATGTCCCCCATGTAACTGCCCACCCCTGGATTTACCCAAAGGTCCCTAGTAGTCAGTGGAGATAAATAGGCCCATCTAAGTGCTGAATTATCACACTAAAACAGGATAAATTTCGCTTTAGAAGTGCATCTCTCTCCTGACTTACCTGTAAGAGTCTTTCAAGTAGCTAGTTTAGATGCAGCAATGGGATGAGCTCACCAATTTAAACATGTAAATTTAGGAATCTTTGTGCAGACACATAGGTTAACACTGAAACACAGGTGTCCATCACATGCAAGGGTCCAAGGCACCAATTACAGTCAGTAGAAGTCTAATCAGTGCAGCAATTGGAGTGTGGAGGGAAGTTCACATCCCTCTAAAGTAGGTGTGAATTCAATTGCTCTCTTGGCAGTGCCTGTTGCAGTCACAACTGTGACTTTCCATCTTGCAGCAGGCTGATTCTGCACAGGATCTTCTGCAGGTCCTGTGTTGTATCTACCAGCTGAAAAAGTATGTCTTGGACACCACAGAACATCTCCAATAGCCCTACAGATCTGAATTTATACAATTGACCTCTTCCCACAGTTTCCAGCAGGCTGAAACTTATTGAGGAGTTGCCCATAAAGCACAAAGGGAGGTGAGGCCTCAAGTGTTCTTCTAGGCACCTTCATTTAGGTGTTCTTAACCCCGAACTAAATTCTTGCTCTATGCTTGCTCTGCTGAATCCCATCATGGGAGCTTGTTCCAGGCATTTTGTCCCCAAGTCCTGGTTTCACAAAAAGCATTCGGGAAGTTTTGAAATGCTTCAGTAGAGCTGAATACCCATAAAATTAGGTCTGTGGGCTTTGGGGTCAGAGAGAACTCTGTGACAGTGCAGGACCCTCACTGCTGGACCTGCTAACCTAAACCCCAGGCAGGGGCTGCTCATGTAAATAATTTTTTCTACTTCAAGTAGATGAGCAGGCAGAGTTGAAAAAGATGGAAAAGTGCTCAAAATTACTGTGGCATTAAGGTAGGAAACTGGGCCAGAAGATGTCTGTTTCTGTGACTGCTCTTCAGAATGAAGGTGCTGTCATATATGGAGCTTTTCTTGACAAAAGAGACTTTCTCAAAGGCAGAGCACTGACCCGTCTGCCACAAGCCTCTGTGCCCTAGGAGTGCACAATGGCAGTAGTGGGACAACAGGAACCAGAACTATCAGAAAACCTACCTACTATTCATTAAAGAACCATGAAAACATGAAGTTCTGAGATAGTGGTTTTCATACAATTTAGTATTTTTCTGTTCTTTCTCAAGAAAAGAAAAAATAAATCCCATTATCTTTAGTTTTCCTTGGGGAGACAGAGATATTCTCTTAATCACAGAGGTCTCCCTTTATCTTTAGAAAGAAAATATTAGGAAAGCTACTTTGCTGCTGCTGCTTCATCTGTATCTGCGCTGTCTTCTGTACTGAACATCTGAGCTCTAAATTTGCTTAGAAATGTGTACATACATAAGTAATGCAGAAAAAGACAGTAACATGACTGAAAGCTGCAACACAGACAAGGCAATTGGTTTCACTGTATCTATGTCTGCTAAGGTGCATTAATCTTGAAAAAGCAAAATGATATTAATGGTAATTTGAAAGAAAGAAGTAGGCTACTTTCAGACTGATTTATTTCTCTGGGCAGCTTCACTGTATGCTGGTGCAGTTGCAGCTACAGCCCAAGGACAGTAATGTATGCAATTGCTGGCAATCCAGGTAGCCAGACATATTTTCAGGTTTGATAGACAAATGTCCATGTTGCCATGACTTCTTTTTTCAAAATAGTTTCTTTGTATTTTCAACATCTGTTGACAGAACCCTAAATATAGGAATTATGCTAAGTCTTTGCTCTGAGTACAATGCTTTTGTGATATGATCTATTGCAGAAATATCAAACTGAAATTGGATCAGGAAAGCATACTTGCAATTTTGAGCTATCAAAACAATGTAGTGTTGTTATACAGCATAGTTTCAGAAAATATAGTGACAAAAAAGATTGCTGTGGCTATTTTTAAGTTGCTAGAATATAAAAGTAGAGGCTTGCAAGGCTTCTTTTTTCCAATATTGCAATTTGAGACTTTGTGTTGACCAAAGAAAATATATTTAATGGGAATGAAAAAAAGTACTTTTTAGAAGAATAACTTATAAGAACAGTTATTTAGGCTAGAATATCAACAGTCAGAGTTATTTTTCTTCTGAGGCAAAGATTCTGAAATGGACAGTGCATACTTTGCCAATGTTCAGCACTGTAATGGAACCATTAGAGTAAATCACTACATTTGCTTCCCTGAGTACCCATGTAAATGATTGTGTTAACGTCTCGTCCATCAGCTCGGCACTATTCATTATGAAAATGTGTGTTTCAGCTCCAGCCCACATAAAAGGAGGTCTGATGAAGGAGATTTGGTGGAGTTCAGTGCTGACAAATCCCATAGCAGATATGTGTAACTGAAGGGGGAAAATTATCACTGGAATCCAAAATTGGCATTATATGTTTCCAAAACCAGGGCTGGCTAGATCTAAGGCACTACTTATTTACCTCTACATGGATCTGTTTTCTTTTCCAATGCTCCAAGCCTATAGTCCCAGCAAGAGCTCACACAGAGCTATTTCAGTCTGTCCTGATATCTTGGTGTTTAAAAGAATGTGATGTTCCATGTACATGAAAATTCAGTTTAAATATAGCTCATGCTATAATAAAAATCATCAAAGAAATGTACAGTTCCTCATTGAGTCACTCTTATGATAAAAATCATGCTAAAATTTAGTCAAGACCTGCATTGCTAATAAACCAGAATGTCATTTTGCTGTAGAATAAGTAAAATGGAACAGTTTTTAATCCAATTTAAATTTGAAAGAGCATGTGTTAGATCTGCTCTTAAAACTTGGCCCATTCCCACTCAAAATGCTCACCAGTCTGTTCCAAATTGTCTCAACACCACATTCCATGTTTTATTTTGTGTAACTACAAGGTCTGGGTAAAGTCTAGTCAGGATTTTCCAGTTGTTCATGTATCCAAGTCTTCTTCTGGGAAGCAGAGGCTGAAAGGAAGCATTCCCCTGGTAAGCCTTTGGGCTGTGAAAATACACTCTCACCCCACATGGTTACTCTCCCAGTTGGAGAACTCTTCCTTAGAGGATTCTGCATTGATGCCTACCTGGACAATGCAGGAAGCAGGAACTGGAAGTACTGAAGAACTGAAGTACGAAAGTACTGAAAAAGGTTGCTGAAAGTACAGCAAAAGGCTCAAGTTAAAAATTTGTCATCTGGTTTGCTGTGAATATCTCTTTTGGACAATATAATAACCTTGCTTTAGATTAAATGAGATTAGATGGATTGAGCTAATGACATAAAATGAAGTATACACACTGAAAATGAAATTCTCAAAGGCATTTGTAATTTGACAGAGATGTATTTCACCATGGCATTTCTTCCTGTAGTCGACTCATTTTGGGCCAGGATTTTGCACCATGCACTGCAAATGCTGTTTCAAAATTTCTAGTTGTTGGACACCAAATATTAGGACTACTGATAAAAGAAATGGACATTTAATTATCCTACCACACATACTGAGGGACATGAACTTGAGAGAAGGAAAAGACAGCATAGTCTGCGTAGTCTCTTCCATAATAACTTCACTAAATGCAAATAGGACTTCAGGGAGGACATTCTTCATAGTAAGAAAGTTATGACAATATGGTCTGAAGATAATTGTGCAAAAGTGTGTTGCAACAGTTGAAGGAGAATGAAAGGAGCTCTTGGTCCTCATAAAATCTAAGTACTCAGTTTTCTGCCACTTGGTTTTCCTGAACAGTATTTTAAACCAAACATATTTTTACCAGATACAGAAGCTGTGCTCTAAAAAAAAAAAAAAAAAAAAAAAGCAAATATCTCACTTTTAATTCCCTGGTTTAGCAGTATGATTTCTTAAGACATGCATGTAGCCTCCTCTTTTTGCAATGCTATCTCAAAGGGGAAAAGACACAGCAACCTGGTTTATTCTAGAAACAGCAGGTAGTTTGATCTATTTTTACTGCAGATCATTTCCCAGGATACTGTGATTCTTATATTTTTAATCAAATGTGTGAATCGAAAACTGTGGTGTGACCTTTGGAAAAGACACTGCAGGACATCAGCTGAAGCTGTGAATAGTTTAAGTGCAAACAGGAAGTTGACTCAGTTGTTCTCTAACAAAAGACTGCGGTAATTTATGGAGTAGGAGTTGCAGTTTCAAAACATTTTTAATTGCTGCATTTGATCTGCTAGGCAGTATTGTGTGACAACAGCTAAGAATGAAATGTCAGTGCCTATGTTTCAGCATAAATTTATGCAGTGTGAAAGCAAAGAACCCTGTTGATTACAGCTTTTCTTTCTCTAAGTATTTCAGATTTACCTGAATTACTTTCAGGTTAAATGTGGTGTGAAAAGGTCCTCAGTCTTGTAAAGCATTTAAGTAGATGCATAAGTTTGTTATTATTAAGTCTACTTATGATGAAAAGAAAATTTATTATATAGGGGAAATAAAATGAGAAGGTATTTCACAGTGACCTATGTACCTGGGAAAACTCGTTTGATAAATGGGTCACTCTCAGGACAAAAATGCTTTAATACTTATTCTGTATTCTTTGCTTTTAGTTGATTATTATGGCAGCTTAAGCCTAAGAAAATTTCCAGAAGTTTCCCTTACAGGAATTAAGTTACATGTATTGATGAGTAACTAATTTATCTAACTTGAAAAAAAAATCCCCATTTTCATATTTTACAAGACATTATTTTAGAAAAAAACAAACAAGCAAACAAAAAAACCCAAAAACCAAACAACAAACCCAAAAAAACCAGGACATACAATTATGGGCTTGAAGTCTCCTTGAAGTTTATAGAACATAAAACTATTTCTACAGCATACTTTAAAAGTCTCACTCATACACTTCCACAGAGGACAATATACCATATTGGTGGGTGCATGCTGCCTTTTGGCAGTGTCTGTGATATATAACGTGGGCATCCAAGTCTTCCCGTAAACCATGACAATGAGACATAAACCCTCTGTGAACAAAGTCCTGAGTGATTTCCAGAGATATCCACTGATTTTTGAAGGCATCAGAAATGTGCAATCCCATGAGTAATTTTTATGCAGTGGAACAGATATGCAAGATAATAGATATGCTACTAAAAAAGAAACTGTTTCTGTCCCAAAATGTGTTATCATTTTCTTAAACAAGGAGGGAATTTTGAAGATATTTGTCATTAATTATAGAGAGGATAATTACTTCTCTGTGGCTAGACAAACATTTATGTTCCTACATTAATCAGGAGCTATGTTTTGATAGGACCACCAAAAAATGCATGTGAGGATCAAATATGTGGATATTCATGTACTGATGCACACTTGTCATTCTCAAATTTCCTAGAGGAGCATGAATCAGTAAAGTTTTTCCTGTTTTTTCCTGATGTCTTTTACAAAGTGGCTTTTGAAACAAAACAAAACCAAAACAAACAAACAAATAAAAAAAAATCAGGCTTTTCTTTATTATAAATGTTTGGTCTTATGTTCTCAGTAAGTAAATAATGAGAACTTTGGCAAGAAATTTTGCCAATTGGAATATTTGTAATGTAACAATATAGTAAGGACCAAAAGCTTTTATACTTGTATAGAAATTGTTTAGCTTTCAGTGGGCAAATTTTACTTAGAACAGATTATTCAGAATTACAGATTCTTTTCATAGATATTCTACTAACATTTAAAAGAGATAGTTTAATTTCATTACTCATTTTTTTATCATATTTTATAATTAATTTTTAATGTACAGTTTTGCCTGTCAGTGTTTTGCAATAAATAAATCTGGAAAGCTCAATCTTTTAAATTTGGTGTACTCTATTGTCTCTGTAATCAAAATGTCTAATTTCAGAAATATCTGTTTAAAACATTAACAAATCAGTTAGAAATGCTGCAGGCTATTTACATACAGTAGTATCAACATTAAGTTTGTTTTAGAGCATCTTTCATATGAAAATTTTGTAGTGACAAGAAACTTATGAGATAAATTTTTATTAACAGTTTTAGACATTTTCAGACTTGGATAAAGGATTTTCAGTAATTTCTTCTGTACTTGCTCTTAAGGAAAGAACTGTAAGCCATATTTGACACATTCACTTTCTGCAAGGAGAAAAAGACAGTGAAGAAAACTGACAGCCAGAAAAATGAGATGAACGACTTAGTAATTTTCATCTTGTAAATAATTGTCATGATGCTGAGGAAAGGTTTTTCTCCAGATGAATAAATACAAAACAATATACCTGCATGTTTTCCATGAAAAAGTCACAGCAATAATTGCACGTGTTGTCAGTAGCCAGGATTCTCAATTTCAAAATCCTGACTGCAGTGAGAATTTTAATAAATGAAATAA
Source organism: Passer montanus (assembly GCF_014805655.1). NCBI lineage: Eukaryota > Metazoa > Chordata > Aves > Passeriformes > Passeridae > Passer > Passer montanus. Next base: position 4,278,753 of record NW_024369485.1, read on the forward strand.
AGAAAGAAATGCAAAATGCAGAACCAAGCCTTTGACTGTCCCCTCGTTTTAAAGAGATCACTGCAAACCAAGGATTATTGTTCATGCTGTTAATGCTACTGAAGAGAAATTCTGATAACTTGTGACTTAAGACTGCTTCTCAAAAGTTGCATGGAACAATAGAAATGAGAGCAAGTAATCATTAGAACAAAACATCTCCAGTAAGTGTCACTAAAAAAAGATACGTGGAGAGCAGTGGGGCATAGTCAGTCCCCATCATAGTGGGTATTTTTCTGTTGTTCATTTTTGGCTTGAAGAGCTTAAAATCAGAAAGCAGAGGATTCAATCAAAGTATCAGACTTGGAAAAGAAGACAAATTTTCCATCAGAGATTTCCAAATGAGGTTGAATTTCCTTCTGTATAGATGCTGCTACTGTTCTGGACAGATTCAATTATTTCAGAATCTTGCTTATTGTTCCATGCTTATCTTTCTTTCTTCATTTTATATTACCCTCACATCTTAGTCATCTTTTTCTGCCTGGAGTTCTTTGTCCTCTAGGTAAAGCACTCTGAGATACTGGACAAGTCAGAATTTCTCAGTTTGAAGGAAGGATCTGTTCAGAAAAGCCATCTGTGCTTCCATTTTTGAATTCTGATCAGTCTGATACAAGAAAATAAGGCAAGGTCAGTCTAAGGTCAAAAGCCATTTTTGGTGGTCACAGAAGTTTATGCTCTTTAATCCTATCAAGTTAGCAAAAAACACATAATAGAACAGGATAAACATATCAGAATTACCTGGACATTTTCCAGTAAAATTAATTTCTAAGTAATTTCATTTTCAGAGAAGTGATTTGCCAGTCTAAAAACTCAGTTTAGCTTTTGTTGAATAATGGACTTCATAATCCACATGTTTGGGACAGGTTCACCAATCTTGTGTCTATGGACTCTCTTCAAGCTTTTGCAGAGTCAGGAGCCTTCAAGTCTGAAGTGCTTTTGCTGGAGCAGAGGTTCCTGAGTTACTCTTCTGCCTCTGCATTAGTGATGTCTGGAGTATGAAACAACTCTGTTTGAGGTGTGGATTTCCTACAGCAGAGTGTTCCCCGACTCTGAAATACTCAACTGTATTTAACTTGCCAAAACCTTTCAAAAGCTGTGAAAGATCATTTAACATTTTTTGGAACAAGAGAGAGACTGGGAATAGCTAAAAAGTGTAAGTTCAAGGTTGATTTTCAAGAGCAATACCATGGAAGGCTGATTATATTTTAAACAAGAAAAAAAAAGGATAAAAACAAAGCAAAAAAACCAAACAAAAAAACTAAAACCCAAACACCACGTCAAAAAAGCAGAAAACTACTTAAGACTACAAAATATTATATTTTTTTTCATTATAAAATGTGATACATTAAAAAAAAAGAAAAGAAAAAAGGAAAGTCTCTCCGGACAGAAATTCTGTGTTTCAATTATTTCAAGCATACAGCATTCACCAAGGAAATAGGCTCTTTATGAATAACAGTGTGTGACTAGGAAAAGAGAGGACTGCTTCTGTGTGCAGCCAGATCTACCACATCAAGTCCTCAAGTACCTCCCATCACAGCAAGATCCTGCGGATTTGTTAGACACTATAGAACTGGGAAAGATGACTTTAAGGTATCTTGTGACTCTTGCCTCAGCTATCAAGTCCCTCAGTGAAATACCTTTTCAAAGAATATCTCTATCTCTCCTACTGTTCTTAAATGTGTTGTTTACATTAAGAAATTTATAATACTGACATTTAGCATTTGCCAGTGAAATATAATGTTCTTTAGGTTAATTACCCTTCCTACACACAGTGACAAGTACTATAAGATATTGTCTGTAGAACAGCTGGGACATTTTGTGGGGGTTTTCAAAACCCTAAATCTCCTATGAGATGTGAACAATACTGAGTGTGGGAAATGCTTTATGGCAGTATAGAATGATGTGTTTAATTAAGTGCTGTATACATGCACTCTACACTCCCTCAGCCCCATTACAGCCTGTTCCTTGCTACTGAATGTGCTTTTTACATTCAAAGAGATTCAGCACTTGCAGAACAACTTCAAGGAGTCAATGACTTATGGACTGGATCCTGCTCCATTGAAATAATTGGAGTGACTTCCATTGACTTCAACAGGAATTGGATCATGGCCCTCAGCAAGTAATTTCAGTTCAGCAAACCTGCACAGATTGAAGAAAGGTTCTTGAAGCATGTGAAAGTCCCAAAGCTGAGGATTTGTTAAGGAAGCTTTCTGAATCACTCTGAATAAGTAAGGAGAATGAGTATATGAACCTTTCCTGAACAAACCTCTTAAATTTATTAAAATAATGATGCCAAATAAAGAATAAAAATATTGAAATATGCAATGAAAAAAGTCATTATGCTTTTATATATTTTTAATTTTTACATAAAACATGATTTCTAGATTTTTGTCAAAAAAAAAAACCCCATTGAAACTTAAAGCACCCACTGAAAGATGAGTCTCTCTACTTAGTAGTTTTAGAAAGAGAAATGGCAGGATGTGGCCAGCCCAAAAATACAGCCCTTAGACAGAAATGAGAGAGGAACAATCATAGATTGTATGTTCTGAGGGTCTCAAGTAGGCCTCCTCTCCCTCTGCTGGCTGTCCCTGCCCTTTTGTGACTCCTTCATATTTATTTTGACTTTCTTTGTGCAGCTACCCATTGCAACTGATTCTGCAACTGCAAGTTGGCTTGACAACCAAGGTAAACCAGAAATTATCAAAAAGCTGTCAGATGTTTAGCTTCCTTTCTACCCCTAGAAGTATAAAAATCTATTTGACCCATTCCTGTGTACTGACTCCCTCTGTCTTCTAAGTAAACCAAAAATTATCAAAAAGCTGTCAGATGATTAGAATTTCTGTTTAGCTTCCTTTCTACCCCTAGAAGTATAAAAATCTATTTGACCCATTCCTGTGTACTGACTCCCTCTGTCTTCTAAAGTAGAAACTGGGGCAAAGTCACGCCATGCTCAATTTTATACTGGTCCTTTGTAATAACACAAAATGTACCACACGATCCAGACCCACTGCTGGAACTGCTTTCCTGCTTTCACTTAATTCCTCTTGTTTTATTGCCAAGTAGGTCTGTGAAAGAAAGAAAGACTAAAAGTCCTAAGAAAACCAGACTATTTTTACATAACAACAATCCCAGTCTGAATCATGATTACTTTCTTTTGAACAAGTAACAATGAGAAAGGCAAAGATATTGCAAGTCTTATCAGAAATACCCAAATAGTATGGACATCACAGAGTGATTAAATGAAAGACTGTTGCTCCAACTTTAGGAAAATGATTCAGTGCTGAAGCATTTGACTGGAAAACTGAAACAATTATTCATAGATTGGCACAAATTTGGAAATGTATTTTTTTAACCATAATGTATGAAATATAATTTGTTTTTTCCCATAATAGAGGTAAAGGAAGAAATACACAATGACCTGAATGTTTGGACAAGCTTGTGTTTTAGTACAGTGGGATTACATTTTCACATAAAATGTTTAGTATGTCAAGGGCATCAAGTCCCTAAGAATGGTGGAGACTAATTGGGGGATATTTGAAGATTAGTTTAGAAGAAGAATGAGAACTGCTCTATCAATAACTTCCCTAAAAAAATCAGCTAAGTATCTCCCAACAAAGCATCTGAGCTGCCTAAGCCTACCTCCAAAGTTAGTAGATAGTGGCATCTCAGTGGAACAGTGCATTAATCTCATATATTAACCTAATGTGGAACTCATTGTGTGATGCTGGGCACAAGACCGTCTAAACTCCTGTCTGTGATTTATGTGTCCAGTGTCATATAAAACTGGTTCTTTAAGGTTTGTTGTTGGATTTTTGTTTGTTTGTTTATTCTGACATTGTAGTTTTTTAGCACTGTATAGAACACGGTCTAAAGCCTGATGGGTTTTGTGTCTCTACTCCACATTTTCCTTCCCTCAGAAATATTCTCCAGGGACAGAAATCAGACACAACTCTGCTGAAGGGTGACACGAACCAGAAGAGATAGAGTCCATTGCAATCCCCTTTTGCAGACACTGTTCCACCTCTCCCTCTCCCATACACTCTATTCAGTGATGCTACTTGTCATAGGGACAGGGAAGATCAGAGCCTAGCACTGATCAGCTACCCCAGCCAGCCACCCTCAGGGCAGATACAAAGGACATTGCCAGTGCTTTTCCTTATTTCTTATTCCTTATTTCTCTTATTTTCTCTGACTTATCTGAAACTGGGGTGAGCTCTTACTGCTATGTCTTAGTCTTGCACCCACATCATGTGGGGTCACTTCCTCAGCAAGACTGTTATCCTGACCAAATTTAGAAGAAAATTGTTTTTGTTCCTTAGGGATTGGACACAAATGGGTTCTGGCAGGAGTAAGGGAAGAATAGTAGGGGTTAATAATGAAGATATAGGCAGTAAGTCAAGAAATCAGACTTGCTGTAACATGGAGAAACACTCTTCTGGTGTTGAATGTAAAACAACTTCCTGTTCTCAAATGTAAACATGACATTTGCCTCTCAGAGAGGGACGGAGATTCACAAAGACCTCAGGCCATGCTCAGCTGCCATCCCAGGATGCTCTACCCCCTCCATTCCTGCATGCTTGATATGCTCAGGATATGAAAGAACAAATAGAGAGGTCCACCCAAATGGCTCACAGAGATGTCTACCAGGACCTTGTATCCACAATTCATATAGGTGTGGATCAAGTACAGAGATCTAATTTTGTTTTAGGGCTTCTTGTAGATGAAATAAAGGTGAATTGTTCTGTAAGTTTCCTCCCCATACTATTGCAAGGGTCCAGTTTTTGTCAACTGGGAAACTGATTTTAGGTGCATTCTATCAGGACTGCATGAGCAGCATATTGGGAATTTTTATTTCACTCAGTTGCAGCAAAGAAGTCTATGGTCTCCATCATTCAAGACAGAAAAAGACCAACAAAACATGTTATAAAACATTGTTTCTAAAAGTAAATAAAAGTTACAGGCAAATAGTGAAATCCATCCAAACAAGGAGGCCTCCTGATAGCTTAGATGATGATTCCAGTTTTCTGGTAAATTAGAAGAACAAAGATGAGAAAGCAATGAAGCAACAGTGGCATGTAAAAAAACAGCTTTAACAGATGAATAAAAAGATGTGAAGATGGGATATTATGCCAGTTGCCATGCTTGGCAGGGATAGTTTGACAGTACTGCTGGGAAGACAATAAAACAGAAAGGAAAAACAGTTTTCATTTCAGCTGCCAGGATTACCATATTTTAGGGTTTTGCAGTGACACTTTTATATTTATGTGCTTCTGATCCTGAGAAATCAGAGAAACAGAGTGGACAGGAGAGATACAGAGGAAGACTGCAACAGCAGCATTTCTGGCACCATGGTCTTGGGGTCTGGTTGCAATGTGGGCCTTGTGCCTTGGTGCAGCTCAGCCTTGTTCTTCCTTCCCTTAAACTCTCCCTTTCCACTTTTTTCTGTTTAATTATAATCTGGCTTTGTTTGGCCAAACCTCTCTATTTATTTATTATTCTGTTTTCTTAATTTTCTCTTTGTTTTCTGTTGTTGTTTTTATTGTTTTCAACCCTGTGACCAGAAAGATAGCTAATAGCAATGTCTTAAAAAGCTTGACATCAGTTCAAGCCTGCCAGGTTCTTGGAGTGGCTGATAAGACTTTGCGCTGTGCTTGTCTTTCTCCAGCAGCAAGGTTACAAATCAGAGTCAACAGTACAAATAGAAGCCTTTTTTTTTTTTTTTGGCTATTTTCCCTCCTCTCTTTGCATATGTGCTTGTCCTGTTTTATTTCCGAGGGAGCAGGCCCAGATTCCAATAAAAGAGACAACAAGTACAGCTCTAGCCATCTCAGCTGCTTTTTCATTTTATTATTCTCTCCCAAAGGGGAAGTTAATATCATCTTAATACTGCATAAAAAGACATTATCAACCAGGGAATTTTCCCCATAAAAAGGCTCTGCAGCTAACAGAAAGGCGAATAATGGATGCTGCTAAAATGAAAGTCTCCTTGAACACTTACATAACAAATAGATTATTTCCTTGTCTTCTGCATTTTTTCATAAAAGACTTAAAAGATTTTAATAGTGATCCTTTGCTATAAGATTTAGTGGCTGCATTTCTGCAACTCCATTCCCATGGAAGGTGCAGCCATTCTGAGCTCTGTAAAGAGAAATTCATAGCAGCACCTTGCCCCCAAGCTTCTCTACTCCAAAGTGCAAGCAATGCCCACAAGACATGCAATGCCACCCTGCAGCCAAACTATCTTATTTATTTTGGTTTCTAAGGGTATTTACATTGCATATATATGTAATTTTTGCAATCTTGACACATGAATTTTTGTCTTGTCGGATGGGAAGCACAAGACTCCTTCAGGCCCTTAGCTGGGGAAGGTGTTACACCGTGACACTGTCCTCTGCAGAATTGATTATCTCCTCTCCACGTGGGCTGGTGCATCTGAGCAGATCCCATTGTAGGGTGGCAGTTCATGGGCCAGAGAGGTTGCCAGGCATCTCTGGTGTCTGTGGAGTTTCAATTCAAAGCTCTGCATTATCTCTAATGGCATAATAGCAAAGGGCTCCTTGGTATGAAGGGAAGTGAAATGTGAGGCTGTGTCACTGTCACTTGTGACAGCATGAGGTTTTCCTACTGTGCAAAAACACAGGTTATCAGCTCAAACCTGAAATAGAAAATGCTGATATTTAAGAAAATGTATGATATATAGACAGAAGCTGCTGGAAGATGGGGAAAACCCATCAAAACAGCTGTTTGTCTCTTGTCTAAGAGATGTAATGTATAATGACATCTATTTTCTTCATTTTCCATTTTTTGGAAGGGCAATAGAGAACCACACAACTTAGATTCATCAGTTAAGAATTTTTAACTCTTTCTACTGAAATGTCTTTCTCATAGAAGGCACTACTTTGACCTTTGCACAATGGCCAGCAGCACAAATTGGTAGTGCATAAGTTAAAAAAAAGGCATTAAAAAGTAGTAATTTGATATTTTTACTGGGGGAGGGGGGGGTGTGGGGTGTGTATATCCACAAATGAATAAAAAATGTTTTATTCAGTCAAACTAATCCTGTATAAGCTTTTCTAGTCCTGTATCCTGTCTCCAGCTGTAACCAAAACTGAATACTGAATGCATGCAAATATGATTTACATACAGAGACACACATGTACATTTGTATGCATGCAGCATCTGTGAAATTCCCCACATCTGACATCCCCCATGGCTCCTGGTCTGAACCTCAAGGCCTTCACATCCACAGTGGGATCTTTCACTGAAGTATTTCACAGTAAAAGTAGCAATCACTGGGCATGATGTGATCAGCAGACATAAAAGGCAGTGCTGATGTATGATACATGCAAACCAGAAGAAGAATCAAATTAATCAAAATTAAATCAGTTTACAGATGTATAAGTGAGCAACTTTCTATGGTATTTTCTGGTGGATAGGCAAAACCATCCATCAGTTTGGAGGAAATAGAAACATTCAAGCCAATGGCAAAAATATTCACAGACTCTACTGAACTGTGTATTTTTCTGTGTTGGAGAGAGATGGAGGAACATGTGACTAAACAATGTGTTGAATCAGATGCCAGGAAGAGTTCACTTTTTATGTTCTTCTCCCTTGGCCTTTTTAAATTGGGAAGGGATCCCAAAGGTACCCAGCCATGTAATCTACAGCAGAGAAATTGCTATGGGCCCCAAGACAAAGCTTAAAGCACAAGATGAGAAGATGAACTCATTTCTTCCCATACTCACTGGGCTATTTCTGGTCAAGCTGTGCTTCTGCAGGTAGGAGCTGTAAAGGGTTCCAGGCACATGAACTGCCATCTCAATTGCTCATAGCAGCACTTGGGGATTTGGAAGCAGATGTCTCTGTGCAGGGATGCTAGTCTTTCAAGGATTGTTTCCTTTGTCATCATCTCAGTCCCTGAGAGCACAAATTGGCAACAGGAATGTGTGTTTTTATCGACAAATTAGGACATTATTAGTATATTTTTAAAAAACAAAGTTTGCAGGTAGACAGTATGTAACCTTTCCTCTTGAATTGAGTCATTTATTTCCCAAAAAGTCAGATAATGGAAAAGATGCTTGAAACGGGGTCTTAATATTTGCTTTTAAGCTGTGAGGCCTTGTTACTTGCCTTGGCAAAGGATTCCAACGCATCCCTCCCCCAGCATATGTGAATCTTAGGGTTGTGAGACCTCAGCATTCAGGTGGAAAAACGCATAGATTGAAATAAAAATGATTTAATGGGCAAAGCAAACACCACATATTCAAGAAAAACAAAGTAAGAAATCCATTATTCTCTTCCCATGGGCAGGCAGGTGTGCAGCCATCCCTAGAAAGGCTGGGATCCATCTCATGTAATGGTGACTTGGGAAGACAAACACCATCACTCTGTCCCCTCTTTTTCCTTCTTCCCTGAGCTCTTTGTGCTGACCACAATACCACATGGTCAGGGATATCAATTGGGTCAGTTGGAGTCAGGCTGTGTCCTCTCCCACCTATTTGTGTTCCCCCAACCTCCTTCTGGTGGAGTAATTTGAGGAATATAAAAGAGCTCGACGCTGCATAAACACTGCTCAATAATAATCAAAGCATCAGTTTAATATATGAAATATCATATGAAATAACAATAATTAAAACTGTGTTATGAACACTGTTTTCAGCACAATTTCAAACCATACCCCCATAAAAGCTGCCATGAAGAAAATTAACACAAGCCCAGTCAAACCCAGCACAAGAATGCTTGTCCTATGCATTTTCCATTCAGAGGGAAAATATTTTGTAATTGTCCACGATTATTACAAGTCAAACCATGCTGCATGAATTTGAATGAATTTGATTTTGTTTTAGATTTTATAAGGATCTTTATTTCTTTTTTCCTATTTTTGTTTTTTAGAAGACACAATCAAAATAATTAAAAAATATAATTAAAATGCAGAACGACTCTCAATAGCGTTTGTTAGAAAATGTGGAATCCTTCTGCTCTGATTTAGTTTCTCTCAGGAATATGATTTGAATGATAGGTTCCATATGATGAATTTAGATTGACAGTAAAGCTCTGAAGTTCTGTTTTATTGTGGTCAGCTCTTCTGTCCAAGTTCTGTTTAAAAGAGTAAGAAACCAGACTGTTCAGATTTTAGCAGAAGGCTCCAGTCTGTATTTTTATATCTCCATCCATGCAGACTCCCATTTTGAAGCCTATCAAACTTGTCAGAGTTGTCTGTCTCCACAGCTCTGATATTTTCTCTTGAAAAAGCCAACAGCAGAGCATAAAGATGAGAGTCTTTCCTTCACTAATAATTTCACTGCAAATTTACTGATGACAATAAACAAGATAAAGCTATAATGATGAAATTAAGATTATTGTTTAGTCACATGTGATAAAACAGCAATGTGAATTAAAATCTCCAAAGATATAAGCACTTGTAAGCCTGACTATCAAGAGCCCTCTTGATGGATGGACCTCTCTGGCACCGTGGCTGTGCTCTTGTGCAAGTTGTACAAGTATTTATTGGGTGGTTGATGTGATGTGGTTGATGATGCCTTATCTAGTATCAAGTAGGCAGGGACAAAAATTTGGCTTCATTAGGTTACTATGCAACCATAATGTAACCAATAGTCTCAGTCAGTGGTTGAAGATTCAGGACACTGAATGAAATTTTAAAAAAATCTGTATTATTGGTGATACTATGAGCCAAATCTTGCTAATTAATTTTTTATTTAACCTTACAAAAAGTATTCTACAGGAAGAGTAAGTTAGATCACCATAAGGTTTCTAAAATTCTCTAGGGAAAAATGTGAATAGAAAAGACATAAAATATTGTATACATTTAAATATGTATGTATGTATGCATGTATGTATGTATGTATGTGTGTGTTATTTTTATTAATTATTATACATTTATTTGTTATTTCTTTTATTAAAATTTTACTTCCAATTTGAAAAAGTGGAACGAAAAGAGAAGAAAAGTAGTGGACATGATAAAAATCAATGGCTGGGAAAATCACTTTTTTACTTTACCTCTTCACTGAAAATAGAAAAAAAAAATAAAGCATTTCCTCAGAAAATTATAGTTTTTCAAGAAAAAAAATGCACCTAGCAATCCACTAATGAAAAAATTTTCAATATCTGTATGTGTATTTTTATTGGATTTTATTCAGATGTCAATTTGCTCCATCAGCTGAAATTGCTGTCCAGTTCAGCAGCTTAGTGAAATCAGGGAAGGGAAAGGAAAATGAAGACAAATCCCTCTCCAGAACATAAAACCTATGTCATAGCATACGCTTATTTTGAAAGGTCAAAGAGAAAAGTAGAAAAATTTGCTCAATCACTTTTCAAAACTTATAATGTTATGATTTCATCAAAATTTAAAAAAAAATAACTAGCTACTCTATCAGCAGTAGAGATGTGTATTCATACTTGGCTACATATCTAAGAATTCCCCTCACATTTCACCATTGGCTAAGGACAGTGTTTTTTAAAAACATCCATCTGAAAAAAAAGGAAAAAAAAATTCTCTCCTTTCTTTCAAAATCCAAAAAGATTAAGATGCTTTTTTCTGGTTCCATTCCCAGTCTCTGCTTTACAGCACTCTTCAGCATCGTTTGTGTTCACCTAAAGGAAATAGCTATTAGATAAAATAAATATTTTAGAATTGCATTATCATAATGCATTCATAAAACTACCAGAGGAATTGAGTTCTAGAGTAACTTCCAGAGGTGAAATAAAAATTCCCTGAATTAACTATTTTTTGGAAGACATCTGATTTTATATTCCTGAATTATCCTTTGGCATAGCTGCATACACCAAAAACAATTAATACAATGAATGGTGCCACTTTCTTTAGTTAGGTGCTGAATTTGAATATTTCATTCAGAACCTTCTGACAAGGAAATTATAATTCAAATATTTATTACCTCACAATTTTAAAGAACACTGTAGTTCTGAAATTCTAAAATATTTGGACTGGTTAAGCAATCAGCATGCCCTGGTGATGCATGCTCCCATACCCATGGAATTCTCACTTCTACAATATGCCTGTGGCATTTGTATTAAGAAACCAAATCCTGTCTCTTCACCTGAATTAAATCTTTTGGTATTCATATTTTTTTAATATATTAATGCAATACCAACATCAATACTGATATTCTATGAGTTATTGGACTGCAAATAAATGATAGTATTCTCTAGTATACATTTTTCAGGAGAAAAATTAAAAAGAAATTCTATATTTGAAAAATATGAAAAATATAATATAAAGTTTACATTTATCTCTCAGAATAATAATCTTATAATAAAAACAACTCCAGGATCGATGACAGAGGGATTTTGTCTACAATGTTTTACCTGTAATTCCAAGCTGCAGATAAAAGGACATAAATAACATGGGCATGCATTGCCCAGAGATTTAGACATTTTCAACAATTTAGTTTTCTGAAAATGAACAAAACCCTCAAAACAAATAAAATCTTGTGGGAGATTATTTCTGTATAGAGAATGCTTCCTTCAAAATTCATTGGTGATGATTTCACCAGGAACAAAACTCATGTGGAATTTTCAAATAGGTCTTGCCATGGATAAGGAAAAAACAAGTCTCAGTGTTCCTTCTCAGAGTTTGTTATGACCAAAATGGTTTCTGTGGGCAAAGAGGAAACACTTCTTACTCATAAAGCCAAATAATTATTCATTGTGTGAATGAAATCTTAATGGCCTCATGAAGAATTAGTCTTAATTCAGATGTAATTATTACATAAAAAGAAAGAACACTTTAATGATGAAAAGTTCTCAGTAGTAATAATAAAGTTAATATTGTTATGCACACATTTCTCAGATTCTACCACTTTTCCTGGAGTTATGATCAGCCTTCCATTCCCTGTTTGATTTTCAGCTCTATAACCAGGATCTGCTTGCTGTTATTTTTACGTTAGCTAAACCCCTTGTACACTTTGCTTTTTCTATATTGGTCTATAATCTCATGTTACAATTGAATTTATTATTTGTTGTGGCTTTCCTGTAAACTAGATAGGATTTTTTTTTTCTCTTTTACTCCTAAGACCAACATGGTCTACCTCCAGGTCTGCATTTCTTTAATTGACAGTTGGTGGGTTGTTTATAGAAGTGGGATTTCTAATGCCAAACCCTATGCAATTACTCCTGTACATATTATCCATTACTCAGAGTCTCTGTTATCATCACAGGTCTCCAGTCCTCTATACTACATTATTAGAGTCAGAAATACCTTGTGTTGCACAGAGAAACTACTTGTTATTCACATTATGAAAATATGATTCCACCATAACAATCACGAAAACAAACCAGAGGATATTAGGCATAGCGACTTGGTCAGATGAAAAACGTGCCTTTACTGTCATAACTTAACACATCATTATCCTGACAGGTCCTGAAACTTTGCAAATTCAGTGGAGAATCCATGGCTGATATTAGCAAAACCAGTGCCAGATTTCTGGGATACATGTTTTCTGGGATACAGGTGTTTCAGGATTCAGTCTGTGCATCTCACTGTTCTTGATGGGTTTTGCTTTTTTCATACCCCCATGAAACAGGAATGCATTGTTGTTCCATTACCTCCCCTACTGAAATGCTTTGTAGGTTACATTACTTTCTAAAGGTTAAACACAAAGTCACTTGAATTAAAATTGAGTGTGATATACTCTGGTTAAGCATCTTCCCAGTTAAAATACATTTCTGCACAAAGTGAACTGAGAATTTCTCTGCCACCATATATCTTGATTGTGAAACTTAACAATTAGCTATTCACTTCTAAGCTATGCTTTTTGTCTGTATTTTAACATTGCCTTAAATTTGACATGAAAGGTTTTAATGAAGGTGTGAAATACTTGGCAGTTAAATCTAGCATATGCTGTAACACCTGTTAATTTCAACTGTTCATTTTAAGCTGTTACTTTATTCTTGGCATTTAGTCTAATTCATGCTGTGATTCTTAGTTTGAAAGAAAAAAAAAATGCAAGCTGCTTATATATTCCCTTCTACAGCAACTTCTACTTAATATTTTTTATTTCTGCCATCTTTTTTAACATTCTGCATTTGTATGGAAGGCATGTTAAAATCAGGATTGCAACCTCATGCCACAAAAGATTAAACTACAAGATGAGAAAACATGGAAGTTAATGACTGAAGGTCCATCTTGAATTTTCCTAGGAAAGCTTGGATCAGCTCAAATCATTGGAGGCTTGTGGCTATCTCCACCATTTAAATTAGGTTTAAATGCAGGTCTGATTTTAATTCTTAGTTATGGCTAACACAGAAATCTGACTTTTTGCATTAAAATTATAATTTAAGCAGTAAGTATGTGATTTAACTAAAGTATATAAAGCTTTGTCTTTATTTAAAAATGTTGAGTAGCATAGTACTCCTTGCAGTATTAATTCTGGTGGTAGTTAGAGACAGCTGGATTAGTTGTGTCATGAAATCTGGGACTGTTCCAGTCAAAATCAGTGAACATTGAAATGAGGTAGTGATCCAATATTCAATGCTGATTCATAAGGGTACTTCAACTGCATTTTACAGAGTACCCTAAATATGTATCTCTCTTCTGTGTATATATCAAGTACTTCATTATTCTGTGGGTATAATGCCAAAAGATGAACCACTGTTAAAATAGGCTTCATAATTATGTGTGAATATGGCTGTAAGGTGACAGTGTATCTTACACAGTTAGTAGACCTTAAATACATAAACAGCATCATAACAGAGTCCTCCTGAAGGTCATTATCACATTTTACATTCCACAGCTGCAACATCTAGGACATTAATAATCTGAAAATCCAGGTGTTTCTTCCCATTTCTCAGACTACAGGGACTCAAGACATTTCCAACTCCTTGATTAGGGGAATGAGTGTGCATATTAGCTGTTGAGAGTGAGTTCAGAACAGTAACACAGAGCTACAGTATAAAGTCTTAGTAAAATAGGATTAAAGAAGAACTCATGACAATCCTTTTACTCCAAGACAAAAACAACTCCTTTCATGTGATGATCTGTTAAAGAGCAGGGAACGTTGTATACAGCCAAGGAAAGTAGCCCAGCAAATACCTGTGTTTAAAGGACAGGAGGCGCTGCTTCCTCAAGGGAAAAAAAAAATACATTTCCTTGATGGATGTACCCTCTCCTCTTTCTCTCAGGAAGTGGCATATTGCATGTCAGGAACATTTTCTCCTTATGATTCAGTTGGTTATTTTTTCTTTTGTAGATGGTTAATTCATGAATGAATACGCACATATGTGTGTGTCTTAAATTTTCAGCTCTAGAAATATTTTATGCAGTAGAAGTACTTGCCACAAGTGAAGAGACAGGGATTTGATGGGTGGGCCTCTAAGTGGATCAGGAATAGGCTCATGTGAATGGTGGCACTTGATGGTTGCAGTCAATGGGTTGATGTCCAAGTTCAGACCAGTGATGAGTGGTGTTCCCCAGAGACTGGGATGAGGACTGGGATTAATGTCTTGTCTGTGATGTGGACAGTGGGATCAAGTGCACCCCCAGAAAGGCTGACAGTGACACTGAGCTGTGTGGTGTGGCCAACACACTGGAGGGAAGGGATGCCAGCCAGGGGGACCTGGACCAGCTTGAGAGGGGGGGCTGGGCAAACCTCATGAAGTTCAGCAAGACCAATTGCAAGGTCCTTCACCCGAGTTGGAGCAATCCCAAGCACAAAAACAGGCTGGGCAGTGAATAGATTGAGAGCAGTGCTGAGGAGAAGGGCTTGGGGGTGTAGACTGATGACTCAGTGTGAGCTGGCAATGCACGCTCACTGCCCAAAAAGTGATGTGCAGTGTCCTGAGCTGCATCAAAAGCCACATGGGCAGCAGGGTGAGGCAGATGGCTGTCTTCCCCTCTACTCCTTTGTCATGAGACCCTGTCTGAAGTACTGCATCCAGGTCTGAGGTCTCCAGCATAAGAAGGACATGGACCTTTTGGGGCAAGTTCAGAGGACGCCACAAAAATCATCTGAGGACTAGAGCATTCAATGTGCTTATGATTTTACTCTGGGTACAATTAGTTCTGGCCTAGTGCTTTTCAAAGAACTCTTTTGTAAATCCGGAGCTGCAAGAAGTTCAGTTCCATTCTGGAAATAAAAGAAGTGTTTAAATATTGAACACTAATTTTGTTTGAAACTGTGGTTTACCATGAAAGATAAGCTTCATGAAAATTGTCACCCTGAGTGTCAGGGTGATTTACCCAGAAAACAAAAAGGAAACACCAGAATGCGAAGTCCACCATTCAAATTAAATTCCTCAAATGTCCCAAGCTACCATAATGATTCTCCTTTTAAAACAACCACAATCCCTGTCTGATGATAGGTCTCACAAATCATAGTTCTCAGATTTCATTACTAATGAAATTTTTCGTCTAGGTTTGGCAGCTGTGATTGCCACGCAAATCTGATCCACTAATTAGATTGATTGTCTATTTGATGCCTGCTGATTAGCTTATGAAAACCCTCTGTATTCCTGACTTCATGATAAAATGTTCCTGACTTCATGATTGCTGATTGATGCTCAGAAAATCTGATTACTGTCTTGAATAGCCAAGTAATGGCTCTGTCAGCTTTCCAAGGATATAGATATTCACCTGACAAGGGTGATAGGCTAGGGTCTTACATTTAGTATTTGCTATTGTATGCTTAAAGTTCTTAGAATATTTATGATACTTTGAGCTATGAATGGTAAATGTTTTGATTGGGGTCCAGGGTCTAGACGGAAACCATCAAGTGTCTACTTTCTGACTTTTGACCTGGAACAAGTTCAAGAGATTCAGAGACTACCAGAAGCAAATTCTCAATTTGCAATTACAGTAAGAAATACACCTAGTGACATTCCATTCAGCAATCAGGTTATTTTTGGCAGAGAACAGAACGTTACATGAGATTTTTAGAACCATTTTCCACAGTGAGTTCAAAGAGAAGAGGTAATACTATATGAGGTTCAAAGACCTTATAATTATTGTCCTGGACACTCCACAAATTTATTATTACATGATATTTTGATCCTACACTTTTCTGTGAAAATAAATACGCTACACTTGAGCATACATTTTGTATGTGTGTCTTACAATTTCCTAAGTTAGTTTTCCACTATTTCATGTAACTGTGAGGTCTTATTTGATATTTAAGCTTACAGAGGAAGCAGAGATTTGATCCAATGGAGGTATCATGAAGAAAACTGAAATCTGAAATTAGGCATGCAGTGCTCACCTGAGGGTACTGAAAATGGTATTTCACTGTGGCTTGGGAACAAATTCATGTAAAGGTAAAATTGTGTTGCATTGATATCTATATTAACAACAAATACACTCTGATAATTATAATATGGTTGCATAAAGCATATAAACTTCACTATTGCCCTTCAGAAAACAAAGTAATGGCATTTATTACAAGTCTGATTCTGACACATTTGGCCGAATTAATCACACTCACAAACCAGATACTGTCCCAGACAATTTCCAGTCTGTAGAACAGGTATTCTAAAAGTATTGGACACTGAGGGTGGTAGGACTGAAGGGATGAGAGTGCAGAGATAAGCAACTGAGCTTCTCCCTCTGGAAATGGCTCAGTCATTGATTTGCTGTGTAAACTTGGTCAAGTTGTTTAAATATTAGTGTCTTCATTTCCCATGTGTCAAATTGGATATCCTTGGTGAAACACGACAAATGAAAGTTGCTATGTAATCACTAACAACCTTTACTGCTCTGATACTTGCCACCAGCATAATTTTGTATGGCTTCAGTGTATTGTGAAAAATGGTATCTTGTTAAAATACAGTTGTATGGTGCTTTTATGGCTTATAGATTGTCAATAACTATTAAAACATACTGGAAGGTATACTTGGTGGATACTAGTGACATTTTCATTGATTTTATTGGATTTATTTTAAAACCATTAACTGCAAGAAAATGAATAAAGTAGCAAGATGAAATGATGCCTTACAATACTGCATAAACAATTATATGCAAATTAATTATCATACCAAAGATCATGGAGTTGAAGTTGTGCAACCTTTCGAATAAATCCATTGCAATAATCTTGTTAATATCAAAACACATTTCAAGTCCTTATTGTCCTTTTAACACTTTATTGTATATGTATTATGACTATTGAATAAAAAATATGTTGATATTTGTATTTTATTATGACAGAGAGCCAGTTATGTGTGAAGCCCAAGATACTTTAAAAAGGCTGATTACATACATTGATTGATGATTGGCTTCAAAATAGTTTTCCTTCCCTAGATGAGAAAAGTGATGGTTTTGACCCAGCTCATTCAATCAAAATGTTAATGCAACAGAAAGCATGGCTGCCTGCAGATTCAACAAGCCAGGAGAGAATCTAAATTATGCACCGTTTGTCTCTAATGTAAGCTTATGAATAAAATTGTCATTCATTCCCATCCTCAGTGCCAGTGCCGAGGCCCAAGTACATTTTTGTCCCATTGCAGTCAAACAAGAGATTCTGAAGGAAAAATGAAACTAGTTTTAGTATTTAGTATTTCCCTTATGGCACTGGAATTATTTCTATCTTTTAAAATACTATTTTCTGTAAGAAGTCCAGGCACAATAAATGCATATGATTGGTATGCCTTCTGCACACAATTAAAAAAAAATATTGCTCAAAATATATTTACTGAGTTTTCCACATGATACAAAACACTACACAAGTTACTTAAGAGTTTTCTCCAAGTCCCCTTTTCTATTCTTCCATTCTTTACTATTTTCCCTGCTGCTACTTACAGATGAGTTAAAGTAACTGCAAATCTTGCCTTCACAGGAACAGGAATTTTAACTTTTCAGCTGAAACATCTGTGAAGATGGAAGATAGTCTTTTAATCTAGATAGGAAGTAGAATGAAAAAGTTAGAAATGAACAGAAATATAGTGAAAGTGCCTTGTATAGTAAATATTAGCTGCTAACAGATTTTTAGCTTCCTACCAGCACTGAGAGATGCATCAGTTATTGCCAATGTTTTTATCTGATGTCACTATTTTCTGTACTTGACCATGATTTTGCATACTTTTCCCTCTATGCACTTTGGTGGTTTGTTTTTTTTTTTCTGCAGCCTACAAGAGAATGTAAAATCTAATAAGCAGACTGTTAGGAAGAAAATCTAATTGTACAGGACACAAAGTCTTTAGAAAAGAATCTCAGGTATAAGTCCTTTGATTATACTTTTTTCTTCACCAATAAATATGTATTGTGAATTTTCCTTATATACATCACATAAATAAATCAAGTTTGATCATCTGTTGTCCTTAAGGGAAGTAGAACAGTAAAACAACTTGAAGCACCCATAGGCCAACAGTGATCATGACTGGAGATGCTCACCCAAGTGATCAAGAGCCATGCTCAGAGAGCTCAAGGGAAGGACAAATATTAGAGAGGAGAGGTGGCATTGACTACTCGTCACAGGAAGCTGGGCTAGATGGACAGGTGGCTGCAGCTCCTATCAGCTTCTTTCCAAACAAAACTAGTGACCCAAAACCACCCAGCATGACTGTCACATCACTGAACACCTGAAGCAGCCCCAGTTTGGGAGATGCATGGGACCCACAGGCAGCACAAACCACGGTTCACCTCTCCACACTCATGGCTTAGAAATCATTTCAGCTCAGCCAACTCAGTGAAGGCAAATCTGCCTCACAGAGAGAGCTTGAAACAGAACAAAGAGGCACAGAGATCTCCAGGAGAAAACTGCCTTATTTGGCAGAGTCTGTTGACAGGAGCTAGTCAAGATTTTTCCAGTGTAACAGGTTGCCAGAAGAAAATGCCAATTTAACAACACCTAAATGATTTCAGGAATGTACCAATTTAATTTAAAACCTGGATGGGAAAATTACCAAAACGAGACATTTTGATAAGGTCAAAACATTTCATTTTGACATTTATTTTATGTTATCATTTAATATATAGTAAAAGTAAAAAAAGATGAAGCAACTTTTTAAACTTTATCAGAACTGCAGTTTTCTACCTTATCAAAATGTAATGTTTCAGAGCAGTTAAAACAAAGTTTTCTGAAACTTTGAGCCTCACAGGAAAACCTTAGATTTTGACTTCTGTTCCCCTTTAGAAATGAAGGCACATTTAATGCCTGAATTTTGCACGCAAAGAAGTTCCATTTGGAAGACAGTTCTAACATAGTGTTCACCTTTTGATCTTGTAATGTATTATTTCTGAGTCAAATGAACTGTTGAACAGCTCCTGACAGCAGATGATCAGGTTGCATTAGACCTAAAGGGTAGAATTCAGTTTTTGATTAAGCTACCCCTAGACAGAGGGGCTGTCTTGAACAAAATTCCCCCCAAATGTGTGGAATTAAATTGTAATTATTCATAAATAGATAACAAGATTATTAGGCTTTAAGACTCTCAAAAAGAAAGAATCCTGCATGATTCCTGGGGTCAGTGAAGAGGAGCTATATGTACCAAATTAATGATGTGGTTTGAAATATACTTAACAACAAGCAGCCACTTAATTTGGAATAGACAGAAACATCTATAGGTGGCAGCTACCTATGCCAGGTACTTTCTTTGGCAATACAAGCTTAATTTTATAATGTACAAAGATTTTAATTCAGTTAATATAGATCTCTGGAACAATACCAAAAATTTGAAATATCAGTCAGATGCATTTGTATGCTTTCTTATAATGCAGTTAATAAACTCTGAGGTTTCAGACAGACATGATGTTTCCTTTGAAACAATTTTATTATTGCATAGGAATTTTTCTTTTTAAACTTATTAACATGGCAGTAGAAATTCAGGTTGTAAATCAGGTGATCAGAGTCTATAGGTCAGCACAATGTCCACCAGTCATCACGGTGATGAGCCCCTTGGAAATTCCTGTTCATTATTTTTCTTGTTTTCACAGTGGTGATCTTGAAAGCATTGCTCTGCTATATATATCCTGCATAAACCTTCAAATCTGCAAGTTTTCCTCAAACTTTCCTAAGATATAGCAGCTCTTATTTCAAAAGCAGACAGTTGTTGTCTTCCCTATTGTAAAACATGGGTTTTTAAAGCTGTTATCCTCTGGAGGTATGTAAGGAAAGAAAGGGAAGGCAAGAGATCAAGAGGTTTTTTTGGTTGCTTTCTTTTTTTCTTTTTTGTCTGAACTGGGAGAGGAATGCTGCTAGATATTCTGGGCATCCACATCACTAAGGATCAAGTAACTCTGTTGAGGCTGTGGGTACAACAGATGTAAGGCTCTTTTTCCTCAGAAGTGCAAGTATCCAGTGAGAATCCCACTGCCTTCTTCAGCCTGCTGACATTCCCAGGAGACCATGGGAGACTGTGTCATGTAAAACAAACCACTGCATGATTCATGTCATCGTTTCATTTCAAGTAGAGGAAAATATGCCTTCTGATTTCTCAGCAAACCATGCCCTTAAGTTCAAGGAGTCACAAAGTAATAAAAACATTTTGTTTTGTTTCTGCCAAGTTCTATCTTTGTGGTTTATTTTTTTGCCACTTGAATCTTTTGTGGTTTGTACTGCAGACAGCAGAGCTGGGGTGATGCCTCATGTCAAATCATACAGAGATGCTTATGATGTCCAGTCACACCTCACAGGGTGCAGCACACTTTTAGGAGGAGGTATTGCATGACAAATTTTGTCTATATCTCTATATGTATGCATAAACAGGTAGAATTGGGGGATTCATTGATGTTTTTCAATCAGCTGCTGCTTGGCTAAATATTTTTCTCCCTCTAAGGAGAGCAAAATGAACACTGAAAGGACAATAACAAAACAATATAAAAAGTGGTTCATACTCATATTCTTAGGTGGAAATTATGTAGAATGAATAAAAGACAGATGGGGAAAAAATATAATTTGGTTAAAGTCAATAATTCACCTCATGAATGTTCAGCTGTGGAGTGTCATTTTGTGGTCGATTTATTACAGAGCTACCATTCTGACAACCACATAAAATGTAGTGGAAGATGTCTCTGCCCATAGAAGTGGGTTGGAACTGGGTGTTCTTTAAGGTCCCTTCCAAGCCAATTCATTCTATGGTTCTTCCTCATCACTTTCAACATTGTGTTTCTCTTCTCTTTTAAGCTCAGAGAAGTCCCTGCCTGACATAGCTGAAGATTATATTCTCATCATTGCATATGTCTTGTTGAATTTGTTCCTAATTTCTTCCTATCTACACACAAATCTTTCTCACATGACCTGCTTGAAGGGATTGTCTGGGCTAACTGATTAAGCTGGGTTCTGCTTTCTCTTGAGCTGACAATTCACCACAAATACAGCACACAGGCCTGATAACTCCCAGCTGGACATTTGGGATCTTTTGTGATGAATTGGGAAAGAATGGTATTTGACATCTGTATCAGTGGACTTTAGGTTGTTCAAGTCTGCAGGTACCCATGCTAGAAACCTGCCCTTGCACTCTATCATTAGTCTTCTTCATGTGGCACTTCTAGGTAATGTGATTAAAAAAAACCAAAACAAAACAACAACAAAAACAACAATAACAACAACAAAACACACACACAAAAAACCCCAAACCAAAAACCCCAAAAAAGCAAACACTTCTAGGTAATGTGATTTAAAAAAAAAACCAAAACAACAACAATAACAACAATAACAACAACAAAACACACACACAAAAAACCCCAAACCAAAAACCCCAAAAAAGCAAACAAAAAAATCCAGTAAAAGCCACATGTGGGATCTAGATGTGAATCTAGGTTTTATATAGAAGTCAAGATGGATCCTGAGGGTGTATCTCAACAATCTCCAGCAATGAAGTATAAATTCTCTGCAAATATCCTCTGCAGAGTATGAGGCAGAGTATGTCCCCAGAATACTAAAGGTGTGATTAAGAATGGGCAACCCCAAGGAGGGTATTTGAGTATGGTCCTGAAGTATAGACACTCACATAGAGCAGACAGAGGCTAATGTGGCTGGTAAAGCCTGAAAACAAATATTACCTCTCATTACCTCTGGAATGGACACATACAGTTAAGAGGATTCAAAGGTCATATTTGCTGTTTTCTGTTATTATTTTGAAGAGAGAAAAGAATGAGAATTTAGTGAAACTTGAAATCTCACTGTTGAAGTCTGATACTATCTCCTCCCATATAAAGCAAAATAAATGGACATAAACAAGCATAGAAAAGAACAACAAAGGCAGATTCTGTCTCTGGAAATAGTATTGGCTCCTGATTTTAGTGTGGGATAAGCAGACCATGCACACTGAGGTATGACATGTTCTCTGGGTTGCTGGGATGTACAGGCAGGAGCTTCCTTCTAATTTGGTCCCAGGTTAGAGGCACTAGAAAAGGTGAATTTTAAGAAAGCAAGTACTATATAGCTGAAAGGATTGGTGAATAGAAATACATGGCAATTGTGGAAAAGGGGAAGTTTTATGTTACAAGTGATATTCAAGTTTTAGCAGATAGAACAAAGGTGTTGTAGCACCTAGTTAGTTCCCTTCCTCTGTCCTTTTGCAGCCAGTCTGCCTGATGAGTTCAGAGTAGTATTGTGGAGTGTCCCAGAACTCTGGGAAACAGCAACCACAATAATGATAATAAAAGTTGATTTTTCCAGCTTGATTCAGTCCCAATAATCCATAAATATAAACCTAAGGAGGATACCAGTCTCATCTTATTACGATCAAATTAATTTCAATTTTAAAATTTCTGTTACATTTTTTTTCCTATTTGTAGAACTTCCTAGTTCATTATTATACTCTTGACATTACTGGGAACTTGGATGAGTTCTGATGACATTTTTCTTTTTCTGAATGACTCTTTTATTTGGAAGGATTTTATAAATTGTTTCTCTCCACACACGCTACAGCCCAATCTACGATTTCATGCCTTCAGGTACCCCAAGGATTAATCACCAGTGAAAAACGTTAACTAAAAAAAGGCACATTCCGATGATGTGATGCCAATACAAGGTATCTGATCAGGAAGGTGACTAAAACAGTAGCAGAAGTCTTGCAGGAACACAAGGACTGTAGCCCTCTCTGCACTTCTTCTGCCTCAGTGTCGTACTTGAGCTCATTCACGTCAGAGCTGTCTGGATGAGCTGAGAAAGCCCAGTGCTCAGTTCCAGTGGCTGGGAAAGCTTTCTGTGCCTCAGCCTTTGCACTTGCTGCTGAGGAAATGGGAGGAGAAGCACAGTTTTAACAGTCGGTAAAGGTCAAATGCACAGCACACACACTTGGAGCAGGCAGGGCTCTTTCCCTCCAAGAAAAGAAGAAGGATTTTGCAGTTAGATCAGGAAGATTTTCTCTTGCTTTGTAAAGGGAGAATTTGAGTTTTTTCCAGACTTTTCTTGCAAGTGAATTCTGCTGTGAATTTGCATATGATCACTTGTGCTAAGGAGTTGCTGGTCACTACAGGTTCCAAACATTATTTGCTTCCTGCCCTTGAATGCCACTGGCTATTAAGGTTGCTGTGCCTGAAAAGCTGACTTAGCCATTCAGGTGGACTGGCTGGTGACTTACATGTTTGGTTTCTGACAGCATTATTACCAAGTAGATTGGTACTAGAATAAAGGAAAAATATAGCAGGATTGATCTCTGATCCAATAGGAAAAAGAAAGGAACAAGAGGTCAAAGCATCACATATTCTAAAAACAAGAAGAAAATAGGCAGAAGAAGAGAATAAATCTATATACTACATGTAGTAGGATTTTGTAAATGAGAGACATTAATATAAATATAGAATAGCATGTCAGGTGAAAGTAGATTTTGTTCATGAATACATAGTTAAGAACTACATTTTGTCAGACTGAACCCAACTTCTTTTCATGCATTAAAATGGATTTTTGTGCATAGGTGTTTACAAGCATCGTTCAGAAGTGGTTCTTGTCTTTTGTAGAGTGAGAAGTGAGACAAACTGTGACAGAATTCACAAGGAAAAGGGAGAGGCTAGAATGAAGTTGAATTGGTAACCCTGATTTTCATTTTAGCTATCTATCCAAATGTATGAGTCCTGCTAAAACAAGAAGAAAGCTAAGCTGAATTTGAAACTATCATATGGTTCATTGTTTGCCCATCCAAATGAAGTTGGAATGCAGTTTCAACTTGTCAGATTATGTTATAGAGGACATCCAAGATTCTATTATATTCTTATTAACTGTCGAGAACTTAATGAGCTCAATAGAGATAGATTGCTTAACAAGACCCTTCCAAGCGTATTTTTTCTGTCAGGAGATGGGGAAGTAATTTGACCGATCTTACTGTCCAGGAGTTCAATTTTTTAATCACCTAGATGATGAAAAAAACCCTTTTCCTAAGAACATCTACAGGAGTCAGATTTTTCTGTTATATCATTTATATACTTGTGTATATACAGTGATTACACTCCATTTACTGGGTCATGGGAACTGACATCTAACTTTGAAGTGAAATGAATAACAATGAATTCATCTCTAATAGTTTTCCCATTACACTGACCTTGCAAAACTACATTGTGATTTACTTTTTGTTGTATGAATTTACCTTTTGTCTTACTAAACACCTGTGTTGGGCAGGATACAAAACAAAAATCAGATGGAAATTATTATATTGTTAACTCTATTTTACACAGATCCCTAATATGGACTTTGTAAACCACTCATGCTCGGTCAGGAGTGTTTCAGTTTATCAGCCTGTGAAATGGCATACTACAAACCTGAGCTCACTCTCTGGGCTCTTCCTGAATTTTGGCAGACCAACCAAATTTGCAGTTGTGAACAAATCTGTATGGTATATGTTTCAGAGTCAGAAAGCTGCACCCCAAGTTGTGGGCATATTCCTTCTTCCATGACAGAAAATAGAGAGACTTTCTTGGTATCAAAGTCTCTCTTCTTACTTAGAAATAGTTAAAAAAACAAACAAAAGACCCCAAAACCGAAAAACAACAACAACAACAAAAACAAAAAAAACCCAACCAACAAAAAAAAAATCCCACCAAAATATTATTTTGAACCCCTTTAAGATAATAGACCTTGCAATAATAAACTACTGGGTGTCTTGTTACAGAAACATTGTAAACATTATCTCTTGCCATTATAAAGCAAAAAATCAGATAAAGCCTTGTCCTTGAAACATGCAATTTAGAAATAATTCATTATTACACCAATTTTTATATAGTTCTCCTTTGTTTTATAATGATATAAAAATTCAACAATTGTGTGTAGGTAGAAACTAAATTTAGCCTTAAGTGAAATTTAACCTTAAGTGAGACTGAAATTTTCCTGGGATTTTGATTTAACACAGTGATGTTAATGATATTTAATCTCCCAAATGATGGTGATATCATAAAGTCAGTTCATTTTTTGAAATTCAAACTTTTCATTCCAAGCTGTTTTGGACAGATAATGATAACATCCTAGACAGATCTATTCTTTAGACACCTTCTGGACTCCGAACATGAAAGTATGAAAACTAGGCACAACTCACACACAAGATCTTGGTTAACACTCGAATCATCTTTGATCCTTATGTTTCAGAACACCTGGTAGCTGAATATATCACAAGAGAAAGAGACTCCTACAACTTTACTGTAATTTGGAAATGATTGTCTCAGGCAGAATGTCACAGTACTATCATGGGATACCCCCAGGGGAAAGTTCACTTCAGACTGCAACCAAAGCCACGACGTTCACATTTTCTGGGTAACATGGTAAATTTCTGCTCTCCACAAAAACATTGTGTTTAGTCTCACCTCAAAAGTCTTTTTTTCTTTTTAAACTATGAAATGGACCCTCTTTGGTTTTTTAAAGAGCTTCATGATGACACACTGCTTGACCCTTGACACTGATATAAGTCAAGCAAAAAAATGATTGCCATAGAAGACAAGACGAACCTAAGAACTATTCTTTGTAATCTATGCTAGAAAGTTTAGAACTGTCTACCAACCAAGCAGGCAAGATTTGAAGGCCAATCTGCTTTTCAGACTCTTGATATTATGACCTTTGTATTTTTCCTATGGCCCAGCAAAGACCACAGTTGCTGTACTGGACAGCATACCCAATCAGGCGCCCCAAAATCCTCCCCTGTGGTAATGCTTAGGGCTAACCTGTGCATCTCTGGAAAAGGCATAACATTTCACTATGCACTTATGGCAATTATCCACTGGAACAAAATCCTTATGTGTCATCTAAGAGGCCCTAAGGATAAAAGTGGTAAGGTGTCCAACAGATGACTGTCAAAACTCAGGGTTCAATTGCTTCTTGTCAGAGTCTAATTTTATCTTACATTATCTGTTATAATATCTAATCAAGCTCTAATGGCACAGAAAGTGCTCCCCCCACACACTTAAAGAGCTTTGTGTCCTCTTTAGCCTCTCACAGGAGAGCTTTCAAGCCATATTTCATATGCATTTGCTATTTCCCCAAACCATTCACTTCTACTGGAAGAAATCTTTTGATTTTTGACTATTGATTGAACATGTTGCTGAGTTACCTTTACTTCTTGCATTTTATTTTCCTTTTTTCCTCCCAGAAATAGATATTACAGACAGTAGCAAGAGAAATAATTTTATTGGAGATTTTACAGCAAAAATATTTGTGCCTGGCAACACAACAATAGAAGGATTAATCCTCAAGTGGGATTAATTCTTCTTCTGCTATGTACTTTACAGACACAGTAAGAGAGTTCTTGCACCACCGAGTTTAAATTTTAAAAAAGCAACAAAAAAAAGTCAAAGAATGAAACAAGTGAAAGCAAGTTTCTTATATTTCAACAACAGGAAGCTTTGTGGAATGGATATCAAAGAACCATTAAGAATCTTTTACCTTCAATAATGAATTATATAAATTTGGGTGGCAAAATATTAAATTTTAATTGTAAAGGTAATAATGTAGAAACTTATAATTGTGGTACTAGGAAAAATAAGGGTGATTTTTTTAAGGTTGAAATAATATCCTGTGTTGATTATTTTGATTATTATTCATGTAAATAATTATTTGGATGTATTTGGTGCTTAGAAGAGCAATGAGGTGACTCCTTTCTTTTGTAATATATTATGTTTCAAGTATGTGAAATACAAACTATGAAATAGTATTCAAGCCCAATCTGTATAGGAATTAATAAAATACTAAATGCCAGAGATAAAGAATGAAGTAGGCAATGAACGTAAATTTTAAAAATTATGTAAAATAAAGGGAAAAATAACATTTTGAATCAATTTTCCTTTTTTTTTTTTTTTTAATTAAAAATGTGCCCAGAGGGCAAAAAAATATTTTTAGAAATAATCAATTTTCCTTTTTTTTTTTAAATTAAAAATGTGCCCAGAGTGAAAGAAAATATTTTTAGAAAGTTATTTAGAAAACCCAGAGTGCAAGAAAATATTTTTAGAAAGTTATTTAGAAAATGTATTTTTTTATTATGGAAAAGACAATATTAAGGACTTAAGTTCTTCAGTAAAAAAAAAAATCTAATTTTAACAAAGACAAAAGTTACAAATAATTTTCAAATGTTTAATGAAAGGGAAAAAGTGTACAAATATGGTCAAGCATTAGGTCAGACTGCAGGGGAATCATAAAGAATCTGTTTTAATAGATTTTTTTAAAAACATAAAATCAAACAATCATCTGAGTGGTATGGATATTATTGACACTGTTTAAAAAAATATTTCTTTAAATTCTTCATAGTTCTCTTGGTCTCTGATTGCATTTCTTTGCCAGAACAAGGAACCTATGGAGGATAGGAAAAGCTTAGGGCAGTGGTAACAAAAAGGCAAATGGAGAGTCTAAATGCTGATCAGATATCCCAGGATAAATGTTTAGTTCTACAGATGAAATGAAGTTCCCATGCAGGACTCTTTCTTGCCTTCTTTTTCTATAATAGTTTCCCAAGTGACTCTGAAAAATTGATGGCACAGGTCTTGTTTGAAGTTGTAGTTTACTCTTACCAGTCTCGACTGCACATGTACAATGATATGTCCAGAGTTACAGATATTTCACCAGCATTCCTGCCTCTCTTCTGCAAATCTGACAAATGCAGATGCAGGGCTCTACTGGGTTTGTGTGGCAAGGTTTTGATAGTGAGGGAGCTACAGAGGTGACTTCTCTGGGAAGGTGTCAGAAGCTTCCCACATACCTGCCAGAGCCAGTGCCAGCCAGCTCCAAGATCTACCTGCTGCTGGCCAAGGTTGGACCCATCAGTGGCCATCAGGTGCTCGTGCCTTTGGAATATCAAGTCTAAAAAGGAGGAAACAGCTGCAGAGGAGCAACTGCAGCCTGAGAGAGGAGTGAGAATATGTGGAACAGCCCTCCAGAAACCAAGTTCAGAAGTGGGAGGAGGTGCTCCAGGCACCAAAGCAGAGATTCTCTTGCTCTCCAGGGAGGTTAACAGTGCAGCAGATTGTCAGTGTTTGATCCTGGCAAGAAACAAAGCCCCACAGAGCCTCATCCTGGTGGGGTGGGGGAGAGGATGAGAAAAGTGAGAACTTGTGCACTGAGACAAAGACAGTTTAATTGATAAAGCAAATGTCATGTGTACAAGCAAAGAAAAACAGGGAATTCATTCACCCCTTCCTATGGTCAGGCAGGTGTTCAACCAATCCCAGAAAGCTGGGCTCCAGCACATGGTGGTTAGGGAAGACAAACACTGCATCTCCAAATGTCACCTCCTTTCTCCTCGGGGGGAGTAGTCAGAGAAGTTGGGACTGAAGTTGAAGACTAGGAATTGCTTTTATTTGCCACTATCGTAATTTGAGTCACAAAAAAATTACTTTATTTGAATTTACAGTTTTGCCCTTGACAATAATTGAATAATCTCCTTGTGATTATCTTGACCCATGAGTTTTTCATTGTATTTTTCTCCTCCTATCCAGAGACAAGTGTCTAGGTGGGTACTTGGTGTTCAGCCAAGGTCAGTCCACCAAAAATTCACTGAAGTCCCTGCAAGTAATAAAGAATTCTCGTTCCAACAGAGTTGTTAGAGCTGAGTCTTAAACTGACCAAACAGAGCTCTGCTCTGTTTGCAGAGCTCAGAACAGGTGTCTTCAACAGACCTTGTATCACTGATTAGCTGCAGGGAACAAAATTTAGTGTTTCTGGAGAAGATCATATAGATGCAAGAGTTTTCAAATGAAAGTCTGCCACTTTTGAAACCTACAAGTATATTTTACCAAGCTTTTAAAAACTAAATTCAATGTTAGACCAATGGTAATGAAATGCTTCCATTATTTCTACAAAGTTGTCTCAGCTTGAAAACCTGAGACAGTTTGGGGTTGTGCAGTGATCTGTTTTGAAATTCTGAAAAGACAGGTCTGCATTCATTCCCAAACGGATTGTCAGAAAAGCTTCAAACAAAGTTTTTTGTTGTGCTGAGGCAACAGTAATCTTAGCCTTACTTTATTTCTGACTAACCTGGCTCCCAAAGAGATCTCAAGGTCCAGAAAACACATGAAAATAATTGGTGGGTTGTAAGGAAAAACCATATTCCACCACACTGCACCTCCAGAGAAAGAGTGCTGTCTGAAAAGTTTAATAGTGAGCTGAAGCTGTGTTTCATCCAAACTGTGGAGGAAGAGACAAGTTAGCATAAAAGAATGTATGTCTGATAATCATATGGCCAGTCTGAAGGGCCTTTTATCTGGGTCTGTGGATTCCTATATCTGCATGCTGTTGGGGAAGTAGTTAGAATTTTGATTACAGAATAAAGCACCTCCAGAAAGTGCTGTATGCAAATACTGAAGAGCACGGGTCAAAGTTTTATGCTTCCTGGGACTGCCTAGCATATTAACAGGTCTAGGGAAAAATGACTGTGGTTAAAAATTAATAGCACACTGACAAGTATGATTTAAACCTATCCAAATCTAAATCAGTCAGCCCTAGCAAAATCTTCAAATCCTTAAGAGGTAACCCATAGCCAGTGGTGTCAAAAAGTGCTATGAGGATTGAGAAATTAATCTGCATTTCTCTCACATAGCAGATTTGTCCTTGTGTGAAAAGTAAGTGAGGGATTTTGTTGCCCTTGTGTCTTTTATTTAACCTCCATTAGCACTGCATGTAGTAAAATGCTACTGTGTTAAATAAACATTACTTCTTTGAAAAACAAATTAGATTGCAAATAATATGTTAAGAGCTGACTGAATTCTTCCTACCCATTCAGTTGAGGTAAATCACCTTTTTCTTCTGTCAAGCAATTGTTCCTTGGAACTTCCTTATGTTCATCAGAAACTTGGATAAATAATTTTCAGACACTGGACTAACTGGAAATTGATTGCTTCCTCTAACTGGCATTTATGGTGCAGCCAGGTCATCTTAATACCATGGCACTGCTCTCTTTGCTAAGTAGGTGACAGAAACTTCCATAATTGGAAAGCAACAAGGGAGTTATAGTTATTTACAGAGAAAATGCTGGGAAGTTTTGAAAATGTTTTTCCCCTCTTCAGCTGCTGTCCATATGTTAATCAATCATCTGACCTTACACAATACAGCAAACCAATCTTGATTCAATTATTAATGAAAGTCCTTTCTGAAAGTTCTCTGCCACCTCTGTATATATAAAAAAAACATTGATGGCACTGTGCAGTACAAAGATTGCAGCGATAAATCAGGCTGTGGAATGAATGGCAACAGCCATATCTGCCTCTAGATCCAAAATGTCATCTATTTTGTTATTTTCTTTATGGTAGCACACTGTATGTGTTAAGTGCTTTGCTTTCAGGAAGGACAGACGAAGATCCTATTTAAAGAAGTTCAAGTTGAGGACAGGCCAGTAATAAAAAGATTAAGGAGAAAAGAGGCAACAGTAGATGATTCATACAAATATCAGTTGGACACTTTGCTGCAAAAGTGTTGGGCTTTTTTTGGTTTTTTATTTACGGAAGTTTAAAGGTGGAGTGGAGAGTGGTGCTTACTGGTAACTTCAAAACACTTCAGTTGCATTAGAAGTTTATTTTGCTTGCTGATTCATTGCAATTTTAACCTGTAATCACAGCTTATTCCCAATTGTTGCATTGCTATTCATTTACTGTAAACTGGAAATCACCAGCTTCTGTTTGAGCTTTAGGCAGGTGCATTTTATTCCTGTTCTGGTTTGGATATGTCTTCTAGATGCTTCCAAGCCAACATTAGAGATCTGCTTCAGAGTGGATGCACAGCTTTGAAGTATTTCAACTTTCTCAATTTTCTTTTTTTTTATTTGGTTTGCAAAATGATTTTGGTACACAGGAAGCAGACTTCTGCCAGAAGGCAATAAATGAGAAATTTCTGTCCACATGGGTGAATAAAGTTTGCTGTCCCCTATTGGAGAGCACAGGGAAAGAAATAACATCTAGTCAGGGAGACAGCTTTGAAATATCCAGAGGGTATGCTTGGATCAAGGGGCCAGAGTAAATTTATCTGAAGCACACCCTTGAATCACTCCAAATTACTTCCTAACATAAGCATATCCTTTCTGTGTCCAGTATGGCTTCAGGTGGCTTCATTGCTCTTGTTTACCTAATGCATACATTCAATTAATAGTGCTTAATGAAGATGGAAAGGTAGAAAATATATTAAATTTACTGTTATAAATTGCTTTGAAAATTTTGGAAATTAGTCTTGAAAAATGGCAAATCATTATCATATGAAATAAATGCCTTATTCTTTTGAAAGCCAATGAGGTAAATAATATAGCTATTTTACCATTAAATATTCAAAAGCATTTAGTATTGCTTAATAAAGAAAGCAATAAGAAAGAAAGAAGGAGAGCAAGTAAGCTACTGCAGTGCCTACGGCAACTCCAGGGTTAGGCAAAGAACTAGTATGCAAAGAAATCTCATTATAAAGAGAAACAATATTTGCATTTTTACTGTTTCTTTTGTTCAGTGTTATATTTTAAAAAAAGGTAATCTATCAGTATTAGATATCTGATTTAGAAATTTAATATAAATTGGTTTATCTTTCCTTTTCAGTTCACCCATTTTTTACTGGATTTTATAATAGCATAATCATGCAGGAAGAAAAGAGCAAAACTGGGTAATTATATGCACAATTATGTTTAAAATACAGTAACAATAGCAAGGATGAGCTGAGAAGTGCTCTTACACTATTATAGTGTCAAGGCATAGTCCATACATTAGGAACAATCAGAGGATTAACATTAATGAACAAAAGATACCTCTTTAATATTCTAGATAATAAAAGACACATGGATGGATATTGGGGATGTGTATATATATATATAAATAAATATATATATATGGTTACCAAAGAAATTACAGTGCAGGTCGGCTTCTTGCTCCCTTTCCTAGAACATGTTGTGAGCACAGTCAGTGTCTCTTACAGATCTTCCTCTCCAGCCACCACACACACTCACAAGAGGCACTGAACCAGCAACCTTCAGGTTCCAGAACAAAAGAACTGCTTTGGCTTGACCCAAAGAACCAACACATATGCTGCTGTCAAAGAAAAGGTGTAGCCCAAGTGTGTCACATTTATCACAGCTATTCTTTCCTGATCCAGGTGATCTCATCAGTGCTGGGAAGCCTCAGATGAGACTCTATTTGGCATGTCAATTTTTATAGCTAATAAAAATTCTTCTGTTTTTTTCCTCAAACCGGAAATAAACCACTGCTTAGTTGTACATCCAGAGAGGACACACACACACAAAAAAAAAAATAAAAATAAATTAAAGCATTAATTCAGTAGAAACATGAAGTTGGGACAGGATTTTAGCCAGAGCCTTGCATTCTTCACTTTTATACTGTAATCTGACTTTCAGTAGAGGATAATTATTTCACTAGACATCAATCTTTACCTCATCCAGAAAGACACTGAATTTTAATGGCTGAAAATGAAGGGGTTTTTTTCAGTTCTTCTACTGCTTGTCCCAAAATATGCTCTAAAATATGTAAGCCATGATAATTCTTTGTATTCAGACAGCCAGTTATATTAGTCATCTGAGGCTTAAAGCAAAGCAAAAAAATTAAATAGCACATTGATTCCTAAAGACATTAATTTTAGAAATTTTTATCATGTAATGTCAAAAGAAAGAATTTAAAAGTTCACAAAATTTAATTTCAAAGTCATGAATTTCACTTTGCTGAATTTATACTATAATAAAAATAGATTTACTGTAGGTCCTTTTCCCACCCAAATAACGTATTTTTTTCAGGAAGTACTGCCTTACAAGAGAATAAAAATAACAGCTTTCTGAAAGTTAGCACTTATTGAAGGCTGCTTAGAAGAGTAAATTGTTATAGACTGTGACAAAAGCTTACAGAGTTAAAGATCAAAAGTTTCTTCCTTACAGAGAGATTTCCCCATTAGTTTTAGTGACAAAAGAATCCCTTTCATTCTGTAAAGGATATGTTTAGTTGATCCAAATAACCTACTCAAAATATCCCAAGGGAGAACACTAATTAGTCAGTGGTGTAAATATGTTGTTTCAACAAGTAGGAACAGAATAAAGATTCTACCACCCATGTAAATGTCTAAATAGAATTCAGCACACTGTCCCTTTCTCTGTGATCAGATAATATTTACGTATTTTAGTTGCTGAAGGTCTTTCCAAGTTTTTTATGTCATTTTCATATCATTGAAAGAATTTTTTCATTCACTTAATTCTCCGTTTCTCAGAAACTGAGACATTTTGCATTAAAGACTGCATGACCAACTTCAAAGCTAATTAACCTGGGGACCCTGTGTATTAAAGTTTACTTTTATTCTAATTCAGCAGTAAGACTGAGACTAGGAATAATTTAGAGAAGGAACATCATAGGTACATTTATTAGATAAACATATGTATGCACATATATATCTGTGTGCTCTTATGTGTCCAAACTCAATGCAGTTTTGCCTTCCTTTAACATTATAAATATTAAACTAAAACTATTTAATGTATTATTAAGTAAAATTTTAACATTTCCTACATGAATTACGTTTAGAGCAGAGTTCTCCTGCTTTGCTAGACTCCTTGTTGGAAGTTTAGTTAAATTTTACCAATATTTTCTCAGATTTTCTGAAGTTATGGACCAGCTGCTTCAGATCAATGTTTTCCCAATGTTGTCTTTTAACCCCCTTTACTTTCAACTCCTGATACTTCAGTCTGGGAAAAAAAGAGCAGTTGTCACCATTGTTTCCCAGGGTTGAGGAATGAGAAGAGGGGGAGTGGTGAGAACCACTCATCATTTGGAGCTGATAGGAGGGAAATGTTATGTGCAGATGGGAGTTCCTCATGTGAGTACAGGGAATGTGTCAGTGGCAGACCTAGAGTAGGGGTGACATATTGGTGAGTTCAGTAAAACTTGAGAAAAGGGAATTTTCACAGTGAATGGGGTGACATGAATACCTTCCTGCCTTTGGGATTATTAGCTAAATTTTAATTCACCTAATCAAAGTCCTACACACAGGCTCATCAGGGAAAGATCATAATGAGGGGAAGATAAAACTTCATCATTTCCCCAAACCCAAAGTCTTCCCCCAAAAGAAAAGCAAACTGGAAAATCTAGGGGTTTTTGGAGCTTTTGGAGTTGGCAGTGCAGTGAGAGAGTAAAAGGACCATTAGTAAGCACATCAAGGCAAGCACTGCATTAATGGCAATTATGCTCAAGACATCTGGTCCTGTTAACTAGCCAACTTTTCTAACTTCCTGTAAAAAATCAGAAAAAAGGAAAATCTTGTTGACTCCAGAACTGACTCTTACTCATTCCTTTCCCTGAATTTTATTTACCAAGATTGTCCACATTTCAGGAGTTTCTTGAAGGACACCAATTTATCTTTTGTTCTGTCAAAACTGCTACCCATCAAAGTAGTTTCCTTTTGAGTGCTGCTCTTGATCTCAACAAGCTGAGGAACTCCTTGTTTTCTGAACACGATGAGAAAGAGAGGAGACATGAGTAAAAGCAACATGGAGGGACAAGACAAAAGAAAAGAGTCAAGGAGATTGTAATAATAATTAAGTGCCTCTACATAGACATGCTTGCCCTAATATTACAGACCCCCTTTTACTGTCACATCACACTGAAAAGAAATCAGAAATTACTGGCTTATCACCTCCCAAAGAACACAACAAAGTCACACAAGAATTTGTAACATATTTATAGCTCTTTTCAAAGGAAATATCTGATTGCACAGAGAAGACTATTCTTACGGCCTACTTCACCTCAGAACACACAGAGGGCTGTGGAGATGTTGACAAGTTTGGTTATTAGGAACTGTATTCTTTTAATTCACAGCTAAATATATAGAGAAACAGAAAAACAAATCCAAATTATAACCAGCTTTCTCTCCTCTGCTCATTCCATTACAAGGCTCATAAGTTGCCTAAGCATTCACTTTGCAGCCAGGTGTGACCTAAGATCTTCAATAAATTTCTAATGATCTTTTTGCTTAGCTTGAATATTAAAGAATGATGCAGTGAAATTTTCATTGTAATGTGCAATGAAGACATTTTCAAGGATAAAAGTTTTTCTGGTTCTTTATTGTAAGGTTTTGTTCTGTGAGTCCTGTTAGTGTGTCATCTTATATACCACACTCAAAAATATATTAGCTTGCTTAATGACCTTTATTCTTAAATGGGTCTCTTGCATTATCCCAAGGCATTTTTACAAGAATATGTCACTTATGGGTCATAAAAATTGAACAGTAAATGTTTCAATTGCATTCTTTGATTCTTTTTATTTGAACTGTTGTCTTCGGGTGATTGTGATATTTATTTATAATTGTAAAATAATATTAATACTAAGAACCCTCTGGAAATAAAATTTACATTAAATATAATCTGCATAAAGATTCATATTTTGAACTTTTCTTACATAATGGGAAATATTCCGTGTTATACAGTGAAAAAAGTAATCTCGTCAGGATTCAGGTAATTTGGTTCAAATTCTTCTAACATTGTAGACAAAAGACTGGATAAGATTACAAAAATAAAAGGACTCCAAGTATTTGCAAGTTTTCCACTCTTTTCAAAATACTAAACAAAAATAAGTCTACATTTATGACTTTGCCTATTTTTCTAATCTCTCTTCTTCATGAACTTGAACATATTTTCTGTGTGATTTAGAAGTAATATGATATAAAAAAACATGTAAAAGTATGTATGTAACTATATATATGTGTATATTTATAAAAATTCACTTTGGAAATTCTTGCTTTCAACTCCGCAGTCAAGTATATGTTAAACAAATTGTAACTCTATTCCAGTTTGCAGATTTAGTTGTTGGTGTTAGGTCCAACATTCCTGGCTATCTCTTTTCTTCTTTTTGAGTTAGTTTAAGCGTTCCTTCAATCCATTTAATAAAGCATGCAGTGTTACTCTTTCCTGGATCTTCCTACACTACCATGCCAAAATAGCGGGAGCAGTCAGCCTTCTGATTGTCTTTGTAATTTACAAATTGCAAAAAAGTCCTCGTAAATCGTCTGAGGGATGCACTTGAAAACGCCCTTCAAGGTATAACCTAAATGCCTGAATCAGATTAAAAGGTCATATTTTTTCTCTTTTTTTTTTGCCTACATGGACATAATGCTTTTGGTTCATACTGTCCAACTGTCTAAAGTTTAGTTTGTCTAATTTGGCCTTACTGTTTGTTTGCATTTCTGAGACAACAATTTCATGATAGAAGGAGATGGTGATGGAATTTCAGACCTCTGAGCAGTTAGTTTTGGAAGCCCATGGAATTCTATTAGATCCTATAGGGCTTGGAAAAAAACCAAATATAATATCCATGTTTAAAAAGGACATAAAGAGAAACTGTAGAAGTGGAGATCAGTCAATAAGCCTTATTAATTTCCTAGATAAATATTGCAGAAGGATAATCAGAAAATTTGTAGGTACCTGGGTAATAACAAAGTGGTGAATAACAGCCAGTGTAATTTGTATCAAAGCAATCTAGTTTTTATTTTTTCATAACAGGGTAATGGACTTTATGGGAAGAGAAGAGGCAGTCATGCTAGCAGTTTTATATTATTCCATTGCTATATATTTTCATTTTTTGGACTGGTCTTGATTTGTTTTCTCTCATGCAGCATTCTTAAAAGTTTGATATGGAAACATCATTTGCATCGTATTAGTGAAGTGTAGGTGCAAAGATGTTTGAAAGCTGAATATAAAGAACAGTTTTCAATAGTTCATATGCAGAACATTAGGTTGCACCAAAATAGTCCCTGCCAAGATATATCTTGAGTGGAACTCGTCAGTATTTTTATGAATAAACATTAGAATAAAGAGTAGATGTATTAAATCTGTCAGTAACTGAGGTCAAAGGGAATGTCGCTATATTGGGATATGCAAATAAAGCCCAAAATTATCTTAATACAGGAGAGAGAACTCTCACCAAAAAAATTGCATCATTTGGTAGGAACAAGTGCAAGATGTTATTTTCAAATGAGGATGAACTAACGTATGAATAGAGGATGGGAGAGAACTGACTGAGATAACGTTACAAAAATGGGTTTGGTGACTCTAGGGAATAAGAAACCTGAATTTTATTTAAAATTTAGAAAGAAATCTGATATCTTTCTGAGGATATAAAAACATAAGTAGCATCTCCAGAATTCCTGAATAAATCTTTTTCATTTTCTTGGCAGAGGTGAGAATTTCATGAGGTTCTCTAAGTGACACCGTGCTTCAGTGGCTTTAGTTAATATTCTGTTAAAAAACTTTCTTGACTTTATTTCAGTTACTATCTTTTTTTACATACTGCTATTATTTTTCTAATGGTAATTTGATTATTTTGAAGGTTTTTTGGTTGGTTGGTTTCAGGGGGGAGGGATTGTTGTTGTTAGAGTTGTTTTGTTTTGGGGTGTGTTTTTTGTTTCTTTGTTTTGTTTGTTTTTTAGGTTTTTTTGATTTTGTTTGGTTTGGTTTGGTGCTGTTTAGTTTGATGTATGTGGGGTTTTTTGTTTTTTTAGGTTTTAGATTGTTTTGTTTGCGGGGGGGAGATGGTTGGTTGATTGGTTGGTTGGCTGGTTTTTTGGTGGTTATTTTTTCCCCCACTATTTTATCTGCAGTGGCCTAGCACTATTTTT
Source organism: Passer montanus (assembly GCF_014805655.1). NCBI lineage: Eukaryota > Metazoa > Chordata > Aves > Passeriformes > Passeridae > Passer > Passer montanus. The sequence continues at coordinate 4,316,726 of NW_024369485.1, forward strand.
AGCCACAGTTTTTGTCTCAGAGTCAGGACTCACACAAACTTCCTTCCTAGTGTCTTGTTATCTCTTTTGCTGTCTTGATGTTAATAAGAAAGGGGGAGAAATGTGTGTTATCAAAAAAGGATTTCCTCTTACCAGCAGAAGTTCATGCATTGATTTGTCTCAGAAAAGACTAATTAAAACTTACAAACTGCTTTAGCTGTGAACTTTAAATTCAAGTCTTGAGGAAAATCTGCTTGCATACCCACAAGACTATTTTTCGATGATATACAAATAGCAGTGTATCATTGTTTTGGGTCTGAGGAAATCAAGGCAATTTAATGGCTTTTTACCATTTCAGCCAAAAATACATAAGGATATTTATTGTGTATTCCTATGCCATATAATGAGGTACACTCTTCTATCACCTCTTAAGTCTTTTGATCTTTGAAAGGCAGAACAGATGGAGTCGTTTACTCTCTGAGGAGCCATGTAATAATTTTAAGACTGACTTTGAGTTTTCCACATATATATATAGACATAGATATAGATATTATATGGATATAGATATAGACATAGATAGATATAGATATAGATATATATTCAACCTTTTTGTACTTTTACACTCCAATCACTTGACTATGCCTGTTAAGAGAGACTACTATGAAAACCCTCTCTGGATTAGATCAGATTCAAGCCCACCATTTATAATGCATAAATAACTTTCATAACAGATTTCTTTCCTTCCTGAAATAATTGGATATTGATGTCAAGAGTATACGGCACATACTGTAGCTTTTCACTCATCAGGGCTCCTTGAAAGCTTTCAAACCTCACTTCTCTAACATGGAGCAATTCTATAGTCTAAACATTATGAGGTGAATAGTGTTTGCTAAAAAGTCACAGAGGCTGATACTTTTGCAGTAGTGAAAACAGTGGGAATATAAATAAAAAATTCTATGGTTTGTGGCAATGTTTATTTTAATTACAAAGCAGTGCCAAGGTTTTCTTTCTGGCCTTAAAGCCAAATGGCAAAATTACAGCACATTCATTTTACTAATCTCTCTTAGCCTCTGAAATAGAGTGGCCACATGCAATGTGCCTAATGAGAATGATTCCTGGCTCAGGCTGTCTTCCCAAATACACCTGTTATTTCAAAGTGCTGGTTGGCCTGAGTTAAAGCAATTACAGTATTTATCCTCTACACTGATGACCAAGTTCCAGTGCAAGGGCCTGTCCTCTCACACTAATTTGCTTTTCTGAGAATCTGAGACGGATGGAAATTCGGTTAGCTGGCTGGATATGGAACTAGAAATAATTTGTCTTTGACACTGAAAAAGATACTTTGATTTTGTTAAATTGTTTAGTTAATAAATTCATCTAACATGTTGATTTCCTGGTTTAGAATGTGTTTATCTTGAAATCACATGTGCAGGCTAGGCTGTTTTCACACCACAGATTTTGTTAAGATACTATAAGATCCCTTAAATAGAATTAGCTATCCCAACATTCTGTGCATGGTAGGACCATAGATTTAAATGAATATGTAAATTGCAGCTTGTGAATTGAATTATAGAAAGACGTTATAAACACTCATTCCTTGTCACTTTGCCCAAGACTTATCTTTAGCATCTGCTGCTCATTTGCTCTGCCAGGCCAAGGACTTTGTGGATATGAAAAGAGTACTATGGTTCTTCCTTTGTATTACTGTAATTGTGGATTTCTACTGTTAAGATTCCTAAATTTTGGTAAGAACTTTAATATGGTAATTACAATTAACTAAACAAATTTAGCTGTGGTACTCAGCCTGAACACAATCCTTCTGTAATTTGAGACACTCAGTATTGTGGTGTCCATCTTTTCAAAACACACCGAATTCACAAATGTTACTCTAGATTTTGTGCTGCATTTATTTGCTGACACTGGACTGAAGACTTACGAATTTTCTCAAACACAGATTCAAAAGTTATTTTTAAAGTTATCATGTTTTACCTTCAATGATATTTTGACACAGCTAATATGCTTTTGGCAAAGAGCAAAACACTAAGAAAATCTTTTTATTGATATTTAATTGAAGCATTCCTCCAGGAAATTTTGTTGATGAAAGGCAAGCCAGGTTTTGCATTCTGTTTCTGTAGCAAATTCTATAGCTATACAGTTAAACCTGTAATTGCCATGCTTTTTAAAGTGTGGGTTCTTTTTTCCCTCAAGCTTAAAGATACTGCTTCTAATCCTGAGAAAATGAACAAGCAGAGGGCTTCTTTTCTCTTTTATCTTTTTTTTCTTCTTTCTCTTTTCTATTTTCTTTTTCCTCTCTCCCTCTCCTTCTCCTTCTCCTTCTCCTTCTTCTCCTTCTCCTTGTCCTTCTCCTTCTTTTTCAAGTGTGCTGTACACTTGAAGTGATAGGTTTCTTCTGTTTCTTTCTGCAATATGCACATTTTGCTCTTCACCTTTCTTTCACACTTTCAGAGTAGAAAAATAAGATTACTTTTCCCTTTGTTATTATTGTATATCATTTCACCAAACAGAAAGCTTCCCAACAACCCAAGTGCAGCACTTTTGCACTCTACCTGCCGGAACAGAGATTCACCACTTGAAAAAGCTCTTTTCTATTGTCACAGACACATGCACATTCCCTGAAATATTAGCACTGTTCATCTAAATGTTATATTGAAGTTCTCTAGAGCCCTCTCTAAAAACATGTCTTCCTTTCAAAAGGAGAATAAAAATGCAGAATTCTAATGTTTGTGATCCATCACCTAGTGAAATCAGAGAAAGAAAGAAGATTCTGGTCCCAATATCCAAGCCTAGGTTATACATTTTTACTTCTGAAAACCTTTCCAAGATGAGAAATGGCTTGTTCTTCTGGGCCCATGAATTCTGGGGGTTTAGACTAGAAAACCTTTCCAAGAAAAAGATGAGAAATGGCTTGTTCTTCTGGGCCCATGAATTCTGGGCGTTTAGACTATGTTTAAAGTCTGAGGGGAAAGGTTCAATGATCCAGAACAACTGTTGTTTTCCACACTATCCTGATATGTCTGACTAAGCTCAGGTTTCCCGGGTCCTGGGCAAGCGTTCCAGCCACCCGCGTAATGCTTGGAGAGCATATGGCAGCACCACCAAGAGCTGCAGCTTTCAAGAAAACAGTACTCTTGCTCTTTCTTGCATAATAAAGACAAGAAAATGCATCATAAAACTTAACGTATTTAATCTTCTTTTATAAATATGTGAGAATGAAATTAATCTTCTGGTCACATTTATACTCTAGGCATCTAGTCTAAGCAGGTCATCAGGCTTCTCTTCATGGTGCAAAATAAGAATTAAATGCCATCAGAAGTCAGCCCATCCCATCATCAAACAGTTGGAACAAATGATCTGCTATAATTTTTTATCTCTCCAATACAGAGATTAGACACTTTAATTGCTCAGGTTTCCCGGGTCCTGGGCAAGCGTTCCAGCCACCCGCGTAATGCTTGGAGAGCATATGGCAGCACCACCAAGAGCTGCAGCTTTCAAGAAAACAGTACTCTTGCTCTTTCTTGCATAATAAATACAAGAAAATGCATCATAAAACTTAAGGTATTTAATCTTCTTTCACAAACGTGAGAATGAAATTAATCCTCTG